>NC_073384.1:62571000-63176099 GCF_028641065.1 Leucoraja erinaceus | reverse complement strand
ACAAGGGCCACATCTAACTCCCTCTTAAATATAGCCAACGAACTGGCCTCAACTACCTTTTGCGGGAGGGAATTCCAGAGATTCACCACTCTCTGTGTGAAAAATGTTTTTCTCATCTCGGTCAAAAAAGATTTCCCCCTTATCCTTAAACTGTGACCCCTTGTTTTGGAACTGTGACCCCTTGTTCAACATATTCTGTTGTGCTGCAGCAAGTAAAAATTTCATTGTCCCGTCCAGGACATATGACAATATACACTCTTGACTTGACTTGTCTGTGCGGAATTTGTACATTCTCACTGTGACCGCGTGGATTTCCTCCAGGTCCTCCCACATTTCAAAGACATGATGGTTTACAGGTTGTTCAAGAAGGAACTGCAGATGCTGGAAGATCGAAGGTACACAAAATTGCTGGAGAAACTCAGCGGGTGCAGCAGCATCTATGGAGCGAAGAAAATAGGCGACGTTTCGGGCCGAAACCCTTCTTCAGGCTGATGGGGGGTGGGAGGGGAGAAGGAAGGAAAAAGGGGAGGAGGAGGAACCTGAGGGCGGGGGGAATGGGAGGAGACAGCTCGAGGGTTAAGGAAGGGGAGGAGACAGCAAGGGCTAGCAAAATTGGGAGAATTCAACATTCATGCCATCAGGATGCAAGCTGCCCAGGCGGAATATGAGGTGCTGTTCCTCCAATTTCCGGTGTTGCTCACTCTGGCAATGGAAGAGACCCAGGACAGAGAGGTCGGATTGGGAATGGGAGGGGGATTTGTAGTGCTGAGCCACCGGGAGTTCAGGTAGGTTATTGCGGACTGAGCGGAGGTGTTTGGCGAAACGATCGCCCAACCGCTGCTTAGTCTCCCCGATGTAAATCAGCTGACATCTAGAGCAGCGGATGCAGTAGATGAGGTTGGAGGAGATACAGGTGAACCTTTGTCGCACCTGGAATGACTGCTTGGGACCTTGAATGGAGTCGAAGGGGGAGGTGAAGGGACAGGTGTTGCATTTCTTGCGGTTGCAACGGAAAGTGCCCGGGGAGGGGGTGGTGCGGGAGGGAAGGGAAGAATTGACAAGGGAGTTGCGGAGGGAGCAGTCTTTGCGGAAGGCAGACATGGGGGGAGATGGGAAGATGTGGCGAGTGGTGGGGTCACGTTGGAGGTGGCGGAAATGGCGGAGGATTATGTGTTGTATTTGCCGGCTGGTGGGGTGAAAGGTGAAGACTAGGGGGACTCTGCCCTTGTTGCGAGTGCGGGGATGGGGAGAGAGAGCAGTGTTGCGGGGTATGGATGAGACCCTGGTGCGAGCCTCATCTATGGTGGCGGAGGGGAATCCCCGTTCCCTGAAGAACGAGGACATTTCCGATGGTTTACAGGTTAACTGGCTTCTCTAAATTGGCCCTAGTGTGTAGGATGCGTATGTGGCAACTAGTGTACGAGTGCTCGATGGTCAGCGCGCATTCAGTGGGCAGAAGGGCCTGTTTCCACGCTGTATCTCTAATCTAAAAATGAATCTTTCAGCGCCAGAAGAAGGGTTTCGGCCCGAAACATTGCCTATTTCCTTCGCTCCATAGATGCTGCTGCACCCGCTGAGTTCCTCCAGCATTTTTGTCTTCCTTACAGCCCTCCGCAGGTTACAGCAAGGTTCTGTTCCAGAGATAGACACAAAGTGCTGGGTCAGGCAGAATTTCTGGAGAGAAAGAATGGGGTGATGTTTCAAGTTGTGACCCTTCTTCAGCTAAAGAATGGTTTGACCCGAAACGTCACCCACCCTTTTTCTCCAGAGATGCTGACGGACACACTGAGTTACTCCAGCACTTTGTGTTTATCTTTGATATAAACCAGCATCCGTATATCCTTCTTTCTTCTTCTGTCCCAGAGATGTGTTTGTAGTGGGCTAATTTCCCACATGGCAGAAGATGCCTTTCAGCCCCCCCCATGCAGCAAGCAAGTCCATCCCAATTCATAAAGCAGGGGTTTACATAAACCAGGCCTTTGTGAGCTCTGTACATTTATGCTGCGTTAAATAATAGTCATACTTTAATTTTTAAGCTTATCTACAGATCGGGGAAATACAGACCACCGAGTTTAACATCTGTTACCAGGAAAATGTTATAACAGGGCATTCTGAAAAATTCTAAGTTATCCTGGTTTCATGAAAATATGTTTGACCAGTTTATTGATTTTAAAGAAGCAACATATGCTGTGGGTAAAAGGGAACTAGTTAATTTAGATCCCCAGAAACTATTTGATAAGAGCTACATCAAAAAATTTTGCAAAAAATTACATTAAACAAAAAAAAATTAAATAAAATCATGGGGTGGGCAACCTTGTTCTGCATAGGTGCCAGGACGCATGGCGGGCCACATCTATCATGTGTACATATGGATCCTGCCCCATCCCGCCTCGGATGGCAGGCATCAAGTCACGTGTTCACAGAAGGTAGACAAAAAATGCTGGAGAAACTCAGCGCGTGAGGCAGCCTCATGCAATCCTTGAATGTCTCACCTGCTGAGTTTCTCCAGCATTTATTGTCTAACTTTGATTTCTCCTGCATCTGCAGTTCTTTCTTAAACGTGCTCACAGAAGGTGCGCGGCCGTGCCGCAGCTTTGCGCAGGATGCGGTACAGCCAGAGCTCGGCCGCTGCTCGGGGAGCTGTTGTTCGGGGCACCCGGCCGCTGCTCGGGGAGCTGTTGTTCGGGGCACCCGGCCGTTGCTCGGGGCGCTCGGTGGGCTGGATGATTACGGGGGGGGAAATTCCGCCTGCGGGCCGGATGATTTTGGGTTACGGGCCGCATTCGTAGGTTGGTGACCCCTGGTTTAGAAGATAATACTTGGATAGAAGATAGAAAATGGAATAGATACAAATCAGTCTTGTTCTGATTGATAAGATGTTTTAAATGGTGTGTTGCAGGAATTCAGTGCTGGGGCTCAACGTTTAATAATTGGCTCAAATTACTTGGATGAAGACGAAAGGTGTGATTGCTAAATTTGCTGATGACAAAAATATAAGAAGTAATGTGAGTTCTGAAAGGGCATATAGAGACTACAAAACAATACTGATGGGTTAATTGAGTGGGCAAAGATCTGGCATGTAAGATTTAATGAAGGAAAATGTGAGATTATCCAATTTGGCAGGAAACATGAAAAGCATATTATCAAAATGTTGAGAGGCAGCAGAGCGTTGATATGCAGCGGGATTTGAGTGCCCTGATGTTATTTACAAAAGGTGAATCCAAAGGTACAGCAAGTAATTAGGAAGGCTAACGGAATGTAATTTCTTATTGCCAGGGGAAATTGAATACAAAAGTAGAGGTGGGATGCAAAGGAACTGCAAATGCTTGAATCTTGAGCAAAACACCAAGAGCTGGAGTAACTCAGTGGGTTTAGTTTAGTTTAGTTTAGAGATACAGCGCGGAAACAGGCCCTTGGATCCTGGATCCTGGCTCGTCCTTGGTTCCAGCGGTGGCTTCTTTCTCGGCACCAGTCACGGCCCCATCCCAAGTCCCGGGCTCGATCCTCACTCCAGCTCGAGCACCAGGCTCTGCTCCAGCCAGGGCACGTGACACCTCCCTCCCCACCAGGTGTCGGGCGCCAGCAGCTGCCGCATGAGCGCTGGAGTGCCCCTCCCTCTTGTAGTGTACCGTCCTGCCTTGCGAGTGCATTGTGACGTTCCTCGGGTTTTTTTTCCTGAATTGGGTGAGTTTTTGGGGCTGTTTTTTAAATTTAAAGGATTAATATAATTGGAAATAGAGGTGGGAATGCAACGAAAAGATGTTTATCGACACGACGAGAAAAATGTGAGTAGGATATGTGAAAATGGGAAGGCTGTGGCCTAGCGTTTGGAAGAAGATAGGAAAAGCAGATTGTCGGCAGAAACACAAACAATAGGAAGAGTTTTAGTGTTATAGAGATAAACAACACTAATAACACAACTAACAAAATAAACTTTCAATAATTTTACTCATTGGCCATGACAAAAAATGTTTTAAAATACTTGGTATTAGTACTAACGTTCAGGCAAGTTTTGAAAACTGTGCTACATCAAAAGCAATTTAGGAATTCTAATTAAAATGACATAAATACCATAGTTCACAGTTGACTTATTTTCTTACATTTCAAAATCTAGTCAATTCATAATTTTTATATTCTGAAACATTTTCTTAAAGATGCATAAAGGCTACTTCGAAAAGTATTTATTTTTAATATGACAAACGTGCACTTCTTAATTAGCGTATTTTGAAAGAAGACATCCTCTTCTACAGTTGTGCAGAGGAGAATCCCTGTGTATATTAGTGCAAGCTATATCATATTACTCACAGTAGATCATTGCATATTTCCTTAATGAAATGAGTGTTTTACCAACAAGCAGCAATCATGCAATTCGAGGCACTCAACTGAACATGGACAATATTAGTATGATTCCAAGTGACTGCTTCCGTTCTGAGTTGAGGACCAATGAAAGATCACGCTCTCAGTGTCTGGTGTTGAAATTTCCGAATTCCAGTTTGGTGATTTCTTTCTCATTTGAAAAATGTGCCTGATGAATCCGCGAACTTGGACTTCCAACTTTGCTTAACCAATGTTTCCTATGAAGAAAATCAAAAGAACATAATATTTTATTGTCATATTTTTTTAATGTATTCCCTTAAGCCCCTTTGCACCATGTTCTAGAGAGAGGTCCAGGCAGGCTGCTGTTTAACCACCCACTAAAAATGTGTAATTCTAGTTCAGTTAACATGCCGTCGTCTTTATTTCTCCTTTTAGTACCTATTTTGATAACTTTATTAGCAATCTGACGATACAGTAGTTAAACCATGGTAAATCTGGTTTTGCATTTGCAAAGAAAGTTAATAATTAATACATTACATGTTAAAAACCGTGCAATTCAATTAGGAATATAGTACTAATACCCTAGCTATTTAATGATTAGTGTATCCTCTTGCACAAATTCTTGTTCTTGTTCCTAGTCCCATCAGCACAGGAGCACCTCAAGGCTGTGTGCTCAACCCCCTACTCATTCTATACCCATGAATGTTTAGCTGCACACAGTTCCAAATTCCATCTTTAAATTTGCCAATGACACCACTGTTTTTGGATGAGTTATGGATGACGATGAGTGGAAGGGAGATCGATCGTCTGACTGAATGATGCTAGACGACGTTCTCAACATCAGTAAAACCAAGGCACTGATTGTTGACTTTAGCAGAGGAAGGCCGAGGATCCACAACCCTCTCTTCATCAACAGGTCGGTGGTGGAGAGAGTCAAAAGCTTCAAATTCCTGGGCGTGCAGATTTCTGAAAATCTGTCCTGGATCCAGCGCATTGATGCAATCATGAAGGAAGCCCATCAACGCCTCTACTTCCTTAGGTGATTGAGGAGATTTCCGTATGTCAATGAATACGCTCTTGAACTTCTACAGGGGTACAGTGGTCTGTTCCATATTGTGTGATGCATTTACTCACAACTAGTAGTGTATTGTTGATCAAAGTTTATTCACCCTCCATGTCTATCATTCCAGTGCAATCCAGAATAGCAAAGCGTGCCCGTGGTCAGAAAATCCAGAGCTTCTTTCATGACCCCATGAACACCAGGCGCATGTGGCAGGGAATCAAAACAATAACGGACTATAAGACTGCTCCACCACCCTGTGAAGACAACATTAACTTCCTCAATGAACTCAATAAATATTTTGGACGATTCAAGGCATTCAACAACACACCTGCGAGAAAAGATATTCCTCACTGTGATGAACAGGCACTCAGTCTTGATATAGTGGATGTCCGGAGGACCCTAAAAGGAGTGAACCTACAGAAGGAGGCAGGCCCTGATAACATACCAGGTCGGGTGTTCAGGGAATGTGCTGATCAGTTGGCACATGTCCTTACGGACATCTTCAACACCTCGCTGAACCAGGCTGTTGTCCCATCGTGTTTCAAGACTGCCACCATCATACCAGTGCCAAAAAACTGCAATAAAATGCCTCAACGATTACCGCCCTGTAGCACTCACTCCCATAATGATGAAGTGCTTCGAGAGGCTGGTCAGGGACCATATTACCTCCAGACTTCCCTCCACACTTGACCCATACCAGTTTGCTTACAGGCCAAACTGCTCCACAGAGGACGCTATATCCTCCGTACTCCATCTGAGCCTGGAACATCTAGAGGAGAAGAACACACATGTGCAAATGCTGTTCGTGGACTTTAGTTCAGCGTTCAACACAATCATCACTCAGCACCTGATAAGCAAACTGGGCCCATTGGGCCTCAGCACCCCCATGTGTAACTCGCTACTGGACTTCCTCACTGACAGACCCCAGTCAGTACGGGTTGGAAACACCTCCAACGTCATCTCTCTGAGCACCGGCTCCCCTCAGGGCTGTGTCCTGAGTCCACTGCTGTTTACCCTGATGACCCATGACTCTTGTGCCAGGTTTAGTACAAACCACATCATGAAGTACGCAGATGACACAACAGTGGTGGGCCTTATCCGGGATGACAATGAACTGGCTTACAGGGAGGAGGTGAAACAACTGGTGCAATACAAACAATTTGATCCTGAATGTTGGAAAAACAAAGGAGGTCATCGTCGACTTCAGGAAAAATCGGCACAGTCACACACCACTCCACATTAATGACAGTGATGTGGAGTTGGTCAGTAGCACTAAGTTCCTGGGGGTGCAGATCACTAACAGTCTGACCTGGTTAAATAACATCACATCAATAGTTAAGAGAGTGCAGCAGCGTTTGCACTTTCTGCGCCGGATGAGAAGAGCTCACCTCCCCCATCCCGTCCTCACCACTTTCTACAGGGGCACCATAGAGAGCATTTTGACCAGCTGCATCTCTGTCTGCTTTGGGGACTGTAAAGCCTCCGACTGGAAGTCCGTGCAGAGAGTGGTGAGAACGGCTGAAAAAATCATCGGGAATTCTCTCCTAATCAATCGGGGACATTGAGAGCAAACGTTGCTTGTCTAAGGCCAGCAGTATTATAAATGACCCCACACATCTCCATCATGGACTGTTCACTCTGCTGCTCTCGGGCAAAATATATCGTAGCATAAGGAGCAGACCGTCAAGGTTTTTCAACAGCTTCTTCCCACGAGCCATCAGACTCTTGAATGCCATGTAAATGGGCTGCCACCATTATCTATTTTATCTTTTTATCCATTTTATATTTTTTATCCATTTTATCCTTCCGTTTATTTTTGTGTTGCACGGGGAGCCAAATGCAAGGGAATTTCGTTTAGAATTGCATATATCGATGTATTTCTAAATGGCAATAAAATTTTGATTGATTGATTGATTGATTGATTGATTGATTGATTGATAGAATAGATGACGTGACCTTGTGCTAAAATTATACTATATGCATTCTCTCATCACCAGAAAATTATCAATTATTTATCAGTGATTGAGTCCTTCATCTGAATCCCAGTAGTGCTTTGAAAATGATTATTGCTGCATATTTTTTAAACTGTAATACATGTTTACCTTTATGCTTATACTTTAAAACTGGAAATAATTTATCCTTCTGCTTCAGGGATCCTTTGGTAATTTGAATTAAAAAAAACTGCTTTCACACAGCTGAGGCAGAGATAAACGGTTAAACATTTATTTTGTTCTTTTTCTTTCACTTCCTCCAAATGTGAAGATATTTTACAATTTATATAAAGTTGGAGCAATTACAGATATATCCCCTTACAAGTAATGCTGAACATCTGGATTGGTGGCTTAATTACACTGTAGAAAATAAGCTAGACAAATCAAGAACATTTAAAATATTAACACCAATTACAACTATTTGACCTTCCAAAACCATATATACAGTGGCTGGAGCTGATGGAGGCATCTCGGATGTATCAGGTTATATGTTTTGGACAGACAGAGGTATACTGGAGAAACACTGCAAGGCGGCACGGTTTTGGACAGACAGCGGTCATCAAGAAGGCTCAGCAGCGGCTGCACTTCCTGAGGGTCCTCAGGAAGCACAACCTGGACTCTAACCTGCTGCTGACCTTCTACCGCTCGTCCATCGAGAGCCTGCTGACATACTGCATTACAGCATGGTATGGCAGCTGCACCATGGCAGACAGGGAGAGGCTTCAGAGGGTAACTAGGACAGCGCAGAAGATCATTGGTTGCCCTCTCCCCTCCCTGATGGACATCTACACCTCCCGCTGCCTTAGCAGGGCAAAGAAGATCATCAAAGACAGCTCCCATCCTGCGTTTGGACTGTTCGACCTGCTGCCCTCTGGAAGGCGCTATAGGTGCATCAAATCCAGGACAAATAGACTCAGAAATAGTTGCTTTCCGAAAATTATAATAGTCAATAGTCAATAGTCAATTTAACTGTCATTTGGACCCCTTGAGGTCCAAACGAAATGCCGTTTCTGCAGCCATACATTACAAACAAATAGACCCCAGACACAACATAATTTACATTTTACATAAACATCCATCACATTGTTGTGATGGAAGGTAAAAAAAACTTATCTCTCCACTGCACTCTCCCCCCCCCGATGTCAGACTCAAAGTCAAAGCCCCCGGCTGGCGATGGCGATTGTCCCGCAGCCATTAAAGCCACGCCGGGTGGTGCGGGTCTTGATGTTGGAGCCCCCGGCGTGCGCTCGCAGAGTCCCGCGGCCATTCTAAGCCACGCGGGGCGGTGATGTCAGGCCCCACTCCAGGAGCTCTTCGACCCCGCAACTCGGGCGGGAGAAGTCGCCGTTGCAGGAGCCCTGAAAGGCGGTCTCCCTCCAGGGATCCGCGGGCTCCCGGTGCCGCCGTCCACAGACCCGCAATAGCAACCTCCTAATCTCCGGAGGTCGGGCCGCAGCAGCAGCAGCAGCAGCAGCGCTCCACCACCACTCCACCCGCTCCGGACTCGGCCAGCTCCACGACGGTGACGGTGAGTCGTCGGCACCAGAGTCCCCGGCTTCTTCTGTTGGAGGCCGCACCTCATTGCAGCCCCAACGACAACGGAGACCCGGCAAGAAAAGGTCGGGTCTCCCGTGCAGGGAGAGATTTAAAAGTTTCTCGGAGAATGAATTAAAAATGAAGCGGTACAAAAAATGTATTAAGATATATGTGTTGTGTAGGATTGTAATTTACCGTACTTCTAATAAAAATAAAATTTAAAAAAAAAAAAAAAAAAAAAAGGACTCTTAATTACTCATAATTCAAATTCACACATGCACTGACTTCACAGCCCAACACCCGGACTTCCATCTGTATATATGTATGTAGCGCCGCAGAATTGTGCACCTATCTCCCCCCCCTTCTCCCTTCTGTTTTTGTTTTTCTGTTTCTTGTTTTTTGTACTAAATTATATGTATGCACTGAGTACGAGCAGCTTTCAATTTCACTGTACATGTATAGTGACAATAAATGGCATATCATTCTGTATCTCTAAACAGTTCATAATCTCTAAAGTTCATTATCATGTTTTTAATTTAAAAGGGCAAAGATATTTTGCATCTTTCCCAGGGCTGGTTATAAGCTACATTCACAGCTTTCTGTGGACACTGAACAATCAAGAAAGTCTTCCACACCCACCTACAAACACATCCTCAGTGTCAAGAAAGCTGTTTGTGACAATGTCCTTTGTTTATGCATTCCTTAAGCCAGGAGGTGGTTTTAAATTCCTTCATACATACACTGATTTTAACAGATTTTACATGAAAGTTCCTCAAGCCCTTCAAAAATAAAGTGGGCTCATGAAGATTTGCCGGGAAGGCAGCAATTGTGATCTCTGGAGGTACAGGCAGCTAATAGTAATGTGAAGACAGCACCCACCAGCCTGAGACCAGGAAGAGCAAAAACGTGCAGTCTCCTGGAGTGGATTACAATGAGAGTGAAGAAGCAAGTATTGGAGGCTGAGCTTTTACATGTCTGTGACTTGTCACACTGTTAGAATTGTCCAAAGCACCATACATATGCATGGAGGCTGGAAGATCAGTGCTGGACTGAGTCATGTGGAAAAAATTAGTTAATCAGTGCAAAAAATAAGAGATAGAGTTAGAAATAGGAAATTTTCTATTTCTACAAAAATCACACGGTATTTCCTGGTGTGATGGAAAAATTAGACATTCACAGGACATAAACATGTGCCTACATACAAGGATTTAAAAGTATTTCATATAACTTTGTAGGAGGATATTCAGTCACCATTTGTTCTAATAGTACAGGCCCCTGCTGAATGGAAACAGGGCATTGAGAGATGGTGCCCTGTTATGCGAATGTAAAATGAGCAATGTTTTCCAGGCAAGGAGGAACAGAGGATTAACACCCTGGATGGTAGGAAGGGAAAGGACAAGTGTTGCATTTCCTGCTTTCTTTCAGTTATTCACTTCCTACCATCCAGGGAACCAAACAAAATAGGTGGTTGCTGGGGGGAGAGGGGGTGGGGGGAGGGGGGGTGGGGGGGGACACAAAAAAAGATGGGTGGACAAAGGTTAGAGAAAAAAAAAGGACCGGGTGCACAATAAAGATTATTCTTTTTTTAAGTTATTAAATCGTTGAAAGCATTAGCGGTGCTGTGGTGCTGTTTTCTGACGGGCAGGTCGGGGTGAGATCCCCCCCGCCACGGGTACCATGTAATCCCGTGCTACCTGCTCCATGGTCGGATAGTCGGCGACTAAACCATCTCCCCCACCTGTTTTGCCAGGTGAGGAGGGGGCTGTGGGCCCCTAGCAGGACCAAAAACAAGACCTGTCAAAGGGCGGATGAGCTCCTCGCGAACCAACGGCCACCCACACTTCCGTAGAAGTTGCGATCACTGTCGTACATAGCATTACAAGGATGATAATGAGAGAAGTGAAATGTGAAACTAGAGGAAAGGATATATGTGGAAGGGATGGGGCATGGGAGGGGGTGGGAAGGTAAAAGGAAGCGGGAGAAATGGATGTACACCTGGATGTACATGGGCCATAAGGACGAGTGGTGAAAAAGACACATGCAGTTGGTTTATTCTAACTACCCAATGTGTGTGTGTGTGTGTGTCATACATTTATATTCACCATCCTGCTTCACCTTTTTGAAAAGATTCACATTATTTTCGGATTCAATCTCTCTACAGGGTTTCTGAATTTCAATGATCTTCTCATCAGTACTCGTGTTAATGAATTCACCTATTGATTGAGGAAGTGTCACTTCTTGACTTCATTCAGTGGAACATATGCTTTTTCTCCCACGGCCTCCAGTGGATTAACTTCCGCGATCTATTTAGTCAATCCCTCAGGATTGAAAATGACTTTCTTCCATTTCAGTGAGAATCACCGACTGGTCCACTGGTGGGGCAAGAAATGCCTGATGGGGCAGGTGGGTGGATAGTCTGAGAGGCGGTGTGACCTTCTGCAATACTCCTTGATATTTGAACATCTTTTGCAGAAATTATGAGATTTACGTTTTCTCAAGGTGTCTCTACTTCCACTATCAATATCCCTATAGGTGTCTGAGTGTCGGATCTGTTGGTGATTTTAACACAGAAGCTCTAATACATGTTTTTAAATGTCTCCGACCCCGGCTTGAATCTTTATTTTGTTTTATTCATTTATTTCTCTTCTCTCTCTCCTCTCCTTATGATTTGACCACACTAGACTAAGCTGAGCTCTCAGTTTTTGCCATGTTGGACTGCAATGTCTTGCTTGTAGTTGCTCCTGTTGATGAATGTCTCATTATTAAACTGAACTACCCTTGGAATATTAGATTTTTCTGACAATTCGTGTGGTCTACTCGCTGAGCACGCACTTCTTTCACCGTGCTGCATGAAATGCTGAAATAAGTGCGTGCTTAATACTAATTTGTTTCATAAAGAGCTCCAATAGAAATGACTAAAACCAAAGAATGTAAGGTAAAGGGCCTGTCCCACATACGCGACCTTGGCTCGCAAATTACGCGACCTCGTGGTCGCTTGAGGCGTACGGGCGCGGGGCCGGTCCCACTTAGAAGCGCGGAGTTGTGCGGGGCTAGTCCCGACATCGCGCGGGGCTCCGAAACTCTTGCAGTGGCCGAAATCTGTGCACGCCAACAGCCTGTCGGCACACAGGTGCATTGCGGTCGTACGTAGCGTCTTGACAGCGTACACAGTGTCTTGACGGCGTACGCAGCGTCTTGACGGCGTATGCTTGAAGAGCGTGGCGTTGCGTGATGACGTCACCACCCGACGCCGTGCGACGCCCAAATTCAGTCGGCCCGCCTCCTGCCCAGCTGATTGGTAAGCATGACGCAAATGACGTCACGCGCGTACTTAGCGTGAACTCCGCTTCCGGTTGGTCGCGCCAAACGCACGCAATCGCATGCAAGTGGGGCAGGCCTTTTAGGCTAACATTTCTAGTAGCTGTGACATGAGAGAATGTATCTCATTCCTCAATAGTACACTCTGTTGCCGTACAAGCCCCAAGTGTTTTGTTTCAATCTAGTTGAAGTGACTATATATGGATACTAAGAAGTGGTTATTGTGATAAAATAATTGATAAATGTATATTCTTTGGAACAGTCTTATTGGCCACTAGTTTGGCACTGCAGTTCAGGCAGATAGTACTTGTTATTTTTTATTTGTTTAAGATCTTTATCTGAGCTAAGCTAGGAAATTAAAATAAACGCAAAAAGGTGGAGTAACTCAGTGGATCAGGCAGCATTTCTGGAGGAAAGGAATAGGTGACGTTTCAGGTCGAGACCCATCTTCAGACTGAGAGTCAGGGGAATGGGAACCGAGAGGTGTAGAAGGTACATTAGACAAATTAATGAAAGGTATGCAAAAAGCAATGATGGTCAAGGAAATATGGAGCCTACAATGGTCCATTGTTGGCTGTGGGATAGGTGATAATGAAATGTAGAGACAGAGAAACTCAGCAGGACAACAGTGAAACTTGGACGATGATTAGGGTGGGGGAGGGGCAGAGCGAGGAGGAAAGCAAGGGTTACTTGGTTAGAAAAATTAATATTGATATCGCTTGGTTGTAAGCAGCCTAAGCAAAATATGAAGTGCTGTTCCTCCAATTTACATTGGGCCTCACTCTGACAATGGAGGAGGTCCAGGACAGAAAGGTCAGTGTGGGAAGGGGAGATAAAGTGTTTGACAACTACGAGATCACACAGGCCCAGGCGTACTGAGCAAAGGTGCCCAGTCTGCGCTTGGTCTCGCCGATATACAGGAGTCCACACTTGGAACAGTGGATGTAGTAGATGAGGTTGGAAGAGGTGCAAGTAAACCTCTGCCTCACCTCAAAGGACTGTTGGGGTCCCTGGACAGAGTCGAGGGAGGAGGTATAGGGACAGATATTGCATCTCCTGCTGTTGCCCGAACTCCGACCCAATGGTTTCTTGTTCAGAAATGCAGAATGTGAAGCTTTTTGAAAATTTGGTTTCTCAACCTACTTGCCATGACAACTCTGCCTTCATTGTCTTCAATGTTTTTCAGTTCATGCCTCCGTCATTCAGTGGCACTGAGCTGAACTCCACTGTGTATTTTCACCCACAATTGAGAAATCTGCTGAAATGTCTCTGCTTTCACTGATACCTGGGTTACTTAAGAATGAATGCTGTGAAATTATTCCACTATCCAACATTGTCAATGGTGGCAAAAATGCCGTACAAAGCCACTTTCCCAATGTTTTCACGTGGTTCAATATGGTGTGTAAACTCTCCAGCTTGTGGTTTAATTGGAGGAGTTATTTGGTTAACCATCTTAAGTTAAAAATTTCATGTTGAGGAAATGTGTCTTTCTCTTGCCAATGAAAACATACTCAACATTTTGTGCTGTTGAACTGACGAGTCAAATTGCCATTTGCAGTTGTTGGCTTCCACTACTTCTATACTGGCAATTTGCACGATTCACGTCTGTATGTCTAGGATTCTGCTGTGGAACTGTAGCATTTGCTACTGGTTTACAACTTCAAACTGTAGTCATATTTGCACCTTGGATTTCTGTATAGCATTTCCACAGATGTCATAATTTTGCATATAGATCAAATGCGGGGTTCTTTGAGTTTAATAATTTTTAGATGGAATCTGCTCTTTGATTTATATTAATCCTTAACTTCTCTATTACTTCAACCAAACAAAATATCTTTAATTTTTCATGGTCAGAAGAGTTATTAACAACTGCATATTTGGCAATTTACTTTAGTTGAGAAAGTAGCTTTTATATGCTCATGTGCAGCGATGTTTTCTGCAGATGCATTCTATTACCATATGTTTTCACTTTGATATTGGCCCTGAAGAACAATTCCATATGTTCTATGTATGCGGTGACAGGTTCATGCACATCATCATATGCACCTCAAGCTGTAACCAGCTTGTTGTTGAATTGCCATTTTGTCCTCTTCTTCCTCTGCTGCCATTCCCATCACACTGTGTGCATGGAGTTTCTCGTGGTACCACTTCCCTCTTAGCTACATGGCCTTACCTTCTGACACATCAACTGAATCTTCTAAACAAAACAAATGTATTGCTGGTGAATGTGTTGAAAGTCTTTTCTCCAAGTTCACACAAACATCAAGTCACTCGGTTGACCACATTGTATCTGTGTTAACTTGAATTTCTCGGCAAGTATTGTGCTGGCTCTCACCCAAATGACTTGGCTAGGAGCATTTCAAGCCAAGCTGTTCTCCTTTCTTGTACAAAGTTTTGGCTAGTATTTGGTCCAGTGCTCACACGTACTAGGGTCCGTTTCTGTTATGCTCAGCAACATGGCTTATACCTCAAAATGCCACAGCGGTCACCAGTTCTATCAGCTACAAGTTAAATCTTTGTACTTCAGACACTGTCCGTTTGTTTTTCTTCATGTGAAATCTATTCTATACATCTGTGCTGCCAATTAGTAATATGCAATATTTGTGTGTGTTTATATTCCAACTGGATCCTATTACATCATAGAGAACCGTTGAAACGTGTGTGTTCAGTTTACTCCGCTGGCTACACACATCTGCAATAATAATTACCTTAAAAGCTCTGATCCACTGATGAAAATAGTTAATAAATCGATCTTTTCACAAAATATACCATAATTATTCAACTTTAACATTTATCAGCTACTTTTATCATTTACAGTTCGAACTCTCTCTCTCTCTCTCTCTCTCTCTCTCTCTGTTAGTAATTATTTTTTAAAGTAAAACAGCAGTGTATTTAACCCAGCCAGATTCAATATTAAGAGGCCAGAAAAACACAAACCTCAGATGGCAGAAATATGAACCAGAAACAAAAAAATGTTGGAACGCTTCAGCAGGTCAAGAAGCATCTGTGAAGGAATAGATGAGCTCACATTTCGGGTGTGGACCCAGGCCCCAGACAATGCATGAACACCCTCAATGTTAGCACATTTATTCTCTCCAAATATGCTGTCAGAACTGGTGAGTGTTTCCAGCATTTCCTGTTTTTGTTTCCATCTCCAGAGTCCCCGTTTTTATTTATTTCAGCAAATTTCTACATTCCAACCAGAATTCTCTCTTCCTTTTCCCCAAATAAATTCTGAAATGTTTGTTTATTTTTCAATATTCTGACTGGTGGAGACTTTGTATATTTATACACAATACAATACAATACCGTTTATTGTCATTTGAACCTCAAATGAAGTTCAAACGAAATTTGGTTTCTGCTGCCATACAACAAGAAAAGACCCAAGACACACACGTTATGTCTGATGAGGAAATCTTTAAGTTCAAATGTTATTTTGTCCATTTCAGGGAGCAATCTAATTAGTACCATACTGCAAACTTTCTTTTTCTGAATACTTGCCCACTCCTCTCTTGAAATCTGTTTCTGCCACAGTTCCCCATGTTAATTTTCTTCATCGTGTCATCATACTTTGTGGTACACCAGAAATTGATCATTTGCCAATGAAATTATTTATTTTCTGATTTGTCTTTATCACAATTACTACTTTGGTGACAATGTATGATGTGCTGCCAGAAGCAAGCTAAATTGTTGACTTTGTCGCCAGGAAAGGAAAGTCTAGATTGGGAGTCATTTGTCATGTATTTAATGGAGGACATATGACTTGCTAACATTGTTCATGACAATCTGTGAGCTGCATTTGTTCTGTTAAAGACCCTCACAGGGTCTTTATCTTTTATGTCTTCCCCAACTTCCCTTAGTTATGCCTTTGAGTCTTTCCATAAAATATCTTTTAACAACATTTCCTCCACAATCTTCCCTCATTGTTAATAATAATAACTTTCATGAGCTCAGTGTTCTGGAGAGTAGGACGCATAATAAATGCTGTCCTTGTGCAATAATGACATACTTTATGTATATAAGATCATAAGCGATAGGAGTAGGATTAGGCCATTCGGCCCATCAAGTCTACTCCACCATTCAATCGTGGCTGATCTATCTCTCCCTCCTAACCCCATTCTCCTGCCTTCCCACAACCTCTGACCCCTGTACTAATCAAGAATCTATCTATCTCTGCCTTAAAGATATCCACTGCCTTTGCCCCCACAGCCTTCTGTGGCAAAGAATGCCACAGATTCACCACCTTCTGACTAAAGAAATTCCTCCGCATCTCATTCCTAAAAGAGCGTCCTTTAATTCTGAGGCTACGACCTCTAGTCCTAGACTCTCCCACTGGTGGAAACAACCTCTCCACATCCACTCTATCCAAGCTTTTCACTATTATGTATGTTTCAATGATGTTCCCCTCTCATTCTTCTAAACTCCAGCTAGTACAGGCCCAGTGCCGACAAACGCTCATCATATGTTAACCTAGTATCGTAGTTAGTTTATAATAAAACAACTAAACAGAAATATATTTTTAAAAATTGATTGCAGCATACAATAAACCCCAGTTTTTGTAGTTTCATCCACATAGCTAAGTCTTTCTGGCCTCAGTATTGCTTTATTAAATCTTTGTTCATTCCTGAACTGGGCACAATCTGTCACAATTTAGTCATAGATTACAAAAGTAAAATGTCTTAGTATTAATTCTTTGTGTTCTATTCAATTATTTATATTTTTGCAGCAACATGAAAATACATTATAAGCTATTTATTTACCACTCCTTCAATTTACTCCATATTCTTTTCAGCCTCTATATCCAAAATCATGTTTTAAATTAGGAAGTGGTTTTCTCTGTGCAGCTCAAAGGCATTGCTTTTAATTACTTCAGTAAAAACTATATAGCTTCATTGCAGAATTTGGAGTCTTCAGTGTCTGTGTTACTGATTGATAATTACAAAAACAAAACTATTAAGAAAAAAACAAATGATCTAAATTACAATTCTTCAACCAGAGAAATGATGGGTTACAGAGAGGATAAACAAATAAGCTATAATTAGAGTTTGACTTTTCAGTTTTATTCAGTACAAATTGGGTTTTATTCTGAATTTATCATAATTTATCCTTTATCCCGTCTTTGCCATAATTGGCTATTTTTTGCTCTTTAAATGAAAGTTAGGAGATGCATTGATTTTTTAATTCTATTAACTGAAATTAAACTGAAATGATTAACAACAACATAATGTACACTTAAAATAATTCTGACCTGAAATGCTATCTTCACCTACTCGATTACCATTGTAATGCTGCAATACATGTATGTATTCAGGCAAAAAAGTGACCCACAAGGTAGAGAAGCACAAAACTGCTCTTTTTGGCACAAGAGTAAAACAAAATGATTACTGCATAGATCACACAGTTCTGATGAAGGCACGGAAATAAACCATGAACTCCATTTCCCTCTCATCAGATACCTCCTAACCTAACCTTTTCCTGCATTTTCTGTTCATATGAAGTTTATGATGAATAAATTTATTGGCCAAGTATTCACATACACAAAGAATTTTACTTGGTGCTCCGCCCACAAGTGACAACGACGTACAGCGACAGTTATTCTGCAATGAAGCTATATAGTTTTTACTGAAGTAATTAAACATAAAACATTAATAATAAAACATTATTGATTAAACATGTGAATTAAGTAAAGTACAAGAGCAAAAGGAGGCTACAGGTTTTGGTTATTGAGCAGAGCTACTACTTGTGAAAAAAAGCTGTTTTTATGTCTGGCTGTGGCAGCTTTGACAGTCCGCAGTCGCCTTCCAGAGGGAAGTGATTCAAAGAGTTTGTGGCCAGGGTGAGAGGGGTCAGAGATGATCTTACCCACTCGCTTCCTGGCCCTTGCAGTATACAGTTCATCAATGGAGGGAAGGTTGCAGCCAATAACCTTCTCAGCCGATCGGACGATTCGCTGCAACCTCCAGATGTCGTGCTTGGTGGCTGAGCCAAACCAGACCATGATGGAGAACGTGAGGACAGACTACGATGGCCGTATAGAATCGGACCTTCATTACCTGTGGCAGATTGTGCTTCCTCAGCTGCTGCTGGAAGTACATCCTCCATTGTGCCTTTTTGACTGGAGTCAATGGTAGCCCCCCCCCATTTAAGGTCCTTGGAGATGATGGTTCCCAGGAACTTAAAAGACTCCACAGATAATAATAATAATAATACATTATACTTATGGGCACCTTTCAAGGACACCTTAATAAATTTAGTAAACAGATTACAAAACATGTAAACGGAATGAAACAAAACAAAAAAATAACAACAAAAAAATAAAAAAATAAAAATAGTAAAGACATCAACAATACACAATTCAAAGAGAGAGCAGCGGCAGCTAATCGCGCCAGCGTTCACTCTCCCTTCCGGCAGCCATCTTGGAAATGGACCAATAAGAATCTTTAACATAAAAACATCCCCCCACAATGGTTTCCATTATGAGGGAAGGCACAATATCCATTCCCCAAACCAAGTTCACCCATAGTCGGGCCTATTGAGGCCTCCACAGTTGCCTCTATGGAGGCCCGATGTTCCAGGCCGTTCTCGCTGGGTGCTGGTGCTCCTGCGTTGAGAGAGTCCTCACAGCGGCTTGGGACACCTGGAACGGCTGCTTCCTTACCGGAGACCGCGGCTTCCGAAGCCGACAAGGCCGCGACGGTTGGAGCTCCACCACTGGCGATCTCATCGAGAGATCCCAGGCTCCCAATGTTAAAGACAGCGCCACCACCCACAGCTGCCCGCTCCACAGACCCGCAGCTCCGCGATGTTATTCTCGGCGGTCTCAGCTCACCGGAGCTCCAGCGCAGCGACCCAGGCAAAGCATTGCCCGCTCCGCTCCGCGATAGCGCTCCAGCGCTGTGCCACCACCGAAGCCGAAGGTGCTGGGCGGTCCCACAGGAAAACGCCGCTCCAAGCCCTCTGGTAGGCCGCGAGTACGGGTCGACGGTGCAGCCCGGAGAAAAGCTGCCGTCTCCGACCAGGTAGGGTCCTAGAAAGTAGTTTCCCCCTCCCCCACCCCTCCTCCCCCCACATAAAAAAGTCTAGACCTCCTAAAAAACAAAACACAAAACTCACTAAAAATTAAGGAAAAGAGTGAAAAAGACAGACAGCTGCTGGCTAGGCAGCCGTGCCCCAAGATAGCGCCCCCTCCTTTTAGGTGTGACTGTGGTGTTGTTGATGGTGAGTGGGGTGAGGGGGAGCTCTCCTAAAGTCTACAATCATTTCCACTGTCTTAAGAGCATTGAGCTCCAGGTTGTTGCGATGGCACCAGGACGCCAGCTGTGACACTTCCTGTCTGTAGGCAGATTCCTCCCCATCCTGGATCAGTCCAATCAGGGTTGTGTCGTCCACAAACTTGAGAAGCTTGACAGAGGAGTCAGTGGAGGTGCAGTCATTGGAGGAGAGAGAGTAGAGTAGAGGAGAGGGAGAGCAGCCTTACGGTGCTTCTATGCTGAGGATTTGCAGGTTCAAGATGTGCTTTCCCAACCTCACATGCTGCTTCCTGTCTGTCAGGAAGCTGGTGATCCACCAATAGAGGGGTTCAGGCACAGTCAACTCGGAAAGTTTGGAGTGTAGTAGCTCTGGCAGAATGGTGTTGAATGCAGAGCTAAAATCAACAAAAAAAATCCTCGCATAAGTCCCCTGGTGGTCTAGGTGCTGGAGGATGAAGTGCATGCCCAGGTTGACTGTGTCATCCACAGATCTATTGGCCCGATATGCAAACTGCAGAGTGTCCAGCATGGGGATTGTGGTATTTTTTAACTTGGCCAGCACAAGCCTTTCAAGGGTCTTCATGACTACAGAGGTCACTGCGACAGGCCTGTAGTCTTTAAGACCAGTAATCCTTGCCTTTTTGGGTACAGGGACAATAGTGGAGACTTTGAAGCAGGCAGGGACAGTACAGGTTTGCAGGGACTGGTTGAAAATGCCTGTATAGACCGGTGCCAGTTGTTCGGCACAGAGCTTGAGAGTAGAGGGGGAAACATTGTCCGGTCCTGGGAGATTTCCGGCTTTTCTGTCTTCTGAACAGCCTCTCCACCTCCTCTATTTTTATTGTTGATGATGGAGAAGTGATGTTGTGCAGCACGGAGGGGATGGGTAATTGGGTGTGAAGTGGTGATTGGAGAGGGGTGGGTGGGAAAGGGTCCAGTCTTTTCAGACTGGAGTCTTGCTTTAAGTAGGTGTGAAGTGGTGAATGGGGAGGAGTGGGTGTAGAAGGGTCCAGACTTTGCAGACTGGGGTCTGGCTGTGTTGGTTGGGGAGGGAGGGGTACCAGGCTTACGTTCTGCTTGTCAAACCTGCAGTAGAACTCATTCAGGTCGTTGGTCAACTGATGATTGTCCAAAAGCGGCGGGGGGGGGGGGGGGGGGGGGGGGGGGGGGGGGGGGGGGGGGAGGGGCTTTTTCCTCTTGTAGCTGGTGATTTCTTGCAAGCCCTTTCAAACTGAAGAAGAGTCACTAGCTGAGAACTTGCTCCTCAACTTCTTAGAGTACCTTTCCTTGGCAGCTCTGATTCCTCTTCTCAGCTTGTACTTGGCCTGCCTGTAGAGGTCTGCATCCCCGCTCCTGTAGGCCTCTTCTTTACACTGCCGGAGCTGTCTGAGTTCTGTAGTGAACTAGGGTTTGCGTTGTTGAACCAGGTCCGGGCCCTAGTTGGAATGTAACTGTGCTCACTAAAGCTGACATATGATGATACAGTGTCCGTATACTAATCGAGGCTTGTGGTTGCTTCCCTGAACACATTCCAATCCGTGCAGTCAAAGCAGGACTGTAGGTTCTCAATGCCCTCTCTTGTCCACCTTTTTGTTGTTCTGACCACAGGCTTAGCAGCTTTTAGTTTCTGCCTGTAGGTCGGAATAAGGTGAACTAGACAATGATCAGAGAGACCCAGACCGGCTCGGGGAACAGAGCGATATGCGTTCTTGATTGACGTGTAATAGTGATCGAGTGTTCTCCCCCCTCTGGTGGGACAGGTAACATGAAGTCTGTACTTTTGGAAGGTCACGGCTGAGGTTATCTTTATTAAAGTCCCCCAAAACAATGACCGTGGAGTCCGTGAAGTCACTCTCTACCCTCATTACCTGGTCAGCTAGTTTGCATTTGCGCCTCACGTAGGCAGGCATGAGGGGGAAATAAACTCCAGCGAGAATAAAGGAGTTAAATTCCTTCGGAGAGTAGAAGGGTTTGCAGTTTATAAAGAGGGATTCTAGGTTGGGAGAGCAGAAGTTTGACATTACCGTGATGTCGCTGCACCAATCCTGGTTGGTATAGAAGCATATTCCACCGCCTCTTGATTTCCCCGCTGCCTCCACTTCGCGGTCCGCTCTATGTAGTTGGAAGCCAACCAGTTGCAGCGCGCAGTCCGGGGTCGACTCACACAGCCAGGTCTCAGTGAAACACAGGGCAGCGGCTCGAGAGAAGTCCTTGTTTGTCCGGCGCAGGAGTTGCAGTTCGTTCACTTTGTTATTGAGAGAACGTACGTTTACCAGGAATATGCTCGGGAGCGGTGTGCGTGATCCTCGTCGCCGGAGTCGGGTGAGTGCTCCAGAGCGCTTCCCATGGGTCCTCCTCCGTCTCAAGACCTGGAACGCAGCCACAACCTCGCCAACGAGTATGTCCAAATAATCCAGCGAGTGAGAGAATTCCACAACAATGTTTGGAGGTACTGTAAGTCCGATGTTTATGAGTACCTCGCTTGTGAAAGTAATCTTTGTAGGGTTTTGACAGACAATACAAACGAACAAACACATACAAAACAGCACGGAGCAGTACACCGTGGGAGCCACAGTCGGCGCCTGCTGCAGCTTTTTACAAGCAGCTACACTGCAAGCAACTACCATATCCCATAGTTGTGACCTGATTAACGATCATAATATTTTCCCTCAAATATACCGATTGCAGGCACGTGAATGATTTATTAAGATAATTATTTCACATGTTCATTTGTAAGTATTTAGTATTATTATATATCAATTTCAAAATAAATTAGTTGACCAAACCACTTAAATATGGGCTGACTCTCTTATGCAGTAATGGAGGAGTATTGCATTGCCATATATGTTTTGGTCTGAATTTCCAGCGACTCATAGCCAATGGCTTCAATGGGAACAGCTGGCTGTCACTGTTTCAGGCCTGTTTATATAGTTATAGATGGGCTCCCCATTGCTCCCATTAGCAATGCACTGATGTGCCCCAGAGAGAAACTGAATATGCCAAACACCAACCCTCAGCTCCACTTCCAGTAACTGCCCCCACCCCCTCTTCTCATCTACGCTGTAACCACCTCCATCTTCTTCTTGCGTTTGAGGCAGCAGAGGTTATGTAACGGCCTCCAGACGCTGTAGCCAGTTGTCGAGGGCCGTGAGGTCTGCCCCTCCACCAGGGGGGGGGAGGACAGCGCAGTTGAAAATGACATGCTGCACTGTTTGCTGGTCTGCTTCACACATGAAGGCTGCTGATGAATGTGGCCCCCAGCGATGCATGTTGGCATTGAACCAGCCGACCCCTGTACGGAGCCGGTTCTTGGCGACCCCACTCTTTCCGTGGCAGATCCGAGCCGGGTGGGGCTGTTGTGTTCGGTGGAACAGTGAATTGAGGAGGTTGCGAAGTCTGTTCCCAGCTGGTTCTCCATGCTCCTAGTGTGTTGAAACCGGAGCCACAGAGGGTTGCTGCCTGACGGGAGAAGGGGCGACGAGATGACAGGCGTTGCTGTGACCTCAATCAGATGGACACACCTTACTCCCATTTCCCCGTCACCCAGTTCCTATCCTCTCCTTCTTTCACTCCTCTGCCACCCCTTCCTATTCAGAGTCCCCCATTATTATTTTATTCCCCCCCTCTTCCCTCCCTACCTCTGTTCTCTTCCATCCACTATCTCTCCCTCTAGTTTCACATTTCATTCCTCCTCTTTCGTCCTACTCCGATCCCACATCTTTTGCTTCCATTTTGTCTCCAGTCTTTGTAACAATATCTACTCATCCGTCAACCACTGCTCCTGCCCTGAATCCACCTATCACTTGCTGGTTTTTATTCTACCCTTCCCCTCACATCTCCGTACCAGGTATCTCCTCCTCCACGACATCAGTCCCGACTCAAAAGAAGGGGCTTGACCCGAAAAGTCACCTATTCCTTTTCTCCAGAGATGCTGTCTGACCCGCTGAGTTATTCCAGCTTTTTGTGTCTATCTTCAGTTTAAACCAGCATCTGCACTTCCTTCCTATTCAAAACAATATCTGTTCATTTCCCTCATCATTAAGTTCCTCCATCATTTTGCTTTATGCTTTATTTCAGGAAGATTTGTTTATGAATGGTCTCCACCCCTATTGGAAAAGATAACATAGCATAGAAAGTAGTAGGGCCAGTAGGCCATTCGGCCCTTCGAGCCTGCACCGCCATTCAATATGATCATGGCTGATATCCAACTCAGTATCCCGTACCTGCCTTCTCTCCATACCCTTGATCCCCTTAGCCACAAGGGCCACATCTAACTCCCTCTTAAATATAGCCAATGAACTGGCCTCAACTACCCTCTGTGGCAAAGAGTTCCAGAGAATCACACAGTGAAAAAAATCTTGGTTTTAAAGAATCTGAGAAGTGCTGGTAAGTACTTTATTTTACCTTATTGTAATGCTTTAATTATTCTTTATGCTTTGTAATGAATAATTAAAATTATGAGAAACAAAATACACAGTAAAGTAAGAATCAGAAAAGTGTTTTGTTTCTATTTCTATTTTCCTTTCCATTTCCCTCCCAGATGCTGCCTGACCTGCTGAGTTTCTCCTGCATTTATGCATTGCTCAAGATTCCAGCACCTGTAGGCTCCTATGTCTCTGTGACTCCGATATCACCTGACTATCCTTGGCTAAGTTCATCCACTGCTTAAACAACCCTCATCATGCCATTACTTTTTCAATACATTCGGGAATTCCCACCTTAAATGCCTCCATCTTTTTAATCTCTCTCAACCTCTTTAAATGGTTCCTTAAAATCAATGTCTAACCAAGCCACCGTCATCTGTCATAATATCTCCCTGCTTCAGTGTCAAATACTCTTTGATCGTGCTTCAGAGAATGTTCTTGTTTACATTAAGCTGCTGCATAAATACAATTTGTTGTTCTTGCGCATTAAATTCATGGATATTATAACAGCTAAACTTGGTCCCTTATGTTATACCTCCTATCATAAACTTTTATTGATCTAAAACAAAATAATAAATCTAATTATAAAATGTGATTAAATAATATTGGAACAATATTATCTTTGGCTTTTACATTTTAACTAAGTTACCATCACATGCAATGATAAACACAAGCTGGTGTTGATATTAAGAACAGTTAAGACTTATGGCAGAGTAGATATTCACTGGATAATATATTATTATTTTACTACATGAAAATTCTGCCACTGTAGAATAAAGCCTTTTTCTGGCATGTCTTATTTGAATACAGTAACATTATAGTTTGGAGAATATTTTCAAGATTTGAGGTTCTAACCCCATCAAATGTTGGCAATGATTCAGCAAAATCAGTTCAGCTCTGTGTAATGTTTTTCAATAAAAGATGATGAAGAGAGTTTTTAAATCATCCATATATACTATAAAAGTTGGGTTACCTGTTATAAATTACTTTCACAAAATTAGCAACAAAATAACAATGTACAGTCTGTACTATAATTTTAAGAATAGGAAGTCGGCCTGTTGCACCTCCGACAATGAAATGAAATGTTGTGTGCAACATAACTTAAAGGCACATCTGGATCCTTTTTAAGAGAACTGTAGCTGACGGTTGAGTTCCAATAAAGGCATGCAAAATATTTAGACAAGGTCACGACATTGACATGTAAGCCCTCAGTTATTATTCTTAAAAATTCCAATAACAACTCTAAACTGAATTTACTATCTCCCATAGTTTAAGAACAATACATCTTCTTTTCCCTTTCTTTTATTGCCCTTGCAACATCCCTGAATTGCAGAAAGTATTTCTGCTGTTGATCTTGAAAGGGAGTATACAGCCAAAACAAAGTTAATTGAAAACAGACTTAATAAATGAAATATCCAGACCTGATGTATACATGTGCAGTTTGACATTTGCTCAATATCACATTATATGCTGGACGTAAATATCGGTCCAAGAAATAGGTATTACAGGTACAAAATAAAACTTTGTAGTGAAATAAATATCAAAACAAAAATGACAATGTTATTCCAAAACTTTGCATAAAAGCACTTAAAACTGTCTAAGAAATGTGTAGCAATCTTATCACTTGTTTCATGCAACATTTGTATGCACATTTACTTTTTATGTCCTCTCAAAAGCAATAAAATATATACCAATAAAAGAAAGACTCCACATTGTGTTAATTTAGGTTCCCCACAGGGCAGTGTGTGGCTTGAGTCAGCAATTATATCATATTGCCATTAAAAAACAGACTCAACACTGCTGCTGACTGACGGAGTAGAACACTAAATTAAATCAAGAGAATATTCACCTTGTCACCCCTTCTCCTTCTCCAAACCCCTAACCCCCAACCATGGATGAACTTCAGAAAGCATTTGATAAATGTTCTTATATAAATTTTTGATTTATTAATAATCTTATAAAATTAGAAGCGCCTCCAATGCAAGGTTGGTAATCGGATGGTGACAGACGAAAAATAAGGATTAAGGGAACATTTTCTGATTGAATGTGAGAAGTGCTGTTAAAGAGTCAAGAGTTAAAAGTGTTTATTTGTCATATGCATTAGGAATTAAACAATTAAAGTGTCTACCGTTTGCACATTTAAAGGCACATTATCACAATAAAGGGGCTGTTCCAATGCGGGGAGTGATCCATGAGTTAAGAAGAGTGTCTTCGACCTTCAAGCTCGAGGGCACTCGCCTGGAAAAACTCAAACTGGATCAACCGTCTGCGTTGAAACTGCGAGCTGGATCGATCGACCGACTACACACACACACACAAACACATCGCAAAGGCGGGGGCCAGGGAAAGCGGGGGAGCGCTGGCTGAAATTCAAACACGCGATGAAGAAGAAGGTAAAAGGCGGCTTGCTCAGTAGGACAAGTCCTTTAGCGCGGGAGGGAGGGGGGGGGGGGGGGGGGGGGGGGGGGGGGGGGAGAAGGGGGGAGAAGGGGGGGAGCAGGAGTGGTGGAGACACTTTTATAAAGTCAGAGAACATTTAATAAAGTTTAGCAGGCATTTTACCTACCGGTCGGTTTTCTTTGGTCCTGAAAACTCCAATGAGCCAATCAAAATGCCTGGTCAGCGAAGGAGTTTGCCTACGGCTGCCCTCGACTGCCTGTAACTAAATAGCTACCCCACTCCACTACACTACGAGTTCAAAAGAACCATACCGGCCAAATTTTACTCACAGAAAATTTTTCAACATGCTGAAAAATTTTCCGCAACCTAGCTGAGGCCGTGAGTATTCGGGAACTTCTCTCGAGCATGAAGGAGAGTTTCAGTGACCTCATAGGACCTCCTGGGACCACGTGTCGACCATGCTGCGAGTTTGAGTCGAGGGCAAACTTGTCTAAACTTGCAGATTAGGTCGCCGCAGTGGAATAGCCCCTTAACAACAAATTAATATATACCATGATCTGTAACACCAGGTAACCAGACCATAATAGTGAAATAAAACATTCCAACTCCAAAGCAAGGTGTGTCCATTCCCTCCACAAATACTGCCTGACCTGACGAGTTCCTTCAGTACTACAGTTCCTACAGTTTTTGCTTAAAATTCCTGCATTTGCAATTCCTTGTGTCCCCATAATGGTGTAACCTAGTGCAACCAATACTAATTCCATATTAGATCATTGCTGAGGTATAGGTTGGGGTTAGGGATGTGCAGTGTGGTTCAAGAGCCTGATGGTTGATGGGAAGAAGCTGTTCTTGTACCTGGAGGTCATTGTTCTCAAGCTCCTGCCAAAAAAGTCTTCCCAATGGTAGCAGGAAGATGAAGGCATGGCCAAGATGATGTGGATCTTGGATATTAAGATGCCTTCATTGTGACAGCATAATCTGAAGCTCCCTTCCATAGTGGGGAAGTCAATACTCGTGATGGACTGGGTAATGTCCACCACTTTCTGCAGTTCTCACCTTACACCTAAAGAAATGTTCAATAAAGTATTCGGTGACATGTTGAATCTCCTCAAACTTCAGAGACAATGGAAGCATCGATGAGCTTTCTTTGTGATTGCATTGATATGCTGTGGCCAGGTCAGATCTTTAGAGATATGTTCGCCCAAAAATTTGCCGTTGGTTTTCTCCACCGCTGTCCCATTGATGAAGACAAGTTCAGGGATTCTCGGCTTTCCCTTCATGAAGTCAACTATCAGCTTCTTGGTCTTGCTAAAGTTAAGACCAAGATTGTTTCTCTGACAACATTCAGTCAGAATAACAACCTCAATCCAGACTCGTCCTTACCCGTTATTCATCCAACGCCGGTGGTATCACAGCAAATTGAAAGATGGCATTGGAGCCGCATCTGGCTGCACAAGCGTAGACATAGAGAGAGTGAAGCAGGAGAGTAAGCACGCAGCCTTGAGGTGCCTCTGTGCAGATGATCAGCAAGGAGGAAGTATTGTGGCCAATTCATGCTGATTGACGTTGAGGATCCAATTGCATCGGGACAATACAAATCCGATTCGCTGAGTTTGACGGAGATACAAGGAACTGGAGATATTGGTTTATACAAATTGAGTCAGAGTGCTGGAGTAACTCAGTTGGTCAGGTAGCATCTCTGGAGAACATGGATAGGTGATATTTTAGGTTACTTACTTACTGCCTATTATGCCTCCTGGCATGTGTGGCAGGAAGGACTCAGTAGAGTTGAGAGTTGCTGTTTCCGTAACATAGCGAGAGGGTTGTGGTGCAGTACAAAGCCGAGTGAGTCACCTCTAGACCTGTCCAGCATGGGGACCCTAACAGGGGAATCTCCTGGTAGTTTTTCACTGGCACGAAGGTTGCAATCCAACGGGGAAACAGGCCAGAGATGAAGGAGAGAGGTGAAAGCGATATGGGCAGGACAAATGAAGGATAGGTGAGGGGAGAGGTTTTTTGATCCGCAGATTGTTGAAGCCAGAAAAGACTAAATATATGAAATAAGGATTGAAGAGGTCCGAATTGTGAAGCCAGAGGAAGGAATATTGGGGATTGGGGGGAGGCAGAAGGGGAGAAGTGGGTGCAAATCCAGGTGGATCCAAAGAAAGGGCGGGGAAAAGAAGCAAAACATTTCCACCAACTTCAACGTGATCCCACCACCAGTCACATCTTCTCATCCCCACCCCTCTCTGCCTTCCTCAGAGATTACTTCCTCCACAACTCCATTCATTGAATGGTTCATTCATTCCTTTCCACCCAAACCACCCTCTCCCCAGATACATACCCTGCCACTGCAAGAGATGTAGCACCTGTCCCTATACCTTCTCCCTTGCATTCATCCAGGGACACCTGCAGCCCTTTCAAATGTGACAGAGGTTCACCTGCACCTCTGCCAACTTCAGCTACCACATCTGGTGTCCTGCAGGTGAACACTTGTGTTTTGGCCACCAAGGTCTGTTGGATCTCCCAACTGCTCACCATTTTCACTCCCCTTCCCAGACAGACCTTTCCATTCTGGATAGATATATATACATATATATAGATGAAAAGACAAAAAAATATATATATATATATATATATATATATAAATATATTTCTCCCTCTCTAAGCTGTGTCCTTCCTGGATTTGTACCAAATTCTCTCCTCCCCCCTCCCCCTGTCCCCTTCACCTATATCTCTTCCTCTGGATTCACAATTCACACCTCTTCTACCTTTATGTATTTTCCTCTCTTGCCTTTGTCCAACCATCTTCCATTCAACCCCACCTCACCTGTATCCACAAGCGTTGTCCTGCTCCCATTTCTCTTCCAGCTTTCTCCACCCCGCTTCCTGCCCTCCTCCCCTCACCACCACCACCACAATCAGTCAGAAGAAGGTACCCGTGTGAAACGTCACCTATTTATGTTCTCCCGAAATGCTGCCTAGGCCGCTGAGTTGATCCAACACTATGTCTCCCCTGAATTTGATGATAAGTTCAGAGGGAACAATTGTGTTGAATGCCGAGCTGCTGTTGATGTATCCATTCTTGTTGTCTAAGTGGTCAGTGCAGAGCGGAGTGCCAGCGAGATTGCATCTGCTGATGATCTGTTGTGGCGGTAGCTGATTGTAATTAGTCCAGTGTTCACAATGGCAGGAATTGATATGCATCAGAGCCAAGCTCTCAAAGCACTTCCTCACAGCAGATGTGTCACCGGTGAGTGCAACAATATGAACGGTAGCCTTTTGATGATATCTTCTCATGACTTGAGATGTTGAATATCCAAATTTGCAGGTAGTAAGAAATATTGTCACAGTTTAAGAATAAGGGATAAGCCATTTAGAACGGAGATGAGGAAACACTTTTTCACAAAGAGAGTTTTGAGTCTGTGGAATTCTCTGCCTCAGAGGGCAGTGGAGGCCAGTTCTCTGGATACTCCAGAGAGAGAGCTAAATAGGGCTCTTAAAGATAGTGGAGTCAGGGGATATGGGGAGAAGGCAGAAACGGGATACTAATTGGGGATGATCAGCCATGATCACATTGAATGGCGGTGCTGGCTCAAAGGGCCGAATGGCCTACTCCTGCGCCTATTGTCTATTGTACGTTGGAAGGAACAGAAGGTTATGATTGAGCCTAGACAGACCAAGTGAGATAAAAAGCCTTTAACATGGTGTTGGTGTGCTTTCTTGGCCATTGCTTCGAAAAGCACACCAATGCCTCTACTTCCTTAGAAGGCTTAGGAAGTTCGGCATGTCCCCAACAACTCTTGCCAACTTCTACAGATGTGTCGTAGAAAGCATTTTATTGCCAACTTCTACAGATGTGTCGTAGAAAGCATCTTATTGGGATGCATCACAGCATGGTTTGGGAACAGCTCCATCCAAGACAGCATGAAATTGCAGAGAGTTGTGGACTCAGCCCAGATCAAAGGACATTGTTTTTTAAGGAAATATGCACAACTAACCAACCAACCTCCCTTCCATTGACTCTACTTTTGATACTTTACGCTGCACTAAACATTATCGGCCTAATTGCAAAAGGATTTGAGTATAGGAGCGAGAGGTTCCTGCAGTTGTGGTCTTGGTACTTGCGTACTTTGGTCTCAAATCTGAGGAAGGACATCATCCATAGAGGGATCAGAACCAGAAGATGTCAGGACTGTCTTATGAAGAAAACTGCACTTGGTTTATACCTCTAGAAGATTCAGGGGCAGAAACTTACAAAATTCCCAGCTGTTGGAACAGATGCAGGAAATTGTTCCCGATGTTAGGGAAGTCCAACCATCACAGCTTAAGGATATCAAAAAGATGAGCACGCAGAGAGTGGTGAATCCTGAACTCTCTGCCACAGAGGGTCTCCTTCACGCTATATTTAGATGTGGCCCCCTCGGAGGCTACGGGATACTTTGATCAGCCATGACATATTATTTGCTTTAACTTGCACTAAACATTATCACGTTATACCATTCATTATGTACACTGCGAATGGCTCAGTTGCAATCATGTATTGTCTTTCCGCTAACTGGTTAGCACACAACAAAAACTTTTCACTGTACCTTGGTACACGTAACAATAAAAAAAGACATGGGGGTGGAGAGAGGTCAAAAAATAAATACAAATCTGAATACTCTCTTAAAGATGAGAGAAACAAGACTGGGAAAGAGCAAAGAGATTTAGAGGCACATACGCACAAATCACTAAACTATAATAAACAGATGCAAAAAAAAAATGTAAAGCACTGATTCTACTGCACTACAACATTAGGGTTTTGGTTTTAAGCCTCAGGAAGAATGCACCAAATTATGTGGCTGGAAGAAGAGAAACAGAAGTTTTTCACACACTGAAGAGAAGTTTGGCACTTAAACACACAGATAGAGATTGTCACTACCCAAAGATAATATGCTGGCTACCAAGATTGAATACCAGCATCCTTAGATGTTGGTAATCTAAAATTAAAAAAGAAAATGCTGGAAATACTCAACTCATTGCACAATACAGCATGGAAACAGGCTATTCATCCCAACTTTGCCAAGTCTAACCAAGCTAGTCCCACTCGTCTATGCCTGGCACAAACCCTCCAACCTTTTTCTATCCATGTTCCCTATCCAAATGTTAGAACTATACCCACCTCTACCATTTCCTCTAACAACTTATTCTATTTGCCCATCACCCTCCATGCAAAAGCGTTGCCCCTCAGGTCCGTTTTAAATCTCTCTCTTCTCACCATAAACACATGTCCACTAGCTTTAGATTCCCCTACCCTGGGAAAAGGATTGTGGTGGTCACCTCATTTATGCCCCTTGTGATTTTATAAATCTCATAAGGCCATACCTCAGTCTCCTACATGCCAGAGAAAAATTACCCATCCTATCCAACCTCTCCTTATAACCACTAACTTTAAAATCCGATAATATCCTGATAAACAAACCAAAAAAAAAGTTCCTCCCCCCCCCCCCCCCCCCCCCCCCCATCCCTCCCCCCCCCCCCCCCCCCCTATATAGTGAATATAGCTTTCTGATTTAACTGACCATATTTGTTACCTTTGGCAGAGAAAAACAAGTGATCTGCCTTTTGTCACATATAGTTCACGTGATTTTAATCCTTATTATTACAGTAAAATCTGCCCCCTTCTACCACTTCTCTATTCCCTTTTCCATTCTCCCCTTCCTTAACGAGTTCAGGTTTTGTATTTTTATGATTTGTTTTTGACCTATTTTTCGAGCCCATTTCACTGTCATTTTTGCCATCTATCTGTCACACTGGCAGTGGCTTGAAAATATCTTGATGTACGTGATGGGTTCTTCAAAAGATAATTTTCCATTAATCCTGAACATGTGAGCATTCATAAAATAATCCTATGACACAGACTTCATTATCAAAAACAAGACGTGGCATTACAAGATTGCCAAATGCAATATTAAATCTACATGAGGATTTCTCTTTTTGTTGCCTGAATTTTTTTTCTCAAAAGATTTGTCTAGAAACCTCTCCATGCTTGACTTTTTCAGGCTGAATTCTGTCCTGCATCCACTTTTGCTATTTTTTCCTGCATAAAATCTCTTGTAGAGATCAAATGCGTTGCTGATGAGGACAAGCAACAATCTGAAAGCTCTCTTTTCAATCTTTCAGATATTACGGATGGTTTGTTTTTTTACAGATGGAGATGACGGAATTGTTTTTCAGCAAAGAAATGGAGACTTAGATGGATCGCGTGGGTTAGACCACACAAAACCTCACAGTAGAACAGTGAATCACAAAATCAACACAAGCTCAAGTGGGCCAAACTATTTCCCATAACTATGAACATTGTGTGAAGTTACATTAAATAAATGAAAGAGGAAATAAGTGAAAGAGAAAAAGGAAATATAAGGTCGAATCTGGCAGTAAACTAGTCCTGAAATCTGACCATTAAACTGTAAATGCAACACCCAAAGGGTCCAGGAATAATATATAAAAGCTTTTTTTCTCAAATGACAAGCCGTTCATGCTTTAATCGCGCAGGGCAAATGTTACTCATTCCCCTATGTCAGGAAGTTGTACATATTTCCTTAAAAAACAATGTCCTTTGCAGGATCAGCTTATCTGGGAATCCCTCCAGTTTATGTATATGCGCCTGTCTCCAATGAAACTAATATCTGGAGCAGAGACAATAATTCAACACATTTCATTGACCATTGTGCCTGTAAAAACTATTTAGAGGGATCTTTGAAATTGTAGTTAATGGCAGCAACTGATCTGTCCAGGCCCAGGCCACTCCATTGTGCCTTGGTTAAGGTCCAGGCTGGTTGCTGGACATTAATTGCAACCAGGTCTTTAGACTCTAGAGATACAGCATGGAAACAGACCCTTCGGCCCACCAGGTCCACGCTGACCAGCGATCCCTGTACACTGGAACTATCCACTAAGGGACAATTTTACAATTTTTACCAAAGCCAATCAACTTACAAACCTGTACATCTTTGGAGTGTTTGAGGTAACCGGAGCACCCGGAGAAAACCTATGCGGTCACAGGGAGAACGTATAAACTCCGTAGAGACAGCACCTGAGGTATGGATCAAATCTGGGTGTCTGGTGCTGTAAGACAGCAACTCTATTGCTGCTCCACTGTGCCAGCCTTATCAGGTCTTTAACAACCAGGTCCAGATAGATATCTTGTGCCCAGGCCTGACTTGATGTGGGCAATGGGATCCCAAAACCTTATTTTAGTGGCCTTATTTTAGCATGGTTAAGGACCCAACAAACAGTGGAGGGAGTTAAATCACTATCCGTATTTTCAGCACATAAAAGATTGATTGAATATTTTTGGAATAGACTGATCTTTTGATCACAGCATAAGATCAAGCATCCATATGCATGACATTTTATGCCCATATCCTCCTCACGTTTTAGATTTTTGTCACTGTTCTAACTTTGGAAAGGTCATTTTATTTTAGGAACCTTATGGGCGAACTTGGCATCTCCTAACAATCATACAAGATCTCTGAAATTATTAAAATACATTTAAAAAATGGCACTAACTAACAATGTTATTGTTTTTAATTATGACAAACAATGCTAGTCCATTGGACAGCACAATTAAAAGCATAAACCATGAGCTTTTAGGTTTCCATTATACTAAGCAACTATTAATATTTAAAGCATCTATTATATTTCTCTATTTACCAAAAGATATGGATAAACTTACAATTTCGTAATAAAGATTTTGAATTATATAGTGCTCCTGACTTATAAAAGTGCATATTGTCTAACCTACTGCATACCACAGCTGAAGAAGTTAAGTTGTCAGTATATCAGGAGGATTTCTACTGCCTTTGGTCAGTAAAAAACTAGCAGAACAGGAGTTAAAACCAAGCAGCCCTTCACCTCTCAGCTACTTTAGCACAGGCAGTTGAGGCATTGATTTGTCAGAGGCAGACGCCTTAATAATGTATCCACAGCCCGTTACCCAGGTACAATCCTAAGGCAATTGAACAACCTGCTGACTACTTGGCTGTGTGGTCACCACTGGAGTGATGTTTGTGTTATCCAGTAAAGGCTGCAAAGACTTTCCTTAGGGTGACCAGCAAAGGTCGCTGTGCATTTCTGGGCTAGGGAATTTAAATCCAGGCTCCCATATACACACCCAAGCTGCCCACTGCTGTAATCCTGCTGAACCCATTCAACAGCGAGCCAGCAGTTTCTTTCTGGTTCATCTGATCTTTGGCTGCTGGAGTCTGCCAGCTGCCCCTTCATGTTTGTTTCAGGTGGGCAGATGCCACACTGAATGTTTATGCAATCTGGATGTTAAAATCTCTATCCATCAATGAGTTAAGGCCCATGTTTATACTTCCCATCTTGTTTCTAGTGGCAGGAAACTATGGCGGGTTCAATTTAAAACTACAAGAAACTTCAGAAGTCAAGAAGTTGTTGCCTTACGATCCTGAGCTACATTTTATCAACTTACTTATTGACCAGTTAGATGATGAGAATGTAGGCTTTATAAATCTGTTATCTTCATAATCTTTCCGAAGCATTCTGCTGGGTCATTATTCCCCATATTTTAAATGCTGCTGTCTGAGATTGCTGGACTAACAGAACACCAAAAGTACAGGCACTTTGATTGAAAACTGTATTATATGTATCTAACCAGCTGGAAAATCCTTCTTGCTAAATTTTATAATCCAGCTGAGAATTTAAAAAGGAAATTGTGAATAAAGTCAAACTGCTCCGAAATTCTTATCCTGACGAGCCCTAGTCTTGACCTGAGGAGTTAGCTTTCAGAGAAATCACAAGACAAGCTAAAAAAAAATCTGACTGGAAACACTACTTGTGTGTGGGTTGTATGAAATGCTATTCAACAAAGGGATGGTGCCAAAGGTCAGCTATGCATGAGAGGATGCTTGACAAATAGGAAATGAGTTGTCTCTTAATCATTGGAACATTTAATCTTCACAAAAAAAAATCAAATAACTAATTACAAAGTAGACCCTGTAGTTTTAAAATCCAAAATAGAATTTGAAATCTTAGCAGTTCTAAGAATCTCTGATTTAAAAAGTCATATAAATAACCTCTACAGTTGACATACAAGAAATGGCAGAAGTTGCAATGGGATCTCTTGCCCTGGCTCTGCTATTCAATGAGATCCTGGCTGATCTTTCATGTTGGCATTGTGTTACCAAACTAGTCTTCATAACTCTTGATTCCCTTCATCTTCAAAAAGTTATCGATAGATTGATTGATTGATAGGTGTTGGATGGACTCCAGATGCTGGCTTACACAGAAGAGAAGACACAAAATGTTGGAGTAACTCAGCGGAACAGGTAGCAACTGTGGAGAGAAGAAATGTGTGACGTTTTGGGGTCTGAAGAAGGGTCTCAACCCAAAATGTCATCCATTCCTACTCTCCAGAGATGCTGCCCTGTCCCACTGATTTACTCCAGCATTTTGTGTCTATCTTTGATTGATTGATATTTTATCGTCACATGTACTTGGTACAGTGAAATTCTTTGTTTTGCGTGCAATAGACAAATATGCAAAGAGTATAGAGTGCCAACAATGTTACAAAAGTATTCAATATAGCATTAATGGCCACACTTCCTTCTCAGTCCCCCACCAATCTCCAATTTGAATATACTTGTATATACGCAGCAAATCCATGGATTCCAATGAGTAAAGGGCCTGTCCCACCAGCATGCGATTGCATGCGTCTAGCACGGCCAAATGGAAGCGGAGTTGGCGCTAAGTTCGCGCGTGACGTAATTTACGTCACACTCACCAATCAGCTGGGCAGGAGGCGGGCCGACTGAATTTGGACGTCACACGGCGTCGGGCGGTGATGTCATCGCGCAACTCCACGCGCTAGGCGTACACCGTCAATACGCTGCGTACGATGCGAAGACTCTGTGTATGACGTCAAGAAGCTGCGTACACCCGACAGGCCGTTGGCGCGCGGAATTTTCTGACAGTGCAAGTTATTTGGAGCCCCGTGCGATGTTGGGACCAGCCCCGCACAACTCCATACACCTCCGCCGATCGAAGAGGGACCGGCCCCACAAGGCCGTACGCCTCAAGCGACCAGGTTTGGTCGCGCTAGACGCATGCAATCGCATGCCGGTGGGACAGGCCCTTAATGATCCTATCAACAAAGGCATTTCTGCTCACCTCTGTCCTAAATAGTTGAATATATTGTTACTTTGAATCTTTGTTGGAATCTCTCCATAGTTATCCTATCAAATTGCACAAGAACATTTTTGTGTTTCAATGACATAATCTCCTAGCTCCACAGAGTCTAGGTGAAATCTTTCCTCAAAGGACAATGCCCCAGTCCTCCCAGGTGAATCCAGTGAGCCTTCATTGTGCTTATCCATCGCAAATATATCCTGCCTGAGATCAGAATTGTGTACAATGTTCTCGCTCAGGTACTATATAACTGCAGTAAGGTATATTTATTCTTGTTCTCATATCTCCTTGGAATAAAGCACAACATACAATTTGCTTTCATAACTGCTTGCTGTAGGGGCATGTTATCATGCAGTTAACCATGTACAAGGACACCCAAATCCTTCTGAACAACAATGCCTTTTAATCTTTTACCAATTAAAAAGTAACTTACTATTTTATTTTTTCTAACAAAGTCGTTGACCTCACATTTTGTCATATTATAGGTTGACAAAAATGCTGGAGAAACTCAGCGGATGAGGCAGCATCTATGGAGCGAAGGAATAGGTGACGTTTCGGGTCAAGACCCTTCTTCAGACTGATGTGGAGGTGGGGAGGCGGGAAGAAGAAAGGAAGAGGCGGAGGCAGTGGGCTGTGGGAGAGCTGGGAAGGGGAGGGGAAGGAGGGAGAAAGCAAGGACTATCTGAAATAGGAGAAGTCAATGTTCATACCACTGGGTAGTAAACTGCCCAAGTGAAATATAAGGTGCTGCTCCTCCAATTTACGGTGGGACTCACTCTGGCCATGGAGGAGGCCCAGGACAGAAAGGTCGGATTCGGAATGGGAGATGGAGTTGAAGTGCTGGGCCACCGGGAGATCAGGTTGGTTATTGCGAACTGTGCGGAGGTGTTGGGCGAAGCGATCGCTAAGCCTGCGCTTGGTCTCACCAATGTAGAGCAGCTGACACCTGGAACAGCGGGTGCAATAGATGACATTGGAGGAGGTGCAGGTAAACCTCTGCCTCACCTGGAAAGACGGCTTGGGTCCTTGGATGGAGTCAAGGGAGGAGGTAAAGCGACAAGTGTAGCATTTCCTGCAGTTGCAAGGGAAAGTACCAGGGGAGGGGGTGGTTTGGGTGGAAGGAACAAATTGACCAGGGAGTTACAGAGGGAGTGGTCTCTGCGGAAAGCCGAAAAGGGAGGAGATGGGAAGATGTGGCCAGTGGTGGAATCCCGTTGGAGGTGGCAAAAATGTTGGAGGATTATCTGTTGTATGTGACGGCTGGTGGAGTGGAAGGTGAGGACAAGAGGGACTCTGTCCCTGTTATGGGTGAGGGGGATGGGGAGTGAGAGCGGAGGTACGGGATATAGAAGAGACCCTGGTGCGAGCCTCATCAATAGTAGGGGAGGGGAACCCCCGTTCCCTAAAGAATGAGGACATCTCCGATGCCCTGGTTTGGAACACCTCATCCTGGGTGCAAATGTGGCGTAGACGGAGGAATTGGGATTAGGGGGTAGTCCCTACAGGAAGCAGGGTGGGAAGAAGTGTAGTCCAGATAGCCATGGGAGTCAGTGGGTTTATAGTAGATGTTAGTCAGTAGTCTGTTACCTGCGATGGAGATAGTGAGGTCTAGAATCGGTAGGGAGATGTCGGAAATGGTCCAGGTGAATTTGAGTGCCGGATGGAAGTTAGTGGCGAAATGGATGAAGTTAGTGAGTTCTGCATGGGTGCAGGAGGTAGCACCAATGCAGTCATCAATGTAGCGGAGGTAGAGTTTGAGGATAGGGCCCTGGTACGCCTCGAACAAGGATTGTTCGACGTACTCTACAAGGAGGCAGGCATAGCTGGGGCCCATGCATGTGCCCATAGCTACGCCTTAGATTTGGAGGAAATGGGAGGAGTCAAAGAAAAAGTTGTTGAGGGTAAGGACCAGCTCCGATAGACGGAGGAGAGTATTTGTGGATGGGGATTGGTTGGTTCTTCGGTCGAGGAAGAAACGGAGGACTTTAAGACCCTCCTGATGGGGGATGGAAATGTAGAGTGTCCATGGTGAAGATGAGGGAGTGGGGGCCTGGAAAACAGAAGTCATGGAGGAGACGAAGAGCGTGTGAGGTGTCTTGGACATAGGTAGGGAGGGATTTAACCAGGGGTTATAGGATCGAGTTATGTGGAAATAAGTTTGTCTTAAGTTCAAAATAAGTTAGAAATAAATTTCTAAAAGTTTTGCCATATTATATTTATATTATATTTATTTTACTAAGAAATTTTACTAAGCCCATTCACTAAGCTAATTTGTGTCTCTTGAAGCTTCTCTGCGGCCTCCTCACAACATATTGCATCCAACTTGCAATCATTGGCAAACTTGGACGTATTTCACTTTATCCAAATATTGATAGTAATTCATGATGAAACACCAGCATTTCTTCATTATCCTTGAAATCAAAATGGCCCATTGATTTCTCTTCAGTATTTGTCTGTTAAATGATCCTAAATCACTTTCTCTTATTTTGTTCAACTCAATAAATGTTTTCTTTGTTGTAAATGATAAAGAGGAAATGTAATTCTAACTTTAACAGAAACAGCAGGAAGGAGAAAAGCTCAAATGTTTACATGAATATAGATGCAGAACAAAAGCATGAAAATTATGAGGCTCAGCAGGAATCAAAGCAGAAATTTAGATGATCATTTTATATCAAATTATAAGATTACGTCCTTACTCTTTGTATTATCACGATAGTTGGCCTTTTCCCTGCCAAAGGTCTGCAAACTCTTTTCGTTCATATACATATTCAGCTGCATTTTGAATCTTCAGTTAAATTTCCATTTCATCCTTGTCCTTCTCCATAACTATCTTAAAACTTACACATTTATCATTTTTTTCTCACATTAACACTCTCACCAATTGCCAGGTTATTTTACACAGTCTAGGTACATTATTGGTTCCTCTCCAATGGTACTATCTTAATACAGGCTTAAAGTGCTCTGCTGGGTTCATCGTATAAATTCCATCCTCTACCAACAAGATCCCAGTTGCTTTTGGGGAAATAGATATAGCTCTCAGGGCTAACAAAATCAAGGGATATGGGGAGAAAGCAGGAACGGGGTACTAATTTTGGATGATCAGCCATGATTATATTGAATCTAGTCAAGTAAAGTCACATTTATTTATATAGCACATTTAAAAAACAACTCTCGTTGGCCACAGTGCTTTTCATTTGTTATAAGAATAGTATAAACAAACAAACTTTGAATGGCGGGGCTGGCTCAAAGGGCCGAATGGCCGGCTCCTGCATCTATTTTCCATGTTTCTATATGCTTCCTCTTTTCTGCAATAATGGATTAATATTGCAATGCCACCTCCTCCAACATGCGTGGAAATTCTATATCTTTGAATGTTGGCTTATCACTCGTGTCTGTCGTTCAACCATATTTCCCTGGGAAAATTATCATGTTCCCATATGCTCATTAATGCCGTCAATTCATCAGCCTTACTTGAATTAAAAGAGATACATTCCAGCCTTGCATTCTTCACATGTGTCCTATAAAATCCTGCAAGTTCTATGCTTGTAGTCTGACTTTATTTTCCTTCCATATTTGGCTTTTCCTCAATCCTTACTGTACTCCTACTTTTCTTTTCCCATTGAATTAGCTTAAATCTTCCACAACAGCATCGCCAAATCCACCCCACCCTGCAAGGATCTTGGATTTGATTATGTTCTTGTCCAGACCGTACATTTTTTACGGGTCCCATTTCCCTCCCAGTGCCTCTCCAGCTGCAGGAAATGACTACTCAGCAACTACTTTGCCAATCCGTCTCAGAATCTTGCACATCTCAATGTCTCAGATACATGCTGATTTCTAATGTATTAATTTACGGGACAGAGATGTCATTAACAAAGCTGGTAGCTATTGTGCTAAATTCATCATGTCTGAATTTAGCAGCATAGCTGGTGATCTGGCACAAGATTTAGTTCTGATGAAAGGTCATTGGACTGAAATTTTCAATCTGTTTCTCTCCCTGCCGATAGTTCCTTCCTGCTGAGTACTTCCAGTTTTTTTTTGTTGCTATTATTTATTATCTTGCAAATTTTGTACACTTCGACTGAGAACTTTAGTTATTCCTACATTTCACTCTTCTTTCAATTGTACAGCTGCTCACCCATGGGACTCATTTCAGACTAGAACAGAGATAAACCACAGAAGTTGTAGGAATATTATTCTGACGTATCTCAACACTATCTCCAGGAAACAAAACTGAATTATAACACTCTTTACAAAATCTTTCAATCCATGTAACAGACTATAAAGCTGGATTCTAGTACCAATATTAAAACTTTTAAGAGACAAATTAAATGTAGACTAACATGGAATATCAAGATACAAAAATCTAAAATATTGCGTAGAATTTCACTAACATTTAAAGAGTTAAAGAGAGATGTGCTTTATTCCTTTTATTTCCAATGTATTCACATGAGACAGCTTGCCTTTACATGATTTCCTGCAGCTGGGAGGGTGGAGTGCCTTTGGCAGTAAGCAACTCCAGTCATTCCAAGGTCCCCTTGATCAACCAGTGCACATCAGCTGAGACAATTGACATCTGTGTTTTTGTGCTGAAATTATTTATTTAAATTCAGCATTAGCAGACACTGTCAACTCAGAATGTACACAGCAAGTACAAATGTCAGTATCAAAGCTGGTACCTGAATTTAGTGGCATAGATGGCAACCTGGCACAACATTTAGTTCATCCTACATTGGTGCATAATCCCAATGCAAAATCAATTCACATTTTTCAAGATCAAGTCTTGATTTTACATTTTCTTCAATCACCAAGGTGCTGCAGTAATGCCCCTGTCCCACTTAGGAAACCTGAACGGAAACCTCTGGAGAATTTGCGCCCCACCCAAGGTTTCCGTGCGGTTCCCGGAGGTTTTTGTCAGTCTCCCTACCTGCTTCCACTACCTGCGACGTCCGGCAACCACCTGCAACCTCTGGGAACCGCACGGAAACCTTGGGTGGGGAGCAAAGTCTCCAGAGGTTTCCGTTTAGGTTTCCTAAGTGGGACAGGGGCATAACTTTGCAGTGCTCCAAGAAACATTAAAGCATTAAAACGCAATTCAATTCAATATTGGTCATTTAAAAAAAAAGAAGAAACAACTCTACTGAGTGGTAACTTAAGCCCCTGTCCCACTTACGTGTCCTTGGTACTCTAATTATGCTAGCTGAGGCGCGATGGTCCCGCTAAGGTTGCACGCAATTTCATGCGCCCGCACAGCTGTCTGGAACGTGTAACATCATTTGAAGATGGACGCAAAATGCAGGAGTAACTCAGCGGGACCGGCAGCATCACTGGAGAGAAGGAATGGGTGATGTTTCATGTCGAGACTCTTCTTCAGTCTGAAAGAAGGGTGTTGGTCCAAAACGTCATCCATCCATTCTCTCCAGAGATGCTGCCGGTCCCACTGAGTTACTCCAGCATTTTGTTCCTATCTCCAATTTTCTTGGCCCCGCTCTGGGAGTAAAAGTGGGGGCGGATCCAGACCGCAACGGCCGTGAGCCCCAGGCCGAGTTTGGCGATCGTTTGCCTGATTCTGCTGCTGTTGGAGGTGAGACGTTGCGTCGCACCAGGGTCTTGGGCCTGTCCCACTTTGGCCGTCAGTTATGCGACAGGCCGTTGGCGCGCAAAGAGCCCCGCACAATGTCGCGCACAACTACATACCCCTCCGCGCTTCTCAGTGGGACGGGCCCCGCGCGGCCACACGATGCCCGTGCACCTCAACGCAAGGACGAGGTCGCGTAATTTGCGTGCCAAGGACACGTAAGTGGGACAGGCCCTATAGACAGGTTAGAAATCAGTGTGCGCATAATCCTGGTCGAAAACCTTCACCTTCGACCTCCAACATGAAAATGGATCAAAGCAAGGAGAGTGACACTCAGATAAAGCTTCTTCAGTCTTGCAAAGTCGGAAGGGGATGTTTCAAACACAATTCTCAGATTGTGCAGATGCATTTTTCAAGATCTTAGTCTGTTGTCCAACAGACTAAAATCTTGAAAAATGCATCTGCACAATCTGAGAATTGTGTTTGAAACATCCCCTTCTGACTTTGCAAGACTGAAGAAGAAACTCAAGCCTATAGTTGGATGCAATTTCCCTGTTGACAAAAATGCTCTAAAGTCATGAATAAAGTCACTAATTCATATGTTTATGATGTTTTTCCTGGGGATTTATTTGCCCAAATTGATAAGGATGGCTCTAATTGCATCTGGGTCTTGTCAAAGGAGATGGGTCTGGGCACAGATCACCCCAGATGCTCCTACTCAAGAGTATCCTACGCAAGAGCAATCTGTCGGAGACCAGATAACGTTTTCCTTACTTTAAATCACCTTTTACCTATGACCACTGTTTAACAGCAGTGTCCTCAAAGCAAAGTAATATTATTGACTCCTGACACGTTAATTATGATCTATAATTGCTGCATGGAACTCTTAATGATTCCATTAATTAATTGAATTCTCTGATCTCAAGTCCCCATGTACAATTCCCATTTTAAAATTAGTATTTCCATTGCAATCAAAAGATAGCGTGAGCCTTACTCAAACCAATCCACATTGAAAGCTCTGCAACATTTTTAATCTATTAAAGTAACACAATTAACATAAAGTGCTGGAGTAACACAATGGGTCAAGCTGCATATCTCGAGAAAAAGGGGAGGTGACATTTTGGGTTGGGTCCCTTCTCCAGAGTCTGCAGAAAGATCTCAACCCAAAACGTCATCCATGTTCTCCAGAGATGCCGCCTGACCCGCTGAGTTCCTCTAGCAGTTTTTTTGCCCAAAATTCCAACATCTGAAGTTCCTTGCATTTAATTTACAAATACTGAAATACTTAAAATACTAAATTTAATTTGCGGGATAACCTGTGATTTATTTCAAATGGGGAGAAACAATTATAAACTTTTGCTTAAAGACAGAAAACACTGTGAATTGTATTCATTTCTTAGCAAAAAAATTGTAATCATTCAAGTGAAACCCAGTATAACCATATAACCATATAACAATTACAGCACGGAAACAGACCATCTCGACCCTTCTAGTCCATGCCGAACACATAATCTCCCCTAGTCCCATATACCTGCGCTCAGACCATAACCCTCCATTCCCTTCCCATCCATATAACTATCCAATTTATTTTTAAATGATAAAAACGAACCAGCCTCCACCACCTTCACTGGAAGCTCATTCCACACAGCCACCACTCTCTGAGTAAAGAAGTTCCCCCTCATGTTACCCCTAAACTTCAGTCTCTTAATTCTCAAGTCATGTCCCCTTGTTTGAATCTTCCCTACTCTCAGTGGGAAAAGCTTTTCCACGTCAACTCTGTCTATCCCTCTCATCATTTTAAAAACCTCTATCAAGTCCCTCCTTAACCTTCTGCGCTCCAAAGAATAAAGCCCTAACTTGTTCAACCTTTCTCTGTAACTTAGTTGCTGAAACCCAGGCAACATTCTAGTAAATCCCCTCTGTACTCTCTCTGTTTAAATATTCTGCATGGACACTTAAGTTCATATTAACTACTCCAACATCTGTGCCTGAACATTGAACACATTTGGGATTTCAGGACACTGGAAAGAATTATGTCACAAATCATTACTTCATTGAATTACTGACTTAAATATGAAAATATATAGCAATAACATGCTTTACTTCCAGCTTCAATTTAGTTGTATGAAGGATTCAGTGAGCACTTCTTAGTGCTTTACTTGAGATGTGAGTGACACTAAAATGAATAGCTACTTGCAGTAATACATGGCTTTCCATGACTTCACAGCCCATGAAGGTTTGTCATAGTGTTTACAGTATTGTAAGGCAGGAATTCTGGCTGACAGCCTGTACATAGCAAGCACTCACAAAAGATAATGTGGTAACAGTTATGTAATCTGTTTGTATTGTTAATTAAGGGAGTATTGGTCAGGATTTGAGGTGTGATCATTCTTTTAAATAGTGCTCATCTGAGAGCACAGACAGGGATTTACTCTAAAATCTCATGTGTTTCCTCAAGTGAAGTGCTCCTTCAACGCTGTTCTGAAATACCAATCTTGTTTTTTGTGCTCTAGACATGAGGGAGGTAATGATAATCTTTTGCTGTTAATTTCCAAAGAGGGTGAGAACAGAAGGGACTTGCAAACATAGAAACATAGAAAATAGGTGCAGGAGTAGGCCATTCGGCCCTTCGAGCCTGCACCGCCATTCAATCTGATCATGGCTGATCATCCAACTCAGTATCCCGTACCTGCCTTCTCTCCGTACTCCCTGATCCCTTTAGCCACAAGGTCCACATCTAACTCCCTCTTAAATATAGCCAATGAACTGGCCTCAACTACCTTCTGCGGCAGAGAATTCCACAGATTCACCACTCTCTGTGTAAAGAATGATTTTCTCATCTCGGTCCTAAAAGACTTCCCCCTTATCCTTAAACTGTGACCCCTTGCTCTGGACTTCCCCAACATCGGGAATAATCTTCCTGCATCTAGCCTATCCAACCCCTTAAGAATTTTGTAAGTTTCTATAAGATCCCCCATCAATCTTCTAAATTCTAGCGAGTACATGACTCCCTGACAAAATCCATTTTTTGGGAACAAGAAATGATTTAATAGAAATTTGTGATACCCTGTGTGAGCAGCCAGTAAACACAGTGAGAATGTGAATACAGGGCATAGTGGAAACATGCATGCTGAGCCTGTTAAAGATTTGTGGTACTCAATGTCTCAAAAAATGCCAATGCTCTAAGCTGGTTTGGATCAGAGTGTAAGCAGTGTTGTTAAATTCGGAAAACTCATTGGCAAAACCAGCTGTAACAACTTGCATTCCATTGTCCCAAAAAAAATCATTACATTCTCTATCAGCTGTTGTGTTCATGGGTGTTACCCAGAGTTTACAGAATCAACGACACCTAATTAGGACATTAACAGCTGCCACAAGTGGCTGAGATTGATCCCAGCCGATCTTCCAATCGCCATATTATTTCACTACCACCTGCTTTGTTTATAAAAGCCTCAGTTGTCTCAGCGGTCATGTGGCATTTGACAAATTTTCCAAATACCACTGGTATCCCAAAGAAAGGGACAGACATAAAGCTTAACTTAGCAATGACAGAATTTCTAAATAGCAACTGATGCACAAATGCAATTACATTGGGTGGAGACGTCCAGGAATAGGGACATACCAAAGACACGGAACACACACATTTTGTGAGTATTCCATTTCTTGTTACAGCAAATTGCTCAGTCTTCACTCTTATACTGTATGGATATTATTACCATATTTATTAAAAAATTAGCACTGATGCATTATATTACAAGCTTAGATGGAGCAACTGTCTTAACACCATATAAACAGTAAAGAGCTAAACACAAATTTCTGGAGTAACTCAGCGGGTCAGGCAGCAACTATGGAGAGAATGAACAGGTGATATTTTGGGTGGGGGCTTCTTCAGACTGAATGGTTAATGCTGGATAGCTGCTGGAGGAAGAACCATGTCTAAGCCGTCATACTTTAAATGAACACTCGACAGGCAATGTGCACAATGATTCAGGTACAATAGGAAAGGAAAAAGACTTTGCTCATCCTAAACATCTCTAAATGGCCAATTAAAGAATATTAATAAACTACCCTTCAGCCCAGGCTTGCTCGCTGATGGCTCGCAACACAGAAAAGTCATGCTTTTAAAATTCTTATTCGTGTGTTCAAATCACTTCACTGATTGCCCTCAATAAAACTGAAACTTTATTCATTTTTACTCTCCTCCAAGGATCCTGTGTTTCTCCCAAGCGTAGCTTTTTAAGTCTTCAACTTTGTTATTACTGCATCAATGGTAGCCATCCCTTCAACTGTACAGGTGATATCTATGGAATTCCCTCCCTTAATTGCTATTTTATATAATCTCTCCTCAAAACCTAGCTCCATTTAGATATGCCATAATGCCCTTTGTGGCTTGGTATCAAGTATTGATCATACACGGAAAAACGTACTTTATATCATGTTAATGACATGTTTGAAATATATTCTTTAAAAACCCACGATACATAGAAATAATTGTTAGTCTCTAATAATGTGATACTAATATAACATAAAATTATAATGTCTATAAGCAGCAGCACAGGAAATTGCCACTTTCCCCCCCATCAAACACTTGCTTCTAAAGACAAGTTTAATTAAAGTAAATTCAGATGAGTCTTTGATTTCAATATTTAATTTTTGGTCAATTGATTTAATGGGATTTTATTTTGAAAATTGAATGATTTTATATGTTTTTAACATATGTTACTAAGTTTACCTTACAGTTTAGGACAGAGTGGCCCTGTCCCACTGCACGGGTTCATTCAAGTGCTCTCCTGAGTTTAAAAAAAATCAAACGCGTGGTAAACACGTAGAATGAGCGTAGCGGGTACGTCGGAGCTCGGGGACATCTCTTAGCAGCTCGTAACGCTAACGGCAGGTACTCGGGAAGACTCGTGAAGATTTTTCAACATGTTGAAAAATGTCCACGAGAGCCCCGAGTACCTGTGAGCAGCCATTACCGTAAATCTCCGAGTTCAAATCAGGGCAAACTCGGGAGAACTCTTTGAATGAACTCGTACAATGGGACAGGACTTTAATGAAGCTAAATGACACAGCTAATAGACGATATGTTCACCTTGCACAGCTGAGTACATTGAGAAAGTTCTCCAATTAACATCTTTCAAAGGATGGCAAACTATTTACAGGTTAGTTGCTGATATGCTTTCTACTGGTATTTCTTCAACATGCTTCTAGGCTTCTGTCAAGTAGCAGAAATCCTTAGGGAACAGTGTGGCAGATAATAATAATAAGAATAATTTTTTTTATTTATGGGCGCCTTTCAAGAGTCTCAAGGACACCTTACAAAAATTTAGCAAGTAGAGGAAAAACATGTAAGGGGAATGAAATAAATAGTAGAGACTTGACTAGTACACAAATTAAAGACAGAATTCAATTCAAAACACAATATGAGGCAATTCAAGCACAGATGAAAAGGGAGGGGGACGAGGGGCTAAGGATAGGCAGAGGTGAAGAGATGGGTCTTGAGGCGGGACTGAAAGATGGTGAGGGACACGGAATTGCGGATCAGTTGGGGGAGGGAGTTCCAGAGCCTGGGAGCTGCCCTGGAGAAGGCTCTGTCCCCAAAACTGCGGAGGTTGGACTTGTGGAGATGGAGACCGGCTGATGTGGATCTGAGGGACCGTGAGGGTTGGTAGGGGGAGAGGAGGTCAGTGAGATATGGGGGGGGGCCAGATGGTGGAGGGCTTTGTAGGTGAGGACCAGGATTTTGTAGGTGATCCGGTGGGAGATGGGAAGCCAGTGAAGTTGTTTGAGGACTGGAGTGATGTGATGCCAGGATTTGGTGTGGGTGATGAGTCGGGCAGCTGCGTTCTGGACCAGTTGGAGTCGGTTGATGTAGGTGGAGCTGATGCCAAGGAGAAGTGAGTTGCAGTAGTCCAGTAGGGAGGAGATGAAGGCATGGATGAGTCTTTCAGCAGCGGGAGGTGTGAGAGAGGGTCTGAGTTGATGAAAGAGCCCATCTTGACCATGGTTTTGACTGTAATCAGCTGCTTCTAGACATGGTGTATTGTTAGGCATTCCCTTGAAATGCAGCATGACTGGCACAGGGAGCAGTGGGCACACGCAGAAAGCAAAACTACTGTAAGACTGAGAGTGGAGAAGAAGGATCTCAGCAGGTCACATTCACCCAAGATCATATAGTTTTATATGGAGTCATGCAGAATCATACATCTCTCTCTTCTTGTGTTCTTCCAGTTTGCGGGGTTTCCCTATTTGCGCAAAAACGGTACGAGATAGCGCTACGATTTTTCGCCAGGTTACTCGCCGTTCTCCTGTGCTGTGAGTGCAACAAGTTTGTTCCATTCGGTGGAATACTGTAAAAGTTATCGAGGTTTAAAAATCTTAAGAACCACGTTTGTGCAGATTCCTTCAGTCAGCGCCGTGCAGATTGGTCTCTTCTCCTGTCAGTCAATGCCACGTCCGGGATGGCAATGCCCCTTCCTGCCCCACCGGCGGCAGCCTGTCCCACCTCACTCACAAACTCCTCTCTCCCCTCCTTACAATAACTTGTCTATAGTCTCCCCCACCACTCTCCCCCCCCCGTCCGCCCTCTGCGGCAATGGAGGTCTCGTCTACCCGTCCCCCCGGGTCCGTCTCCTCCGCCGCAGCCGTTGCGGTAACTCACCCTCGTGGCCTTCTCGGAGGAGATCTTCTCCACCAGCTCATCGAGGTGCCCACCGTGACTCCATTTCCTCCCCCCACTTTGAGGCCCGGCGGAGGCAGCGAGCAGGGCGGGGACGGGCCGGGCCGCAGCGGCGGGCGGTCAGACAGGATGGGCCGATCGGCAGCTGAGCCGGAGTGGGCAGAGGGAGGGAGGGTCAGGTTGCAGGGTGGCTGAGCAGTTTGCGTGGAGTCAGAGTAACTCACATGCTCACACACACACACGATGCAAATCGTCAAGTCAACGGGATCTAAACCCCAGCTAACAATGAATGACCTGTGGTGGAAGGAACTGCAGGCACTGCTTTTTATGGATGTTTCCTGGGGAGGTGAGAAGGGAGAGTGGGGGGAGTGAGGGAAGGAAGGGGTAGGGAGAGAGAGGGGGAAAGTGGGGGAGGAGGGGGAATAGAGGGAGGGAGAGGAGGGGGGGGGGATAGGGAGTGGGGAATAGAGGGAGAGGAGGGCTGTGGGGGAGGTCAGGAGGGATAGTGGAGGGGATAGGGGGAGGTGAGGAGTGGGGAACAGAGGGATAAGAGGGGGGTAGGGAGGGTAGAGGTGTTATGAAGGGAGAGAGTGGGGGTAGGGGAAAGGAGAGGGAGTGAGAGGTGAGGGAGGAGAGGGGAAAGAAGAGGGTGAAAAGGAGAGGGATGACGGGAAGTGAGCTATGCCTACGCAGTTGGGAGCTATGCGTGAGTGGTGGAATATTGCATTGGGGAACGGTTTGCGTTGGGGGACCAGGCCTCCCATGTGACAGGGACCCCCACTTAGTCTGGTTTATACTAAACCTACATGAATCCTATTGTATTCTTACTACATTCCCATTAACTCCTCCCAGATTTTATCACTCACTTGTACACTTGGGGCAACTTACAATGGTCGTTTAACCTATCATCCCCAAACTGATTGAGATGTGGGAGGAAACCAGGTGGCCTGAAGGAAATCTTTGTGAACACAGGGAGGATAGGATAAGCAAGCTCAGCATAGACACTGCCAGAAGTCACAATTGACCTGGTTCATGGGAGATGTGAGGCAGTGGTTCTATTAGCTGCAACACCATGTGTCCCTTAAGGCCTTCGGTAAACACTTTTCTCATGCCAGAAACAGTAAGAAGGTCCAAATCAGCATATGCCACGTGTGCAAAACCACAATTCCAAATACCAATGACCATTGCTTCAATGACCATTGCCTAAATAGACCTATGAACCTTGGGTGTGTCCACATTTAAACTGGAGGTATAGATCCATAGAGTTATACAGTATGGAAAAAGGACCTTCGGCCCAACTTGCCATTGCCAACCAAGATGTCAACTTGAGCTACATTTGCTTGCATTTGGTTCATATCCCTCTAAACTTTTACTCTCAGAGAAATGTTTTTTCCAGATGAACTGTCATTGTGGCATAAAGGAAGCTGCAGGAATTTTATACATTTGTATGTTTAAAATAATGCAGGGTACGCCATTTGCACACACATTGCTGCCAGCACAACAAGAATAGAGATTTATAACAAGCAGAATGGATTCCATTCAGTCAATGTGCAAAGTGATAAATGTTTGAAACTCACAGTAAACTCAAGTTTTCAGAGCTTGGAGTAGTGGTCAGCGTTAGAGTATGTGTTACAGTGTTAGGTCTGAGTTCTGACTGCATGATTGTTAAAATTATAGTGATGTGATGCACAGAAAAGCATCTGAGGCAGTTAGTGCAATTGGAATGGATGTTGAGGGGCCATTCACTGATCTTTACAATGTGTGCAAAATTATGGAACTTCTTATGACACTGTATCCAAGTTTCTAGTCTTGACTCCTGACATTGACACCATGGGTCTCCCATTCCACGTGAGTATGCCTGGATGGCCTCCAGGCCCCATGATGACAAAACTATCTCCAAGGCCTCTGCTGCACTGTCCAAAAAAAAACTAGAGCCAATTCTCTTCCCTGCCATGGAATACATTTTCTGGCAAACTTCGATCTGCACCGTCTTGATGTATATTCATACGATGATACCAATATACACAAAATGCTGGAGTAACTCAGCGGGACAAGCAGCATCTCCGGATTGAAGGAACGGGTGACGTTTCAGGTCGAGATCCTTCCTCCAACATATTTTCAGCATACTGAAAACTGTATTCTTGAAAGAGGACTACTCTAATTCTCAGTCAGTTCCAAGACCACAAGGATTTGGGTCCACTTGACCCAACCCGTAAGACACAGAAGAACTACAGCAGACCATCAGCACATTTGTTCAAGGAATAAAATGATACAGCTGTTAATAAGCTACAAAGCAATGACGCAAAACAAAGTATCGAGCAACGGAGCTACATGTATTGTTTCATGGGAAGTTCATCGAGGGGCATTAATTAACTTGGTACCATAACCAAGCATTGCCCCAAATCCAATTAATGGTGAAGGGAGATGATTCTTCACTTGCTTCCAATTATACTAAGGAGCAAAAGATAAAAATTAGTGGGACATACTGTACAGTAGCTTTTCCAACCCCACCCTAAACATTCAATGCTCATTGTTCAAGTGTGCTAACTTTCCCATTAGTTATCCATATCTGTCATGTGGCTGCTCATAAATTCTATCCACTCTCTGCTGTTACGGGAACATGAGTGGAACATTTTGACGGACCTTGTGAATAATAAACTATAAGGGGGCCTCTCTAATCTTAAACAGACTGATTTTTGAATTTAATTTCCTGATGAATGCTTCCCTCGCAGAGTGACCCACAGTTGAACCAATCTTCCTGTCGGGATGTGTCTGGTCTGTGCTTGGCACTGCTGATTAAAGGAGTTTCAAATAATTATACTGTAAGTTATAGCAAAGGGATTGGCACGGAAAGTTGTTGAGTACTCTATCTTAATTGCTCGGCCTTATGAACAGCATTGGAGTATGCCAAGAAAACTAAGGAGAATGAAGTAAAAGCATGATGAATGCGGCAAAATAATTACTTCAAACATTTTACATTTAATTATGTTAAACTTTGTCCATTTACAAAATTAAGATGATAAGTAAATCTCAAAAACTGTCTTTTCACTGAAGAAATATGTTTCTCTGAAACATGCAGTTTTTCTTCTCATTTTTCTTTCTGGACTAACTTAAATAAATTATCTTTTTTTTCTTTTAAGGCTCTTGTCATCAAAAATCACTCATAATTAGTATCTAAAAGTGCAGACAGACAAACTGCCTCTGAACCTACTCTGCCAAAGCCAATAAAAAAATGAAAAAAGATCAGTAATCTGGTGGCTCCCCGCAATGTTTCCATCTATCTCTTCCTAGTGTTGCTGGACCTCTGCTCCATGTAAATTCAGTCCAATGCTCAAATACAAGTGTTTTTATTAGCTTTTTAAATACTACATCAGCACAGTATTACATGGCATAATGCAAAACAATGTCATTTGACCATCCTAAGTATTTTGAGCAAGAGTTTGAACCTGGCAATCTTGGAATTATTAAGACGGTAAAGGATGGGAGGTGGCGGGGTGGAGTAGAAAGTATAAATGTTATAATCATTATCATGGATGTTGGAGCACATTCAAACAGAGTTGGGGTTTCTAAGACGATGGTTCTGTCATGAGGAGGGAATGTATGCTATGCCTTTGTTTTCTAAAGTTTAGAAGAATAAGTGCTGATGTTCAAAATACTTAATAGGGTTTGACAGGGCAGATGTCGGGAGAATGTTCTCATGGCTGGTGAGGCAAGAAATGGGGATTACTGTTTTAAAATAAAGGATAACCCTTTTAGGACTGAAATGATGAGAAACTCCAGCACTGAGTGGGTGCTGAATCTTTGCAATTCTCTATCCTGGCGGGATGTGGAGTCATTAATTGCATTCAGGATGTTAGAGAAATGAAATGATAATGGGAGGTTACACAAAAAAGCTGGAGAAACTCAGCGGGTGCAGCAGCATCTATGGAGCGAAGGAAATAGGCAACGTTTCGGGCCGAAACCCTTCTTCAGACTGATCGGGGGCGGGGGTGGGTGGGGACAAGAAAGGGAAAAGGAGGAGTAGCCAGAAGGCTGGGGGATGGGAGGAGACAGCAGGGGGGCTGAGGAAGGGGAGGAGACAGCAAGGACTAACAGAATTGGGAGAATTCGATGTTCATGCCCCCGGGGTGCAGACTCCCCATATTCATGCCTACTATGTTCTGTGTGCTGAAGCAAAGCAAGAATTTCATTGTCCTGTGGCCATGGAGGCCCTTGAAGAAGTTCTCCTCTTCTCTCCGGAGACAGTTTCACAACCTCCTCTCTAACTGTCCCCCATTCTTCAAGAAATGATAATGGGGATGTGGCACAAAAATGATGTTGAGGCAGAATATCATCATGAATGCCAGGTCAGGTTTGAGGGCAGAATCGTCAAAGAATCAGAGAGAAGTGCTGCCCAGAAACAGGTCTTTACAGCCCACTTCATCCTCGTAGGCAAATGGTCGACACCTGCTGCTATTTATTTTACCCACGTCCTCTGAACTCAAACATGTTTCAATCTTTTATTGTTTAGGAAATACTGCCTTATCTTTTAAGAAATACTGCCTTTCTATTTTTCTACTGCAATGTCAACGTTAAGTCTTCATTTGCGCATATATTTATTTATCCTACCAATGTTTTCTGAAATTTCTCTAAACCCTTCACACATCCAGTATCATTATCATATGTCATGTGTGATAGATGCCGTGTGTGGTAGATGCCGTGTGTGGCATCTACCACACATGGTGCCTCAGGAAGGCCGTCAGCATCCATAAAGACTCCTCACACCCTTGTAAAGGACTGTTCGAACTACTTCCCTCCGGCAGACGTTACAAGGCCTTCTACGCCCGAACCTCCAGACTCAGGAACAGTTTCATTCCCAGAGCTATAGCGGCTCTGAACCGGCCCTGCTGAGTGCCCCCCACCCCCCTGGACTGTCTCCCTCGGATGGTCATGTCGCACAGACACATATGTACTTTAGTCTGTTTGAACTGCTTTGACTATTTTACTGTTCTTTTTACAATCCATATTCTCGGGGTATCGAAATCAATATTTTATTAGTTATTTATGTTATGACATCGGATGGAAGCTGCATACCAAATCTTGTTGCGCTTATGTGCAATGACAATAAAAGATATTATTATTATTATTATATTTCGAAAGATCACATTTGGTTCCCTCATCCAAATTATGATATTAATAATGAAGACCTAGGCATCAGTAGAAATCATTGCCGTACTCCCATGGTCAGCCTCATATCTCAGTCCACACCAATATAACTCCCATCCCATCCACTTTAATTCTGTCCAATTCATTTTAATTACACTCCTTATCAAGGCCTTCGGAAAGTCCAAATGCACGATAGTCACAAGTTCTCCCTTATCTGTTGTTAGTTACAATCTCAAAAGCTTGAAAAGATTTGTCAGACATTGTATCCCTTTCAGAAATCCATGTAGTCTCTGCACAATCCTAATATTATTTTCTATTTGTCCTGCTGCCATGAACAGATTCTAATGTTTTCCCCACCATTAACATAAAGCCAAATGTTCTGTGTTTTCTTTTAGCTTTCTTAACGAATGATCGCATTTGTTACCTTCCAGTCAGAAGGTGTTAATCTCAAAGTAAGTAGAATGAACCTAATATGGAATCATGAGACTGCAGATGCTGTAATCTGATGAAAAGAAAAAAAATGGCTGGAGGACCTTACTGGGTCAGGCAGCATTTATGGAGGTGGAAGGATGGTCGATGTTTCGGTTCAAGACCCTGCATCGGGAATTAACCTCAAGAATCAAGAAAGTTTATTGTCATGTGTCCCAGATAGGACAATGACATTCTTGCTTTGCTTCAGCACAACAGAATATAGTAGGCATGAATACATGTACCTGAACCTAAAGTTCATTTATAGCCGACATGGACACAAACGCCTGAATCTCCTCCTCCTGCACAATAAATGTCTATGATTGCATGATGGGATAAAGATTTGATTCACCATTCAATGGATTTTCCAGATCAGGCAGACTGCCCTATGGGAGGCACAGATTGTCAACTTTGTGTGTTCTTTGAAGCTGGCTGAGATCAACATGTTGATCTTTAAAGAAACGGTTACACAGGTACATAGATGGGACAGGTTTGGAAGTATATGAACCAGACGCGGGCAGGTGGGACTAGTGTAGTTGGGACATGTTGGCTGGTATGGGCAAGTTGGGCCGAAGGGCCTGTTTCCACGCTGCATTACTCTATGAGTTTCAGAATCAGGTATGATTCAACACTATTATATGACAGAAAAAGATCCCTAACACCCTGATCTGTTTAAAAGTGGAGCTCTTTCACAACTATGGTGGTCAAATCCAGTTATGTATTACGCTGTGAAAAAACTGTAACACTGCTATCAGATGCCAAGCATGATTTTTCCCAAGGTCTTTCTGTCTCCCAGCAACTACAAGATCACACGAGGAAAACATGTGTCTTCACTATAGACATACCCAGCTGGACTCTGCTGTTCATTTATTATTCAAACTGAAAAAATAATCAGCTGATGAATGATCCAGACTGCACAAGACTACCACCAATTGATTAGTTTAATATTTGTGCAAAAGAAAATACAGTGATACATTTTAAATAAGATAAAAATAAATCACTAACAATTGTGAAAATAAGAAAACTTATCATTTTATAAAGGTGATGCTTGTTAATAAGTGCCCACTGAAACCAATATATATTGAGAAGGGAAGTTAGAAGGCTGGAGCCAATTGTCCATGCCAGGGAAAGGAATGTGAGCCAAGCCAAAATAAATATAATTGTGGTCAGGTGAAACAGTGCCTTTACGATCTTTCAGGAGAGACTAAGGAATGCAAAAAGATATAGATTTTAAGGTCACATGAAGAATGGCATGATGCTCCTCTTCCTTTTTTACCTCATTAAGAAATGTTAACATCAGGCTGATATTTATGCTGATAAATTCATCCCAGTTCACAGATCTAAACATGAAGATATAACATATAGAATATGGAACAGTACAGCACAAGAACAGGCTCTTCGATACACAATTTCGGTGTCAAACATGATGCCAAGACCAACTCCCATCTGCCTGTAGAAACAAGGAACTGCAAATGCTGGTTTACAAAGAAAAGAACAAAGTGTTGGAGTAACTCGGCGGGGTCAGGCAGCATATCTGGCCAACATGGATAGGTGACATTTTGGGTCAGGGTCATTTTTTAGACTGATTGGTGGGGAGGGGAAAAAGCTGGAAGAGAGGGATGGACAAAGCCTGGCAAGTGATAGCTCGATACAGGTGGGTGGGGGGGGGGGGGTGTGATAGAGAGGAGGAGGAGGCATTTAGTTACTTACTTACAACCCAACAGTATAAACATTGAATTCTGCAGTTTTAAGTGATTTAGGTGATTAGGTGATTAACGACCCCCTTCTCTCCCTTATGCCCCACATTGACGTGCACCTATTTCCTCTTTAAGACATATTCAATCCTTTTGTCTCACACCTTCTGTCTTTCCATCTCTGTCCTTTGCCCAACCATCTGCCTATCAACCAGCCCCCACTTATCATTTGCCAGACGTTGTCCTGCCCCTCCTCTCTTCTACCTTCCTCCCCCCTCCTTTTCCAGCCCCTGTTACAATCAGTCTGAAGAAAAGATCTGAGCTGAATTGTCTCCTATCCATGCTGTCTAGAGATGCTGCCTCACCTGCTGAGTTACTCCAACAGTTTGTGCCTTTTATTATCTGCCTGCACATAATCCACATCCCTCCATATCTACGTGCCAATCCAAAAGTCTCTTAAATGCCACTATTGTAACTACCTCAACCACCACCCCCAGCAGCGTATTCCAGGCACTCACCACCCTCCTTGTAAAAACCTTGCCCCGCACATCTCCTTTAAACTTTGTCCCCCTAACCTTAAAGCTATGCCCTCTAATATTTGATTTGACCATCCTGGGAAAAGGATTCTGACTGTCTAGCCTATGTTATGCCTCTCATAACCTCTAACATCAGTTAGATAAAGATTAGTTTTGGAAATTTGGAAAACTCTCTAAACACACAAATTGTTTTCAGTGCTCTGCTAATTATTCACCACTTATTCAGATCTTCATTTCTTAGTGGTGTGTGATTGCAGCAGGTGCAATTACAGGAAATTAAACCATCTGAATCAAGTTAGTTCTGGTGACAATCTGCTGTGCATGTTTAAAACTGACACTGTTTTTCATTTTGTTTGCCACCTGCAAATGCATCACCTCTGAAAATGCCGTGTTCACAGCATTCATATGTAGGTCTCAAAACACATAAGAACATGGCTTGACAGAGCTTTCAGAAAATATCTTTTTTGATTCCTAGAATAGGATTCCTAGAATTTCATTCCTAGAATAGGATCTCCATATCATCAACAATGGGGTTAGTTCAGTGGTAGTCGATCCATTTCAATTAGACTGTTACTAATGCTCTTGGACAGACAAAACTTAGAGTGGCCAGGAATTATCTAAATACTGAAAGAGGTCAAATAGAGCAGACTGACACGAGCAGTGACCTTGCTTTGGAATCACATGGAAACTAAATCGTATTTCTGCTCACGGAAGAACATTTAGATTCAGATTCAATCTTTATTGTCATTGTGCAGTGTACTGTACAGAGACAACGAAATGCAGTTAGCATCTCACCCAGAAGAGCGAACATAGAATAATGAGCAATAGATATATATACGTACCAGAGATTTATGAACCAGTTGGGTACTTACACATTTGGGAATCTTATCATTACTGCTCTTAGCACTTAATTCCTGTTTATTACTTGAATTTAAATTCTCTAGTCATGACAGTATGGTTTGATTTTACATGTACAGATCAATTACCAAGGTAGTTGGCTACTAGTCTAATCTACTGCGGACCATGCCATTAAGGAGTGTTTAAGAGGGAACTGCAGATGCTGGAGAATCGAAGGTTACACAAAAAAAAAAGCTGGAGAAACTCAACGGGTGCAGCAGCATCTATGGAGCGAAGGATTCAGGAACGTTTCGGGCCGAAACCCTTCTTCAGACTGAAGAAGGGTTTCGGCCCGAAACGTTGCCTATTTCCTTCGCTCCATAGATGCTGCTGCACCCGCTGAGTTTCTCCAGCTTTTTTTTGTGTAACATGCCATTAAGGATATGGTTACAGGGCATTTCTAACCCCCAACCCTTTAAACCCTTAAAATACAGATGTACTTCTACTGATCTCCTCATCACCTATGCCAGTTATATCCTGAAAAGTTATACCCTAAAATGTTCATGGTTCATGAAGTTCGTAGAAGCAAAAGTCAAGTCTGAAAATCTAGCGGTATTTATTTTAATGATATAACTGGCAGAGTATGTAATGAGGAGGTCAGTAGAAGTACATTTGTAGTTTAAGGGCTTAAAGGGTTTGGGGGCAGATATTGGCGTGGGTACATATTAGTAGTAATTAGGTCATTTTCAGATTGGTTCACTGTTACTGGAGGGATACCAAAATGTTCTGTACCGAGCTCTTCATCAATGACGCAGAAGAAAAGATGTGAATGCAACAGATTTAGGATGCTGATGGAATAAAACTAGGTGGAAAACTGCACTGTATGGAGAAGGAACATAGATTACTTCAGGAAGTAGGTAAATAAATGATCAATAGAGAAAATGTAGAAAATATGAAAAATAGAAATACAAAATATGTTTTAAAAAGTAAAAAGCTAGTAAATAATCAATGAGATGCGGTGAGTAAATGTTCAGGTACAGCAAGCAACAAGGATGGGTAGAGAAATGCAGTACAAAAGTAAAGAATGTCAGAGAAATTACACGGGGCTTTGGTAGACATCATTTGGAGAATTACTTTATCTTTTTAGCTGAAGGATACTCTTGATTTAGAGTCAGGGCAGCATTGATTCATTACATTGACTGGGATCTGCCAATGGTGTACAAGAATGGCCTATACTCACTGGAATTTAAAGGAATATACATACAATATTTTGCGCATGAATAGGATTGATGTCAACATTTTATTTTCTTATTATCTGCCACATAAGAAAAAGATGAGGACAAACCTCTTTATTGCAGAAGGTTGTAAATCTTGAAATGTTGTAGATCACCTGCTTGTGGACAGTCAGTATTCAGCAAATTCAGCAGTTAAGTTCGGTTTTATTTATTGTCACATGCACTGACGTACAGTGAAAAGCGTTTGTTTGTGTGCCATCCAGTCAGCAGAAAGACATGATAACATTGGAGCCATTTGCAGTGCAAATGACACATGATAAGGGAATAATGTTTAGTCCAAAGTAAAGCCAACACAGTCCGATCAAGGATTGTCCGAGAGTAACCAGAGTGTTCAGCATAGCTCTCTGGTTGTGGTCGGATGATTCAGTTGCCTGAAAACAGCTGGGAATTTCTTGCGGTTTTGGATGGAGCTGTTCCCAAACCCAGCTGTTAGACAACCGGATAAAATACTTTCTATGGTGCATCTGTAGAAGTTGGTGTGAGTTGCGGAGGACATACCGAAATGTCCGAAGGAAGTAGAGGCATTGACATGCTTTCTTGGTCGTTGCTTCAATATGGGTGGTCCAGGAGTAGTTGTTGGTGATATTGACTACAAGGAATTTGAATTTTTCAACCATCTCTACTACGGCACCGTCAATGCAAACTGTGGTATGTGTACCTCTTCGCTTCCTGAAGTCGATGAGTATCTCCTTAGTCTTGCTGGCATTGAGAGACAGAGTTATGGTCTCAAAACGAGGACACAAAGTTCTCGATCTCCATCCTATACTCCGTATCATCATTATTTGATACTCAGCCCACAATGGAGGCGTTGTCTGCAAATTTGAAAATTGGATTTGATTTGTACATGACTGCACAGTCATGGGTGTACAAAGAGTAAAGAAGGGGCTGAGAACGCATTATTGTGTAGCGCCAGTGTTGAGGGTTATGGTGGAGGATGATTCATCCCCTATCCTCACTGATTGGGGTCTGTTGGTCAGGAAGTCGAGGATCCAGTTGCAGAGATGAGTGCTGAATTGATTTGATTTGATTTGAATGAATTTATTGTCATTGTCTTCAATGAAGAGACAACAACATTCTTTTTCCCTTACTGTCAAACAAAAAAATAAAATATAACAAAAAAAAACACAAAACACAAAACACACAACACAGTAGTCCACAACACAAACATCCCCACAGTGGCACCAAAGCTCCCTACTGTGAGGGAAGGAACCAAAGTCCAGTTAACCTCCTCGCTGATGTTCCCCAATGTTCACCCGTGGTCGGGGCCTACCGAGCACCACATAGTCGCCGCTCCGGGAGGCCCGATGTCTCGTCGGCCACCTTCCACCGGAGTCCACAGGCCGCGCTGGGCGGAGATTCGCGCTGGCGACCCCCGGCAAAGGGTCCCAGGACTCCGCGATGTTGAGATCAGCGTACCCACAGCTACGCGATGTTGGAGCAGCGGCCCAACACTCCGGAGCTCCAAGCGGCGATCCCAGGTATGCCTCGCCCGCTCCGCGACGTTTCCAGCGCCCCACTGCCGCTGCTGAAGCTCTGGTCCAGTCCGGCAGGAAAGGCCGTGCCAATCCAGTTGGTAGGCCGCGAGGAGGGGGGGAGCAAGAACGCGACTCGGATAATAGCCGGAAGTGACTGAAGGACCTTACTCGCTCCCCCCCACGTAAAACACAGTAAAAACTAAAAGACACACTCAAAACATAACAAAATAAAAAAAGACAGCCAGGTCATGGGCGGAGGCAGCTAGCAACAGCGCCACCGGATGTCCAGAAGGACACCGTCCCGTGAGTTTGTTGATGATCTTTGATGGTTTGATGGTATTAAAGGCAGAGCTGTAGTCTATGAATAGGAGTCTGACGTAGGCGTCTCTCTTATCCAGGTGTTCCAGTGATGAGTGTGGGGTTAGAGTGAATGCATCGTCCATGGACCTGTTGTGGCAGTAGGTGAACTGCAGTGGATCAAGGCCGCTGGGTAAGTTGAATTTAACAAGTTCCATAACTAGCCTCTCAAAACATTTCATGATGGTGGATGTCAAGGCCACTGGATGGTAGTTGTTTAGGCATGAGATCTTGCTTTTCTTCGACACCGGGATGATGGTGGTCCTCTTGATGCAGGTGGATACCTCAGAGCGGAGTAGGGAGAAATGAAAGATGTCCGCGAATACTCCCGCTAGCTGGACCGCGCAGCTACTAAGGACATGGCCAGGAACTCCGTCTGTGCCAGTTGCTTTTCAAACTTCAGAACTGGATATTTCTGCATACTTGTGTGGGGTTATATGTGTCTGATGCAAATAATCGATCAAATGACACAACGTTGCAGAAAGATGATCCAATAAACGTTTTTACACGCCTATATGGTAATGCCTGTGTACTTTTTAACGTGGGTAACTTTATATATAATACAGTTTTTAAGACTATGTACGCCATGTTATTAAAATGTTGTTTATTGCTAATGATGGTAAATATTCATGGTTTGCTCCTGTATAATTTCTATTCAAACCAATACGTCTTACTTATCATGTGTATAATCCTTTAGTAAAATATTTACCAGGAGGAGAAAGGTGGCTACCCTTCGGGAATGCAACAAAGATGTCGCCAATTCCTTCTCGCCATAGATGCTGCCTCACCCGCTGAGTTTCTCCAGCATTTTTTGTCGACCTTCGATTTTTCCAGCATCTGCAGTTCTTTCTTAATCTTTTGACCTATTCTGTTTGAATTCTTCAGAATCAGCAATGTACTCCTAAAGCACCTGAGGCCTACAAAGCATTGTATTGTCAATAAGTGGAACAATTCGGATAGACTACGCTACTTGAGTGCTATTTAGGTCATATATTGTGAATGTGGTGCTCTTGTCGTGCAACAAGTTGGACCAGTGAGCTCACCGATATTGCCATATATGTTATGCTTAATGTTACAAGAACAGTCTGCATATTCTACTGACAATGGATAGGGTAGCCCTTACTCAGTTAAAGCTTTCTAACGAAACAGAAAAATTGGGAAGATGGATCGCGTCTTCTAAATCAGGCTCAATCCCTGATACAGTAAAGGGGGGAGATCTGGACATATATATCCAGACTCCAGAACCAATAAAATGGGAAGGAATTTGTGTAAATTGTCGTTGGTATCAGAATGCCAAGACACAGCAACCACTCCAAAGGGAGGAACTTAAACAACCCGTACATTCTGAAACCTTATGCTGATATTCCGGAATAGGAAATCCAACCAGGATCATACCCTTCCATACCACAGTACATATAAAAGCAGCCTGCCTCTAGAACTGTGTCACCTCAGACTTATACTGTTGAGTCATGTAACTAATGCATTTGATTCCCGTTAAGGTTACCAATCCTTATGAAGAAAAATATAGCAATGCACAATTCAGTGAAACAAGAGTCAGTGATTTATTTACAAGACTTATTTTCAGAACATTCAAATAATGAATCCTGAGCAACATACAAAGAAGATATGAACATTCTGTGAAAAGGAATGAACCGATTTCAACTCACCGTAAGATGTCACTAGCTGATGAACTAATGGTGATAAAGACAGCAACCTTAACTTTAAATATTTTAAAGATGGGAAAGAACAAGCACCGCTTATGTACAAGAAATGGCAAATATTGTCCAAAGTGGACTTCTTATATGAACATATGAACCGTATTTGTTGTCATGCGGTTACAAAATGATATACGTAGGATGAAATTATAATCAAAATCTTCTCAGATTTGGAGAAGTTTACACCTGACATTAAGGAAGTGAATGCCCAAACAAATTATAATCAAACCAAACCTCTTCCATTGGGAAGAACACAATGAGCACCTCATTATGGAAGCTCCTTTAGTATCGGAATCCTCCTGCAATAGTTGGGGGAGTGAGAGTCTGAGAAATTCAAAATTCTAGGAGTAAATATCACCAACAACTTCTCCTGGACCACCCATATTAAAGCGACGGCCAAGAAAGCACACCGACGTCTCTACTTCCGTAGAAGGCTTAGTATGTTTGGCTTGTCCCCAACAACTCTCACCAACTTCTACAGATGAGGCCGTAGAAAGCATTTTATCGGGATGCATCACATCATGGTTTGGGAACAGCTCCATCAGGACTGCAAGAAATTGCAGAAGATTGTGGACACAGCCCAGGCCATCACATAAACCAACCTCCCTTCCATTGACTCCATTTATGCCTCGGCAAGGCCAGAAGTATAATCAAGGATGAGTCGCACCCATGGCCACTCCCTCTTCTCCCCTCTCCCATCAGGCAAAAGGTATAGAAGTGTGAAAATGCACACCTCCAGATTCAGGGACAGCTTCTTCCCAGCCGTTATCAGGCAACTGAACCATCCTACCACAACCAGTGAGCAGTCCTGAACTACTATTCACCTCATTGGAAACCATCAGACTATTCTTGATCGGATTCTACTGGCTTTATGTTGCACTAAACATTATTCATGTTATTTCCTTTATCATGTATCCATACACTGTGAATGGCTCAATTGTAATTAAGTATTGTCTTTCCACTGACTGGTTAGCACGCAATAAAAGCTTTTCACTGTAACTCGGTACAGCTGACAACAAACAAAAATAAAATAAAGTGGAAGAGGAATCTTGGCAGGAGACTGGTCTTGAAACTAATTAATTTCAGCAAGACTAGCTGGGCTAGAAATGTTCTCTTAGCAAGAGGAGGGGTGATGGATATTTACTACCCAGGCCCAACAAGCTTCTCACTGACCAGGCCTACAATGCCTTGGTGTTAAGCTCAATTTTTTAGCACAGCAGCAGAAACTGATCAAGGTTCAAGATGCTTATTGTTAATTAAGTTAAACTTACACCAAAACACCATTCTCATCCTCTTGACTTGATAAAGATAAACAATACTCACCATGATGACTTTATGACCCTCTTGACCCGATCAGGAAACAATAAGGTCCATGTTAGCTTAATTAAGTCACTTTGTTCATTTGACCTGATCAATATGGTTGCTAAGCATCAGATGAAGATGATGTCAAATCACAGAACAGTATGAATTTTAAAAGATAGTAAAGGTAGGTAGGAGTTACATGGAGATTACACCAAATTCCCTCCTCAGCCTCGCTCTGTAATGGACGACTTGTTTGTTTGCATCTCGTTGGTATATTTTATTAGTATTGTAAGAATTATGCTTGCATTTTGAAATCCTTTGAAAATTATAATCTTTGTAGAAATTACTCTTCTGAATAAAACATGCTTAATTTAAAAATTAACTGTGTTTAAACTGCTTTGTTAGCTGGTAGCATCTCCTCCGTGATTGGGAGGGGGAACTTCAAAATAATGATTATCACCAGCTGAACTCCTTCGGAAAAGAGACTGTGAAGTAAAGTAATCTTTGCAATATAGCTGGATATAGTGTAACCTCCAGCTATATCCAGCTCCCTCTATATAGTGATAGATACTTATTATAGTATCGGGCTGGCCGGGTGGCATGTTGGCACAGCGGCAGAGTTGCTGCCTTACGGCGCCAGAGACCCAGGTTCGATCCTGACTATCGGTGCCGGTCTATATGGAGTTTGTACGTTCTCCGTGTGACCTGTGTGGGTTTTCTGCAAGATCTTCGGTTTCCTCCCACACTTCAAAGACGTACAGGTTTGTAGGTTAATTGGCTTGATATAAATGTAAATTGCCCCTCGTGTGTGTGGGATAGAACTAGTGTGCGGGGATCGCTGGTCGGTGTGGACTCAGTGGGCCGAAGGGCCTATTTCCGCACTGTATCTCCAAACTAAATTAAACAAAATAACAGATAAAGCTAAACATTTTGACTTGGACAGGACTCTCGAAGGTGTACATTCAATATCAGCATCTTCAATGGCCCATTTCTTCCATCAGTCTCCACAGAAACAAATTGGAAAATGGCTGCAGGACATTCTGGTCCCCTAGTCTCTGATATTTACTGCTCTTATTGTTGAGGGAGATAATTAGACAATGCATTAAGATGTGTATTTGCCAATGTTCATCTCTCAATCAATACATTCAGAACACAGTAACTGTTCAATCTACTCATTTTTTTTAATGAGATAGCAATAATTCAGAGAGTAAATAGGCTTTCTTGTTTGCCGATAAAATAATGATTTCAAATACAATTAAATTACTGTGAAATGCTTTAGGATATCCAGAGGATAATTCTTGTGTCAATGAAAAACACTGGTAAATGAAAGTATTTCTTTGTTTTGTGTATTTTATATGCAATGCATTTTTCTAAAAATGATTCTGATTATATCATAGATTTTTGGCTTTTGACTGTTAAGTTAATTTCTATTGGGAGATGGGAAATGTTCGTATCATTTTACTGGAAGTGAAAGCAAGGACAACATTTAGCTGATAAGCATTCAGCTCCAAGCACTCTTTGTCCTTGCAGCTGTCCTCACAATGATTAACTTGTTCAAGGCCACACCTGCATGAGCCAAGTGAAAATTCAATTGTGAGAACCTTGGCTGACAGCAGCAATCTCTACTACAGTGAATGTCAAGAATTTTAGTTAAATCTCAAATCCAACCTAATTGTATGCTGAGATACTACTTTGAAACATACAAATTCCCTCTAAACCAGAATTTAGAAAATGTTTTTTTAAAGTTATTTCAGAATTCAACAAAGCCTTGCCCATTGATCCTTTTGAAATCAAAACCTGTGATATGGTGTATCCTTTAATAATTTATATGATAGTCGCTCTCGAATAAGAATGTAATTATTTTCTCTAGTTTTGTTTCGTTTATTGTCACGTGTACCAAGGCACAGCGGAAAAACTCTAAATGCTATTTAAAATAAAAAATGTTTGGCCAGTTCAATATCCAGTGCCCTCCATAATGTTTGGGACCAAGACCCATCATTTATTTATTTGCCTCTGTACTCCATAATTTGAGATTTGTAATAGAAAAAAATCACATGTGGTTAAAGTGCACATTGTCAGATTTTAATGTGCCATTTTTATACATTTTGTTTGCACCATGTAGAAATTACAGCAGTGTTTATACATAGTCTCCTCATTTCATGGCACCATGATGTTTGGGACACAGCAATGTAATGTAAATGAAAGTAGTCAGGTTTAGTATTTTGTTGCATATCCTTTGCATGCAATGACTACTTGAAGTCTGCGATTCATGGACATCACCAGTTACTGAGTGTCTTCTCTGGTGATGCTCTGCCAGGCCTGTATTGCAGCCACCTTTAGCTTATACTTGTTTTGTGGGCAAGTCCCCTTCAGTTTTCTCTTCAGCATATAAAAGGCATGCTCAATTCCATTCAGATCGGGTGATTGACTTGGCTACTTAAGAATCAACCATTTTTTAGCTTTGAAAAACTTCTTTGTTGCCTTAGCAGTATGTTTGGGATCATTGTTTTGCTGTAGAATGAACCGCCAGCCAATAAATTTTGAGGCATTTATTTGAACTTGAGCAGATAGGATGTGTCTATACACTTCAGAATTCATTATGCTACTACCATCAGCAGTTGTATCATCAATGAAGATAAGTGAGCCAGTACCCTCAGCAGCCATACATGCCCAGGCCATAACACCCCCACCACCATGTTTCACAGATGAGGTGGTATGCTTTGGATCTTGGGCAGTTCCTTCTCTCCTCCATATTTTTTTCTGATATGTTAATCTTCATCTCATCTGTCCACAAGATCTTTATCCAGAACTGTGTTTGCTCTTTTAAGTACTTGACAAACTGTAACCGGGCCATCCTATTTTTACAGCTAACCAGTGGTTTGCATCTTGCAGTGTAGCCTCTGTATTTCTGTTCATGAAGTCTTCTGCAGACAGTGGTCATTGACAAATCCACATCTGACTTCTGAAGAGCTTTTCTGATTTGTCAGACAGGTGTTTGGGTTTTTTTTTTGTTATTATAGAGAGAATTCTTCTGTCATCAGCTGTGGAGGTCTTCCTGGACCTGCCATTCCATTTGCGATTAGTAAGCTCACCAGTGCTCTCTTTCTTGTAAATGATGTTTCAAACATGATTTTGGTAAGCCTTAGGTTTCGCTGATGTCTCTAACAGTTTTATTCTTGTTTCTGTCTCATAATGGCTTCTTTGACACAACTTTGGTCCTCATGTTGATAAACAGCAATAAAAGTTTCCAAAGGTGATGGAAAGACTGGAGGAAAGACGAGGTGCTGAGAGCTCTCTTAGACCTGCATTAAGGAGGCAGTTAACACACCTGAGCAATTACACACGCCTGTGAAGCCATGTGTCCCAAACATTATGGTGCCCTGAAATGGGGGGACTATGTATAAACACAGCTGTAATTTCTACAAGGTGAAACCAAAATGTATAAAAATGGTCTTTAATAAAATCTGACAATGTGCACGTGATTTATTTCTATTGTGGTCTTATTGTAATTTATTTCTGTTTAGGTCCTATTGTGCAGGGTGGCTGTTATCCTAGTACGCATGCTGGTCAATACTAATAGAAATAAAAGTCACTTTTGGCTAAGGACTCTGGTCTTAAATGGATATTGATGAGAATTTATAGCTGTACTTTAATTTATTTTTGTTTTAAAATGAGAGTGAAATGAAAATTCATGCTGCAGCAATTAAAACAAGCATGCAATGTACCAAAACGTGATGCCAGATACTTATCAAACTGCATGCAATTCAGGGCTATTAGCTACATCTGGCATCATCTAAGACATCAGCAAAGTTTAACAAAGAGCTCTCTTGAATCTTCAACACAGCCGTACTGATACTGATGAAGACGTTTCTTGGAAAACACTACCTGAAATATACCTGAGCAAGGTTTGCTTATTTATAGAATTTTAAAAAAATCATGAACACAGTGAGCTAAACAGCATCCATGGAGGCAAAGGGATGGTCAACGTTTCAGGTTTCAGACCCTGCGTCAGTACTGATTACCCTTTTATCTCCACTAATGCTGCTTGATTTGCTGAGTTTCTTCAGAAATTTGTTTTTTTTTGCCCTGGATTCCAGCAGCTGCAGCCTTGTGTGTCTCCATATTCTTATTACAAGAGTCACAGGATCATATATCATGGAAACAGGCACTTCGGCCCAACTTGCCCATGCCGACCAACATGCTCCATCTACAACAGTCCCATATGCACTTGTTTGCCCCATATCCCTCTAAACTCCTCCTGTCCACGTACCTATGCAAATGTTTAAGGTTTCAAAGTGAGTTTATTGTCACATGTTCCAATTAAAGTTTTGTGAAATTCAGATGGCCATACCAATAATTAGCAACAAGACAAACAAATAATTTTGAACATCCACCACAGCGACTTCCCCCACATTCCTTCCTGTGATGGAAGGCATAAAAAAAGTTCAATCTTCTTCCCTTCTTTGTTCCCCCGCGGTCGGGGCACTCGAACCTTCCATTGTCGGGGCGATCTTGGCTCCCGCAACCAGCGGTCGAGCCGTATGCATTGGAATGATCAAATTCCCGCACCGGGGGGAATCTCAGCTCACCCGCGCCGGGCGATCGGACTCCTGAGTCAGGGAGTTCCCCTAAATCAGTCTCTACCCGAGACTGCAAACTCCTCAATGTTGAAATCTGCAGGCCACGGTTGAAGCCTTGATCCCAGGCTCCGATGGCAAATCCACGGCCCCACATTGGGGCTCAAAGTCTGTCTCGAGCAAGGCCGCCAGCTCCATGATGTTAGGCCGCAGAGCGACCGGAGATACGATCCAGAAAAAAAATTGCATCTCCGGCGACGGCAGAGGTATAGAGACAGAAGTTACATCTCCTGGGGTTACAGGGGGAAGTACTTGAGAGGAGATGGTTTGGGTGGGATGGGATGAGTGAACCAAGGAGTTGTGGAAGGAGTGATTACTGCAGAATGTGGAAAGAGGTGGAGATAGGAAGAAGTGACTGGTGTTAGGATTATCTTTGAGGTTTTGGAGGCTGATTTGTTGAATATGGAGGTTGGTGGGGTAAAAGGCGAGGCCAATGAGAACTCTATCTTTGTTACATCTGGGGGAAGGGATAGTGATGTTAATATCAAAAATGTGGGTGCTTGGGAAAATGGAAGATGTCTGTGTAAAGATCTGTGAAACCTGCTTGACATAATTTGCAGAGAGTTGCAGAACCATGTGACATGGATGGCTCCAGGGAGTCTGAAGCCTGGGAAGAGGTTGCAGTGAGGTTTCTGTCCAGATGGCCTGCAAGTTGCCAATATGTCTGGGATTCCGCAGATGGAGCTATGCCCTGATGCTGAGGCATGCTTGGGATTGGTTGGGGAAATGTTATATCTCAATTATGTTACAATGCCTTACTGCCATTACTTGTGATTGGTCCAGAAGAGTGGCCTCACCAAAGATGTTTCGTTATCTAGTGATAATGTTTCTTTACTTAATGGAAGTGATTCTCCCTAAGTGCTATGTGTTGATAATATGTTATGTACTATTGTATGATTGGGCCAAAGAGTTGTCATTCTATGTGTTTTGCAGCCGGTATCAGTAATTGGCTTGTAGGGGTTGCCTCCTCCATGTAATGTCACGCCCTTAGTGCGGAAGGGTATAAGAGGGTGGGCAATCCTTTGGGGTGGGTCAGTCGATTGTGACTTCTGTTCTGTTTGCATGAGATATTGTTGTCTTGCATGAGTGGATCGGCAACCGTCCCTGCAGTTCGTTCTACAATAAAGTAAGGTTTTGGAACCAGAGTTTGACTAAACCAGACTAGGGGAGTAAGTTTAGATCCGGAATAAACAGTGAGAGCAGAAATACGGAACAAAGAGGAGGCACGGGTGAGGGATCCATCTATGACAGCCTGGTAGAATTCATGTTCACTAAAGAATGAGGACACCTCGGATATCGTCGCAAGGAAACCTCAACTTGGGAGCTGATGCGGCAGAGGCAGAGGAATTGAGAGTCGGGGACGGCATCTTTACAAGAGGCAGGGTGGGAGGTTTGTAGTAGTCATCATCCGTCATGTGATAGAGAGGGAGAGATCAAGAAAGGGGAAAGAGGTATCATCCAGGTGAATTTAAGGTGAGGGGGAGGGGAGAGAAATTGGTGAAGTTAATGAAATCACCAAGTTCTGCATTGATAGCCCTGAAATCGTTGATGTAGTGGAGAAAGAGTTGAGGCATGGTGCCAGTGTACACCTGAAACAAGGACTGTTTGACGTATCCAACAAAAGGGCAGACAGTGCTGTGGCCCATGCAAGTACCTGTGACCACACCTTTGACTTGGAGAAAGTGAGAATTGTGATCCCAGTTCTGGACTCTAAACAAAATGCTGATGATTTCCATTATCCAGATGACAATTTTCTGTATAATCTTAAGGGATAGTTACAGCTTTGCCAACTGGAGTGCCCCTAATTATATTTTAATCTCAGAGATGTGAAAAGATTACTCATTAAGTAAAAGGTCACACGTTCCTATCCGTTAACTTATATAAATGTAGAACATGGCACCTTGCTTCCTTAAGCATGTTGTCCATGGCACACTAGCACCATCATCTGGAAATAAATGAATATTCCATTCTATACAAGACAAACACATCTACAGATAAGTGATTCCAAAATGCAATTCATATATTAGTTTGAATGTTGAATACATTTATTATTGAGAAATGCAAGATGTTTAGTTATGTTCAGAGCATAAGTGCAGGTTCAACAATTTACAAAGATTATCGGAAATATTACTGACAAGTTAGAATAATAATAATAATAATAATAATATATTTTATTGTCATTGCACGTCAGTGCAACGAGATTTAGTATGCAGCTCCAACCGATGAAAAAGAAAGTAAAATAAATAAGTAAGCTGTGTGTCGTGACCATCCGAGGGAGACAGTCCATGGGTGGTGGGGCTCAGCAGGGCCGGTTCAGAGCCGCTATAGCTCTTGGAATAAAGCTGTTTCTGAGTCTGGAGGTTCGGGCGTAGAAGGCCTTGTAACGTCTGCCGGAGGGAAGTAGTTCAAACAGTCCGTTACAGGGGTGTGATGAGTCTTTATGGATGCTGACGGCCTTCCTGAGGCACCGTGTGTGGTAGATGCCCTCCAAGGCTGGTAGCTGTGTCCCAATGATCCTCTGCGCTCTGTGGATGACGCGCTGAAGAGCTCTCCTCTCCGCCTCCGTGCAGCTGAGATACCACAGAGATGCCATGCGTTAATATGCTCTCTGTGGTGCAGCGCTAGAACGTTGTCAGCAGCTGTTGGGGCAGACCAGTCTTTTTTAATGTCCCCAGGAAGAACAGTCGTTGCTGTGCCTTCTTGACCAGCGCAGCGGTGTTGGTGGACCATGTGAGGTCCTCTGAAATGTGAGTGCCCAGAAATTTAAAGCTGGACACTCTCTCCACACTTTCCCCGTAAATGGAGATTGGGGCGTATTCTCCATTATGGGTCCTCCTGAAGTCAATAATCAGCTCCTTGGTCTTGGAGGTGTTTAGTGACAAGTTGTTACGTGTGCACCAGTTCGCCAAGTTCTGCACCTCCGCCCTGTATTTTATTTCATCACCGTTGGTGATCAGCCCAATCACTGTTATTTAGTTAGAATCATTTGTTTTAATTTATAAGAAACAAATCATTTAGGAATATGTCTTAGCACATTGAAGTAACAACATACTGTCCAATGATATGGGAGGGTTTGGATTTCGGTTACACCAGAATTTGAATGATGACTTGAAGCATCCACAAAACCCAGAAAACAAACTCACTCTTCTCACTCAAGGTTCCTATTTCCAGTGGATGGACATACCGTTTATAATGAGTCAACTCGAACACACATCAAGATGCAACATATGTTTATTTAATCTACTTACAGCAAGGATCTGCAGACATTACATCTCCGAGGTGATACTCATTATAACTAGTGTAAGGAAACTCTTGATAATATGAAGCACATAATATTATAACTATAATTGGCTAGTATGAAATAGTCAATCTACATCCTTCCTTGTAGAAACAAAAGCAACATTGGTGGCTAAGCATTATACTGTAGGTGGAATGTTAATAATACACTTGCAAAATTACACAAAATCGCCATATCTAACGGGTGGCCTACAAACCCGTCCGGCCCGTGTGCGGTACGAGTCCGCCTCACCTCCTGTCACTGGAGAAGATACCGACCGGGGAGGGATTAAAATGGGGAAACGACCGGTGACCCAACAGGCAGGGAGGCTGACGAGATAGGCGAGCGAGTCGACAAACGCCGCGGGGAGACCGTGGTGGAAACGATAGGTGGCAGTGGCAGGGAACGCGGGACCGACTGTGGGAGGGTATATGAAACGCAAGACATCAGGATATGGACTCGCCGGACACAGTTCCTTCACCAGGAAGGATATGTTGACGGTTGCGTCTGTAGATGACTCCGTCCGCTTCGACCAAGTGAGAGCGCGGCTCTTTGGCAGGGCCGTGGATGTGTCCCAGACGTGCATAAACCTTGCTTATCTGGAAACGGACCACTTGTCCACGCGCGAGTTTAAGTGGCTTGCTGGATTTGTCGAAGAAGCGTTTCTGTGCGTCCCGTTTGAATTGTAGTGGCTTCTGAACTGCAGGTGGGGAACAAACTTGTGGCTGGAAAAGTTGCTGGGACACGGGCAGAAGAGCACGGGTTTGGCGAGACTTCAGTCGTTGGGCTGGAGATCCCAGTATGGGATCCCGTGCAATATTCCTTAAGTGCCTGTCCCACTTTCACAACCTAATTCACGACCTCTGCCGAGTTTGCCCTTGACTCATACTCGCAGCATGGTCGTCACGAGGTCGTAGGTAGGTGGTGATGCTAGTCGTAGGTACTCGTGGCATCAAGTAGGTCAGGCCGTTTTTTCAACATGATGAAAAATGTCCACAAGTAAAAAGGGTTGTGAATTAGGTCGTGAAAGTGGTACAGGCCCTTTAGGTTGAGCAAGTCCAGGTACATGTCTGATTTGGCACAGTATGACTGCTCCACGAGTTGTTTTGCACTTCGGACAGCGCGTTCGACGAGTCCGTTGGACTGTGGGAATTCAGGGCTGCTGGTGAAATGTTGAAAGTCCCATCGTTTTGCAAAATTTTTAAAAGCTTAGCTGGTGAAGTGCCTGCCGTTGTCGGACTGGATACGTGCAGGGGAGTCGTGCACGGAGAGGTGACACTGCAACTTTTCGACAACTGCTTCGGAAGTAGTGGTTTGAAGTAAATCGATTTCGAATCAGCCCGAGTAAGAGTCAACAAGAAACGGATAGTGTTTTCCATGCCATTCAAAGATGTCAGTAGCTACGGGAGAGGAAAGACCGGGTGCGGCAGTAAAGGCTGCTTTTGCTGATGTGGCGTCAGGCTTTTGCAGACGGCGCAAACTTCGTTTTTTCCTCGTATGTGTTTGGTCATTCTGGGCCAGTAAAACATGCTTTGCTCCCTTTGGAGGGTTGCCTCCATGCCGGGGTGGCCCCTGTGGATGTCGTCACAGTACTAGTCCCAGAGGGCAGCTGGGATCACTACCTTGTGGCCCTTGACAATAATTCTGTCCTGTAACACTAGTTTGTCGCGAACCAGGAAGTATGGCAGGATTTCGAACGGGGTGTTGTGTCGTTTGTCTGGTCAGCCACTCTGGATGATTGCAGACAGCAATTGTAAAGTCTCATCAGCAGCCGTGTGCTCTGGTAGGCTGCTCAAACAATCAGTTGGCACAAACAAAACTTTCATTACTGAGATACACAAAAAAGCTGGAGAAACTCAGCGGGTGCAGCAGCATCTATGGAGCGAAGGAAAAAGGCAACGTTTCGGGCCGAAACCCTTCTTCAGACTTTCATTACTGAGAATTGGTCCTGTTCAGAGAGTTGTTGTTCGTTAGTTTTACGCGGGCCTCTGGATAGCATGTCTGCTATGTGCACGTCTTTGCCTTTCTTATAGACGATGTTGAAATCAAACCACTGCAGTTGCATCATCATTTGCTGTAGTCATGCTGGGCAGCGTGGATGGGTTTGTTCAAAATGGTGACCAGCGGTTGGTGGTCAGTCTAACCAGTCACATACTTGCCAAAGATAAAGTCCTTGAATTTTGTGCAGGCGAAAACCACTGCGAGCAGTTCCTTTTTGATCTGGGCGTAACGCTCTTCAGTGTCAGTCAGTGTACGGGAAGCGTACGAAACGGGCTTGAAATCGCCATCTGTAGTGGTCTGCAGGCACGCTGCGCCTAGCCCGTACTGGGACATATCTCAGTTACTGGTAACTCCAAAGCAAAGTAGGCGAGAGTAGGTGCGCTAGCCAGCTGCAATTTGGGAGTGTGAAAAGCTTTTTGGTGCTGCGGATACCAGGACCATGCCGCGTCCTTGTGCGTCAGTTCTCGCAAGGGGGGCATGGCCATCCGAAGAGGGGGGGGGGTGCGTTGGGTGCCACCGCACCCCCCTTTTCCCCCCCAGAGTTAGGAAAAATATAGAAATAAAATTGGGGAAAAAATAAAATAAATAAATAATCAGGAAAAAAAAAATCAGCGTTTCCACTTTGGAAATGGCCAGTTCTCCGTTCTCCCGTCGCCGGGCGGGAGTGGCTGAATCTGAACCCAGCGGCTGTAACCCCAACACCAGACGCCGCTGCAGCGGGGCCCACTCCCCTCGCCTCCCCCCGCCGCCGGGGCCCAAGCCATCTCCCGCCCACACCACCCCCGCCACCCCCGCTGGGCCCACGCCACCCCCGCTGGGCCCACGCCACCCCCGCTGACCACCCCTGCTGACCCCCGCTGGGCCCATGCCACCCCCGCTGGTCCCACGCCCCCTGCGCTGGGCCCACCCACCCCCCACCCCCCCTGGGCCCTGCCACCCCCGCTGGTCCCACGCCACCTGCGCTGGGCCCACGCCACCCCCGCTGACCCCACGCCACCCCCCCGCTGGGCCCATGCCACCCCTGTTGGGCACACGCCAACCCCACTGGGTCCACGCCCACTGACTCCTGCTGGGCCCACGCCACCCCCACTGGGAGGAGATTGATAGATTCTTGATTGATACGGGTGTCGGAGGTAATGGGGAGAAGGCAGGAGAATGTGTTTGAGAGGGAAAGATCTCCCAATTTCTATACAATACTTTGACTGATGAAGGGCAAAGTGCCAAAATACTTTTTGACCACCTGATATACCTGCGACACGACCTTCAAGGAACCATGCAACCATCAACCATTCCTCTGCCCACCTGGCTAATTGATCCAGATCCCGCTGCAATCTTTCACAACCATCTTCACTATCTGCAAAACCACTCACTTATGTATCATCAGCAAACTTGCTAATCTTGCCCTGTTCTATGACGTTTCACAGAGTGCTGGAGTAGCTCAGCGGGTCAGGCTGAGTATAGAAGTTGGGAGGTCATGTTGCAGTTGCATAAGAAGTTGGTGAGGCCGCATTCAGAGTATTGTATTCAGTTCTGGGGACCATGGTATAGGAAATATATCATCAAACTGGAAAAATTACAGTGAAGATTTACGAGGATGTTGCCATGACTAGAGGGCCAGAGCTATAGGGAAAGGTTGAGTAGGCTGGGACTCTATTTCATGGAGCACAGGAAGATGAGGGATGATTGAATAGAGGTGTATAAAATCATGATTTGAATAGATATGGTTGAGTCTTTTGCCCAGAGTAAGCGAATCGAGGAGCAGAGGACATAAGTTTAAGGTGAAGGGCAAAAGATTTAATAGGAATTTGAGGGGTATGTTTTTCACACAAAAGGTGGTAGGTGTATGGAACAAGCTGCCAGAGGAGGTAGTTGAGGCGGGGACTATCACAACATTTAAGAATCAGTTAGACAGGTACATGGATAGGACAGGTTCGGAGGGATATAGATCAAACGTGGGCAGGTGGGACTAGTGCAGATGAGACATGCTGGGCCAAAGGGCCTGTTTCCACACTGTATCACTCTATGACTCTATCTATCTTTCCCTCTCAAACCCATTCTCCTGCCTTCTCCCCATTACCTCCGACACCCGTATCAATCAAGAATCTATCAATCTCCTCCCGAAAAATGTCCTATTGACTTGACCTCCACAGCTGTCTGTGGCAATGAATTCCACAGTTCACCACCCTCTGACTTAACAAATTCCTGCTCATCTCCTTCCTAAAGGAATGTCTTTTAATTCTGAGGCTGTGGCCACTGGTCCGAGACTCTCCCACTAGTGGAAGCATCCTCTCCAAATCCACTCCATCCAGGTTTTTACCAGGCTGGGACAGACGGCAACAGCTTCACACCGTGTCCCAAAGCTTGTGTCCTGTCCTGCATCACCCAAGGCAGCAGAGATGTTATAGGAGAGGGCAAGCACCGTCACAAAGTAGCTCACGATGGTTTGGGTAACATTCAGGAATGTCTATGCATGTCACATCATGAATATTACTGAAGAACGGTCTTGACCCGAAATATAATCTATACCTTTTCTCTAGAGATTCTGCCTGACTCACTGAGTTACTCCAGCACTCTGTGAAACGTCGCCTATTCATATTCTCCGCAGATGCTGCCTGACCCACTGAGTTACTCCAGCACTTTGTGACTATTTTCCCTTCACCCATCTGCCCAAGCCCACTCTCTCCCCTCGTTTCCTATGTTCCTTTCCACCCATAAACCTCTCTCTGCCTTTACATTTCACTCCTCTTTCAAATCTGCTCTACTTATCTACGTGCATTTTTCTTCTTAACTTTTTAGTCATAGAATGATGCAGTGTGGAAACAGGCCCTTCAGCCCAACTTGCCCACACAGACCGACATGTCCCATCTAAACTAGTCCCACTCACACACGTTTAGCCCATATCCATCTAAATCTGTCCTATCCATGTACGTGTTCAAATGTCTCTTAAACATTAGGATAGTCCCAGCCTTAACTACCTCTTCTGGCAGCTCGTTACATATACCCAGCACCCTTTGTGTGAAAAAGCTACAGTACCTCTCAGATTCCTGTTAATTTCTGAAATATTGGTCATAAATTTGGTGCATAAATGCTCCAAAATAAGGCTCAGATTGCATTGGAAAGCATCTAAAACCCCTGAGCTTCCAGGGCCCTTAAGCTAGCCCTGGACCCTGGCATCGAGGGACTTCATGCTTCGCGCTCGTGATGTGCGCAGCGCGCACATTATTTCACATTAAGTTTTTTGTAATCCTGTCATGCCACCCCCCTTTTTGAAAAGCTTCGTACGGGCCTGGGGGCAGATATGTCGGTGAGGTTGGGAATAAATTTTCCCAGGTAGTTGACCATTCCGAGGAACCTTTGTAAGCTCACGACATCAGTAGGAACCGGCATTTTGTTGATAGTTGCAGCTTTTGACGGGTCTGGTCCGAGACCATCACTTGTCCGACGAATACATGTCCGACGTAAGTAACCTCTGGAACTCGAAACCTGCACTTCAGGGGATTGAGTTTGAGCTGAATGTCTTTGGCACAGTCATGTATTTTCTTTAGATTGGCGTCATATTCAACCAGATTGTGTCCGTAGACGAGAATATCATCAACAATGATGGCGCATGGGTACTCAAAACAGCGAAGTTTTCCAGCGGTTCCATAGTGCGCTGGAAAACTTCGCTGGCGGAGTTGATGCCAAAGGGCATTCTCAGAAATTTGTATCGGCCAAAGGGAGTGAGATTGGATGAGTCTGGGTCCAGTGGAATCTGCCAAAACGAGCTTTTGGCATCCAGAACTGAGAATACTGCTGCGTTGCCCATCTGGGCAGCAACTTCAGTCGATTGCATTGGGTAATGCGGGCGTTTGATGGCAGTGTTAAGATCTCTGGGGTTGATGCAGATACGGATCTCCTCCTTGTTTTTCTTTGTTCCAACCACCATGGTGGAAACCCAGTTAGACGGATCAGTAACTTCAGCAAGAACACCCATGCAGACCATGCGCTTGAGTTCATTGTGTATTCGGTCACGCATGGAAAACGGAACACGATGTGGCGCTAGGACCACAGGAGTAACTTTGGGATCGACAGCAATGTGGTATTTGATAGGCAACTCGCCAAGCTCATCGTTAAACAGTTCCTTATATTGAGAGAGGAGCTGTTGAATGGGCCCGTTAGCGAGACAGAGTTTATGGACAGCGCAGCCAAAGTAAACCATGCCTAGATCGTGACATGCATTGATACCGAGCAAAGTCTCTGAATCTCCCTTAACAATATAAAACTGTAAGGTACGGGTCTGTTCGTCTATGGTGCACTTTAAATCAGCTTGTCCAAGTGGGTGTAGAACATCTCTCCCATAAGGCCAAAGTGTTGCGGAGGCCTTATCAATACGTTCAGCATTATGGATTTTTTAAAACTCTCTTAATGAGATGACGTTGCGTTTGGCGCCAGTATCTACCTTAGCGATCAAAGGCCTGTTATTTACAAACATGGTTACCTCAGGGTCAAGTTGCTCATTACACGAAGGGAGGAGAGTGTGGATGGCAAACTGGTATCTGTACTCTGAGAGCGGTGCGGGGGATGGCAAGTCAGGCTCTTGGAAGTCATTATCAGTAAGTTCATGTTGAAGCAGGTGCAGGCTCGTCCTTGAAGCTACAGGAGTCCCATGGGAATGGCAGCACCGAGCAAAGTGGTTTAATTTCTTGCAGAAATTACAGGCTTTCCCATAGGCAAAACAGAATTGGCGACCCGTAGCATGGAAATAGTTGCAATTTTGACAAGGAACAGCAGACCTGGTGCGGGGGTTGCGAGAGGAGAAGTCTGTAAGATTGACACTATGTTGCGAACGGTGACTGAGGGGCACAGAGTCAGTGTGGGGAGACGTTATCTCAGAAATCCGACAGGCATGCTCTGCTTGTTCAAGGGCTAAGTCAGTATTACGACGAAGCTCACCTTGTAGCTTGCTGTCAAGCATTCCTCCAACAAGTTTGTCTCGGGTGAGCTCATCCGTAAATCACAAAATCGACAGCGTGCAGCCATGTGCTTCAACACGCTGATAAAACGTTCAATAGGTGCGTCGATCTGCTGTAAACGAGCAAGTCACCCCACCACCCCCCTCTCTCCCATATCAACTCCTGCCTGTCAGCCATCAAATCTTGGATGCAACTCAACTTCCTTAATGCGATCTCAGGCCACTCTCCGTTAACTTTTGTCTTAAAATTAGAAGGAATGTCTATGAATAAATCATTCTGGAGGTTTAACTCGCAAATTTTAAAAGACCCACAAGGGAGTATATATCTAAAAAAACAGATGGACCTATTTTTTGAGATAAATGATACACCAGATATATCCCCCACGCTATTATGGGAATCCTTCAAAGCATTTATTAGAGGAGTCATTATTTCATTTCAAGCTTTTCAAAATAAAAAGAATAAGAATGAACAAAGACATTTAGAAGAACAAATAAAACAATTAGATACAGATAATGCTAAAGATCCAACTATGGATAAACATAATAAAATTCTACTATTGAAATTCAAGCTAAATAAATTATTGTCAGAGAAAGTTATAACACTATTTCAAATTACAAAACAAGAACACTTCAAATTCGGGGACAAACCCCACAAACTTCTAGCACGCCAATTGAAAAAAGGGAAAAAGAGAATGCAATACTAAAGATTAAATCAGATAGAGGGGAATTATTAACATTACCCAAGGATATCAATAAAAGATTTGTTCAATTTTACCAGAATCTATACACATCTAAAACATCAATAGACAATAATAAAGTTTCAGAATTTCTGGATAATTGTAACCTCCCACAATTAGAATTGAGGGAACAAGAGGAACTGGGAGCACAAATTACTTCAAAGGAGATAGAAGACAATAAACACACTAAAGAATGGAAAAACACCAGGACCAGACGGATTCAGTAATGAATTTTATAAAGCTTTTTACGACATAGTTACCCCACGATTACAGAAAATGTATACATATGCTTTTAAAGAGCAAAGCTTACCTGAAACATTAGCAGAATCAACGGTCACATTAATACTTAAAAAAGATAAAAATATAGAAGAACCAGGATCATATAGAGCTATTGCTTTGTTAAATACGGATCAAAAAATAATAGCGAAAACACTAGCCAGAAGACTAAGCAGGTATGTTAGTAGACTGATAAATGAGGATCAAACAGGATTTATACCTAAGAGGCACTCATTCAATATTTTGAGACGCTTGCTTAACATAATGCACTCACATATCGAGGAGAGACGGGGAGCGGTCAATGCCTTACGGGGTCGCCGGGCAGTAAGCTCGCCGCTGGTGCTCCGTCCATCTCATGACCAAGAGTTATCTATCATCTCACTGGATACAGAAAAAGCGTTTGATCAAGTAGAATGGGATTATATGATTAAAGTATTGCAAAAATTCCAATTGGGAGAGAACTTCATCGCATGGATAAAACTATTATACAACAAACCTACAGCTAGAATACTAACTAAAAATATACTATCCTCGAAATTTGAATTATCAAGGGGCAATAGACAAGGATGTTCACTATCACCACTGTTATTTGCTCTGGTAATTGAACCCCTTGCTGAAAAAATAAGAACACACCCGGATATTTATGGTTATAATACAAAATATTAAAATAACAAAATATCCTTATACGCCGATGATGTACAACTGTACATCACAAAACCACAAATTAGTATACCAAACATATTAAATTTAATTGAGGACTTTGGATCCTTCTCAGGATATAGAATAAATTGGAACAAAAGTGAAATTATGTCGATAAAACCAAAAGACTCAACACACCTCAGGAAATTCCCCTTTAAAATAGCCACAGAAAAATTCAAATATCTGGGAATTGAAATTACCATGATATGTTTAAAGCCAATTATAATCCCTTACTTAAGAAACTAAATAATTTGATTAAATTCTGGAAAACACTTTCGATGTCCCTAATAGGCAGAATAAACGCTATAAAAATGATCTTCTTACCACAAATCCTATACCTATTTCAATCAATACCTATATATCTCCCAAAAAAGTTTTTCAAAAAATTGGACTCAGACATTACAAATTTTATATGGGATTATAAATCCCATAGAATACAAAGAGCACACCTTAATAAACGAAAAGAGTTGGGGGGTCTAGCGCTCCCTAATTTTATGTATTATAATTGGGCAGTAAATATTAAAAATATGATTCGCCTGCTGGACAACTGTGCTCAGCAGGTGGACTGGATTGTAATGGAAAGAGGGGACTGCTCTCCATGTAATATAGGAGCGACTCTCCTCTCACCAATATATTTGAATAACAAAAAATATAATAAAAATCCAATTATACATAGCACAATTAGAACATGGAAACAAATAAAACAGAATCTAAAATTAAGAAACCTATCTCTTTTAATACCAATAGTTAATAATCCATCGTTTAAACCATCAATTATAGACAAATCATTTATACAATGGGAAAGAATGGGAATCAAAACGCTCGAAGATCTGTATGAATTGGGAAAATTACTATCATTTCAACAACTACAACTGAAATATAATTTGAAAAATAATCAATATTTTAAATATCTTCAAATTCGTGATTATCTGAAAAAATACACAATAGACTATCATAATATGCCTTCCGACTTATTGGATGAAGCAATGAATACAAAGGCGGAATCAGCTAATCTAATATCGTACCTATATAACATCATCTTAAACATAGAAATACCCACAACTGATGGAATTAGAAGAGACTGGGAACAAGAATTAGCTATAAACATTTCAAAAGAGAGCTGGGATAATCATTTACTACAGGTGCATAAATGTCCGATCAACGTACGACATACTCTCATCCAATTCAAAACATTACATAGACTATATTATTCAAAAACTAAAATAAATAAACTCTTCCCTAATGTCTCACCCATCTGTGATAAATGTCTGTGTCAAGAAGCTACCATAGCGCATTCTTTTGTTTTTTGTACAAAAATCCAAACATTCTGGAATGAAATATTCGACATCTTTACAAAATTAATCAAAATAAAACTGGTACCAAAACCAGAATGGATCATTTTTGGAATATCGGAAGGTAACCCTGAACTAAACGTGTTTCAGAAGAATTTACTCAATTACGGGCTAATAATGGGAAAAAAGCTTATACTTAAATTCTGGAAAAATGCGCCCACACCAACAATAAAAATGTGGATATCAAATATGTTTGAAACATTACATCTGGAAGAGATCAGATTCCTCTTAGCAGGTAAAGCAGACCAATTCCAAAAGACGTGGTCTACGTTTTTGGAACTATTACAAGCATGAGGTGCAATAGTAATTTAATTAAATAAATAAATAAATAAATAAATAAATAAATAAATGGTGTCAGTAAAACAACAAAAACAGACTTGGTTGGTAGTCCCCTTTCTGCGGAGTTTAATGTTATAATAGAGCGATTGTTTCTACTTTCTTTTTCCTTCTTTTCTAGGGTCTACTTTCTTTCTTTACTTCCTTCTCTAACTTCTTTTCTAAGGGGCTTTCTTTTCCCAACACTCTCCTGCACCTTCACGACTCTTGCGCACTTTCCTTACTTCCTGTACTTCTATCTTTTTCTTAAAGCTCAAAAAATGAAGCGGTACAAAAAATGTATTAAGACATATGTGTTGTGTATTATTGTAAGTTACCGTACTTCTAATAAAAAAATAAAAAAATAAAAATAAAAAACTTCCTTAAATTAAACAGTAACAAAACAGAATTGCTCCTCATTGGCTCCAAATCAACACTCACCAAAATTTACAACCCCACTCTCACTATTGACGGCACCACTGTCTCCCCATCTCCTCAGGCCCGCAACCTTGGCGTGATCTTTGACCCAACCCTCTCCCAACCCTCTCCCTTGAGCCTCACACCCGCCATGTTGTCAAAACATCATTTTTTCACCTCCGCAACATTGCCAAAATCAGACCTTCTCTCACACCCCCCGCTGCTGAAAGACTCATCCATGCCCTCATCTCCTCCCGACTGGACTACTGTAACTCTCTTCTCTTTGGCATTAATTCCAGCAACATCAACCGATTCCAATTGGTCCAGAATGCAGCCGCCCAACTCATTACTCACACCAACACCATTACTCGCACCTACAAAGCCCTCAACCCCTTGCCCCCCCCCCCCCTTATCTCACTGACCTCCTCTCCCCCTACCAACCCTCACGGTCCCTCAGATCCATTTCAGCCGGTCTCCTCTCTATTCTGAAATCCAACCTCTGCACTTTTGGGTCATTGCGATGAATGATGCAAGCATAATGAGTGTAGTCACGCTCGAAAAGACGCCAGCGTTCAGCTGTCAGAATCAAAGATCAGAGGACTTGCCATGATCCATGATGATGGAGGTAATAAACACACAAAATAATCAAAAGAAAATAAAACCCGATAAACATGAGTGGAGCGAGCAAGATTCACTCTCTGACACCATGTAATGAGTCAACTCGGACACACATCAAGATACAACACATGTTTATTAAATCTACTTACAGCAAGGATCTGCAGACATTACATCTCCGAGCTGCTACTCTAAACTAATTAGCGTAAGCAAGCTCTTGATAATATGAAGCACATAATAGGCAGAGCCACTACTAACAAACACTATAATTGGCTAGTATGAAATAGCCATTATACACCCTACATCAAACTTTACAGCTTGTTGGCAGTGAATAGGTCAGAGCAGACATTTCAAAGAAAAGAGATCCAGAATGAGTGAAATAACCGCTGCCTTAACATTCAGTACAAAGCTCTACATGTAAACGTGCAAGCAAAGAGATGTTTAATTCATCTTTGCCCTGTACCCTGCATGGATCACCTTCTGACAAATTATGACCATGTCTATTAAGACATGGTCATCATTTGACATGGTTTGACATCATTTGACATGGTCATCATAAGACAGTCTAAAGAAGGGTCTCGACCCGAAATGTCGCCTATTCCTTCTCTCCATAGACGCTGCCTCACCCGCTGAGTTTCTCCAGCATTTCTGTCTATCTTCGATTTTTCCAGCATCTGCAGTTCTTTCTTAAACACCATGTCTTTTATACTTACTTTCAATGTTTATTCAAAATCAATTTAATTAACTATAAATAGACAGAAACTGAGATTAAAAATATCTGAAAACTTGATACTTTGATTAAATTGCACCCAAGAAAAAAGGCCTCTAAGATAATACGATGAATATTAAACCTCGAGGCTCAGTAAACGTGCCACTGATCATTAAATCATATGGACCAATAAGGTTATGGTTTTCAACTTTGGATCTGTTTCTGGTTCATCCCAGTCAAACCAAGGACAGCCCAAGGTGTTTGCAAAGGAGTCAGGCTCTGTTTTAACTGTTCACCTCTTTAGACAGTTTACCTTGCTGCATTATCTGGATCTATAGAAACAAGTTAATGCCAGGAAGTAGAATTGTGAAAAAATCTGCATCATCATGGTTGGTAAGTCACAGAATTTCAACGACCTCTAGAGGACAGAATGATACATTGCTTTAAACTGTGGTAACACAATTTCCCAATGTACTGTAAGAAAAAGGAACTCATTCAATGTAACTTAATGGTCCTACACAAATCGAAAATAAAATAGTCTATAGGTGCTCAAACTGGACACAATCCCTCCCCCCAAAACAGTGCTGGAAGGAGGCTAGATCACAATTAAATAATAGATAACATGGTAAACCTGTGAAATAGAATCATACAGCATGGAGGCAGGTCCTTCGGCCCAACTTGTCCATGTTGACCAAGGTGCCCCATCTAAGCTAACCCCATTTCTGCTTTCCAGAGACTGTACTCTCCGTAACTCCCTGGTCAATTCATCTCTTTCAACCCAAACTACCCCGTCCCCGGGTACTTTCCCCTGCAACTGCAGGAAATGCAACACCTGTCCTTTTACCTCCCCCCTCAACTCCACCCAAGGACCCAATCAGTTTTTCTAGGCGAGGCAGAGGTTCACTTGTACTTCCTCCAACCTCATCTACAGTATCCGCTGTTCCAGGTGTCAACATCTTTACATTGGCAAGACCAAGCGCAGGCTCGGCGATCGTTTCGCTGAACACCTCCGCTCACTCCGTCGTAACCTACCTGATCTCCCGGTTCCTCAGCACTTCAACTCCCCTTCCCATTCCCAATCTGACCTTTCTGTCCTGTGCCTCCTCCATTGTCAGAGTGAGGCACAGCGCAAATTGAAGGATTAGCACATCATATTTAGCTTGGGTAGGTGGGCCAGTGTGTTGCCAACTATAGAAACAAGTTAATGCCAGGAAGTAGAATTGTGCAGGAAGTAGAATACACCTTGGGTATACACCCCAGTGGTATGAATGTTGACTTCTCTAATTTCAGATAGCCCTTGCTTTCTCTCTCCCTCCCCTTCCCAGTTCCACTACTAGTCCCACTGTCCCCCGCTTACTTTCTATCTTTGTCCTGCCCCCTCCCCCAACATCAGTCTGAAGAAGGGTCTCGACCCGAAGCGTCACCCATTCCTTCTCTCCATAGATGCTGCCTCACCCGCTGAGTTACTCCAGCATTTTGTGTCTACCATCGGCAGTTCTTTCTTACGCATCATAAATAAAGCTCGTGGCTACTTTGGCCGCCGCAGACAATGCTAGCTTTGCCCTGGTTTAAGGGTACATCACATTTTGGTCATTACCATTTTGAAGGTGATTAGAATTATCATCAGAGGCCTAGTTCCCGTGGGCCATTTTGCCCAGTTCTGATTCTTATGGCGTCTTTATTTTCCCAGGTACATTCAAATACCAGACCCACTCTTAACAGAAAATAATATGAATTATTCCCAAACGAATCCCAGACCAACCCTCACCTCCTGAGGCATACCAAAACTTTAGAAGGTATATAATACTTTTAATGATGAATAAATCCGAGTGAACCAGCTTCAGGAAGATTTAAGCAGTGCCATGTTTTTTCTTTAAATAGCACTGGCAGATCTGGTTCTTTCACCCTTTCCAGCTTTGAGATAAATTGCAGGAGGTTAAGAAGGCCGACCAACACTGGAGGGTAGCGTTTGAAAAAGATAGTGACAACCTTAAATTCCATGTTGCACACTGATTCATGGCATACTCTCCTTTCTCTCTATATGCTGTTGCCACTTATTAAGAATACACAGCCAAACCACTTTCCTGCGCATTCCAGAAATATATCTTTATTTTTAGGATCCCTTCTGAAAGTACAATTGGCAACTGAATGCATAAAAGAATAGACTCCGAACAATCCATTTCAAACTCCCTATTTCCTGCAGGGAATTCATTTTCTTTACTTAGGTGCTCCCCTTTTCTTTGCCATTTTTATAGTTATGCCAAGCAGATTGCTCACTATCATAAGTTTCACATAGTCCTTTTAAAAATCTAAAATGGCAATGACATTTATTTCAGTAGCAAAAATAAGGCCATTTGAATTTTCAATAAACGTGTCTGGTACAATTGTTCAAATGACACTTTGGAGTGAGTATGTTCCATTTTATATTCAGCCCTCTCGGTCTTGTTGGACCATGATGGCTGAATATATTTAGACAAATGAAAGCAAAGTAAAAAATAATTGTGACTTAAACTAATTGTTTTAAACTACATTGCAGACCTTTTAACAACAATGTCCCTGTGGTAAGAGTTGCGCAGTTTTAATGATGTCCAAACATAATCATGACAGTTAAGCAAATGCAAAAAAAAAAAAGAATTTCATTCTTAAGAGTTGCAAATAAATTCAGAGCCTGGATAGTAAATATTTTTCATTATGTTAATCTGCAATAAAGAGAAGTGTATGTATCACTCACATTGATTCTACAAGTTCCGCCTTGCCCTGCACCTGTCCATCTACAGTTCCTCTCCTGGTGTTTCGAACCCATCCTACAACACCAAGTTTCCTTGCTTGATCCTCCGTGTACTATAAGAAAACAATAACATTGTATGATTTGGATTTAGTTTTATTTCAAATTGTCAGGTTACATGACCTTTTAAAAATCACAGTAGTTGGGGATCTATTTTGTTGTGTAATAAAATAAACAAAATACATAGTTATAAGTTGAAAGTGTAAATATTAAGCTGAATTGCATTGAAAGGGAAATATGGGTTTCCTATTTGTATGAATAATGTGGGAACAAAATAGCTTGTACTCGAGTAATTTTGTTTTGTATTTCAGACACATACCCAAGAGCAACAAAAATGAATTAATGGAGCTATATAAATGGCAGTGTTGGCAATCATTGAGTTATGCAGCACAGAACAGGCCCTTTGGTCCAACTGTTCCATGGTGTATACCCAAGTTCCATTTGCCTGTATTTGGCCCATTTCTCTCGAATGCTTTCCTAGCCATGTCTTCTCTAAACGTCCTTTAAATGTTGTATTTGCACCCGGCTCCATCACTTACTCAGGCGGCTCGCTTCATGAACTTACCATCCACTGTATGAAAACCTGTCTCCCATGTCCCCTTTACACCCTCCCCCACCCATCTTATACCTCTGCCCTCTAATTTTAGATTGCCCTATCCTGAGAGAAAGAGTATGACTATCAATTTATTGATGCCCCTCGTGATTTTATAAACCTCTATAAGGTCACCTCTCGGCGGCTTCAGGAAATATAGTCCCAGCCTATCCAATGTCTCCTTAAAGCTCAAACCCTCCCATTCTGGTAACATCTTTGCCAATCATTTTTGCACCCTTTTAGCCTACTGATATCCTTCCTATAGCAACGTGACCAGGACGATGCATAATATTGCAAGTGTGGTTTCACCAAAGTCTTGAACAACTATAACATGACATCCCAACCGTTTGACTCAGAGCCCTGCCCTATGAAGGTAAGCATGCCAAATGGCTTTCTCACCAACTTACCTACCTATATTCCCATTTTCAGGGAACTATGTATCCGTCCACACCTGGTCTCTATATTCTAAAAACACTCCCTGCGACCCTATAATTTACTATTTATATCTTACCTTGGTTTAACGTATCATAATGTTTAATGTATCATAGTGCATCACTTTGCACATGACGAATGGCAAATTCCATCTGCCATCCCTTGGCCCTTCCCCAGTTGATCTAGATCATGTTGTAGTCTGAGTACTTAAAAGTCTACCACACCAGGAATTTTTATGTCATCCGCAAATTTACTCATCATCATACCAACCACCTTTTCCATCCAATTCATTAATATATGTGGCAAACAACAGTTGCCCCAGCACCGATCCCCGTGGCATCCCTGGTCACAGGCCTTCACTCTGAAAACATCCCTTGCACTGTCACTTTGCGTCCGTAAGGGTCGGTGCTGGAGCAGCTTCTCTTCACGTTGTATATTAATGATTTGGATAAGGGGATTGAAGGCTTTGTGGCCAAGTTTGCAGATGATGCTAAGATAGGTGGAGGAGCAGTGTAGAGGAAGCAAGGACTCTGCGGAAGGACAGATTAGGAGAGTGAGCAGAGAAGTGGCAGATGAAATTCAGTACAACAAAGTGTGGAGTCATGCATTTTGGTAATAAGAATAAAATCGTAGATTATTTTCTAAATGGGGAGAGAATCCAAAAATCGGAGGTGCAAAGGGACTTGGGAGTGCTGGTGCAAGATTCCCAAGAAGTTAAATTACAAGTCGAATCGGTAGTAAGGAAGGCAAATTCAATGCTAGCATTTACATCAAGAGGACTGGAATACAAAAACAGAGATGTAATGCTCTATAAGACGCTGGTCAGGCCACATTTGGAGTACTGTGAGAAAATTTGGGCCTCATATCTGAGGAAGGATGTGCTGACTCTGGAGAGGGTCCTGAGGAGATTTACAAGAATAATTCGAGGAATGAGTGGGTTAGCATATGATGAGCTTTGACAGCACTGGGCCTGTCCTCGCTAGAGTTTAGAAAATTGAAGGGGGACCTCATTGAATCATACAGAATAATGAAAGGCATAGATAGAGTGGATGTGGAAAGGATGTTTCCACTGGTGGGAGAGTCAAGGACCAGAGGTCATAGCCTCAGAATTAAAGTGCGCTCTTTTAAAAAAGGGGTGAGAAGGAACTTCTTTAATCAAAGGGTAGTTAATCTGTGGAACTCATCGCCACAGAGGGCTGTGGAGGCCAAGTCAGTGGATATTTTTAAGACAGAGATAGACAAGTTCTTGATTAGAACATGTGTCAAGGGTTATGGGGAGAAGGCAGGAAAGGATTAGGTGGCAGAGATCAGCCATGATTGAATGGCGGAGTAGACTCGTTGGGTTGAATGGCCTAATTCTACTCCTATAACATTTGAACTTTCTCTCCTTTGTATGAAATAGGCTGGCTTGCCCTGGATCCCATGTCATAATCATAGGGACCTAGTTTGATACAGTGTGGAGACAGGCCCTTTGGCCCAATTTGCCCACACAGGCCAACATGTCCCAGCTACCCATTCCACCTGCCCACGTTTGGTCCATATCCCTCCAAACCTGTCCTATCCATGTACTTGTCTAACTGTTTCTTAAACTTTGGGATAGTCCCAGCCTAAACTACGTCCTCTGCAAGCTTGTTCCATACATCCACCACCCTTTGTGTGAAAAAGTTACCCCACAGATTCCTATTAAATCTTTTCCCCTTCACCTCTGTCCTCTGGTCCTCAATTCACCTACTCTGGGCAAGAGATTCTTTGCATCCACCTGATATATTCCTCTCATGATTTTATACATCTCTATAAGATCACCCCACATCCTGCTGCACTCCAAGTAATAGAGTCCCAGCCTACTCAACCTCTCCCTATAGCTCAGACCCTCTAGTCCTGGCAACATCCTCATAAATCGTCTCTGTACCCTTTCCAGCTTGACAACATCCTTCCTATAACATGGTGCCCAGAAATGAACACAATACTCTAAACGTGGCCTCACCAATGTCTTATACAACTGCAACATGACCTCCTAACTTCTATACTCAATACTCTGACGGATGAAGGCAAATGTGCCAAAAACCTTTTTGACCACCCTATCTACCTGCGACTCCACTTTTAAGGAACCATATACCTGCACTCCTAGATCCCACTGCCCATGTGACTTAATATAAGGCAATATTTCAAGAAAGTATCTAGCTAAGGTCTTTTATCTCTGGAATACCATTAGGTGATAAATAACTCAGCCTATTAGGGTAACATCTATTCTGAGAAAAGCATGTTTAAATAGCTAGCTAATGCGGTATTCATGTTAATATTTTAAAGCCTTTATTCTAACAGTGTGAAAAATTGAATATTGAGTGACCTCATGAAATAATGGATTACAGTCAGTTATCTTTTCTGACGTTCTCGATTAATTATTGATATTCAAGCAAACTTCTTTGTAACAACATTGCCCCTGGTTGCCCACCACTACTATTTTTATTCAGAGCTGCCACAATGATTCTGATGTGAAATCATGATTCAGTACGAACTTTAATATTGAGAGGAAACAAAGAACTATACAGTACATCAAGAGGTCACTTGTCCACTGTGCAAATCTTTGAAAGACATTTCGACTCAATTCCTCTCTCACCATTCATCTACCATATTTCTCCATCCAATTGTTTATGTAATTCCCTTCTGAAGGCCGCTAGTGAATCTGCTTACACCCTCTCTTGCAGTGTATCCAAGGTCATAATTTCCTGTTTATTTTTAATTTCTCATATTCCATCTTATTTTCTTTGCTACTGTATTTGGCTTAAATCGGAAACCTCTGCTTTTTGCCCATTCTGCAGAGCACCTCATTAATTGTATATTAAACCCTTCCATTTCTTTGAACATTTCCGATCAGACCATCTCCTAGCTTCTCTGCAAGAGACAAAAAAGCTGAGCCTTTACTGAACAAATTAAAATGATCATCAGAATTCGCTTCAAATTTCTAAGCTAAAATGGCAGTATTTGCTCAACTAATCTAAAAATATTTCAAAAAAATATTGAAAAGGTCATCTTACCATTCTGAAACAGACCCCTGTGTGGAGTAAAAGAAAGAAAAACAGATTAACTATACAGTATGAAAACGCAATAAGACTACATATTACAAGTTAGTTTACATTGAATAAAACTTGTACTAAGATCTCAGTAGATGTATTAAAAATGCACAGTCAATGATTTACGGAATTATAAAAATGTATGGCACAAGGCATTTATCCTATTTTCTTTGTGCCCGTTTTCTTTTCACAAACGTTATTTGATCTGATGTTTTTATTTTATTTCAAAGCTTCTTTGGTCCTTTCAGTCATAGAGTTCAGAAGAGGAACTGACCCCTTAACTACCACGTCCAAGTCAACATTTTTGCCTATCCACAGTAATCTTATTTGCCCATATCTTTCTATGTCCTACCTGTATAATCATCTAAATATCTCTTAAACATAGTGATTGTATCCGATTCCAACACGTCCTCTGGCAATGAATTCCAAATATCAACCATTCATTGTGTAAAAACTCTCCTCTCAGATCCCCTTTAAAACTTCCACCTCTCACTTTATACCTGTCCCATTATTTTTGATACCCTTGCCATGGATGAAAGATTTTCACTATTTATTCCTTCTATGACCCTTATAATTTTATACACCTCCATCACGTCATCCTCTCAGCCACTTTTACTTCTGAGAAAACAAGCCAAGCCTCTCCTCAAAACTAAAGTCCTTTAATCCAGACAATATCCTTGTGAATATCCTCTGCACTTTCTACAGCAAAACCTGGTCCTTTCTATTGGGTGGTGATCTGAACTACACACAATATACCATGCACTTTAACTACAGGTGCACAACCTTTTATCCGACGATCCAAATAACGAAAACCTCCGAATAGCGGCCATTTTTTCTGTCCTTGAAAACGTTCACCGAGGGCGGCCCGCAGAGGTGACAGCGGAACCTCCGGTCGGTCCTCGAAGAAAGAGGAACTAAATCCCCATTCATAAAAGAGAAGGTGAGGGTATATTGCGCGGGAGGGTTAATAATTGACAATATGCTGCTAACTGCCCGCTGAGTTAAAACGTTCCCACGGTAGACACGATACACAGTGTATCGTGAGTCTTGTGTGGGAACTTTTTAACTCAGCGTGCAGGCAGCAGCAGATTGTCGCTTCCTTCAGTTTCACCCCACCTACACCCCTCTGCTTCCCGGCCAAGTGTGTGACCCCTTCCCTCCCCTCTCCAGCTCCCCGCTCATTGCACCGGCGCGGGGGCTTTGCACTGTCTTCAAGTCGGCGATGCTAGCAGCACAGTGCAGTCACCGGAGACGTCAGGACCAACGGGACATCGACCCCCAGGCCCACCGCAAGCACGGAGATCCCAGAGACCCACAGCCAGCAGCAGCCCAGCCCCAACTCCAGAGGAAAACTGCAAACTGGCCGGAGACGTCAGGACCACCAGAAGCCGCTCCCCGATGGGCCACTACGGCGACAAGTGGCAGTTCGCCCACAGCCCGAGCTGCGCCCTCTCATCGGGACACCGACCCCCAGGCCCACTGCAAGCACGGAGATCCCAGATCAGCAACTCCAGCCCAGCCCCGTTCAAACTCCAGAGGAACACGCAGTGTATGGGCAGAAGCTGAAGGTACTTCTTGTTCTTGGGGTCGCGCAGCTCGGGCTGTGGGCGAACTGCCACTTGTCGCCGTAGCGGCCCATTGGGGAGCGGATTCCTCTGGAGTTGGAGGGGGAGGGGGGTATTGTGCTGTTTGATCGCCCCCTACTATCCCAGGGACAGGGAGACAGGACGTTCACCGAGGGCGGCCCGCAGAGGTGACAGCGGAACCTCTGGTCAGTCCTCGAAGAAAGGGGAACTAAATCCCCATTCATAAAAGAGAAGGTGAGGGTATATTGCGCGGGAGGGTTAATAATTGACAATCTGCTGCTACCTGCCCGCTGAGTTAAAAAGTTCCCACGGTAGACACGATACACAGTGTATCGTGAGTCTTGCGTGGGAACTTTTTAACTCAGCGTGCAGGCAGCAGCAGATTGTTGCTCCCTTCAGTTTCACCCCACCTACACCCCTCTGCTTCCCGGCCATGTGTGTAACCCCTTCCCTCCCCTCTTCAGCTCCCCGCTCATTGCATCGGCGTGGGGGCTTTGTACTGCCTTCACGACGGCGATGGCTGCAGGTCAGTGCAGTCACCGGAGACGTCAGGACCAATTGGACGTCGACCACCAGGCCCACCGCAAGCACAGAGATCCCAGAGACCCACAGCCAGCAGCAGCCCAGCCCAGCCCCGCTCCAACTTCTTCTGCCGGGATCAAGGCGCAAACTCGCGACCTTGCGGATATGAGCCGAGCACTCTACCACTGAGCCAGCCATTAAAATCTACGCAAAAAAATTTCCATTCCGAAGACCGACAAATTCTGAATTACGAAAGGTGTCTGGTCCCAAGGCTTTCGGATAAAAGGTTGTGCACCTGTAGTATGACAAATAGACTCAGGAATAGATGCTTTCCGAAAATTATAACTACTCTTAATTCAAATTCACACATGCACTGACTTCACAGCCCAACACCCGGACTTCCATCTGTATATATGTATATAGCGCCGCAGAATTGTGCACCTATCCCCCCCCTCCCCTTCTCCCGTCTGTTCTTGTTTCTCTGTTTCTTGTTTTTTGTACTAAATTATATGTATGCACTGAGTACGAGCAGCTTTTAATTTCATTGCACATGTATAGTGACAATAAATGGCATATCATAGCATATCATATCGTATTTGGTAAAGCTGTAGCATAACATCCCGACTGTGATATTCTATGCCACAATCTATAAAGGTAAACAAACTATATGCCTTCTTCATTACCATATCTACCTGTGTTGCTGCATTCAGGCTATGGACTTGAATGCAAGGTCCCTCTGTTCATGAACATTCTTTAACATCCTAACATTTTCTGTAAATATCCTACCATTAATTGACTTCCCAAAATGTATAATTTCATGCGTGTTGGGTTTTAATTCAACCTGCCAACTTTCTGCACAATTTTTCATTTGATTTATATTCAGCTGCAGCGTAAGACAACATTATCCATAACACTAGTTTTCGAAACATCTGCAAACTTTCTGATTATACTTCCTACATTCACATGCAAGTCAATAATATGTCACAAATAAGAGGAGTCCCAGCACTGACCATTGTAGTACATGACTGGTCACAGATCTCTGAAAGGTAAAACATCCTTCTACCACGATCCATTGCCTCCTATCACCAAGCCAATTTGGGGTAATTGATCTGATCTGGGTAACCTGCAGCTTGTTCAAAGTACGCACCACCCTGTATATTAAAAAAGTTGCCCCTCAGGTTCCTTTTAACTCTTTCCCCTCACCTTAAACTATGGCATCTGGTATTTGGTCCCCTATTCCAAGGAAAAGACTGACCATCCATAAGCCAATTTTGTATCCAAATGGCTCGCTCGGACTGAATCCTATGTGATATAACCTTTCAACTAACCTTCCATGAGGTACCTTGTTAAAACCTTTGCTAAAATCTACATAGATAACATCTATCACACTGCCTCGTCAAAAAACTCAAATTAGCTAACAAAATTTCTCTTCCTAGTGTTTAAATGGCCAACCACATTTCCTGAAAATTGCTGAATGAATTGGAGATAAGGTTTTGGTTTATTATTGCCATGTGTATTGAGGTACAGTTAAAAGCTGTTTTGCTTGCCCTCCAATCAAAACAGATAATACTACACATAAACACAATCAAGCCATACATAAGTGCAATAGAGCAAAAGGAAAGATACAGAGTGCAGAATATAGTTCTCAGCATTATAGCACAATAGTAGTCCACTATGAAGCTTCCTTCAGCATATGCAATCATAGATGGCCCAAACATTTATTCCAGTAAAGTTAGACATTACCCTTTAGGGGACCAAGCGGAACTCTACAAGAAGTGTGAATATCCTTGTCCAAGACAGCATCTACCCCAATCCTGCAAACCAATAACATCCCAAACATGTCATGCTTGCCACCACTCCCATTTATCTTAGTCTAGTGCCATTAAAATCTATCTATTGCATTAGTTTCAAAATCAAGCACCACTGAAAGATGATCATCTCTTCAGTTGTGCTGAGGTTACTGCAAAATTACCAGAGATGTTGAAGTAAGTAAGAGAAAAAACAGGAAGTGTAAGATAAGTATGAAAGTAGCACCAGAAAAGATGTATTGGTAGTTCAGTATGCAAGTGCTGGAATTTCTTAAATTCAGGCTAAGGTTTTTGTACACATTGTCACTCCCAGGGAAAGATGGCAGAAAATTATACATGGATACAGCATGGCTTAGGGACCAATGGTATCTAAATTGCTGTAAAACTACATCAAAATACAAAGCAGAACACCATTCTTAAGAGAGTTCAGAGTTATAAGTTAATGATCCTGAGGCAGCTGGCAAGTAGTGGCTATGAAGGTATGCTGGATGCTTCTTTTAATTAGCTAAGGCATGGATTATGATAGCAGAGGCCATGTTGAAGATATATGAAATAGTTGGATGAAATAGGGGATGGACACATCCTTCCTGTAATGTGGCAACTTGTATTACGCAAAGTTCTTACGGTAAAGAGAGAATTTACAAGAATATTTCTGGGACTGGGAATAGTTCATTAGATCAGATCTGCCTGGGGTGTTTCCTACACAAAAGAAAAGGCTACGGAAAGAATTAGATGGCTTGTATAAAATTGTGAGATGCCTGTATGGGTAGAACAGGAAGAACCGATTTCCTTCAGCAAAAATAACTGAGGAATGGTCAATTAATAATGTAAAAACAGTAATAGTAAAAGCAAACTCTGTATTTTTTTTTTTTAAGTGATGTGCTGCAACTTGTAAGGCCATGAACTGGGGGCTGGAAATTGAATTTCCACTGTATCTAAATTGGTCCACGTGACAATAAAAGACCTTTGAAATCTTTGAATTTAGTCTCAACGGTCTTTCTCTACATCCAGCATTAACATAATAGATCTTCTTCTCTGTGAGAAATTAGCACAGAAATCAAAGACTGAATAAAATATTATGATGTTGCAAAACACTTAGCTTTCAGGTGTTTTCATTTTAAGATTGTATTTAGAACATCTCACTTTTTTTCTAATATTTAGGAAAGTTTAAATATTTGTTTTAATTCAAATAATAATTTAAGCGATTTAGTTAATTCTAGACAGATACTTATGGCAAGGCATTGAAGATCGTCTATTTCTGAAGTCCATAAAGCCACTTTAAGCCATTAAGCATTAAGCCAACATCATTTCTTTCGTGTCCCAGGTTAAATAGTTTCAATTTGAGTTAGAATCAAATAAAGAGATGGTACGAAAAATAGTCTAACGCTCTGGATTTTCAATAATGTGTCAGATGATCATGTGTTTGCGCGTATGCCGATCAGGTGGCCGGACGCGAAATGTCTTTTAATATAAGGGCGTGTTTATCTGTGGCTTGTTGTCCGTGGAAATGGCGAGAGTCCGCCTCAGTTATTCCCAGACATTTGGCTTCTCGAGGATCATCTCTTACAAGACAGCAAAACAACACCTGCCAGTGACGCGCTGCATTTCCAAAGGTCAATCCTTATGTTTTCCTCGTTAACTTAACATCCGTCTCCTTATCAAAAATACATTGCGGCGTTTATCCCGCCGGTCTCAGCGCTGTCCTCTCTCAGTTATTGGAGGCGGAGTTAAGACGCACTCAAGTAACCACTTTTCCACGATAGTTGCGAATTTAAAAAAAACCCTTCAAAGTTTAAGAAAACCAGCCACAGATATTTCATAAAACCACAAAATGCCGCATTGAAAGTTAATTTCCACTGTCCACGCTATTTTGCCCAGACTACATGGCACGGTCTATTTTGCCCAGACTACATGGCACGGTCTATTTTTATCCAGAACATATCCCGAGCATATGCTACATACCCTGTACTTGGCCACTTATCTCATAATCTACCGATTTGAAGCGCGCTGCTGTCGACCCCTCGTTTGACATTATCACCAAAAAACTCAAGCAAATGGCTAATTTAGTAGCACTGCTCATGAGACATCTCGGTCGGAGCCGCGGTCCGCTTCCGAAGACGCACGCTCCGTTCCAGCCTTGCCTGATCCATTCCAGTCAATTCCAATCATCAACGCTCCGCGCCAGCCTCTCCGGAGTCCAAACAAGGAGAAAGCACAGATGCTGGCAATCTGCAATTACTGAGCAGATTAGGCAGTATCCGCGGAGCTAGTTAGTATTTGAGATTGATGATTATTTTAATAAAGATCAGGCAAGTGAGAAAAATGATACATTGCGACCAAAGAGTGGAAAGGGAAAGTCTGTGATGGAGGCGGAGCATTGTTTACCAAAGATGTTTACCGACACACAGAGTTGCAGCAAACAGAACTACCCGTCCAAAAAGGACACGGTGCTAAACTCAGCATATCGAACATCTCTTGAGAACAAGGATAGGTGACGTTTTTGGTCGAGTGCCAAGATGTGTGCGGGCGGGGCGAGGAGTGAAAACTAGGAGAAGCTAAAGGGTGAACTTTCTTCTCCCCGCCATACATCAGTCTGAAGAAGGGTCTCGACCCCAAACGCCACCTGTCCATGTTCTCCATAGATACTACCTGACCTGCTGAATTACTCCATCATTTTGTGTAATAACCATCATCTGCAGTTCCTTGCTTCTACATTTGCACTACTCCCTCACATCACCAGTGAATCTGATGGTACACAAAAATGCTGGAGAAACTCAGCGAGTGCAGCAGCATCTATGGAGCGAAGGAAATAGGTGACGTTTCGGGCCGAACCCCTTCTTCAGACTGATAGGGGGTGGCGTGGGGGAGAAGGAATGAAAAAGGGGAGGAGGAGGAGGGCCCGGGGGGGGGGGGGGGGGGGGGGGGGGGGGGTATAGGAGGAGACAGCTCGAGGGTTAAGGAGGGGGGGGAGACAGCAAGGGCTAGCAAAATTGGGAGAATTCAATGTTCATGCCCGCAGGCTACCCAGGTGGAATATGAGGTGCTGTTGCTCCAATTTCCGGTGTTGCTCACTCTGGCAATGGAGGAGACCCAGGACAGAGAGGTTGGATTGGGAATGGGAGGGGGAGTTGAAGTGCTGAGCCACCGGAAGCTCAGGTAGATTCTTGCGGACTGAACGGAGGTGTTCGGTGAAACGATCGCCCAAGTTTCTCCAGCATTTTTGTGTACCTTCGATTTTCCAGCATCTGCAGTTCCTTCTTGAACACCAGTGAATTTGGTTCAGACGTGACCTTTGGTACTGTATGGTGATCTTGCATGTTCTCCCCGTGTACACATTTATTTCCACCAGGTCATCAAGGCGATTTCCTTCCACACTTCAATTATGTCTGGAATGGTATGTTCAGTCACAACTGTAAATTGCCCCATAAAGTGTGGGTGAGTGGTAAAATCTCAGGGGCAGTGAATGAAGACTTACGGAGAATACAATGGAATTTATGTAGGTTTCATGTAAATGTATGCTTAATGCTGTATTCAGCACAGAACCAGTAGTCCAAAGGGTTGTGCTGTATGCTTCTGCATGAATATGGATACATGTGACCTTCTGAGAGTTATTTTCCCCACTTAGTCTCATAGCAGATTCACTTTCTCCATGTGGCCCCAGTTCTTTCTCCCAGTCATGCTGCATTTCAAGGGATTGTCTACAAAGGCACCCATGTGGAAACAACTAATGATAACCAAAGCTGTGATGTCAAGACAGGCTCAAAGAAGACACAAGAAACTGCAAATGCTGGAATCTTGAGCATAAAACAAAGCCCTGGAGAATCTCAGCAGGTCAGGCCGTGTCTGTGAAGGGAATGGGCAGATGATGTTTTACATTGGGACCTTCCACAGACTGATGGGGCACAGGGAAGAAATCTAGAAAAGACCAAAATGTTGTCTGTCCATTCCTTCCACAGATGCTGTCCGGCTCGCTGAGTTCCTCCAGCTGTTTGGTTTTTGGTCATTGTCTAGAGAACCGAGTGAAGCAAATGGTGCTGGCTGAGAGTACATGGTAGTTTCAGATTATCTTGGTGGACGAGAAGTAAATGGAAGATGAATGGCGAGAAACAATACTGGAATTATGAGACAAAATAATTTTTTGTTTGGAATCTGTAATACAGAATATTATAAGTACTCAAATCTGGAAGGCTGATAATCTGAAATTATTGCATTGTATGTTGAGTCCTAAGGATTATAACTTGCCATGTTAGAAGATGAGATGCTATTCTTAAGCTTACATTGGTAAGATGGAAGAGGCTAAAAAGCTGGTGTTAGATTGGGAGAGATGCAGATAAGTGACAGGCATGATTACTTCGACTGAATGGTGGTGTTCTGCAGAACTGAAATCTAGTCTGGGTTTGTTTTGTCTAATGTTCAGGAGACTATCATGGAAACTGATGCAGTTCACAAATTGGACGAAATGCAAATGAATGGCCACATTACTTGGAAAGAGTGTTTAATTCCTTGGATAATGGGTAGGGAAGAAGTGAAATGGCAGTGTAGTAGTTGGGATTAAGGGAAGTTGTGTCTGGTGGTAGTACCCTGTTGAAGTTGGTGGAAATTACAGAGGTTGAAGATGGAGGCTGGAATGAAAGGATAAGAGAGCCTTGGCTTGGGTGTGATTGGGATTGGGAGCAGAATTTGTGAAATGGAACTGACATGTTTGAGAGCGCTATCGATGATGGTGGAAGGGAAGCCAAGAATAAAGACAAAGACATCTCAGTAACATTAGTGTGGAAGGTGTCATAATCTGAAGAGAAATCCAGTTTTTTTCTCTCGCACCAGATATCCTCCGTGTATTTTCAACTACCCTTTATTTCAGATTTTCAGAAACTGCAATGTAGAGTATCTTATTGTCCCAGCATTGATTATTTTACATTCTCTCTGTTGACATTCATCCACTCTAGACAAACAATGGTGTAATTTTAAAGGTCCTTACTCAGGTGTATCAGTACCATGTTTAGAATGCAGCCTCTCTTAGTCTCCCTAATGCAGCCATTTCCATTCTTCTTTCCTCTTCTCCACAACTTAAACATACCTTTTAGCTTTGTTTGCTTCTGATGAAATATCATTCATCTGAAATTTTAACTCTGTTTCTCTCTCCACAAATGCTGTGGGACCTGCTGAGACTTGAGACCAGGTGTCTACCAGGTGAAGCAAACCTTCCATCCCAACATCCCAAGCATTGAGGTTCTGATCAAACCCAACTATATCTGGTAGGTGAGCCACATAGGTCCAAGGCAAACCACACTCCTGCAACAAGCATTCAATTTCAAAGGTCCATAATTTCGAGAAGGACAGGGAAAGTTCTTCCCAAATGCATTAGAAATCCCCACGGCTCATGGAATCCAAGTCCATAATTGCCCAAAAAGCAAAGGAAGCATTTGGGAATGTACTGAATACCTCAAATCTCTCAGATGGGAAAAGAACTGCAATGGAATGCAAAACTTCCCAAATGACTGACCGCAAGCATCACCAGGCCCATATGTTGATGGGTTGTGGATCCTGCATGGAACTGTTCAGCCCCCACGAAAACCAACTAAATTTGTGAAAATAAGCTATCCTTGATTTCCCTGGGATTGCGTGTTCTTGTGCAGATATGGCACATATTTTGATGAATGCTGAGAAAGTAGCCTCTTCTCACTTTCTAAGGATGGAATGGGCAAAAAAAATAAAAAAAATGACAGTGGTTGAGTCACTATTGTTAGATGAGGGAAAAATAAAAAACACTAAAATAACAGCTTGGTTGAAAGGGGCCAATGGCTTTAGGAAGGGCACCTCTTTGATGTCTAGTTAATGAAGTGGAAAGGAAAAATTATCAATTTAAATAATATAATCCTTTGGATGAACAAATGTTAGCTGTGGAATATATATTGCTTGTTTTTCAATATCAAAGTCAATTAGAAAAAAATCCTATGTTATAAAAGGAAATATAAGATTGGTGAAACTTGTGTGAGACTAATGAAATGTGTCTGCAGTCAATACACTTCACTCAAGTAGACTGACAAAGTCAAGACAGCTGTAGTTATCGAGGTTTGGCAATAACAGTTTTCAACATCTGTCACGTCCAGTTTCAGTCAGGTCACCAACTCACTAAATAATTTGTGGAATTCATTCAAGTTGTTTTCCCTCAGCCATTATATTAAGGAAACCTAGCTACTACATTTTTATAAGCTGGGGGAGTTGGAGTATGTGTTGGCATTCTTTATCAGCCAAGAAGATACGTTTCTTACTATCACTATCACACATATAATACAAACTTGCCAGCTACTCTCAATTAATTTAGTCTGCAAAGCATGTTTGATTCATACACATGGGACTACCTCAAGTCATGGTGCATGTGGGCAGGGGAGGGGAGGGGAAGGGATCAATCTCTTGTACTCCTGAAATCCAAATACAGACATGGATATTTCTTCTGTAAAAGTTGCAAATTTATTGAACATAAAAATAGTTGTGACAAACAGAATGTTACAAAGTGCTTGTAACATGGTTAAAATGACAATCTACATATAGACTGGATAAACGATCTCTTCTATAACGCTGTGGTATACATTCAAGTGTTTCATTCCAGATTAGTTTGTTAATATGTGGAAAATATACACAAAGTGCTGGAGCGGGTCAGGCAGCATCTCTGGGGAACATAAATAGGTGCATATTGGGACAAGACCTTTCTTCAGACTGGTTGTGGTGAGGAGGGGGGGAGAGCAAACTGGAAGAGAGGTGGGAACAGGAAAAGCCTGGCAAATAGTGGAGGAGCTCTAGGACAGAAAAGTCCGTTTAGGAATGGAAATGGCAGTTAAAATGGTCAGCAATCAAGAGATCCTTGGGTCCCAAATGCAAGTGTTCAGTGAAATGGTTGCCTGGTCTCTGCTTGGTCTTGTCAATGTAAAGGAGGCTACAGCGGGAATTTCTTGTGCCTCCATTAATTTAGGAAGATTGATCTTGGATGGAGTGGTGGGGGTGAGGGAGACCTTAAAGGCACCTGATATGTATGCAGGAGAAATAACAAGCATTTAAGAAAAAAATGCATATTGTATCCTTTTACAGAGTAGAATTAAAAAAAAATAGAAATATGAAGATTAATGTTCTAGTCAGAATGATGAATTTAAAGAGATCATTAAATAAAGAGTACATTAAATTAATGGAACAAAATGTTGGCAAATCACCTGGATCAGAAGGCGTATAGCCCGAAGTTTCAAAAGAGGTGGCGACAGATATACTAGATGGATTGGTTTTTATCATATGCAGTTGTCCGGATATCTCCACGGATTGTGACACAGCAAACATTATGGGTATTCAAGTAACATAAGAGAAAACTGAGAATGAAAACCTATGGAAGTAGCATAGACGTCACACAGGACCCTTTTCACCACTTCTCTTTTCCCCTGAATTCAATCTCTCTCTGCTTCACCTTCCCCTGAAAGTCTCCCCGTCCCCCTTAAACTCTTCCTCTTTCCCTTCCCCCATGAATCACATCTTTCCCTCCCCCAAAATTACTTCGCCAACTCTCTTGGTAACCACTTGCTAAACTGCCAGAGACCCCTGCCCATCCCTTCTGAAACTCTCTTCTCAGCCTCCTCCACTATCCCTCCTGCCCGAATCCACCTCTCCTGCTTAAAACCAAAGATCATCTAGTATCTTTGCTTAAAACCTCCTTCCCTTCTGCCTGACCCTGACCTCCCCTCCTCTCCCCGACTCCATTCCTTCATCAAAACCTCGCTCCCTAATCCCACTGCTTTTGGGGGTCTCCCCAAACCCTCCTTCCAGGGTTCTCTCACGACTTCTTCCCTTCATTTGCCCACTTTTTCTAAATCCCAATTCACACCTTGATCAAATTATTTAAAAAAATAACCCCCCAGACAGCTTGTTCCCTGCGAATCTTCATTTGTAGGAGATTCTCCCTTTGCTGATCCTCATCTGATCTGGAATCCCCCTTTACCATTCCCCATAGACCGCACTGTGTCCCTTCTCTTTGAAGTCCCGGAGCTTGCCATCCCCTCCCCGGGCCTGTTGTCCCCTCCCCGGGCCTGTTGTCCCCTTCCCTGGCCAAGCGACCCGCTCCTGAGGTCCCCTCCCCCGGCCCCGCCTGCCGTTTAGGCCGCTCCCTCCCCTCCCCTCCCCCGGCCCGGCCGCCGATCCGCCCCGTCAGCAGCAGATGCGAGGGAGACAGGAAGTGAGGCAGGGACCGGCCGGCCGGTCTGAGGGAGGGAGGGAGGGAGGGAGGGAGCTGGCGGTGACCTGTCGCTCGCAGCGCAACTTTGTTCACAACCGCCAGCTTCGGGCTCGGACGCCGGTGAGATGCCATCGGGTGGCGATCGGAGAGTTAGCGGCCGACAGTTGGACATGACGGCGGAGAAGGAGAGCGGCGAGTGGCGGCGGCGGCGGGAGGAGGCGCTGGGCTTCAGGCCGCAGAAGGAGATCCCCTACAACCAGCTGCTGCCCTACTCGCAGCGCCTGGACCGCGAGTCGGCCGCGATCCTCGGGGAGATCAAGGCCAACCTGGCCCGCGCCGTGCAGCTGCGGGAACTGTGGCCCGGCCTGTTATTCTGGACCAGAAAACTTTCAACGTAAGTGAGTGTGAGAAGAGCCCGGTGCCGGCCCTCGCAACCTTGAGATCTTCTTTTAATACAGCGTATGTCATGTGTGCGGCGTCAGGAAAGCCCGAGGCCTGTCCCGGGCCTTCCTCCTCTCTAGGGCCAAGCAACTGTTAATAAAACATCAAAATAAAAGCAACGGGAAACCAACGTGGCTCCTTGTCATGCAGATTGACTGGGTCCATTTCAGGTTTATAGGAGTGAGAAGTAAAGGGTTTATAATAAGTTATTCTAGCTGACCTTTCCCCAGCTTGAGATGTTAAGTTGTCTTATGCTTGAAGCACAGCTGACAATGACATGACACTTTGCCCGTTGACAGAGTTTGAGATGTGTTGCTAAGGAAGTGCCGAAGCACAAGAGATAGGTATTTAGAGTAAAGTTCAGCGTGGTCCCGCACCTGATCTACAACATAAATATTTAATTTAGTTTACCCCTTTCTTGTTATTCATAAGTAATGTTGCCACCGTAATGGGAAGTTTCAGTCAATAGATAATAGGTGCAGGAGTAGGCCATTCGGCCCTTCGAGCCGGAGTGCTTAGTCATGAGTTGTTCGGGAAAATAAAAATGTGATCGGATTCTTGGGCTGAATGACCTGTGGGCGAATGTGTTACTTCTAGGGAATTTTGTTGTTCTCAAGACATATTGAAAATGTATTATGTAAATAAACCATATGAGCATTCTGTTTGCGAGCATGAGTTTAAAATCTAATTGTTTTTTTAAACAAAACATTTGAGGATATTTAAGAAATATTGAAGGTGTTAAGCCAAAATATTTGTTGTGGAGAGAAAATTTGATCTGTGCCTGCTGGTATCCAGCTGGAGACTTCTAGTGAAGGCTGAGGAGCATTTGTGCCTACATGCAGATATTTTAATCCATGTGGCAAATGGGAAATCAGTACCTCGGCAGGAAGTAATATTGTTTTAGGTTGATGTGTCCAAGGATGTGATCTAAATGCATGAAGTAAATAACTGACTAAATCAGGTGTAATTGTTGCCCTTTTATGCTGCAATAAAGTGGATCAAATATGGGTACATTTGATTAATATCCATAATTATAATGAGAAAAATAAGCGAGAAGGTGGTTTAATTTACTGGTGATTTGAAGGGCAGGATCTTCAAAGTACATCTTGGGGCAGGAAAAATAAGCAAACAGACAAAAGAGGAACATAATGAACATATAAAACAACTTGATACTAACAGTGTGTGGTCACCATTACTCGGTCAAACTGAGTCGACACGGTGCTAATAATGATGAAAGGCAAATTGACCAGAACAACAGAAAAACTGCCCTGCAATGTGCACCGCCAAATCTTCACAGGGTGGGCTGAATGGTCTGTTTCTGTGCTGTTTGATTCAGACTGACTCATAGCTATTATACAAATGGCAGAGTAGTACTTTGGATAAACTACTGTGGATTTCCTGTGGTTCTGTTGGCGATGTACTTTGAGCTCAAAATATAATCATGATTTTATTTCAACTGCTTTGAGCATAAACATTGACATTTGGAAATAAAATCTTTGCAAATTAATACTAAAGAACTCAATGATCAAGTTTGTTCAAAACCCCATTTTACATTACTGCTTCCAGCCTTTGATGTCATTACTCATTTAGTTAAAATGAATGTCACGTGTAACAAGCACCATTTTCCAAATAGTGCAACATCACTTAGTTGTGGGGCAGTGAATTATTATTTTTGAACATCTATTTGAATGACAATGTGGTCTGCTTTGTATTTATAAATTGCTCAAAATGTTTATTATTCCTTTTTTCTGTTTGCACAATAATAGCATGTTTATTGATCTGTTAAAGATTCTGTGGTATACATTGAAGGGCAATTTTTTTCCTCCTGTTCTGGTCAATTTTCCCCTCACCATTGCCACCAGAAATGCATTGTTTCATTTACTCTGCTCAATTTGGCTGAGTAATGGTGACTGGAGACACTATTAGTGAAAAGTTGTTTTATTAAAGTCTTTTTGATTTCCCCTTTCTCTGCTTATTTTCTTTCCTACCCCAAGATATAATTTGAAGACCCATTCCTTCAAATTGCCAAAACGTGATCCTGTAAATTAAACAATTTCCTCACTTAATTTTGGACATGTAAGGAACAAATGATTAATTTTGCAGTTACTTTAACAAGCAGCAAACAAGCAGATGGTTTGTGGAGATCTATTGATGTACTGCTATATTGGATAGATTTTTGCTTGATTTACTCTGTGGAAATATGATTTTTCTTCATTTTTATTATTTGTTCAATTATTGTAAATTATGGAATGAATATCTGAAGTGGCATCGACTTGGATCCAGATGAAGTCTGGTCAGAACTAAGCACAGACTACGCAGAGTATTTCTGTCCGTATCCATGACAAGATGTTTTCATTTGACAAAATGGACCATGACCATTTAATACACAAAGGTTCTCAACAGAAAACATTAACCAGAGTGGTTATTCATAAACAGTTGGTGCATTGTGATGTCACTCTGTCATTGTGATATCTAGTCACTGGAAACAATTGTTATTTCTACTGATATTTTGTATATTTCTATATGTGCAAGCCTGATTGCACAGGAAAAACCTTCAGTCATGTATCGGATTGTAATTTTTTTCATGCTGATAGTATTCTCAGGCCATTACAGCATTTTAAGTTTTGATGTTATTTAAAAATTGAATGGGGCACGTGATCCATGCATGACAACTTTTGTTCATCCATCGTTTGAGCTTTTTCCTTGGAACTTGCTGTTCCTAGTTTTGCATGTCTTAAAATGTTAGGTTGATCCAAATGCTTTATGGCATTCACAATATTTGTAATCAGTTCCTACAATAAGGCAGCTGCTGTGCATCTTTGCCATGATTTCACATAACCATACTGCTCCAAAATCCATTTTCTATATTTTCCTCTCTATTCACTTGCCAGATCTTCTTTTAGATCTGTGTTAACAATCCACCTTTTAAAATTAAATGTTTGTCATCCCTTCAAATGATTTGCTGTCATTGTTTTGAAACTAAGCTTTTGTGAAGAGATACGGTGCAACTTTCTGCATGAAAGTTGCTAAATAAATGCAGGACTTTATTCTGCTATTTAAAACAATCATTAGCTACGTGCATTTTATTTAATAAAGCAGAAGAGAGGCAAAAAGACAAAAGGATTGATTAAAGCATTCCAACAAGAAGAGAAATTTACTTATTTACAGATATTATCAATACTGAGAGTTCATAAAGGAATTAACTTTTTAAAAATATATATGCTGTATATTCTATTAAGCTAAATGATTGGGAAGCAAGTTAAGCTTTCTTTTTGGTAAAATGTTATAAAGAAATGTTTGTTTAATGTTAAAAGGGTGCTGTTGAGAGACATTTTTAGAGCCTAAAAACTTTAGTTATGTTGTTTTATTCTTGCAATTTGTTGAACTGTAAATAAAGGCAGTATTTTCTAGAAATCAATCTCTTCACTTTCTCTGGGTAGAGGATTTTGAAGTAAAACATTGGAATTATGTGATCCTATTCTACTGTAAAATGGTTGAGATTAATCTCAGGTCAACTGTGCTTTCAATTGGATGGTGTTGCTGTTCTTCAGTGGTTGTCAAAAGTAATATAGTTCAAGTATGTGTTCAGGAAATTCCTATCTTGATGCACATTTGCAGAAAAATAAAATGGTGTGTTTCACTGAGGGTTTGAAGTCTATTAAAACTAAAACAGCTTGATGTACTCCGCTTAGTATACCTGCTGGCAGTTTGATTAACACATAGATTCATGTTTACAAATTTCTTCAGTTGATGTAAGTTAACGTTTGAAAAATATATTCAACACAAACAAGGAATGTTGGCAGAGTCCTTCTTTGTGATGACCTCAGAAGTCATTTAAAGCACGGTCTTTAATCCCCTGGCAATTTTGGGAATGTGAAAAATTAATTCTGGGTATTGATCCTAGGATTCCAGTTCTAATAATAGACTAATAACTCGCAGTATCATGCTTATGAGTATATATGTTGTGAAATATGTTCCATCAAGTGACCATGAACCTAATAGTTCATAAATACTTTCTTTCGAGTTGTTATCCATAACATTGATAGTGCATTTTTCACATTTACTAAGCATTTTGTGTATTTGTCTTGGAAAAATAATTTTCCTTTGGTGTTTTAGGCTTCTACTGCACAGAGAATATTTACCTTATTTTGCATGTGTGCCAGCTCTTTTAAAGATGGACCCAGTTTCACTCCACTGTTTATTCTCCATAATGTGACAAATGTTTTCCTTTCCAATAACCTTTTCTGTATAATATATATTCATTCTATTGATTTTGTCAACTAATTGTGTAAGAGGAATGTGTTGGGATGCAACCAATAGCAATAACATGTCCGAGCTAGACAGCAGAAAGATGGGGGTTTTAATAGTCTTTGGAGAAAGAGAGATGAATCCTGTGCAATACAATTCTGGTGCTGGTTATATTTATATCACATATCCATTGACATAAAAGATGCTGTGATATATCAAAGGTATGGCTGCATTTAATTTGTAAATGCTGTCAAATTATTTTATAGATAAAATACAGATCAGCTTTACAGATCTCCCAGGCCTGATCAGATATCTCCCGGGCCTGAACAGATATATCCAAGGGCGCTGTGAGAAGCTAGAGAGGAAAATGTAGAAGTCCTGGCTGAGATTTACGAGAGTCATTAAATACAGGCGAGGTGCCAGTAGACTGGAGGGTGGCAAATGGAAGCAGAAAGGAAGAGGTGGAGCCAGCGAGCTGAGATGGGGAGGAGAAAGTAGGGACTACCTGTAATTAGAGAAGTAGTGACTACCTGAAATTAGAGAAGTCAATGTTCATGCCGCTGGGGTGCAAACTACCCAAGCTAAATATGAGGTGCTGCTCCACTTATTTACAGTGGTCCTCACTCTGGCCATGGAGGAGGCCCAGGACAGAAAGGTCAGATTCGGGCCACCGGGAGATCAGGTTGGTTATTGCGAACCGAGCTGAAGTGTTCGGCGAAGCGATCGCCAAGCCTACGCTTGGTCTCGCCGATCTGACATCTAGAGCAGCGGATGCAATGGATGAGGTTGGAGGAGGTGCAGGTGAACCTCTGCCGCACCTGGAAAGACTGCTTGGGTCCTTGAATGGAGTCAAGGGGGGAGGTAAAGCGACAAGTGTAGCATTTCCTGCAGTTGCAATGGAAAGTGCCCGGAGATGGGGTGGTTTGGGTGGGAAGGGACGAATTGACCAGGGAGTTACGGAGGGAGCGGTCTCTGCGGAAACAGACAGGGGAGGAGATGGGAAGATGTGGCATGTGGTGGGATCACGTTGGAGGTGGCAAAAATGTCGGAGGATTATTTGTTGTATGTGACGGCTGGTAGGGTGGAAGGTGAGGACAAGGAGGACTCTGCCCTAGTTATGAATGAGGGGGATGGGGGGTGAGAGCAGAGTCACGGGGTATAGAAGAGACCCTGGTGAGAGCTTAATCTATAGTGGAAGAGGACATCTCCCTGAATAATGAGGATATCTCCGATGCCCTGGTGTGAAACACCTCATCCTGGGTGCAGATGTGGCGTAGACGGAGGAATTGGGATGGAGTCCTTACAGGAAGCAGGGTGGGAAGAAGTGCAGTACAGATAGCCATGGGAGTCAGTGGGTTTATAGTGGATGTCGGTCAGTAGTCAATCACCTGCAATGGAGATAGTGAGGTCAAGAAATGGTAGGGAAGTGTCGGAAATGGTCCAGGATTAGATAGAAAATTGGCTTCATGGAAGGAAGCAGAGGGTGATGGTGGAAAGTTGCATTACGGACTGGAGACCTGTGACTAGTGGTGTGCCTCATGGTTTGGCTTTGGGCCTACTGCTGTTTGTCATCTATATCCATGATTTGGATATGAACATACATGGCATGATTAGTAAGTTTGCAGATGACAATAAAGTGGATGGTTTGGTAGATAGTGAAGATGGTTATCAAAAATTCCAGCAGTACCTTGATCGGTTGGGCTGAGGAATAGTTAATATAATTTACTACAGAGAAACGTGAGAAGACTAATATGGCCAGGACCTATACAGTGAATAGTAGGGGTCTGAACAGTGTTGTGGAACAGATGGATCTAGGAGTACAGGTCCATTGTTCGTTGAACGTGGCACCACAGATAGATAGGGTGGTAAAAAAGACTTTTGGTCCATTGGCCTTCATCAGTCAGAGTATTGAGGATAGAAGTTGGGAGGTCATGTTGCAATTATGTAAGATGTTGGTGAGGCCGCATTTAGAGTATTGTGATCAGTTCTGGGCACCATGTTACAGGAAAGATGTCAAACTGGAAAGGGTGCAGAGAAGATTTACAAGGATGTTGCCAGGACACGAGGGCCTGAGCAATAGGGAGAGGTTAAGCAGGCTGGTACTCTCTTTCTTGGTGCAGGAGGATGTGGGGTGATCTTATAGAGGTGTACAAAATCATGCGAAGAACAGATCGTGTAGACACACAGACTCTCTTGCCCACAGTAGAGGAATCAAAAACCAGAGGACATCCAGAATTAGGGGACGTATCCAACTGCAAAGTATTTTGTACTTGTCAATATGGTTACCTCTCACTCTTCTATGGTGTATACTTACTCAGTCTTTACTAATACAGAAGACAAGTCATCCATTCTTTTTCACTCTCTCTAGACCCAAAAGTATTTTTGGGGTAAAAAAATCAAAGTTGTATTCTATGCTCCAGGGTGCTCTCTCAAATCTCCTATAGAATTGTGTAAAGGTATCTTCACTATTGTTGAATGACATCTCTGAGGTCGGAATTGCATTTGGATAGCTGGAACTGTGAGGCAGCAACTCTGCAAGCTCTGCCAATGTGTGGTGTATACAGCAGCAGCACACCAGCAAGTCTGGGGAAGAAAATTTGACAATAGTTTAAGTAGATGTAACTTTATCATTTTATTACATGGTGTTCCATTATTACGAAGCGCTCAGTGAATCTTTGATAGTTGGAAGTGTAACTGTACCCCTGTAAATGCCTCATATCTGGTTGTGTGATCAGTTACTGTCTAAAATTAAATTAAAACTTGCTTTCTATGTTCCATTGTTAACCTATGTATTTCAAGTTCAAGTGTTCAAGTTCAAGTGAGTTTATTGTCATGTGTCCCTGTATAGGACAATGAAATTCTTGCTTTGCTTCAGCACACAGAACATAGTAGGCATTTACTACAGAACAGATAAGTGTGTCCATATACCATGATATAAATATATACACACTTGAATAAATAAATTGATAAAGTGCAAATAAAGGAAAATGGGTTATTAATAATCAGAGTTTTGTCCGAGCCAGGTTTAATAGCCTGATGGCTGTGGGGAAGTAGCTATTCCTGAACCTGGTTGTTGCAGTCTTCAGGCTCCTGTACCTTCTACCTGAAGGTAGCAGGGAGATGAGTGTGGGTCTTTGATGATACTGCCAGCCTTTTTGAGGCAGCGACTGCGATAAATCTCATTGATGGAAGGAAGGTCAGAGCCGATGATGGACTGGGCAGTGTTTACTACTTTTTGTAGTCTTTTCCTCTCCAGGGCGCTCAAATTGCCGAACCAAGCCACGATGCAACCGGTCAGCATGCTCTCTACTGTGCACCTGTAGAAATTAGAGAGAGTCTTCCTTGACAAACCGACTCTCCGTAATCTTCTCAGGAAGTAGAGGTGCTGATGAGCTTTCTTGATTATTGCATTAGTGTTCTCGGACCAGGAAAGATCTTCAGAGATGTGCACGCCCAGGAATTTGAAGCTCGCCCCTTTCAACCATAAATGATATAAATGGGGCTGTGGGTCCCCCTCCTACTACTTCCAAAGTCCACAATCAGTTCCTTGGTTTTGCTGGTGTTGAGGACCAGGCTATTGCGCTGGCACTATATGGACAGTTGCTCGATCTCTCTTCTATACTCCGACTCATCCCGATCCCCTATTTGGACAATGTTTTCCATGGGAGTTTTACACAGTGGTGTGGGAAAGGTCAAAACTCATCTTCAAAAATATTTTAGTTAATGCTCACGTTATACGTAGGTTACTTGTATTCAACTTGGCTGAAAGGCAGCTGTCATACAGCAATGGGGAAGAAACTGTTTTTAAGTTTGGGCTTTCAAGATCCTGTATCTTCTCCCAGAATGTGGGAGAAAAGGCAACTGCTAGACAGTCTTGGCTATATTTTCAGCCTTCCTGATGCAACACACTGTGAAGGTGGACTGAATGGAAGGATTTGAATGAACCAGTGATTGGCTGGGCTCAGTCGTTGTTAGACTGGGTGAAGTTCAAGGAATCTGTAACGGACCTGAATGAATATGTCACAGTTGTTACCGACTTCATAAGGAAATGTGTCGAGGAGTGTGTTCCTATGAAAACCACCCGTGTTCATCATCCAGAAACGTTGCATTCTTCTGAGGACCAGATCTTGAGCATTCAAGTCTGGTGACATAGAGTCATCCAAGAAGTCCAGATATGACCTTGATAAGGCCATGAAAAAGCCTAAAAGGGACTTTCGCTCTAAACTGGAGAATGAGATGGATGTTCAGCAACTGTGGCAGGGCTTTCACTTTCTACAAGGCGAAGCCAGGGAACATCTCAAGTGATGTGTCTCAACAGAATGGAATAGAATAGAATAGAATGCAATTTATTGTCATTCAAACCTAAGTTTGAACGAAATATCATTTCTACAGTTTTTTTACATTACAAAACAATCCAAGACCCACACTTAACACAGTTTACATAAACATCCATCACAGTAAGTCTCCAACATCTCCTCACTGTGATGGAAGGTAAAGTCTTTATCTCTCCCTTTGTTCCTTCTCCCGTGGTCCAGCAGTCCAACTGCAGTGTCGAGGCGAATTGGGGCTCCGATGTTAAAGCCCCCGGCGGGCGATGGTAAGTCCTGAGGCCGTTTAAGCCACGCCGGACGATGTTAGGTCCCGGCTCCATGTCCTTAAACCCGCGATTCCAGCAGGAGAAGTCGCCGTTGCAGAGCTCGGAAAAGCGGTCTCCCACCAGGGACCTGCGAGCTCCCGATGTTCCCGTCCACCAGGTCTGCGGCCGGTGCCCCTGAACTCCAAAAGTCGGGTTGCAGCCGCACGCCACCACAGCTCTTCCCGCTCCAAAGTTAGCCAGCTCCGCGATGTCAGTTCCGCAGGCTCTGCAACTGGAGCCCTCAGGTTAGTCCTGGCCGGAGGTCGCTGCCGGCTCCATGATGTTAGGCCCAACGACATCCGAGACCCGACAGGGAATAGTCGGGTCCCCGCACAGGGAAGAGATTTAACGGTTTCCCCCACAGCCCCCCCACCACCCCCCACATATACACAGCTAAAAAAAATAATAAAAACTAACACAAGACATACATTTAACAAGACAAAAATAAAAAAAGACAGACAACTGTAGTCGAGCCGCTGCCGTTAGGCGCCGCCACTAACCGTATGTGTACCGACCAGTACGTCTGTGGTGACAAAGTACTTTGAGAGGTTGGTGACAACCCCTACCTTAATAAGAACCTGGACCCACTAGGTGCGTGCCTGCAAGTAAGAAATTTGTTGTTCTGTTTCAGGACATATGGCCATAAAACTGTCTTGACTTTTGTTCACTGCTCTCTGCATGCTCAGGCAATCAAGAGCAGAGAGTTTGCCATGCCAGGCTGAGGTGCATCCAGTTATAATATTTTCTGTAGTGCACCTGTAGAAGTTTGTGAGAATACTTTGCCAAGCCGAATCTCAAACATCAAAAGAAAGTAAATATGTGATGCATTTTCTTGATCACTGTATCAGTGTGAAGGGACCAGGTTAGTGGTCACTGGTGATATGAATTCACAGGAAATGAATTGAAGTTGTTGACCATATCTATCGCAGCTCCATTAGTGAGGGCAGGCTGGTGTTCACACCATTTCTTCCTAAGTGCTGGGTTATTGTCCGGACATCATGCCACACAGTCTCTGACTCTTTCCAGTACATCATCTCATTGCTGCAGATCCAGCCAATGACAGACAGTACCTTAACTTAAAAGTTTGAGTTGGCATTACAATTGCCGCACAGTCATGAGTACAGGGAGTAGAGCCACAAACTGAACTGAACCCATAGGAACATGAGTGTTGATGGTCGGCGTGCAGGAAATGTTATGACCAATTTTATCCCCCTGAGGTCTGCCTGTCAAGAAATCCAGATTGCTAGTTGCAGATGGAGGCTCCAAGGCCAAAATATCGAGGTTTTGGGATTAACCTGTTCACTATTATGGTGTTGAAGGCTGAGCTGTAGTCAATGAATAGCATTGTATTGTCAAGGTGATCCAGACTGAATGTATCACAAGAGAAATGGTGTCCTTCATTGGCCTATATTTCCTGATGCAAAATGGAGGGAGTTGAGACACCTGGAAAACTGGAGCGATGCTTGACAGCTGAGGCAGGGCTTGCATGCTGTCATCTAGAAAAATAAAACAAATAGCATTGATGACACTGACGCCTGAGCTCAATGTATTTTATGGATTATTTCAAAGGGAGAGGTCATATGGAATAGTAGAAATAGGCCATTCAGTCCATCAAGTCTACTTCGCCTTTCAATCATGGCTGATTTATTTCTCTCTCCTAACTCCTGACATTCTCCTGCCTTCTCCCCATAACCTGTACTAATCAAGAATTTATCTATTTCTGCCTTTAAAATATCCACTGACAGCCTTCTGTGGCATAGAATTCCACACATTTACTGCCTCTGACAGGAAATTTCTCCTCATCTTCTTCCTAAAAGAACGTCCTTTAATTCTGAGGCTATGATCTCTAATTTTGGACTCTCCCACTAGCAATGACACATGCACACAATGAAACACATAAACAAGCCACTGCAGCTCCTGATAGCCCTTTGATCTCAGTCCATGTGTGATATCAAAATATCCTTCTAGATGGTGATTCCTCACAAATCATTGGGCTCAGACGTGTCCCTAGCCAGGAACTAAAGACCCTTATGGAACAACTAGCTGGAGTATTCAAAGCCTGCTTCAACTTTCGTTTCAGTGGTCTGATTTTCCCACCTGCTTCAAAAGGGCAACTATCATTCCAAGGATGACCTGCCTCACTGAGTATCATCCAATAGTACTTATATGCACTGCAATGAAGCACATAGAGAGGTTGGTTACGGTGCAAATCAACACCTGCCTCAGAAATGACCTGGATCGACTTCAGTTTGTGTATTGCCACAACAGTTCAACAGTGGATGCTATCTCACTGGCCATCTGGATAACAGGAACAATAGTTCAGTGCCTGCAGCTCGGCGTTCAACATTATCATCCCCATCCAAATGGACCGCCAAGCTCCCAAGACCTGGGCCTGCGTACCTGCTTTTGCAACCGGATCCCCGACTTCCTCATTGGCCGACCTCAATCAGTGTGGATTGGTGGACCTCAATCTGTAGGTTGGAAACAACATCTCCTCTTCATTGATTATCGACATTGGTGTGTCCAAAGGTTGCATACTGAGCCCTCTGCTCCATTTTCTTTACATCGGTGACGACAGCTAAGCACAGCTCCAATTGCATCTATAAATTTGCTGCTGACATGATTGTTGTTGGACAAATCATGACTGGTGATGAGTCAGTGTACAGGACAGAGATAGAACACTTAGTTGAGTAATACCACAACAATGTTCCCACTTAATGTCAACAAAACCAGGGAAGTAATTGTTGCATTCAGAAAGGTGAGTCAACAGTGGGGAGAGTTAGCAGCTTATAATTCCTGCCCCCCCCCCCCCCCCCCCCCCCACATAATCATGAGGAAGGCAGATTGGCGCCTTCACATCCTTAGGTGGTTAAACAGATTTGGCATGTTACCAAATACTCTTAACAAACTTCTACAGATGTACTATACAAAGTATCCTGACTGGTTGAATCTTGGCCTGGTACGGCAACTTCATCACAGTAATGCAAGAGGTTGCAGGGTTTGGTGGACTCAGCCCAGTCCATCATGGAAAAAGCCCTCCCATCCATCAAAAGCATCTACATGAGGCATTGCCTTAAGAAGGTTGTTGGTATCATTAAGGATCCTCACCATCTGGGCCTCGCCTTCTCGCTGCTGATATTGGGCAGGAGCTACAGAAGTCTAAAGTCATACATCAACAGTTCTAGGAATGGTTACTTTCCAACAGCTATCAAGTTCTTGAATCAACCCACACAACCCTGGACTTATTTATTTTTCTCTAATTGTGTTCTGCACTATTGTCTTTTATTTGCACAAAATGTTTTTTTTACCAGCTCAAATTGGAGGAACAGCACCTCATATTTCGCTTGGGTAGTTTACACCCCAGCGGTTTGAACATTGACTTCTCTAACTTCAGATGGCCCTTGCTTTCTCTCTCCATCACCTTCCCCTTCCCACTAGTCTTACTGTCTCTGACTACATTCTATCTTTGTCCCGCCCCCTCCCCTGACATCAGTCTGAAGAAGGGTCTCTACCCGAAACGCCCATTCCTTCTCTCCAGAGATGCTGCCGCACCCGCTGAGTTACCCCAGCATTATCTGAATTGTGTCCGATTTGGAGAAGGGAAGTGCAACAAAACCTGGGTGTGCTTGTACATCAGTCACTGAAAGTAAGCATGGAGGTACAGCAAGCAGTGAAGAAAGCGAATGGCATGTTGGCCTTCATTGCGAGAGGATTTGAGTTTAGGAGCAAGGAGGGTCCTAATGCAGTTGTACAGGGCCCTGGTGAGACGGCACCTGGAGTATTGTGTGCAATTTTGGTCTCCTAATTTGAGGAAGGACATTATTGCTATTGAGGGAGTGCAGCGTAGGTTCACCAGGTTAATTCCCGAGATGGCGAGACTGACATATGATGAAAGAATGGGTCGACTGGACTTGTATTCGCCGGAATTTAGAAGGATGAGAGGATATCTTATAGAAACATATTAAATTCTTCGAGGAATGGACAGGGTGGATGCAGGAAAAATGTTCCCGATGTTGGGGAAGTCCAGAACCAGGGGTCACAGTTTAAGAATATGGGGTAGGCCATTAGGAACTAAAATGAGAAAAAACGGTTTCACCCAGAGCGTTGTGAATATGTGGAATTCTCTGCCAGCGTTGGCAGTATAAACCGTGCATAAATTCTTATCTTTATTCATGATTTATGTGTAAAAATATTTTTAATCTGAGGAATGGGGGTGCCAAGTATTTAAGGATCCACATTTGCATCTTTTCTGTCCCTCAGCTAATTTGCCATAAAGCCACCTTATGTATTTTTAATCACATCCAAGATGTGACTTCTGCCCTCCCATCTAGTTTCACACATTTCATCTATCTTCTATCGACACTTAACTAAAACTCTCATCTTGACCTCTTCCGGTTTGCGTTGTAGTTACATTTGCGCAAAAACGGTACCCGATTGCGCTACAATTTTTCGCTACCTTACTCACCGTTCTCCTGTGCTACAAGCGAACCAAGTTTGTTCCGATCGGTGGAATGTTACAAAAGTTGTGAAGGTTTAAAAATCATGAGATCAGCAGATTGGTCTTCTCTCCTGTCAGTCGCCGGGAAGGCAATGCCCCTTCGGGCACTCGCTGTCAAATCACAGGAGCGAGGAGAATAAAGCCACGGAAGCCGGGCTGAGTCCAGAAGCTGTCCCAAAGCCGTCCCGGGTCCTTGAGCCCCATAGCTGCCTGCCCCGTGTCCGTGAGCCCCGAGGCCACAGGGAGTTGTTGAGCCTGGAGTGCGGAGCGGCCCGGAGCCTGGCCGACTGCGAGACCGACTGCTGCAACCTCAAGATCCTGGGGGTGTGAGTAGGGGGATTGAGCGGGCCGGGCGCTGGAGGATGCTCCCCGACAGCCCCCGCCTGAAGCCGTCCTCCTCCCCCCCGGCTGTAGGACACTCACCCCCCCCCCCCTTTGGCAGCCCCCGCCGGGGGGAGGGGAGCGTCCTACAGCAGTAGGCCACGGCAGAGATCTCCCCTCCCCACCGGGCCCACACAGGCCCCCCACCTGAAGCCGGCACCCTACCCCGGGTGCAGAACGCTCCCCCACCCCCCACCGGCCCCCAACAGCCCCCGACTGAAGCCGGTCCCCCTCCCCTGGCTGCAGAACGCAACAAGAGAGGCATCACATACACACCTCCCCTCCTTCCCCTCAACCCCCTGCCACACAACCCCCCCCCACACACCACACTCCCCCCCCCTCCTAGACCCCCCTGCCCACACACCCCACACCCCACTTCCCTCCCCTCCTCCCCTCCACAGATAAAGGGGAGGGAGTGCTGGGGGATGAGGGGAAATGAGCCGTGCCTGCGCAGTTAGGGGCTATGGGTGAGTGGTGGAATATTGCGTTTGGGGAATGGGTTGCGTTGGGGGAACGGGTGAGTGGTGGAATATTGCGTTGGGGAATGGGTTGCGTTGGGGGACCAGGTCTCCCGTGTGACGTGTCCCAATGGGACCCACTTAGTCTTGTTGTATTTAAACGTGAACTCTGCATCGGTCCTCATTTACCTATTAGCCTAATGCTAACTGGTTGACATTGTTTCTTGGTGTGGCATTGATTTTAAAATGATAATTTTTCTGTTCAGTTCTATTACATGTAATATTCATTTTATTAATGGCTACCTTCATCATAATGGGCTCTACATAAAATCATTTATTCTTTTGGGTAGGTGCCCCATTATGTCCCATGATAAAATATTTTGGCTCTATTGTTTTTACATCATTTAAAATTTCCAGAGTACCTCATTCAGACTTTGCATATATCGATCTTACTTTTTTGTTTTTCAGATACATCCGGCTGTATGGGAGAAAGTTCAGCAAAGAAGATCATGTAATATTTGTGAAGTTGCTGTATGAATTGGTTGTCATGCCAAAACTTGAGATCAGCATGATGCAAGGATTCACACGATTGTTAATAAGTTTGCTCAAGTAAGTTAAGATGAAATCCCTTTTAGATGTATTGCCACGAGCCCTGATTGACAATGAGTCATTTTAAACTTGAAAATAAATATAGCATCCTGACACATTTGGCCCAGGTGTAGCTCTAGATGCAGAGCAATGTGATTGATTGTTAATTCTGAAATGCCCTGATAATAGCTAACTGGGCTGTAATAAACTATAAGACAACATAATAAGAATAAAAGAAAATGAGCATGTTATCCAATTTGGACACTGCAAAGTTGCAAGTAGCTCATTCAATCCTGCAAAATCTCACTCATGAAATAGCAGGGAATTACAAATATTTGTGGAGCTGTCGCATGAGACGAGTTAAACAATAGATTGTAAGTCAGCTTCCAGCACATGTCCCATCATGATCCATAGTAGTATTCTATCCCATAGGACAGACTCATTGGAAATGGTTGTGCAGTTGTGTGTTGTTAGAAACATAGAAAAATAGGTGCAGGTGGAGGCCATTCATTGTGATCATGACTGATCGTTCCCAATCAATAACCCGTACCTGCCTTCTCCCCATATCCCTTGATTCCACTAGCCCCTAGAGCTCTATCTAACTCTCTCTTAAATCCATCCAGTGATTTTGCCTCCACTGCCCTCTGTGGCAGGGAATTCCACAAATTCACAACTCTCTGGGTGGAAAAGTTTTTTCTCACCTCAGTCTTAAATGGCCTCCCCTTTATTCTAAGACAGTGGCCCCTGGTTCTGGACTCGCCCAACATTGGGAACATTTTTCCTGCATCTCGCTTGTCCAGTCCTTTTATAATTTTATATGTTTCTATAAGATGCCCCCTCATCCTTCTAAACTCCAGTGAATACAAGCCTAGTCTTTTCAATCTTTCCTCATATGACAGTCCCGCCATCCCAGGGATCAATCTCGTGAGCCTATGCTGCACTGCCTCAATCACAAGGATGTCCTTCCTCAAATTAGGAGACCAAAACTGTACACAATACTCCAGATGTGGTCTTACCAGAGCCCTATACAACTGCAGAAGAACCTCTTTACTCCTATACTGAAATCCTCTTGTTATGAAGGCCAACATTCCATTAGCTTTCTTCACTACCTGCTGTACCTGCACACCAGCTTTCAGTGACTTGTGTACAAGGACACCCAGGTCTCTCTGTACCTCGCCCTTACCTAACCTAACCTAACCTAACCCCATTGAGATAATAATCTGCCCCCTTGTTTTTCCCGCCAAAGTGGATAACCTCACATTTATCTATATTATACTGCATCTGCCACGCATCTGCCCACTCACTCAACCTGTCCAGGTCACCCTGCAACCTCCTAACATCTTCTTCACAGTTAACACTGCCACCCAGCTTTCTCATCAGCAAACTTGCTAGTGTTGCTCCTAATTCCCTCTTCCAAATCATTAATATATATGGTAAACAGTTGCGGCCCCAACACCGAGCGTTGCGGCACTCCACTCGCCACTGCCTGCCATTCTGAAAAGGACCCGTTCACTCCTACTCTTTGCTTCCTGTCTGCCAACCAATTTTCTATCCCCGTCAACACCCTACCCCCAATACCATGTGCTCTAATTTTAGTCACCAGTCTCCCGTGCGGGACACTACATCCACTAGCTCCCCTTCATCCATTTTACTTGTCACATCCTCAAAAAATTCCAAAAGATTAATCAAGCATGATTTTCCTTTCATAAATCCATGCTGACTTGGACTATTCCTTTTACTGCTATCCAAATGCCCCATTATTACCTCTTTAATAATTGACTCCAGCATCTTTCCCACCACCTTCTGGGAGATTGTTTGTGACTTCCTTAGTGAAGACAGATCCGAAGTACCTGTTCAACTCTTCTGCCATTTCCTTGTTCCCCATCATAATTTCATCCGTGTCTGCCTTCAAGGGACCCACATTTGACTTTGCTATTCTTTTTCCCTTAACATATCTAAAGAAGCATTTACTGTCCTTTTTTATATTCCTGGCCAGCTTCCCCTCGTACTTCATCTTTTCAGCCCGTATTGCCCGTTTTGTTTCCTTTTGTTGTCCTATGAAAGTTTCCCAATCCTCTGGCTTCCGGCTACTATTTGCTGTGTTATACATCTAATCTTTCAGTTTTATTCTATTCCTAACTTCTCTTGTCAGCCACTGCTGCCTCCTACTCATTCTTCCTTTTTGGAATGAAATGATCCTGCGTCTTCCCGATTATGCTCAGAAATTTCTGCCATTGCTGTTCCACCGTCATTCCTGCTAGGATCCCTTTCCAGTCTAACTTGGCAAGCTCCTCCCTCTTGCCTTCATAGTCCAGAATGCCAGTCCCCAACCTGTTAATGTGCAATCCGTCCCTTTTGTACAGTTCCCCCTTACTCCAAAACAGATCCCAGTGGTCTAAGAATCTAAATCCCTGCCCCCTGCACCAGTTCCTCAGCCACACATTCAAGTCCCGTATCTCCCTGTTCCTGCTCTCGCCAGCACGAGGAACTGGAAGCAAACCGGCGATAAACACCCTGGAGGTCCTGCCTTTCAGCACTTTTCCGAGCTCTCTAAAGTCACACTTCAGAATATTCATCCCCTTCTTTCTGACATCGTTTGTGCCAACATGCACTACCACTTCCGGCTGTTCACCGTCGCTGTTGAGAGGGAGTGGTCCTGCAAATCTCAACTTTGTCTTTGGACCCCATGATTCTTTATGGCATTAGATCAAATATGGGTATGAAAACAGAATGCTCGGATTCAATTGTTGTATTAGTCATACTCCATATCAAGCACCTTAAGGAAGAAACACTTAGAACAGTAAGGACATTAAATATTCTCTGGGTGGGGATCTGCAGTATACCACCAAGAATGTCTTGATAGCACACCTATGACTGAGCTTAATATGTCGTGAAGAACATGGTTGATTATTACCTGGTCCTATGACCAGGACTAAGAAAATTATTAAAATATTTAAATATATTTGACCATTGTTTAAGATGCATCTTTCCATGATAATATTTATGAGTAGGAATTGCACAGTTCTTGAGGAGACAAAAGACCCTCTTTCACCATTGTGGTATCATCCGTTCAGTTTTGTGGTACCATTCTGCTAAATGAGATTGGTTCAGAAAACATTAAGCACATCAAAATTGAATAAAGCCACCTGCAGGATAAACAGTGTACGGTTAATATGAATTGATCCAAGAATTGTGGAATCAAATCAATGCTCAGTAGTTTTGCTTGAATTAGTAGTGACTGGTAAGGACAGTTAAAACAAAATAGAGGGAGAAGGCTTCAGTGAGATCCACATCCTGAATAATAACAGAGCCCAGCATGTGAATACAAATTGCAATCATCCTTATACAGAATGTTGAGTGAATGATCAATCTCGGACTCCTCCTGTAGCCTTCAGCTTTCCTACATCAGGGTGACTATAACTGTACACTGTACTACAAATGTGGCCTTACCAACTTATTGCACAGCTTTAATATGACATAGTAGCTCCCTCATGCATAAAGGGTAAAAAACATTAAAGGTGGCAATTTGACATGCAAAGGCTAGAAATGCTTCTTGTCTGAAATTGGTGAAAGCTGTTTGGAATAATGTTCCGTACCAAATTGGAAAATCAAGTAGTGTTCTGAGGGCTTTCAACAGGCTTTATTCTGCTAGTGCTGGAAAATCAAGAAAATGGGAACAGTGATGATCTTGATCAACATAACGAATGCTTTTAATTAACCAACTGTATGTAAAAATAAAGTAACAATTTAGGGTTCAGGAGTTTATAAAACCGTTTTAATCCCTTTGAAAAATAAGTTTTTTGTCAGTGTATTCTATTTTACTTCAGTATTGTAAGTTTTTGGATTTTTAAATTCCTTCCAGGAAGAAAGAACTCTTATCAAGGGAAGATTTACAGTTGCCATGGAGACCATTGTATGAAACAATAGAAAGAATTTTGTACTCCAAGACAGAGCACCTTGGATTAAATTGGTTTCCAAAGTAAGTCTATCTTTATTCTGGGGTTGAAATATTATTGAATTCAAAGTCTGAGTCATTGCACACCTCATTCCAGAATACATGTGTATCCTCTGTCAGTACTGGACATGTTTTTTTTTAATATCAAAGACTTCCCTCACCCATGACAAATAGAGCATGGAGGAACATAAACCTGTTATCACAGCACTCTATATTTTATTTATTTAAGCTTGTTCCCTTCAAAAAGAGAATTCATTTTAAAGTGACTTCACACTGCTCTGCATTTGATTCTGTCACTCTGTCACTAAGCTTTCTTGCATGTTCGGAGAAATGTTGTCTCCTTTATATACCGAGCAACTTGCTTGTAAAACCTCTGAAGAAGGGTCTCGACCCGAAACGTCACCCATTCCTTCTATCCAGAGATGCTGCTTGTCCTGCTGAGTTACTCCAGCATCTTGTGTCTATCTTCGATGTATACCAGCATCTGCAGTTCCTTCCTACACACTTGCTTGTAAACCTTGTTTAAGAGGGAACTGCAGATGCTGGAGAATCGAAGGTTACACAGAAGAGCTGGAGAAACTCAGCGGGTGCAGCTCTGAAGAAGGGTTTCGGCCCGAAACGTTGCCTATTTCCTTCGCTCCATAGATGCTGCTGCACCTGCTTGTAAACCTTGCTTGAAGCTAACAACAGAATAGACAAATGATCTATGGAGTAAGTTAAATATAAATATGGCGTGATAATGAGATGAGAAACAATTTCTGAGATGCTCAAAATACCCATTGCTTTCAAACAAGCAACTTCTTTGCAATTGACATCAGTGGAAAAGGTAAATGGTTTATGACCTTTGACCCCGTATGGGGCTGTTATTCATGATAACTGACTGATGTATATGATGATTAGACGTGACATTGAAGCAGTATGTGAAATACAGATAATGTACTGAAATAATCATAACAATGCTATTAATGGACAAAGAGATATGGGGGATAATTCTTCAATTTTAACATTCTTGTTGAATGTTGAAGTAATTAAACTTTGATATTACATATTTAATATTGTTTTTAATTTTATTTTTCTTGATCAGATTTATTTGGCAAGTATTTTGAAAGATACTTTGATCCTGCATTAAAAAAAGATCACCTCCATTTTGTCTGATCATTAGTATCTATTGACATGCAGTGCGATGTATTCTCAATGGTGTTGTGGGAGCATTGTTTTTAAATTCACCTCAATGTTCTTTCAAAAATACATAAACTGAGGGTGAGTTGTAACTTGCTGATGAGCACAACGTAAATGACAAAGGCTGCCTTCAGCTCTTGTTGAGCATCACCTTTTTTTTTAAACTGTTTATTCACCAGTGTTGCTAATTCCTTTGATTTCTGTGCCCAGTTTGACGTATTTCTCTTTATTATTCAGTTCGGTCCGACAAGGCTTGTCTTCCTCTAAATCGTGTGTGCTTAGTGTTTTGCATAGGTGGTAAGAATGTTTATACATTTGCCCGATCATTAATGCATGTTTTCTTAAAATATGGAGCTCACCACACAGATATAACATTTTTACTAAAAATGCATCTCTTATTCATTTTCTAAATTAAAAATAGAATGATAATATTACACCACTATTGAGAATGCCGCACTGCAATGAAATTTCCCTTTAAGACTGGGCTATTTATGTATTATTAATACGATAGAGGACCATTGCCAATGAAAATTAAAAAAAAATTAAAACCCAATTATAAATGGCAGAAATAAAATACACAATTTCCTCTTGCCTGTATTCTAATTAGTCATAGGATTTCATTCATGAATTCATTATTTCATTTTGATTGGTTCATATTTCAGTACCTCATTCAAAATTATGTCAGTATTCATTATTCAAAGGGGATTTCCTTTACTGAGACGAATAAGTGAATTATAATACAAAGATTTTTAGCTACAATGTACAAAGTTTATCAGTTTGCAATTTAGAGAGCAACTTGCATTTGAGTTCTGCCCACGTTTACATGGGCAGAACAATTGTTTGTGATCAGAAAATCTGCTTTATTAAGTCTACCTTCTCTTTCCAATTATGACAAAACCGTCTTAGAGTAAGTGGGGGATAGGATTGTGGAAACAAAAAACAGAATATAAAGAAACATAAATAGATACTCCAAGATGCCATCCAGATTTCATCCAAATCTATTTGTATTTCATCTTTCTTTACATTTTAAATAGACCTTAATGGTAAAGTAATTTTTTGAAGTTGACGTGTGATATTAATTTTCTTGATTGGCTTTGTGTGGACATTGTGGATTCAACTGTGCATGTGCATAGGCAATTCTAAGTGTTTCAGTCTTCATATGCACCATATTTCTAGATTACTTCCACTGATTATCTGTTTATAATGTTTTTGATGACAATTAGTAAAATTAGTTCTCTTTTCTTTAGTTCGATAGAAAATGTGCTGAAGACATTAGTGAAGTGTTGTCGACCGTAAGTACTGACATCGTCATTGTAAAATATCTTGAAGGCTTTCGAGTGTTCAATTTATTTCTCTTGTGGTTTTAGGATTTCTTCAATTACATGAAGCTTTTTCTCATAGCATAATAATTGACAGTCAAGTAATTCTTATTCTATACACTACATTGCACTTAAAAGTGTAACAGTTTGAATTTATTTCCATAAAGCTAACCAAAACCTTTTTTGCCTAGTGTATAACTTTATCTAAAAGCTGAAAGACACTTTCAACATTAATTGGTGGAGATGGGAGGTTTATACAAAGATTCACTTGGATCGAAACAGAAAGTAATAGATATCATTATCCTCAATTAACTAAATGATAGTAGATTACGTCATTCAATATTTAGTTTCTTTTTGATATCTTTTTGCATTATAAAGTGACTTTCGTCATTTGAGTTTCCATCATTAGCCATTGTGGTCATTTATGAGTTTGGTGTGGAGTTGTTCAGGAATTTGGCTTTATTTGATGATAAGACTGGGAGCGTCTGTTTGACTGGTGTATGGGATCCAGACAATATAATTAAACCCTATTTTCTCTTATTTTTAAGAATTTAAACAGAGTACATTGGAATGTGTGTTTACTGATTTTGCCGGAAATTGTTATTAACAAATTTGTTTTTTAAATTTACCATCTTAATTCTTTGCTGTTGAAGTAATCTGAACTTGCCTGCCAATAAAGTTGTAACTGGTCAACATCAATATGTAGCGAAGTTGCGATAATTCATTTTCAGGTTTAGAGTTACTGAGCACTCGTACAGGAGGTTCTCAATTAAAAAGTCAGCATTTGAAAAGAACACTCGGATATTTGTGGGCTGTATTTATGGCTGTTCACTGAGTTTTGGGAAAGTCCACACTGGAGTTTATTAGTTTAAACAATATGAGGATGTGGAATTGGAGATAACTGTGTGACAAAGGTCAGTAGATTCATACAGCTCTAAAATGGGCCCTTCAGCCCAACTCGTCCATGACCACCATGGTACCCATCTGTACTTGTTCTATTTGCCTGCTCTTGACCTTTCCCATTTGTGTAACCGTCCGAATGTCCTAAATGCTGTTATTGCACCTAACTCAACCAATTGGTCTGGCAACTTGGTCCACATACAGACCTTAGTCAAAAGAGTTGTTCCTCAGGTCCCTATTAAATCTCTCCCCCTCTCACCTTGCTATGCTCTCTGCAGGTTTTGTGCATTCACCCAATCTGTTCCCTGCATGATTTTATGCACCTATATAATAAAATCATCCCATAGCCTCTAAGGAATAAAGTCCTAGCCTATCGTTCCCTACAACTCAATTCCTTGAGTCCTGGAAATGTCCTCATATATCTTCTCTACTCTTTCCAACTTAATGCCATCTTTCCCACTGCAGGATGACCAAAACTGAACACTATACTTTGAGTGCAACTGCAACATCTAACATCTTGTACAACTGCAACGTAACATCCCAGCCTTCAAACTCAATTTCCTTACTGATAAAGACCAGCATACTCAATGCCCTTACTGATAAAGACCAAATACAATTCACTTTGGGTACTATGGGTACCTTGCACTACTTATCTGAATTAAGTTTAATTTGCCATTCCCCGCCCTTTACCTAGCTGATTAAGATCCCACTGTAATTTTGGATAACCACCGTCATTGTATACAATATCACCTATTTTAGCTTCACTTACAAACTTCCTATGGCTCGTGCATTTTTATGTGACATGCAGTTAAACACAATCTCGTGTTATTTAAATCCTAACTCACTTTGATCCCCGTGGCCAAAGATATTGGGGAAATATTATGGGTTGCTTCTAAGTTCGGCACAAGCGCAGAGCATGTCTACATGTATGCTTTAAAATATTGCATGGAGCTATTTGCTGGAATACAACATACTATTTTGATTGCGCAGAAATTATTTCTTGTGCTAGGTATTTTCCAGTCGAAGCTACAGCTGAGATGTTAGACGAATGGCAGCCATTGATGTGTCCTTTTGATGTCACCATGCAGAAAGCTGTCAGCTATTTTGAAATGTTTCTTCCAACTTCCCTTCCGCCTCATTTGCAGCATAAAGGATTCAGGTCAGTTTACAGTTGATTATCCTCATGTAAGTTTCACCTCTATAAGATCACCCTCATCCTCCTACGCTCCAAGGAATAGAGACCCAGCCTACTCAACCTCTCCCTGTAGCTCACACCCTCTCGTCCTGGCAATATCCTCGTAAATCCTCTCTGAACCCTGTCAAGCTTGACAATATCTTTCCTATAACATGGTGACCTGAACTGAACACAATATTCTAAATGCGGTCTCGCCAACGTCTTATGCAACTGCAACATGACCTCCCAACTTCTATACTCTATACTTTGACTGATGAAGGCCAATGTGCCAAAAGCCTTTTGACCACCCTATTTACCTGTGACTCGACCTTCAAGGAACCATGCACCTGTACTCCTAGATCCCTCTGGTCGACAATCCCCAGAGGCCAATCATTCACTGTGTAGGTCCTGCCCTTGTTAGACGTCCCAAAATGCACCACCTCACACTTCTCTGTACTAAATTCCATTAAACATTCCTCTGCTCACCTGGCCAATCTATCCAGATCCTGCTGCAATCTTTCACAACCATTTTCACTATCTGCAGAACCACCCACTTTTGTATCATCAGCAAACTTGCTAATCTCATCCAAATCATCGATGTAGATGACAAATAGACAAATGCTTTAATATATTTGGCTTCATGTTTGTTTTATTTACTGCAGGCTTTGGTTTGATGAATTTATCGGCCTCTATGTCGCAGTTCAGAATCTCCCACAGTGGGAAGGGGTAAGTTAGTCCTTCTAATTGACTCATAGAATGAGAAGTTCTCAGTAACATCACAATGGTCATCTTTCACAGGTACACTGGCAGTATTTGGATACAAGTCTTCACTGACCCTCAACCCCATTTACTTATTTATTGGCAGTTTCGGAGGTATAGAATATTGATTGAGCTGCAAGTTCCACCTGTGTAACAGATACCATAAGTCTATTACTGGTTATGTCCATGTTTTGGAAACTGTTACAATCTGCGCCCAATTACTGTTTACAATTTGTGTAATCCAATGGTTAATGTATCTCTTTATCTTCTATTACAAGGAATGTAAGCCTTCACCTCTTTGATTTTGTTCACTTTCTTTCTATTTGCTGCTGAAGCCCTGTCCAAGCCTTTGAAACGTAGATGATTTTGGTGCTCTCCTGGATAAACTATTTCCACTTACCATAATCTTTAGCTCATCTAAAATGTTCTGCCTGTGCCATATCCTCCAACGTGTGTACACTCTGCTGAAAGCTTCAGAATTTAAAATTCTCAACTTTATGGCATAATTCTCAGTATAACTGCAGCCTTCTCCAGACAAGCAACTTACAAAGAATCTGTATATTTCCAACTGTTGCTTTCCTGTTTGTGCACCCGTTCTCTTGGCCAGGCTATTGCCATCCATGCAGCTTATTATGCAATTAAACCATAATCTGAATCTAAATGTGAAGCATTCATTTCTATTTACTAAAGCCAATGAAAGCCCAGGCCTTAACGCAATTTGTGTTTCCTCTTCCTAATGTTTCCACCTTTGGCTTGGCATCTATTATTTTGTAGGCAGCAAAGGGGTATTCTTCTGTACTGATGATGTAGTGATAGTAAATTGAATTGTGAGTGTCTTATTGCTCATGTTTTTCATAATTACCAGTGCATTTTAATATATGAAATCTTCAGATGAACAGTGTTAACATGAAAAATATGTTGCAAACAATGAGAAAGTTAATAGTTTAAAAAACTATGATTAGTAGTACGAATGGGCTCTGTTAATTAAGTATAAACCTTAAAATGTTGTTTCTGTTGTTGACAGAATTTGGTAAACCTGTTTGCTCGTTTGGCTACAGATAACATTGGGTACATTGATTGGGATGAATACATTCCAAAGGTAACTTGCATTATTAATTTCAAGTATAGTAATGAACTGTATGTGGCTTCCTGGTTTTAAGGCACTACCTTGGTTGGTGCAGACAGACAACACCTGACGATTTAAAAACTGCCTATGTACTTTCAAAAACAGCATGGGGAAAACCGGGATGAATTTCCACAAGACTTTTCTGTGGCTTATTTTTGAGCATCTTTTTGTTATTCATAACAGTGATGTTAGGAGGGAACATCTGAGTGGCTTTACCTTTTAATTCAAGAGAAAATGTCATGAAATCTATGTCAAACCACTAACTTTAATCTTTAAAGGCAAGCTGTGTTTATGTTTTAAAAAACATCGGAAAGTTGAATTGATATGTTTTTGAGGCAAAATAATTTGCAGGGCTTTGAGGAAGGGGCAGGGTAATTGGATTAAATTGGTTGCTCGACAAAGGACCGATGAAGACACTGAGTAAACTGGTCTTAGTTGCTGTTATGATTCTCCATGAATAATAATTTCTTAAAAACCCTTCAGAAATAAATATAAACCAAATCTATTGTACAGATTTTACATTAAATCATGGACAGACAAAGAAAGGAGTAGAGGGTCTGAGCTATAGGGAGAGGTTGAGTAGGTTGGGACTCGATTCCTTGGAGCACAGGAGGATTAGGGGTGATCTTATAAAAGTGTATAAAATCATGAGAGAAATAAATCGGGTAGGTGCACAAAGTCTCTTGCCCAGAGTAAGGAAATCAAGGACCAGAGGACAGAGGTTTAAGGTGAAGGGGAAATATTTAATAGGAATCTTAAGGGGTAGCGTTTTCACACAAAGGATGGTGGGTGTATGAAGTAAGCTGCCAGAGGAGGTAGTTGAGGCTGGGACTATCCCGACGTTTAAGAAACAGTTAGACAGGTACATGAATAGGATTGGTTTGGAAGGTTATGGACCAAACGCAGGCAGGTGGGACTAGCGTAGCTGGGTCATGTGGGCAAGTTGGGCCAATGGGCCTGCTTCCACACTGTATCATCCCATTGAAATTTAAGTAAAACTGTTATAATTTAATGAAATTTAAGAGAGTTTTTAAAGTATTTCAAAAGTAAACTATTTTTAGATATATATATTTATAATATATTCCTTTCCGAGTCTGCTTCCTAAGACTCGAATTGTTCTCTTCTATTAAAACGGGGCTTCCTCCGAGCTGGTGCAAGATCTTTACAAGATAAGTTAGCTATTTAAAGCCGGACATTTATGCTGCCTTGTTGATGGTCCTCGGAGTTTTGTGCTGATTAGTTTGCAGAGATGCAATGAACTGTTGTCAGCATTTCTGGAACTTTCAGGTGAAATCATGCTTGCTTGTAAACTCACAGTTGTCTCTTTCATGGACTATTGATGACAAATGCTGCTCATATTCTAGTCATCACTTTTGCATAATTCAGGCCAGTGAAATTGCGATTGCATCAAAAAATCAAATGTTAATCTTGATGTCCAGTTGTTTCTTAATTCATCAGTGATCCAAAATAACTGGTGAATGGGTATTTTTTTTGTTTAAAACAGTTGTTTTGTTATAACGGTTTTTGTCTCCCAACTAAAACTAATTAAATTGAAATTATGTTATTGGACCATATATCATTGGTAACTGAATATCTTATATTTTGCAGATATTTACCAGATTTCTGAGAAGTTTAAATCTTCCAGTAGGAAGCAGCCAAGTTTCAACTTCCAAATATTTATCAAATGCATATGAAATGGGACATGTGGTGGTTTGGATCACTTCTATGCTGGTTAGTATTTATTTGTAGATCTTGGGCTATATAGAGGAAGTGTTTTCACATTTTATTAATCCCATGGTCAAAGTGAGTTAGCAAATTTGTTTCTCAGTCTAATTGTCGTGTACATTTCAATTTCTTAATATATTTGTTCAATCAAATGCAACTTTAAAAAAAGTCAACAGTTAATGTAGAATGCATTTGTCAATGAATTGGTCAAGTATGTGTATATATACAAGGAATTTGCCTTGGTGCTTTGCTCGTAAGTAACAACACGATATACAATAAACAATTAAAAATAAAACATTATAATTTAAACATAATTTAAAGAATGAAATAAAATACCAGAGCAAAAGGAGGCTACAGACTTTTAGTTGTCGAGTAGAGCTACTGCTCGTGGAAAAAAAGCTGTTCTTATGTCTGGTTGTGGCGGCTTTGACAGTCCGGAGTCGCCTTCCAGAGGGAAGTGCTTCAAAGAGTTTGTGGCCAATGTGAGAGGGGTCAGAGATGATCTTACTCGATCGCTTCCTGGCCCTTGCAGTGTACAGTTGGTCGATGGGGGGAAGGTTGCAGCCAACAACCTTCTCGGCTGATCGAATGATGCGCTGCAACCTCCAGATGTCATACTTGGTGGCTGAGCCAAACCAGACCATGATGGAGAAGGTGAGAACAGACTCTATGATGGCAGTATAACTGGACCATCATTGCCTGTGGCAGATTGTGTTTTCTCAGCTGCCGCAGGAAGTAGATCCTCTGTTGGGGCTTTTTGACTGTGGAGTCGATGGTGGCCTCCCATTTAAGGTCCTGGAGATGATGGTTCCAAGGAACTTAAATGACTCCACAGATATCTGGGACACATGACAATAAAACTCTCTTGACTTGACTCTTGACTGTGGTGTTGTTGATGGTGTGAGGGGAGGGGGAACTCTCCTGACGTCTACAATCAATTCCGCTGTCTTAAGAGCATTGAGCTCCAGGTTGTTGCGATGGCACCAGTTGTGTCACTCCCTGTCTGTAGGCAGATTCCTCCAATCAGGGTTGTGTCGTCCACAAACTTGAGAAGCTTGACAATGGAAGTATTTGCTAATAATTCAGAGCTCGGGTTTCCAACATTGTCTTTCATCATTTAAGGACATGATGTGGGATCTGCAAATGATTTCTACTTCAATTGCAAAATTATTTTTACGTCATTTTTAAATGTTGAAAAATGCTTCCAGCATGTGTGGAGCCATAGTAGATGGGTTTAAATGAATAGTTCTGATCTGTATTCATCATGGAGGCAAAGGAATTAAAGGAAATTAATATATTGGAATATACCCACATTACAAAAGAGGAGCTAAGGCATATGGATAAATCCCCAAGGTATGATCAAGCATATCCTCGGACATTATCGATGCTGGGAATCGATATTTGCATCATCTTTAGCTGCGGGTGAAACAGCAGAAGACTGGAGGGTGGTCTGTGCTTTGTTTTATTTAAGGAAGGCTGTAAGGGCAAGTCGGATTTTCCAGGCCGGTGAGCCTAACATCAGTGGTGGGAAATGAAGGGAATTCTGAGAACTAGGATCTATCTGCATTTGGAAAGGCAAGGCCTGATTATGTATAGTCAGCATGGCTTTGTGCACTCCTGAATTGTGATTCCCGATTATGTTTTTTGAAGAGGATTGAATTGGGGTGAGTATGGACCTCAGCAAGGCCTTTGGCAAGGTCCCGTGTTGTAGGCTAGCTAGCCTGGAAGTTAGGACCACGTGGAAGCCAAGGTGAGCTAGGCAATTTGATACAAAATGGCTTGATGGAAGGAGTCCGAGGGTGGTAGTAAAGGGCTGTTGTGCAGATTGGTGGCCTGTAATGAGCAATGATCCACAAGGATCAGTGCTGGGTCCACTGTTGTTTGTCATTTTTATTTACAATTTGGATAATAACGTTGTTAATGTGGTTAATAAATTTGTGGGTGACAAAAAAATATCAGTTGATAGTGAAGAGGGTTATCTAAGATCACAATGACCTGGTGAATTGGGTCAAAGAATGGTAGATGGAATTTAACTAGGACAAGTTTGAGGTGTTGTATTTCGGAAAGTGAAACCAGGGCAGGATTTACACAGTAAATGGTAGGGACCCGGAGAGTTTGTAGAATCGATGGACCTGTGAATGCAGGTGCCTAGTTCGCTGAATGTTGCCACGCAGTAGGCAGGGTGGTGAAGAAGGCCTTTGGCACATTTGGCTCCTTAGGTCAGGGTATTGAATACAGGTGGGATGTTATGATGCAACTGTACAAATCATAGTGTGCAGTTCTGATCGCTCAGCGATGTCATTAAGTTGGAAAAGGTGCAGAAAATATTAATGAGGACGCCACCGGAATGGAGGGCTTGGGCTACAAGGAGAGGTTGGATAGTTTAAGACTTTTTTCCCTGAAATGTAGGAGATTGGGAGCTGACCTTAGAGAGGAGCAAAATGTCTTAAGGGATACAGATAAGGTGGGCGGTCATAATCTTTTGTCCAGGGTAGGGCATAGATTTAAGGTAAGAGATTTACAAAAAGATTTAAAAAGACCCAATGGGCAACTTTTTGACACGTGATACATATATGGAACCTGGAGGAAACCAGGGGAAATGATACAGGTGGGTACAATTACAATATTTATAAGACATTTGGACAGATAAATAAATAGGAAATGTTTAACTTTAGGGAGATATGTGCCAAATGTAGATAGATGAGACTAGTTTATATAGATATCTTCGCCATGCATAAGTTGGGCCGATGGGCCTGTTTCTGTGTTGTATATCTCTATGACTCAATGTGTATTCAAAAAATACAATCTAAACTTTTTATTTCATAGGGTGGTCCCAGTAAGCTTGCACAGAAGCATCTGAGTGGATTTTTTAACAGCATTGCATCGTTCTATCATCCGTCTAATAATGGGAGGTGGTTGGTATGTATTTTTGTATTTATATTGCTGTCTGTTACAATAATTAATACTGCCATCATGAGTGGTAGTTGTTTGTTTATTTGTATGAATGTTCTGGACTGCCTGTACCATCCAGTTCATATTAAATAACCAAACTATTTCTAATTCCTGACTCTAAGGATATGTTGTAATAACTCGTGCTATAACTGGTAATAGGAAGGGATCCTTCCTGACTCCAAAATGTTTTTATGAAATAAGATAAAGGAGCTGGTAACATCGTTGATGAAGTCTGACTGATATTCAATACTTAAATATTAATTAAGTATTTCTGCTTCATTCCGCAGTAAAACTTAGTGTAATTATTTTCTTTTCAATTTTGCGGGTTAGAGAAAATGTTAAGTTATGACTTGATTTTCCAGGTTTTTATTTAAAACTGGTCATGTGTGAGTGTGTATGTTTTCATCAGCAGTTGGCAGCATTGCCTTCTCCGTGATATGTGTGCTTCTCTTTCATCAAATAACTTAAACCTGCAAAAGTCACTTCAGCAATTAAGTTACAGATGTATTTGTGTCCACCATGCTTGTAAATACATGGTATTGAATGACGTAGTTAGCAGTGAGCATAACAGAGTCACTTAGGTTTTATTTCTTGTAAGTTTTCTTAGCATACGACATAGAAATAGATGCCCAACATATAACTGGGAAGTTGGTAAAGCTTAACTTTTTTCATCAGGGTAAATTAAAGATCTTAAAGTTGAACCTTTCAAGTCGTTTTAAAATTTTGGACGTTTTTAGTTAAACTATTAACTGTCTTCAGTCCATTTTATAAAATAAAGATTACGGCACTTTTTTTTATTAGGAAAACATTTTGTGCCTTTTTATTTCTTCTGTGGTTCTACAAAGTAATTTCAGAGATTCCCAATCTTGGCACATTACTGTGTAGGTTAATTTGATGTGCCTGTTGTTTGTTCAATGAGGAGTGGCAAACAGGTTGGGACATCATGAATTCTGTTTCAAACTGGCTTGCCAATCCACTGAAAATGCAATCAGTTGCAGATTTTACAGAGAAGGAATATACTGTAGATGGAATACACAGCTGTAGATCAGGTCAAATTGCTGCACCCATGAATAGCTCTGTACAATAAACAGCCAACTGACTGAGAAGCTTCATGAATTTCATAGTCTTGACAATAGTAGAGCACAGTATGAGTGCAAAATGACAACCATGTTAAGGAAGAAGGAGCATAAACTATTGCATCAATTTCCAGAGTAGACAAAAATGCTGGAGAAACTCAACAGGTGAGGCAGCATCTATGGAGTGAAGGAAATGGGTAATGTTTCGGGTTGAGATCCTTCTTCAGGCTGATGTGAGGGGGGGTGGTGGGGGGGGGGGAGAAGAAAGGAAGATACGGAGACAGTTGGATGAGGGAGAGCTGAGAAGGGGAGGAGAAAGCAGGGATTACCTGAAATTAGAGAAGTCAATGTTCATACCGCTGGGGTGTAAACTGCCCAAGCGAAATATGAGGCGCTGCACCTCCAATTTACAGTGGTCCTCACTCTGGCCATGGAGGAGGCCCAGGACAGAAAGGTCGGATTCGGAATGGGAGGGGGAGTTGAAGTGTTGAGCCACCGGGAGATCAGGTTGGTTAATGCGAACTGAGCGGAGGTGTTCGGCGAAGCGATCGCCAAGCCTACGCTTGGTCTCACCGATATAGAGCAGCTGACACCTAGAGCAGCGGATGCAATAGATGAGGTTGGAGGAGATGCAGGTGAACCGCTGCCGCACCTGGAAAGACTGCTTGGGTCCTTGAATGGAGTCAAGGGGGAAAGGTAAAGCGACAAGTGTGTGCGGTTGCAAGGGAAAGTGCCAGGAGAGGGGGTGGTTTGGGTGGGACGGGCCAAATTGACCAGTAAGTTACGGAGGGAGCGGTCTCTGCGGAAAGCAGACGGGAGGAGATGGGAAGATGTGGCCAGTGGTGAGATCCCGTTGGAGGTGTCGAAAATGTCGGAGGATTATTTGTTGTATGTGTGCTTTGGAAGGTGAGGACCAGGGGGACTCTGCCCTTGTTACGAGTGGGGGGATGGGGGAGTGAGAGTGATAGAAAAGACCCTGGTGAGAGCCTCATCTATAGTAGAAGAGGGGAACCCCTATTTCCTGAAGAATTAGGACAACTCCGATGCCCTGGTGTGGAACTACTCATCCTGGGTTAGGCAGTTTATGCCCCAGCAGTATGAACATATCTAATTTCAGGTAGTCCCTGCTTTCCCCTCCCCTTCTCAGCTCTCCCTCGGCCCACTATCTCTGCCTCTTCCTTTTTTTTTCCCCCCCCCCCCCCCCCCCCCCCCACCATCACAACAGTCTAAAGAAGGGTTTCAACCCGAAACATTGCCTTTTTCCTTCGTTGCATAGATGCTGCCTCACCCGCTGAGTTTCTCCAGCATCTGAAGCCATTCATCAACCAGTTCCATGTGATTCTGAGAAACAGCTGAGTGCACTGAACACAGCAGAGGCAGTAGGCCCTGCCAGGTTTTAGTGCTGAAGACCAGTCATATGACTTGCGTTGCAGAGAGAATAAAAACATATTTTTCTTGCTGATCCTACATCTGTGAAGTTAGGGATAGGATCTTTCATAAATTTATTGATGTTTGTCAGAGCTCCCCCTCCCATCATTCCCTCCTTTTCACTAAAAGTGAAATATTGGAAACCAAGATTGAGAAGGCTACATAATTATATCCATTTATTTCAGGTAATTTCAGCATTCTCTGAAATTTGGGTTCATATTTCTTACATTTTTATTTTTCTGAGTTTTATATATTTCTGTGGGAAGCAAAATTGTAGAAAGAAAACATAAAATATCTTGGCTGTTGAGCTTTGATACAAGAATCATGGATAGAATCATTGACGTCTTAGTCCGCCTACCTTTGTCAGAATTGAAAGCACAGGCCCCAATTAAGAATTTTCAGTTGCAGTATAATTTCCTCATTTTCCCCAATAGAATGTTAACACACACACACACATATATACATAATGTTTAACCATTTGGACAATTGAAGAGGAAATTGAGAAATGAAAATGGAAATAAGTAGCTATTGAACACTGTTCAATGAAAAGCATTGTCTTATGTGCTGAGATTGTGTTCAGTAGCCACACATGTCTTAACCCCACAGAGCTGCTGGTGGTGTTCATCTCTGCATTTTGTTCATTTAAGTTTTGTGGCTATCCCACTTAGATTTGAATTTTGCGTGCAATCTATAATTTTTCATCAAAATCTTTTAGTGACAGTTCATTACCATCTCGTGCAATTTCTCCTTTTCCTCTCACCCCTACCTTTTCCCCCTCCATTTCCCTGGCTCCTGTCCTTCCCCATTTTCCTTACCTCTGCTCCTTCCCACAGTTAGTGGGTCACTAATGATTGTTGTTTATTATCAGATGAAATTGATGAAGTTGTTGCAACGGCTGCCCACGAGTGTCGTTAGAAGATTACACAGAGAACGGTACAAAAAGCCAACCTGGTTAAATACCGTACCAGACAGCCACAAGCTGACAGATCAGGACATTACAGATTTTGTGGAAAGCATAAAACAACCTGTAGTGCTTGCTATGTTCAGTAAAATTGGCAGTCTGGAGGCTGCACAGGCTCTTCAAAACCTTGCTCTGATGCGTCCAGAGCTGGTCATCCCACCAGTGCTTGAAAAGTAAGTAATAAATCGCGCTTCCCCATGTTTAGTTGTTACAATTAGCTTGGTTAAAAAACATAACATTTGTTGTACTCAATAACAAGCTACTACAGTGGGCAATTAAAAAAAAAATTCCAGTTGGACTACATCTTAAATAGAATATAATCAAAATTTGTTAAACATTATTTGCTTTTGAAACAGCCAGGTTGCTATATTTTTTGACAAAAATGCTTTTCTCAAGTTTAAGTTTTTCTCAATTAAGAATAAGGGGTTGGCCATTTAGGACTGAGATGAGGAAAAACTTCTTCACCCAGAGAGTTGTGAATCTAGAATTCTCTGCAACAGAAGGCAGTGGCGGCCAATTCACTGGATGTTTCCAAAAGAGAGTTAGGTCCAGCTCTTAGGGCTAAAGGAATCAAGGGATATGGGGGGAAAACAGGAACGGGGTACTGATTTTAAATCATTAGCCATGATCATATTGAATGGCGGTGCTGGCTTGAAGGGCCGAATGGCCTACTCCTGCACCTATTTTTCTATGTTTCTATTTCTATGTTATATCTATCGAGATGTAAATGGTGACAGGAATTTCTACAGTGAATTTTAAGCAGAAAATTGTGGGGAAAGCTGCTGTGAAAGTCAAAGGATAAATTATGGGAAGTTTGTAGCAAATTATTTGTCCAGAAACCTTACAGCGTCAAAGATCGGGGTTCGATCCTAACTATTGCCGCTTGTCTGTATGGAGTTTGTACGTTCTCCCCATGACCTGCTTGGGTTTTCTCCGGGATCTTCAGTTTCCTCCTGCACTCCAAAAGGTTATAGATTTGCATGTTATTAGCTTGGTATAATTGTAAATTCTCCCTCGTGTTTGTAGATCGGGTTAATATGCGGGGATCGATGGTCGCCGCTGACTTGTTGGGCTGAAGGGCCTGTTTCCGTGCTGTACCTCTAACCTAAACTAACGTAAATTAAGCCACTAATGAAGTCCAGTCATTATTTCATACAATATTTTCCATGAAAGAAAAATATTTAAATTTAGACCCAAGTCTCCAACACTCGCTTTAGGCATTTATATGTACAGGTGCACAACCTTTTATCCGAAAGCCTTGGGACCAGACACTTGTCGGATTTCGGACATTTTCGGATTTCAGAATGGAAGATTTTTAGCGTAGATTAGGTAGGTAGCGCGGGCGGCTTGAAAAGTCTGGAGCTGCTGCCTCCTCCCGGGTGACCGGGAGACTCATTGCATAAATGTTAGTCAGTTAGTTTGGAGGGATTTTATGTGGTGGTGGTGGAGTCGGGGTGAAGGGGGAAACTTTAATTCTTAGTCCCCTACCTGGTCGGCGACTCCCAACCTCGCGGAGCTGGGGGCTCCGTCCGGCCGCGGGCGGCGCCGGTTGGAGCTCCGACCCCGGCAACTCTACCCCTGGCTGCGAGGCGCTCCAAATCCAGCGCCGCCCGCGGCCGGACGTCCCAGCTCCGGGAATGTCGGGAGTCGGCGGCATCGCAGCGCTGGGATACCAGCGGGGAGCGGGCAATGCCTTACCGGGTCGCCGTGCGGCAAGCTCCGGAGCGCTGTGGCCGCCGACACACAACATCGCGGAGCATCGCTGGATTTGGAGCCGCGGAGCTGGGGGCTCCGTCCGGCCGCGGGCGGCGCCGGTTGGAGCTCCAACCCCGGCAACTCTACCCCTGGCTGCGCGGCTCCAAATCCAGCGACGCTCCGCGATGTTGTGTGTCGGCGGCCACAGCGCTCCGGAGCTTGCCGCACGGCGACCCGGTAAGGCATTGCCCGCTCCCCGCTGATTTCCCAGCGCTGCAACGCTGCCGACTCCTGACATTTGCGGAGCTGGGGCGTCCGGCCGCGGGCCGCGCTGGATTTGGAGCGCCTCGCAGCCAGGGGTAGAGTTGCCGGGGTCGGAGCTACAACTGGCGCCGCCCGCAGCCCCAACGGCCACAGCGCTGCGGAGCTTACTGCACGGCAACCCGGTAAGGCATTGACCGCTCCCCGCCTCTCCGACCAGGTAGGGGACTAAGAATTAAAGTTTACCCCTTCACCCCCCTCCCTTCACATAAAAGCCCTCCAAACTAACTGACTAACATTTAAGCAATGATTTACAGATGTTTAAGCGTCTCCCGGTCTCCAGGGAGGAGGCAGCCGCTACAGTAGTACAGACCTGGGTTGACCGTGGGTCGTTTTGGGTCAAGTTTGGCGCCAAACGCGAGCTTTGGTGCGCAGACGACATCTGGAAAAAATGGCCGGTTTTCGGAGCTTTTCGGTTTCTGGAACACCGGATAAAAGGTTGTGCACCTGTATGTGAATTTTATGGAGGTTCAAACAAGCCACCTGTTGCGTTGAGAAATGGTGCTTGAAACTCTCAAACACAATGGCATGTGTCAATATTTAATACCCTTAGTCATATAGATCAACTTTGCTTCCTTGTGTTAGGCAATGTATAGTATATCTTTATTGTAATTTTCCTGAGTACTCACATACCCAGAGGAAACAAAAAAACTGCTCAACCAGTGTCCATTCAGTGTGCAGTAAATTTTTTTTTAAATGTACTCACGGCATGCAAGTTTTATGTTGTTTTTAACCTCTGATATTTAAATATCATGCTCCTTTTTTTTCCTTTTTAGAACATATCCTGCATTGCAAACATTGACAGAACCTCACCAGCTTACAGCGACGCTGAGCTGTGTGATCGGAGTTGCTCGCAGCCTGGTAGCTGGAGGCAGATGGTTCCCAGAAGGCCCAACGCATATGCTGCCGCTATTAATGAGAGCGCTGCCTGGGGTGGACCCAAATGATTTCAGCAAGTGCATGGTATATTTGTATTTTATTCACAGACATGTAGAGAAGCAAACATAAAGTGAAATATTTTTAGCAATGGTTTTACTTGTACGTTTCACTAAAAATGAGTGATAAATCATTCTCATTTTTCTGCAACACTTTCGCTGCAATTTAGTGATTGTTCCCAGATCTTACAATGATAGACGTTTATGAATGGATACAGTAGATAATCTCTGATTAAACTTGAAATAATCTGTTGGTCAGAGCAGTTATCTTTTTATCTGAACTTTAAATTATCATGCTTTTCCCAGAGCAGCTCAGTTTTTAAAAGTTGGAACTCAGGTTTTACCAGGTTAAGAAACCAAATTGAGGTAATGGATTCTGGGTTAATGATGTGGATTTGTGGACTTTGGTGAGAAAATAACAATTCACTCCAGATTGCAATCTAAAACATTGCTGCAGTTCCTAGCCCAACTTCCTTTGCAGCTTCATCAACAACCTCCCTTTCCCACCATAAGGTCCAAAGTGGGGATGTTCACTGCTGATTGAGAAGTGTTCAATTCAATTTGCGCTTCCTGAACAAATGAAGCAGTCAACACATACATGCAACAAACCAAAACAACATTTAGGCATGAGCTGATTGAGTGGCAAGTAACATGAAAATGCAAGGTAATGAACGACCTGCTCCAACAAGAGTGAGTCAAACCACCTGTCTGTGATATTCATTACCGTAATCAAATCCCCATGCACATTAGCACTTGATATTTGAATTAACATTGGGTACAAGAAGTTAGCTCAGTTATCTCCTTCCATTTGTACATGTTTTTATATTTTAATTTGGTTTGCAGATTCAATTTTACATTATTATTTCACTGGTTGGATGTTATGGTGCACGTTATTTTTATCATTTTAGTAAAAACACATGTAACCAATGGCAATATAATATTTGCACATTGGTGTCATTGCATTAATTAGTTAAGAAACAAATGCATGTTAATCAGAGTAAAACACAAATTGCTGTAATAATTCAGCACAGGACATGCAATGTTTTGTGTTGGGACCTTCTTCAGACTCAAGATTCCAGCTTCTCCAGTTCCTTGTGTGATTTAGATCACTATCTCCTTTGTCATTTGTGAAGGTTATGTTTTTGTCCATACATCTTTGTGTGCCAGGGTCCAGATCTGAAGGAGGAGATGTGAAATGTTAAGATTGAAGGTATATCTAACATTTAGGAATTTGAGTTAGTATTAAAGGATTGTTCGTGAAATTAAATATGCTGATTGGGTTTTGATGAAATTCCAGGTAGCGGCATTAGTTTAGAGGCAACTGTATCAATGCGGGGTTAAAATAATCTTTGTAATTTGTTTACAATATGCCCTATGGCTCTTTGTCTGCATCTAAAATGATTGTAAAATGCATGCCCAAAAAGATGTAGGACACTTAGTAACTGCCTTTTCAGCCCTCTCAATCTTTGAGATTTTTAAGGAAATCAAGAATGGTATAAATATTGATATGATTTGTGATTTATTTTTTTAAACCACACTTTTATATAATACCTTATCTCCATGCAGATCACTTTCCAGTTTATAGCCACATTTTCTACTCTTGTGCCATTGGTGGACTGTTCATCTGTTTTGCAAGAGAGAAATGATCTCACTGAGGTAGGTTTGTTTAATAAATTTAATCTGCAAGCTTGCTCCTCTCAAAAACCTTTAACAAAATCTCAAAAGTGGTCGAGAAAAATACAATGCTTCTAACATTTATGCAATCAACAGAATCTTACATCATAGAAACTAGCTATATTCACACTGACAAGCCACGTATTCTTGTTCCTATGCCAGTTGTCTTTTACCTCAAAACGTTTAGCATTTATCGTTGATTAATTTTAATGTAGGAAAATTGGATTTAGCTTTCCTGATGTTTAATGTGTTTTTTTAATGTTTTGATATAATTAATATAAATTTAATATAAGGATGAGAGGTGATTTTATTGAAACATATAAGATTATTAAGGGATTGGACACGCTAGAGGCAGGAAACATTTCCCCAATGTTGGGGCAGTCCAGAACCAGGGGCCACAGTTTAAGAATAAGGAGTAGGCCATTTAGAACCGAGATGAGTACAAACTTTTCCACCCAGAGAGTTGTGAATCTGTGGAATTCTCTGCCTCAGAAGGTAATGGAGAACATTTCTCTGGGGCTTTCAAGAGAGAGTTAAGGGCCTGTCCAACTTGGCGATTTTTTTTTTTCAGCGACTGCCGGCATCATGTCACTGTCGCCAAAAGATTTTGAACATTTCAAAAAAATGTTGTGACACTGGAAAAAACACCGAACGTGATACGTCATCACGCCGCAAATTTTCCATGATCTGATACGTCAGTCAATGATGCCGGTAGTCGCCGAAAAAATGACCAAGTGGGACAGGCCCTTTAGATAAGAGCTCTTAAAGATAGTGGAATCAAGGGATATTGGGAGAAGGCAGGAACGGGGTACTGATTGTGGATGATCAGCCATGATCACATTGAATGGCGGTGCTGGCTCGAAGGTCCGAATGGCCTAATCCGGCATCTATTGTCTATTGTCTATTATCAATACTGTTGTCTAATTATTTATGGTCCACATTAATATTTATTGATCAATCCTCATTGTAAGTGACTAGCTATTTTTGTTGCTTACATTGCATCTGCAGTCCGTCTGTCTTTTTAAAATTTTTGTTGAGTGTATAGTTTGAAGTGTTTTTTTTTATTGTTTTTAACTGTGTACGTGTGGGGGGGGTGGGGGACTTTTGAATCTCTTCCCTGTCCGGGGGACCCAACCTTTTCCCTGTCGGGTCTCTATTGTCGTTGGGGCCTAGCACCGTGGAGCGGCCTCCAACCAGAACGACCTGGGGCCTCCAGTCGCGGAGCCTGCGGACTTACCATCGTGCATCTGGCCGGCTTCGGAGCGTGGAGAGCTGCGGTGGCGCGCGGATGCGGCCCGACCGGAGCTTCGGAGGCTCCAGCTGCAGGCCCGGTGGACGGTAACATCGGGAGCACGTGGGTCCCAGGTGGGAGACCGCTTTTCGGAGCTCCCGCAACGGCAACTTCTCCCGCCCGAATTGCGGGGCCTTACATCGCCCGGCGCGGCTTTAATGGCCGCGGGACTTGCCATTGCCTGCCGGGGCTCTAACATCAAAACCCGGGCAGGGCCTTACATCGCCCGCCGGGGGCTTTGACACCGGGAGAAGAATGGAGAGACAAGACTTTGCCTTCCATCACAGTGAGGAGGAGATTCACTGTGATGGATGTTTGTGTAAATTGCAGACTGCAGAAACCAAATTTATTTTGACCTTCATTTGAGGTTCAAATGACAATAAACGGTATTGTATTGTATAAATTGGTTATATTCATTGGCTCCAAGCTGCTCTGAAAATCTAACAACCGATATATCAATACTATTGTTTCGTTGGTTTCGCAGTAAATTATAAATAAAAAGCATTGTATTTTCCTGGCAACCTGCTGAAGGATGTAACAGTTTGGTTACATGATTGATTGCAACTTTGGGATGTGACTTACGTCAAAATAAAGCTTGAGGGAAAACTAAGATGGTTTATGAGAATGCACTTGTCAGGGCTGAGTTTGGTAAAGATGGGTCTCGCAGTTTTTATACTATTACTCAACTAGGATGCTGGCATGAATCTATAGTTCAACAAAAATCAACCTCTTCATATGTAGTAGCAAATGGATAGAAATTTATCCGAGAGGTTGAGGCATAAAACCCCTTATTAGGATTATAATTTTCATTTAACTGCATTGAGAAAAACCTTTGCACCTGTTTGATTTTGCTGAAGTAACATCAGTGCTCTCTTCTGTTTTAGGTAGAAAAGCAACTTTGCTCAGCGACTGCAGAATTTGAAGATTTTGTTCTTCTGTTCATGGACAGGTATTTTTCAAAGTTTCATTTGATGACCAATTAAAAATGGAAGTTTCACAAACTATTGTTAAGAAACCATTTGCCATTGTGGAGAAATTTTAATATACATTTATAAAAACCTATGTAGGAGTGAGATTAACTGCCTCGGGAGTCAATTTTGACAATCAAGTCCAAGAACTTCATTCATCCTATGATTCTGAACTCATGGAATTTAAACTTTTATAATAGTTGAATTATGTAAATGTTTAGATTTGGAAATTTGCTTGAAATCAATGAATTGAAAAGCATCTAAATTTCACTCTGCACTCGAATGGAAATTATGGATTTGATGGGCTAAGTATTACTTTCTGATACATAGTGGTCCTTGACTACTTGCCTGATGGGTATTTTATAAATACTAGCTCAGATATGGAGTATCTCAATATTTCAGATGGAAGAGCACCTTAACAGTATTTAATCTATATGTTTTAGTGATTTTTTTTTACACAGTTTCATGATCACTCTATCTATACTTGCTTTTCCACATAATGCTAATTAATTTTGTGCAAGTCCTGTTTTCTGAAAATTAAATATGATGACAGCCGATAAATGTTAGCATTTTCTATAGGCGTCATTAACACTTTAGACATTGCGATGACTCTGAGAGTCCTTTGCTGATCATAAACCATTTTTTCTCAATTGTAATGAACTATTAATTGGGTCTACATTTTTAAATATGCTCATAAAGTAATATGTTCAAAGCATTTAGCAAACTTTCTAAGTCTTTTAGTGACTTTCAAATGAGAAAGCGATGCTGCACTAAAATTAAGAAAATATTTAATCTCAAAACATTGGATTCAACAGTTGAAATTATCATAAATTAGATAGTTAGCATGCCTCCATTGAAAGGAAAAGAGAAAATCCTGAAAGGGCTGTATAATGACCCATAATCTAGTTATGTGCCCCAGCTGAATTTATGAAAGAATGGTAAATGAGAATGTATACCTATTAACTACAGATGTAGATTGGTGTAAACAATAATAAGAAATTGGCAGATATTAGTTTAGTTTTTTTAATTTCTGTTCATGGTGTGAATAAAATGGGCAAAATATCTGGCAGTAAAAAGCAAACAGAAAATTAATTTTTTGAACTACTTAGAGGTTTAATTTGATGGAAAAGTAAAGAGATTACAGTTAAATATTCAAATGGACATTCTCCATGTCTAAGTAACTTCCTCGTATGTATTTAAAAATATACAGTGTAATGCAGTGTAGTCCCTGCAAGGTGGAAAGAGGGCTGCTAAATGTGTCAGCATGTCAGTCAGCATGTCTCACATTTATGGGATTGTGTAATCCGACAATTTGCTTGCATTGGACTGGCTAAGCACCTTGATCCACGAGACACAATTTGGCCAGTATTCTTTAATGTAGCATGGGTTACTCAGCACTATGGATTAAATATTAAAGATGAGGGAGTGGGGGCCTGGAAAACGGAAGTCATTGAAGAGATGATGGATGTGTGAGGCATCTTGGACATAGGTAGGTAGGGAGGGATTGGACCAAGGGGGATAGGATAGAGTCGAGGTATGTGGAAATTAATTCAGTGGGACGGGAGGAAGCAGAAACAATGGGTCTGCCAGAGCAGTTCTGTTTATGGATTGTGGGGAGAAGGTAAAACCGGGCCATGCGGGGCTGGGGATCGATAAGTTTGGAGGCCAGACAGCCGGAAGTGATAAAATCTGAAATGATGATTATGTGAGATTATGGCCTGGTGCTCTTCTGTGGGATCATGGTGCAAGGATATGTAGGGGGTGTGAAAGCCCAGTAAAGGTCAGCGAGGCCCGGAATGCCACCCATTCCTTCTCTCCAGAGATGCTGCTTGTCCCGCTGCGTTACTCCAGCTTTTTGTGTCTACTTTTGTTTAAACCAGCATCTGCAGTTCCTTCCTACAAGGATTAAATGCCACCTATCATTCACAATTGAGTTGTTTCTGTGATTTGACATATCCAAGGTTTCCTTCTAGAGTACACTCGAGCTAAGTTTTGGTTTAACTATATTTCTAGTGTAGACATTAGGAAGAGTATTTGCTTTCTTAAATGGAATGAGTGAATTGAATCTCTGCATATTTCAGTGCACTAAATTGTGGTTTCTTTTGATGTAGGTGTTTTGCACTGATTGAAATTAGCACACTGGAACAAACAAGGGAAGAGACAGAAACTGAGAAGATGACTCATGTGGAAAGCTTAGTGGAACTTGGGCTCTCTTCAACTTTCAGTACTATTCTCACGCAGTGCTCCAAGGAGGTTTTTCAGGTACATGGATTCATATCTTTGTGTTGATAATCTCAGAATTTACTCAGACAAATTGCAAATAACTTTAAAAATAATAGTGAGTGTTAGTTGGTGCTCCCTGTTTTTTTTTTTTTTTACTTTTGATATGAAATTGGGTATTTGCACCAGGGTTAACAAATAAATATTAGTTTAGAATAACATTGCCAGCAAAAAATAGCTCTGAAAAGTATATTCCAGTTTTCCGAATATGCAAATCAGAATGCCTGTTTTAAATTTCTTGCAAGTTTTATGTATGCTGATTAGAATATAGAAAATAAGGATTCTATGCCTTATTTTCCTGCCCTAATTAAATTACTTCTGCTTTTTACCTAAAGAGTATTGTAATGCAATAAGTTGTAATTGCCAACTCAATGTGCTTTGTAATAAGCAGAGCTGCAGATGAACTGGCTTGAATATTGGCCACTGGTGCCAAGTTTTCTTTTTTAATACTTTTAATTTGGACATTTTTCTGCATGTCGGGTTATTATTAAAATAGTTACAATATTTATAGAAGGTACACAAAATTACTGGAGAAACTCAGCGGGTGCAGCAGCATCTATGGAGCGAAGAAAATAGGCGACGTTTCGGGCCGAAACCCTTCTTCAGCTATTTCTTCGCTCCATAGATGCTGCTGCACCCGCTGAGTTTCTCCAGTAATTTTGTGTACCTTCGATCTTCCAGCATCTGCAGTTCCCTCTTGAATACAATATTTATAGATATTTGTTTTAATTCACTTAAAACACAAAGTTTGTGCATTCCATTCTGTGATGTTCAGAGCCAAAGTAACTTATTTGGAAGTTCATGAAAATGAGTAAAATGAAACCTTTTTTTAAAAATCGTGTATTTGAGGGTGGAGGCTGGGAAGAAAAGTTGAATAATTAAATGGAACCTTCTTTAGTAAAATAAATAACAATAGAACATAATGATCTGCTTATCCATTATCTATATTTTTAGGTTGCTTTGGATAAGGTGTTTAATTTCGCTACAACAAACATTTTTGAAACTCGTGTGGCTGGCAGAATGGTGTCAGACATGTGCCGGGCAGCATCTAAGGTTTGACTCATCTGGAATTAATATAATAGACATATGGCTGAAAATGTGCGTTTTCATTTTAAGTTATTGGTTACATTTATTAATTGTTTTTTTAAATTTTATTTTATTAGAAGTAAGTACAATCATATGGCACCAAAGTGCCTAATATATATTTTCATAATACATTTTATGTACAGCTTCTTTAAAAAAAATATATATTAAAGAAAGATTAGAATAAGAAAAATAAATTAGATAGTAAAGGATAGAAAGGCGTGAGATATATAGTGTGGGAAGAAAAAGAAAAAAGACGAATGAGTGAAGAAAGTTGAGAAAAAGAAAATAGAAAAAAGAGAATAAGACATAAAAAAAAAGGTAAGGAGATTATTGTTTATAATCTTGACCAACCCTCGTCCAGTCCTGAAACAGTTATTTTTTACAATTGTGTTGCACCATATGATTCCAAAAAGACGACAAATGGAGACCAACTAGTTATGAATTGGTCTTATACATTTATTCATTGTAAGATGCATTTAAAAATTAAAACTACCCAATGTTTTTTTAATAATTGGAATAGGATGTAATAGGACCAAGCATTTGCTGTTGGGATTGATGAGTTGTGAATTTTGTAAGTTCTATAATTATCTGTTCAAGGTACCCTTGATTTTTTTGTAAATTTAAAGGTTAAATAGATAACATCAAAAATATGACTTTGAGAAACAATTTAGTATTCACAGTTGCAAACTAATACTAGATTCCAAGGCTGTTATTGCTTTTGCATTTTTAAATTAATACCTCATCCTGACTATTCTTGTTTTCGGTCTGTTACTTAGATTGGTCCATTCTAAATGTTGTCATTCTCCGACCAGTTGCCTCTCAAAATAACCTCGCCGACCCCCGCTCAGCCCTTCTACGCCTGATAGGATAACCTGTGGTTCTGCTCATTTTGTTTCTGCTTTTGCGGTGGTCCAGCTTGTTTCTGCTGTTAAATGCTACTGAAGGACACTCATAAGAATGCTTGTGGGCCATTCGTCCAAAAGTCAGTTGCACTATTTTGGCTGTGGTGATGAATGCCACACCTAATTTATATTTGCTATTTTCTACAGGATGCTTTTGAATGGTCTTTTATGAGAGTTGTTGAAGACCATTTAGTCTAGAAACATTTAAAATGATTCAGGGAACATTTGCTCATAGTTCTGCTATCCTAGTTGTTGCAAATATGTATGCAATAGAATGGTGCCCATTATTAGAATAATAGGTATTGTATGTTATATGCGATTGGAAAAAGCACTGCATATTTGTCATTGCTTTCCTGTTTTTAAGTAAAACCATTTAATGTAGATATTCTCTAATTTTATTATTTTTGTGTTTCTTTAGTGTCGTCCAGCAACAGCTTTGAAGCGATTTGTGCCACATTGCTGCAATGTAATAACTCAACTAACCATCAGTAAGTAACATAGATTTAAAATAAGTTGATTACTGTGTTCATCTGATTTGTGAGATTGAACTTTTAATCTTATGTTCCAAAATTCATTGTAAATTGGTTTGAAAAATAACGCATCCTGGTATAAATTGCTTGACGCTTAGAGCAAATATGGTTTAGCCTAGACTTAGATAAAACTTGTGATCAATTCCTTTAATGCTCCATGATCCCTCAGTGGTGCCTGTATTGTATTTGATAATTCCTAATCTCTGGTCTTTCCCATGGAGCTTCCTGAATAAAGTGGCCATTTTTGTCGCTAGAAACCTCTTATCTCCAGAGAATTCCACTCTTGGTGGCCAGACCATATATTTTGAGATTTCAGTTCAAACTGTGATGGCAGAACTAAACTGAATTATGGAATGAAAATATTTAAATGTCGGGCTCTGCATCAATGCTAAACCTGTTTTAATTGTGTTTAAATATTTTCCCTGTGTTGCTTTTGGTCACTGCGTTTTCTTTCCATTTGTATTTTCGTACTGTTATGTTAAATGTTCTCTTTTTTTGTTTCAACATGTTTTCAGTGCCATTGTCTGTCAGACTGATAACAGCATTGTGTTGATCAGTATCAATTTAGTTTTAAATGTAAAGGGCAGGGAATGGTTAATGGTAAAACTACAATGAAGTCTAATCTGGAAGACCACTGAGCTATTTGACCCAGTTTTCAGAATACACTGGTTTTTATGTATGTTTCATATGATTTCTGCCTGCTTTTCGACACACTGTTTATTTTGAGGCGAGCCACCACTGATCAAATCTCAGGGCAGTTTGCCAGAAAGCTGATATTTTTGGTTTTTAGTTGAAGATTGTGCTGGTCATTGCATTGTCAAAGAATCCAGGTCAATCACTTTGATTTTTTATAACAAATTCTTTATTGGTAGTCTAATAAGAGGACCATTTATAATTAATATGATGAATAAACTATCAGATGTGTTCTCCAAGAGGAAAACTAATAATTTAATGTAAGTACGTTAGGCTTCTTGTGAACAGTGACTTTGTAAGATTTTGTTTGCTTCATTAAATTTACAATTTGTGTTCTTGTCTAATCTGACGACATCACCAGCTCAGAAATCATAGTGGATAATCCTAGTTTCTAAGATGGTGAAGTTGTTACATGAAAATGTGATTGCAATATTATAACTGGGGGACTGGTTTGGCTTTCTGGATTTCTTTCTGAAAGATTGTAAAGATCACCATCAAAACTGAGGGGAAATTACAAAACAGACATTTAAGATTTAAGGGCTGTGGTTTAGGGAGAGTTTATTAAAGTAATAAGGTATCATGAAAGGAGACCTCTGCAGAAATGAAATTTGGTAATTCCTAAAACATAGTGTGTTGAAGATTAGAAAGCAAAGCCAAAGCAGGATAACTGAAAATTATAAACAAATAAATTGTGATCCGATTTTATTTGGGTTAGTGGTGAGATGGTTATTCGTCCAAAATTTGAGGTTGGGAGTGAATAATGATTTACTGATGACATCAAAATTAGCTTATTTCTGATATTTCAACATGCCTGTGAACTATTCAAAAATAAGTTGGCATGATAGACAGAAAGTCGGGTGCAACTGAATTAGATAGTAGTGGTGTGAAGCCTTGTTTTTCGGAAATACAGTAGGAATTAAATTATACGATGGGAGAGAAGAAACCTCAATTGTTATCCTCATCGTTGCCCATCGCTGTAGGAATTTTGATCAGAAATAAACCGCAAATCTGCATGTTTGGGAAAGGGGATCGCAATATATTAAGATCTGCATTATTTTTCTTTCTTTATAGATGATGATGTATTGCAGGAACAGGAGTTGGATAAGGAACTGCTTTGGAATCTCCAGCTGTTATCAGAGGTAATCTTAAGAAAGTTCAAAATAATAATCAAGAAGGTGAAAAACTTGAAATTATTCTAACATAATTGAGTAATGATTTTCCTCAATGCAGCATTTAAAATGTGTACATTTTATTTTTTCGTCTTTGGTATAATCGGTGATTTCAATGGATGTAAAATGACTTTTTCAGTGCATTCTTCTCTGTATCTCATTTTCAGTTTTTGATTGTGAAAAATATCTCTTATGGTGGTCAGATGTTTTACTGTGCCAAGATCACATCAAGGTTTGATATCTGGTTAAACAAAATGGAAAGAAACATTTATTTCCATAGCTTAAATTTAGCTGCGTGGATTTCAGTTGCAGCAAATAGTGTTTGAAAGATGCTACAGTAATTCAAAGTCACCAAAGTTTAATGCAACACTTACATTTATTTTATCAGGTAACACGTGTTGATGGTGATAAGTTGCTGCTGTACAAGGATCAAGTTGTGAACATTCTGAGACGGACACTACACTTGAAGTGCAAGCAAGGATATACTCTGGCTGGAAATTTATTACATCATCTCCTTCGTTCAACTACATTAATCTATCCAACAGAGTACTGCAGTGTACCAGGTGGTTTTGATAAACCATTCACAGAATACTTTCCCATTAAGGTATATTGTTTGTTAATGAATATCATAAGATGTTATTATCTGACTTTTTATTTTGCTCCAGCAAAGAAACTAAAGCATTTTTCATAATCAAATGTGTAATGCAAATGAAAATTATTATTGTTATACAGTTTTATTCAAATTACGCACTATTTTTTTTTCCTTCTGTCCTCTCTTGACCCAAAATATGACCGTAGGATTGGGGAAAGCCCGGAGATCTATGGAACTTGGGGATTCATTGGCATGTACCTTCTGAAGAAGAGATAACTTTTGCTTACTACTTGTTAGATAACTTTCTTCAACCTGAGCTCTCCAGACTCCAACGATGCGCTGATGGAGAAATAGAAATGTCAAGGTTTGTTATGATATTAATAAAAATGATATTATTTTGAGAGCAACTAGAGGTATGGTTAATGCCTTTTTTTGTTACTTAAAAGACTTGGACAGGTAGAGAGATATGGGCCAAACACGCATAACTGAGACTAAGTTAGATGGGGCATCACGGCTGGCATGGACGAGTTGGGCCAAAGGGCCTGTTTCCATGCCGTATGACTATGACTATTATTCTTATCCCAACAATTTAATATTTGTGTACAGGATAAATATTTTCTATTAGGACATGACTCTCAGGTATTGTTTGGATGTTCCCATTAAGATCTAATAGATTTAGTTAGCTTAATAAAGTTGTACATTTGAATAAAGATGTGGGAGTAAGCTTAAACATACAGGGTGTAACCCCATTGATTTAAATTCAACATATACAAGCTGGCGGCAATGGGCTGACTATTTCTCACCACATACTATTTCATTCACCACATTTAAATGTTCACGTAAAGGCGGTTTTGTTTTTGTGCAATATTACGAATATTAGAAAGGCTTGAATATTATCTACAAACTCTTGTCCCTTTTTTTGTCTTTCACTGATAGAACTAGAGAGATATAACTAGAATTAGCCACATGCAGTCCCATCCAGCTAGAGAATGATAGCTAGACCCGCTTATATATCTGGTGAATGATCTACTTTTGCCCTGACAGACGCTGTATTTTAGGGTATTTTAATATTGAAATTGCAGTGTTTCAGAATCGAGGGGAATAATTTATACTAAAAATTGTATTTTTATGCTTGAATATAATTATTTAGAAAATATAATATTTTAAACGGGTAATGTGAGGAAAATATTTAAATTCTTCTCAAAATATAATTACATCCATCTTTCTCCCCAGGGATGATATTCACCAGAGTTTATGTATTGTGCAGAACTGCCTGATGGGCTCAGGGAGCCTGTTGCCTTTCCTGGGAGGTGACCCCATACGTGACTTGTAAGGAAATTTTCTGTTGAATATTGTGTGTTAAATATTTGTTCTTACAAATCTTGTTGCTTGCTCTATCCATATTTTCCTTGGATTTTGTTGCTACTTCCTTTGACTTGTGGGTGGCACAGTGGCACAACAGTAGAGTTGCTGCCTTACATCTCCAGTGACCAGGGTCTTTCAATGGTTTTTTTCAATAGTTTCTTTATTATCACATGAACCAAGGTATAATGAACCACTTTTTTGTGCATATAGCTCAGCAGGACTATCACCAGCTCAATCCCTCGATTAGAACAGCCCACTGAGTCTGTATGCAAGAGGTGCTATTTTGGCGCAATTTTACAGTCCCAGCTGCAGCTGACACCTCCATTCCAGACGTCCCACGAACTGTCGTTACTATCCTTGCATGGCCATCTTCAGTTCTTGTTTCTCCCGCAGCCGACCCTCAGGATGCAGACAGTAACATCTCCCCGGGTTGTTCAATGGTCGGCATCTCTTTACGTCCTCCTCTCCGTGGCTTCCCTCTCCAGGCGCGTTCCTGATTCCGTGGTGGGCGAGCCAGGCTTGTTGCTGGGATGGGCTGCGGCTGGCTGGGATTGCTTTGGCCGGAACAGCTCGCGTTTCTATCCTGAATACGGGCGCTGCCTGACCGGAGTTTGTACCGTTTTTCATGTGATTTATGGGTTTTCTTCAGGTGCTCCCACATTTCCTCCAACATTCCAACGTACCGGTTTATAGGTTACTTGTTTTTTGTAAATTGTCCCCAGTGTATAAGATGTGAAAGTCATATATCATAGGACTGTGCGGGTGATTATCGGCCATCATGGATTCGCTAGGCCGAAGGGCCTGTTTCCACGCTGTATTTCTAAACTAAAGTAACTAAAAAGAATGAATTCTTGACTATGCATCCTTGAGTTCTGTGAGGATTTTATATATCCTTGCAAACTCAGTTTTTCCTTTGTGTGCAAAGAAAAACATCAGGAGGCTATTTAGCCATAGGAGGCATCACACATGAACCATGTTACGACCTGCTATCTATGACTATGCATTTTATTTTGAGACTGTTTGATATCACTTAGAACAGTCCATCATATTTTTCCTCTCAATTTAATATAGTATCTCATTGTAATGAAATATATGCAGAATTCAAGGATTTGGATCAATGAATGGAGGAAACAGGTGGAGAAGAGCGCAAATAACTATTTATTAAAACAAACACAAAACACACAAACCCTATCAACTATCAATAAAGTAACAACTCAAAATAACAGGTCTCATGCCCCTCTGCGTATTCGAGTCTCCTGTCTGCAATGGCACACACCACGATCCAAGTTATTTTTCTTTCTCTCTCTCCCTCTCTCCCCACCCTCTCTCTCCCCCCCTCTCTCTCTCCCTCTCTCTGTCTGGCTGTCTCTCTTTGTCTCTCTCGGTCTCTCTCTCTCTTCTTGGTGAAGCTCTTTTCTCTCCCAGACGATGAAGCTCAATGGGGAAGCATGTATTTATATAACAATTTAATCTCGAAGAACAACAGGTGATTATGTGTCAAACTAGCTATCCTCCTTGGTACCATAATGTGGTGATTTACGTGTTCTAGCAGACACCGAACTAGCCTCGGATGTCCCTGGGAAAGCAAAGCTTATCTCTGACCTCGCAGGTGTCCTCGTGATATGGTCCCTTTTAATTAGCCCTAGCATTCTTCGAAAACATCTACTTGTTTTCCTAAGCAGGGTTTAAAATGCGGTCTGATAATTTAGCTGACAACTCCATTTTAGCGCACATGGTCTGTTTAACCCTGACATTACACCCACATGCTCCAAACAATTTGCTTTGATGTGATAGGCTATTCAAAGAGCTCAAGATAGTTAAATTATTTTCTGAAATATTTCAGAAAATTAATGCCCCGCTGCTGTGTTGAGAGTGCATAGAAATGTTAAAACAAAAGCACTCCAAAAATAATTTCTTTGAGAATGTAATATTCTAGTCATTAGCATCCTCTGCAAATGGAGTGTGCTAAAATAATTTGCACAATTATTTTAATGAAACATTCAGTGTAATATACCAAGGTTTATTTTTGTAATTATTTTAATATTTTCCTGTTTATATTTCATAAATACAAAACAATTACAAATGTAACAATGGAATAACATCTCCAATTTAGCAGTTCCACCCTGTTGACATTCTCTGTCTGATGACGTTACCATGTGTTTTCATCCATTGGAGAAATGCTTCATTAAATGGATGTTAACATGAATGCCAGGATATTCGGCATTCTTCAGCATTACTCCACTTTGATACCTTTGGGGATTGGAAATATTTTTGCAAAACTCTGTCATTGATCTCGTTATTTACTTGTCTTTAGGTATTCCCAAATTAGTGGTTTATTGAACCTTTTTAATGATTTCAATTGCTTTCATCGTCAGTAATGTGTCTGTTGAAGTACTGATATCCAGGTTAGGCCCCAGTTTTAATGTGATGCTGCTTGGCCGTTGTAATATTTAAGGGTTATGTAATTATTGTTTTGCAGGGCACCAACTCTAGTATCTTTGACGGAGACCAAACTTTGCACTGGTGTTAATTATGGTATGTTGTCAAATGATTTTTACTTTAAAGTACTGTGAATGTTGGGAATCTGAAGTAGAGGTTAAACATGATGGAATTACTTGAAAAGTTGAGCAGCAAAGTGGAGATGTTAACATTTCCCTGCATAGGTGCCATAGATTATTTGTGGTATTATTATTATGTGACAAAAATGGCATGCTAGCTTTAGGTTTTGATTTATTGATCTCTCGTTTTTCAGCAACGATTCTTTAATGCTCAAAAATGCTTATTTTAAAGTATTGATTTCCCATGTATAACCCTGGGAGATTTTGAAGTGACAAAACATTTGTTTAAATGTGCATCTGGAAGCTTGCCCCAACAATGTGCAAAGGACCAAACTAAGTTTTAGTTAAGGGTGTAGAAAGGAACAGCAGATGCTGGTATGTACTGAAGATAGACAAAGTGCTGGAGTAACTCAAGCGGATCAGGCAGCATCTCTGGAGAAAAAGGATGGGTGACGTTTTGAGTCTGAAGAAGGGTCTCGACCCGAAACATCACCCATCCTTTTTCTCCAGAGAAGCTGCCTGACCTGCTGTGTTACTCCAGCACTCTGTGTCTACCTTAAGTTTTAGTTAATTTATATTCTTTGAATTGCATATTTATTTAAATGTATTTAACACCCTTGACTTGTGGAACTCATGACGTTTTTATTGTTCAAATATTTTAATGGATGAATATATTTGAATACTTTTAGATTGTTTTCAAATTCAAATGGTTCCTAATGATGTAACACTCATTGGCAGTCAACTAAGCTTGGGTTTTGTTTATTTTGCTGTCAAAGCTCTTCTTCAGCATTTTAATAGGCAGAGCTTAGTCCTGCCCCACTTCACCTCTCTGAGCTGGAGGGCTCTACCACAGTGTACGTCCTGCCATTGACGATGCAACAGTGGCAAATCAGGGAGGTTTGCTGCTAGGTACAATATCTAGGATAATGTTTCATGTGGATGAGCTTTCATCAGAACAATTCACTGACATAACTTTGCACGTCTTCACAGATGCTGTCAGATATACTGAGCAATTTTTACCGTTTTCTGATTTTTTAAAATTCTATTTTGGTTCAATAAATATATATACATTTCCTCTTTGATTTCAAAACTTCCAAACACAAATAAGCAATGAAAGAAACAAAGGAATCAGCGGGCGAGGAATCTTTCGAAATAGGCAACGTTTTGGTCGCCGGTCTTCTGACTATGTTGTTTAAGTAATGGATTTTCTATTTCAAATTGACCCTCGTATCTTAAGGGGGGTTCCATAGTCGCTGGTTGTTTGTTTTTCGCAAACAGTGCGACCTGAAACATCTATGACACACCGCCAACATATCCCAAAATAGCCTAATTGGGACAAGCCCTTAACTATCTATATGCAATGTACTGTTTAGTAATTGGGATAGTCCCAGCCTCAACTATGTCCTCTGGCAACTTATCATACACCCATGAAAGAGACCCCTTTTAGAGCCATTTCCCCTATGAAACTAACTGCGTCCTTCCCCAAGCAAAGTCAACTGAAAACTTTTTTCCCGATAGTGATTTTCCAAGTTATGAATAAATAGTGTTTATTTTTTTAATTCCATTGTACTTAGGCTATTTTTTAGGTGTCTAATCTTTCACAAAATGATCTCTTATGTTAGCTTCTGTTCATTTGTTAGGATATTTTTAAAGATGCCTATTGTAATTATATTGAGGTTGAAGCCATTTCCTATGAAACTAATAAAATACAATTATGCATGCAGTTTATTACGTTTCAAAAACTGTAGCCAATTGTTTGTTTATGTTGATGATTAAAATTATGGTATCATTTCTGATCTATGCTCCAATCTTCTGCTTTTTAGATACTACAAGAGAAAATTACAGGGAAGCAATTGCCCAAGTCATGAGAAAACTGTTACGTATGTATCAAAAAGAATGATAACATGAATTGGTCTTACATTTTGAAAATATGCTGTATAATTGTTAGTTGGGGATTATTATCACAGGAATAGTCTGGCTAGGGGGAACCTGTATGGGCCTTCAGCATTGCAATTGGACTCTTATTTACTTGTATTTGCAGCTTGTTTTTAATGCCATATCAATGTTCAGCCACTTTAGTTCAGTTAACATTGAATATGGTGGAAATTATCCATCTAACGTTTTTGGCTGGAGATATTTGTATAGGTTTCTTTTTTCCGTGAACGAGGCATATTGCTTCTCAGAGGTTAAGAGTGACTAAACTGGTCAGAATGAAATAAAGGCACCTCAGGTTTCACGCATGTTTTTGAAATAGCGTATTTGTTCCTTTGGTAGACAAAAATGCTGGAGAAACTCAGCGGGGGAGGCAGCATCTATGGAGCAAAGGAATAGGGAACGTTTCGGGTCGAGACCCTTCTTCAGACTGATGTCGGGGGGGGGGGGGGAAAGAAAGGAAGAGGCGGGGACAGTAGGCTTGGGGAAGGAGGGAGAAAGCAAGGACTACCTGAAATTGGAGAAGTCAATGTTCATACCGCTGGGGTGCAAATATGTGGTGCTGTTCCTCCAATTTGCGGTGGGCCTCACTCTGGCAATGGAGGAGGCCCAGGACAGAAAGTTCGGAATGGGAGTGGGAGTTAAAGTGCTGGGCCACCGGGAGATCAGGTTGGTTATTGCGAACTGAGCGGAGGTGTTGGGCGAAGCGATCGCCAAGCCTGCGCTTGGTCTCACCGATGTAGAGCAATTGACACCTGGAATAGTGGACGCAGTAGATGAGGTTGGAGGAGGAGCAGGTGAACCTCTGCCTCACCTGGAAAGACTGCTTGGGTGCTTGGATGGAGTCGAGGGGGGAGGTAAAGTGACAAGTGTAGCATTTCCTGCGGTTGCAAGGGAAAGTACCAAGGGGGGGGGGTGGTTTGGGTAGGAAGGGCCGAATTGACCAGCGAGTTACGGAGGGAACGGTCTCTGCGGAAAGCAGAAAGGGGAGGAGATGGGAAGATGTGGCCAGTGGTGGGAATTTCGGTTCCTTTAATACCAAATCTTGATTTAATGCGGTGGTAGTTTTGGAATAATGCACTCACATTTCCTGCTGACAGTGTCGTCGTGTATATGTTTTAATTTACACGTTTTTGAATTGCGAGCTGCTTTTCAAGCATATACTGTAACCCCCTTGTAAATCCCACGGCACCTGTATTTATCTTTTTTCCAACAGCATAAAGCTAAATATAAGCATAAAGCCCTGGAAATAATATTTCAAAATTATTTTTCACTTTTTCAGATCACATGTTGGATAATTCTGAAGATGACACAAAATCCTTATTCATAATTATTAAGGTGAGAATGAAAATCAATTAAAAAAGATACATTTTGTGAGCATGATGCTCTATTAAGTGCATTGCCCAGTGATTGAACAATATTCATGGGAAGCTAGGTTTATATCTGGTTATATCAATTCAGTTATTTGATGCACTTTCTTCCACGATTGGACATTCTAAATGGCTTTAGTATTGTCAATTTTTGCAGATCGGTTATGGTTTATCCCCCAAAATGTTTATGCCCATTGATAACATTGATGGAGATTGTGTGCTTGCAACACAACACTTGAAGAATGCTACAAGATAATGATCTGGCTTCTATATATTTATTATACCCACACTCCAGTATGAGGCAAGAAAGTTGCTGCATTTTACTACTGTCAAATAAATATTGTTATATATTGATTTCAGATTATGGGAGACTTGCTGCAGTTCCGTGGCTCTTACAAGCATGAGTTTGACTCCAGATGGAAGAGCTTTAACCTTGTGAAAAAGTCCATGGAGAATAGGGTGAGGATGACATTGATAGCTCTTTCTTTGAACACAAATACAAAAGTTCCACTGTTATCTAAGGTTGATGTAACTCAGATTTTGTTGAATAATGTACTCTGTATCAATCGCATTGCTGTGGATGGAGATTGTGTGCTTGTGACGCCATGGCCATCTGTGTCATTTGCATTGGTGCAATTATTTTTTAATCTCAACTGGTAAGTTAACACTTGAAGAAAGCTACAAGATAATGGGTTATATATATTTACTATCCTCACACTTTAGTGTGAGGAAAGAAAGTTGCTGCATTTTATTGCTGTTAAATAATATATTCCCTGACCATTTTAGATTTCCACCTCTGCCTCATTTCACATCCACTGAATAAAATAGTCTAACCTTACTTTCACCTCTGTTTTAACATTCCCCACACCATTTTTTTTGTTACTTTGTTGCTAAATACACAATTTATCGAAAGTCCCTCCTGTAACATATTTCCTCTGGCCTACGATTGTGTTTCCCTAATCTAGTTTTAAATTTCCATTTCTCCTTAACTCTATGATTTCCTCCTAGTTTTGCATTCACATTCTTTGGCCTTATCATGTATCCTCCAACTGAAGTGACTTTAAAGGGCAGGTCATGTCACAAACTGAACTGCAGTTACACAACTAATGCAAGGGGCATTAAAATCTATGGACATAGTTCATGGGGATGCCAAGATGAACTAAAAATTAGCCCATTTAGGTGGGCATTTAAGGAATTTGTGGAATTTCATTGAAACACTGATCTGATCTGATCTGTATTTATGACTCCACTATCCTGTTGTGTTGCAACAATGCAAGAATTTCATTGTCCTATCTGGGACACATGGCAATACACTCTCTTGACTTGACTTGAATTTAAGGAAAAATAATGAAAAGATGCAAAAGTTGGTGAGACTTTTGCAGCAGAAACAAGGGGAAGAGACACAAATTGGATACGATTAATAGTGTTGGAAACCCAGTTATTGCTAAGAATTCTAGTGCTCCAGTACAAAAAGTAACGAGAAGATGACTAGGGATTTTTTATATCTGGAGATCGGGCATATCAACAGATTTGCTGAGCATAATTAGGGCTCTAAAGATGAAAATTTGAAGGAGAGATTACAAGGTGGAATTTTTAGCTTAATATTCCACAGAGAATTTCTGTCCAGTTGCAGTATGCATCCAATAGAAGAGAAAATGTAATGGGTAAATCTTGGTCCTTCTCTCTGGATTTCTCACATTATAGTCCACGGTGGTCTGGGAGTTTTTTCCTTCAGACCTGCCTTCTAGTTATCACTTGCGGACCATGCTGGTTTATGGGATGACTGTGCCAGCTGGACCTCCAGCACGATTGGACGCGGCATTGCAAAAGGGACAGCTGTGGGGAAGAGGGTGAGTGGTATAAATAAGGCTGGCATTCCCTGGAAGTTTAAAGTAGGATTTTGTTGGGAATTAGCAGATGAGGTAGGGAGAGTGTTTTTTGCCACAGGGGTATCCAATAAAAGGAGAAACTTTACAGATCAACTTGATCCTTTTCTTTGGAATTCCATCATTAAGTTCCACTGTTCTATTTGTTTTAAAAACATGATTATTTTTTCAATCACACTATCTGTGATCGTTTCCCTTCACATGTTTCTTTTTCATCTGTGTAAGCCCCTTTAGTATTCTACCAGGGTTGAAAGGGTTGTATAAATCCTGCATCTGAATCTTTCTTCAAAGGGAAATCCACCAATACTTGGGATTAAGATTAATCTGTTTACTACTTCCTGGATAGTCCACTTTATTTGTGCCTTAATGAGTGCATTGCCTAGTCTGAATAGAGCAGTGGTGGCGTACGCCCCACAGCAATTTCTGCATGACTGAGACTTGTAATTTCAGCTGTTTTTTTGGATTTTCCATAGGAAACATATGTAGTTTATGTTGCAATGATATTTTGTAAAAGAGGGTAAAAACTTTATTGTGAGTTATTACATTACATCGCTTTCATTTGAAGCGCGCAAGGTCATGGGAGAACCTATTTTGAAATGGATTTAGAAATGCGATTCCAGAGCTTTTGCTAAGTTACCCTTATAATATCTATTTCCTCCGTTTTCTCTCAAGGGAAAGCAAGGGGGGGGCATCAGGATTTTAGACGTGATTAGGTGGGGCATGGCCAAAAAAAGATTGGGAACCACAGGAATAGAGTGTTGTCAACACAGCTTCTGCATGATAGACTTGTATTCAGCTGTCATTTGATTTATTAACTATTACACTGCAATGATAGTAAAGAGTCAACACTTGAGTTTACTTTCATTTGCTTCAGCCTATTTTGTAATTTCTTCCATAACTGTTCAATATAGAAGCATGGCTCCATGTGTTTCTAATACTATTTTAAAATTTGCAACCATATCTATTGAATTTAATTAGCCCTCAAACTACTCAATTGGTCTGGGTATTTAATTGTTCCGCAGCTTCATCAAATTCGGGTTCACCAGTTCTTTATGTATGTTCTCAGTGTTCAACTTATGTTTTGAATTTTGACCGTTGATGTAGATCAGAATCAGAGCCTTGGGTAAGGCTTTTTGGTTTATCTTTGTACATCTGTCCAGCTTGTAATCATTTCCATAAATAAGTCATTGCCATTTCCACTACCTCAGTTAATTCCATACATAATCTTATTTGATGTAAATAAGTATATTTTGCAATATTGTGTTTCTAAAATATTGTTATTCTCATTAATGTGTAGCTCCATGGGAAGAAACAACATATCCGAGCACTGCTAATAGATCGAGTTATGCTGCAGCATGAGGTAGGATTGCTTGATAACTAAACTTGATGTTCATTGCACTGAATTGAATTAATGTTTCTGAACATCATTTGTACTTAAAATGTTGACGAAATTATAATGGAAGAACATTTGTGAGAATTTAAAGTCTTTGAATGTTATGAGGTATCACCAATTTCTCATTGTTCCAATTGTTTTATGTACAGCTACGAACATTGACAATGGAAGGCTGTGAATACAAAACAATTCACCGTGATCTGTTGCGAGATCTCCTGCTATTGTCCACTAGTACATACAGTCAGGTGACTTTTTACAATTCTTATCTTTTAGAACAATAAGCTATTTGTCGCATCTAATCATTGTGCTTTTTTTGCACAAACGATGTTGTGAAGAAGAGGAAGGAGGTTCTGCAATGTGAGTTTAGAGAGTTAGGAAGAAGACTAAAAAACATGACTTCTAGGGTGGTTAGCTCTGGATTGCTTCCCGTACCTCGTGCTGGTGAGGGCAGGAACAGGGAGATAGGGGATCTGAATGTGTGGCTGGTGGGCTGGTGCAGGGATCAGGGATTTAGATTTATAAAATCACTGGGATCTCTTCTGGGGTAGGGGTGACCTGTACAAAAGGGGTTATCCCTTAACTGGAGGGGGACACCGATCTGGCAGGCAAGTTTGCTAGTGCTACATGTGTGGGTTTAAACTAAATAGCGGGGGGAGATAGGGGTTGACAAATTGGGAGTATAAAGATGGAGTTAAAGGGGAAGTGACTACAGGAAAAGTTACAAAAGCCCAAATTAATGGGAAGGAAATTTTGAGAAGGGATAAGAGAGTAAGGTCAGGGCCAATGGTGATGGGGTGAAAAGGGGAGGTAAATACCGAAGTTAAAGTGTTGTATATGAATGCACGAAGTATAAGAAATAAAGTGGTTGAGCTTGAGGCTCAGTTAGAATCTCTCAGTGTCCAGCTGCAAATAAGAAAATAAATTATTTAGAAGGATAATAAAAAGCTGGCTCTCAAATTATATCATAAAATACATTTAGTGTTTCCTGCAGCATCCTATTATGAAACCAGATAAAGAGACCTTTTACTGTGGAATTACTGTAGAATTGTAATTTCAGACTGACATATTTATGTTCATAAATAAGAACTGATCTTTATGGGCCTGTCCCACTTGGGCGACTATGCGTTCGCCACATGTTCGCGGGTGGATGCCGGGAAGTCGAGGTCGTGTGGAGTTCCCACATTGGGAACTGGTCGTGAAAACAAAACTAGTCGCGGTCGTGAATACAACACGAAGTCAAATTGGTCGTGAGGAGTTCCCACATTCTGGGAACTAGTCGCGGCCTCAATATGGTCACTGCGAATTTTTCGACCTGTCGAAAAATTGGCGGCGACCAGAACGAAGCCGCCATGGAGAATGGTTAAAATTCTCGTGCGGTAGGTGGGTCGGCAGGAGGCCCTAGTGGGTTGCCAGGAGGTCAAAGGTTCTCATAGGTTCTTGTAGGTTGTAACCGGTGCTGACCGTTGAATTTCATTGGCCCATTGTGGAAAGAAAAACGTAAGCAGTAGTTTTCAGAACCAAGAATAACCGACCAGTAATGTTAAATGTCTGCCGAGCTTCACAGTCGTGTATCACAGGTTTCTTAAAAGTTGTCTCCACTCCTGCTCCCTCCTTCTCCCCCCTTCTCCCCCCCTTCTCCCCCCCCCTCCCCTTCGCTCCACCTGCTCTTTTCAAGGACTTACCGTACTTACTATGCACCACCCGTCTTAATTACAGCGCAAACCTTCCTGTTCATCGCGGTGTGTGTCTGTATCCCCTTGGCTTTGCACCGTGTGAATTTCACTCAGACAGCGCTCTCCCCACTTGCCCTGTCCCCCGTCTGCATAACGGGCTGGTGAAGGAAGTGATGTATGGGTGATCCACTCCGACAGTTGCCGTTCCAGTTGCTGGTTTTTCAGGCAACTGCCGGCAACTTGACAGCCTGAAAAATTGCTTAAGTGGGACAGGCCCATAAGGCCAGTTGTTTTGCAGTGATTTAGCTTTATGGCAAACATTTAAAACTAATCTTACCGGAAAGTGAACTGAAGTAGTTTTATGAACAAGCAAAGAATGGCCAAAACATTGATAATTAGGGAGATAATAAATATGAGAGTTACCTGACATGAAACAGAAAAGCTGGAACGACGCTCCCGTGAGGGGCTGTGACGCTCCCGTGAGGGCGGCCTGGCGAGAGGCTGAGACGCTCCCGTGAGGGCGGCCCAGCCCGAGGGAAACGGCGCTCCCGTCGGGGCGGCCCAGCCCGAGGGAAACGGCGCTCCCGTCGGGGCGGCCCAGCCCGAGGGAAACGGCGCTCCCGTCGGGGCGGCCCAGCTCGAGGGTAACGGCGCTCCCGTGAGGGCGGCCTGGCGCGGGGCTGAGACGCTCCCGTGAGGGCGGCCTGGCGCGGGGCTGAGACGCTCACATGAGGGTGAACCGGCTCGGGGCTGGAACGGTGCTCCGGTGGCTGAGACGACGTTCTGGCGGCGGCGGCCTGAGTCCGGGGTTCGGCCGCGGGCCAGTGGACGACGTCGTCAACAGCTGCGTCCGCTGGACTGGAGGGCGGCAGCTTCGACCACCCCCGGGCCGCGGTGTTTGAACCGGCCCGTTCGCGGAGCTCGGTGAGCTGCGGGACTGATTTACCATCGCCCGGTGGGGTATCGCCTCAGCGCAGAGGGAGAAGAGACTGCAGCCCTAAGATGATTTTTGTCTCCATCACAGTGAGGAGGTGCTTGGTGGACTCACTGTGGTGGATGTTAATTTGTGTTTACTGTCTGTTCTGTTGTCTATTATTGTATTATTGTATGTATGACTGCAGGCACGAAATTTCGTTCAGACTGAAAGGTCTGAATGACAATAAAGGAAATTCAAAACGTATCTTCCAGCAAATAATAAAAGAGATAGCAAAATTACATGAGGGCAGTAAAATAAATTATAATGGGAATGAGGAAATAGTTGAGCAATTTTCACAGAAAAAGATGGATATGTCTCTGATATAATGAGGTACCTAGCCTATACTGCATTAGACCTTAAAAGTAATTAATGTCAATAAATTACAAAATAAACCGAGAAGACTGAAAACCAAAGATTACGCTAGCATAGATAGTCTATATTTAAAAGAGGGGCAGCTGCAGAGGTATTGAATGCATCGATGGCCATTTCCCAAAAATTCCTGGGTTGTGTGATAATGGGAAAATACTATAATAAAACTGCCACTTAAGAAAGGAATGTTGGACTGGTACCCGGACGTGGCGTCGAAGAAGTGGAAACAAAATAACCGAACGGAAACAACGCCAAGAAGCCAACTAACCGAATGGACGCAATGCCGAAAACCCAAATAACCAAAAGGGCGGGACGCCTAACAGCCAACTAATCGAAAGGGCGCAATGTCGAAAAGCCAAATAACGGACATGACGTCGCCGGGGGGGGGGGGGGTGGGACTTGTCAGCAATTGGTCCAGACCCCCCGCGTCCATCACATCACAAGCCGGGGGATACAGGTGGGTGGGGGTCATTTTCCCACACAAGACCGTCCAGGACTGGAGGGTGACTGGGCACTCTGAACCCGAGCACCAAGGTGTAAGCGGCCGAAGGAGCGCATCCCTCGGGACAGCCCCCACTCTCCCCCCCATCCCCCGGGGACAGACATTGTCAGCCATAGTAAATAGCTTGTAAAACATGGGGGGGGGGGGGGACACAAATTCCCTGGCGGGCCAATGACAAGTGTGCATGACAATGAACAATTTTATCTCCTCCCACTACCCCCCCTGCCCCTTGACAACAAGAAGCACATTTTATTTATTGATCAAGCACAGTAATACCGTATGGTTGCCTGCATAACGCACACAACAAGCTCCCAAGCACAAAACACCAGATAATCTGTATTTTTTCAGTTTATTTGCAGTTCATTTGTTTTTTTGATGTTTGAGTTTGTGAGGTACTGTCAGAGTAGTCTAGGTGAGTTATCGTAGTGCGTTCTGTAAACTGCACACACCAGAGCCATGGTGTACCAGTGATGGAATGAATTAATCTTTCGAAGTGCAGGTGGGCTGCTAATCAAGTGAATTGCCTTGTCTGAATGGAGTTAAGGTTCTTTAAGAGTTGAAACTGAAATCATCCAGGTTAGTGAAGAGTATTTTGTTGTATTGCTGCCTTGTGCCTTGTAAATGGTGAACGATTTGGGGGTTACAAATGGTGTTTCATCTGTCACGCAATATTCAACCTCTGTCGCAACCACACTGCTGAGGAAGGGTCTCGACTCGAAACGTCACCTATTGCTTTTCTCCAGAGATGCTGCCTGACCTACAAAGTTACTCCAGCATTTTGTGTCTTATCTCCGGTGTAAACAAATCTGCAGTTCCTTCCTACACAGTATTCACAAAGACTGGTTTGATTGAGTCATTAGTCAGTGGTAATCTCCCCTGCATTTTAATGGGTGATGTTGGTTGGTGAAAATTTGCACATGCTTGTACACAAAGTGCAAAAAGTTAATATTTAGGCATTGGAAGCATTTGAACATTGCTCTTTATTGCAAAAGAATTAGCGTATAAGAGCTAGAAAGTCTTGTTAAGTTGTATTGAGATTTGGTAGGACCAAATTTGGGGAAATATGTTTTCATAGAAACATAGAAAATAGGTGCAGGAGTAGGCCATTCGGCCCTTCGAGCCTGCACCGCCATTCAATATAATCATGGCTGATCATCCAACTTAGTATCCTGTACCTGCCTCTCTCCATATTCCCTCTGATCCCTTTAGCCACAAGGGCCACATCTAACTTGTTTAGTTTTATGTGTCGCCTGGACAAGTCCAAGAACCACATAATTGAAGCCTTAGTCGGCCCTCTGAAAAGCTGCTATAGATTCACTTCTAGGCTAAGACGGCATTGGTGCAATAGCTTATATATATTTTAGGCTAATATGCAATTTCTTAATGTATCTTTGTAATTCTTTGTACTGTTTGATGTGTATATGGACCTGTGTCTGAAATAAAGCTTTAATAATAATAATAACTCCCTCTTAAATATAGCCAATGAATTGGCCTCAACTACCTTCTGTGGCAGAGAATTCCAGAGATCATTTCTGTATTGATATTTAATGTTTTGAAAGAAACAAGTTTTTCTTTTGCTCATAATGATGTATGTATTTTCAGGTGCGAAGTAAAGCCCAGCATGTTTTCTTCACGGCCTTGGGGACTTACAATTTTTGCTGTCGAGATCTTATTCCACTGGTGCTCGAGTTCTTGCGTCCTGACAAACAGGATATAAGCCAGCAACAAATGAAAGTAAGTATTTTATGAAGAGCTATACAATCTTAGCCTACATAGTGATCTAGTTACATGAAATTGTTTTTCCATTAACAAGAATCTCATGAAACTATCTAAGCTTTTTGTGATTGTTATATATCTTTAGCATATTTTCTCTTATTCAAGCAGTGTTGGAGAGCTTCATTACATTGGAAAGTCATGTGTGAGGCCTTAACTCATTTATTTTCTGTGGTTGAAATCTTCAGTATGTTAGATTGTAATAAATATTTAAAGACTCAACTGTTAATGTTTCTCTATGGAGAAGACCAATAAGTTGGTGTATTTAATCAGGCACCCGAGTGTTAATCTTTGTAAGCATAATCTTTGCAATTTACTTTTTTTTTTTATAGCCCATACACATTGTTAGATTCAGACTTTGCAAAATTTGTAATGGTGATGTAATTTTATACCTGCTGTATCTTGATCAGTGTATAAATCTGTGGTAGCTTTATTCACTCGAGCATGACCAGAAGAAAGTGGGGCTAGGTGAATAATCTGTTGGGCAAGCAGAATCTTGACCTGCACATGGTCATTTTGTCTGCTGTTTAGACAATTCAATGCTTATGTGTTCGGATTGGGCTCAGCTATTTTTTTTGTTTGAGGAATTAGTTTAAATTTAGACGAGCTGTTTGTGGCAATCATCACTTTAAACAGACATTTTTTTTCTTTCATCGACCAACTGAGGGTTTTGTTATATTGAGCTGGGTCACTCCTGACCGACTTTGAACTCTGCTGCCACAATTTAAATCCTTTCAAAACTGTAGAGACTGATTCTGAGATTGGCCTGATCTTAAGATAATTTATATCGAAGGAACATTTTGTTTTGAGATTAGCAGCTTATATGAAATGCATGTGATCTTCAAGTTGAAATGTGCTTTCATGGAGTATGATTTCAGTGGTTAAGGGTGTTTGGGCCTCTGGTTGTGCAGGAGATATGCTGATAGTATTTTGGTAGCATGCTTATGAGGTTTACCTGATTGAAGTCCCCGGCTATAATGAACCGAGTCTTGAGGTACATCTTTTCAAGGCTATTGGTGACAGTGTGTAGTTCCTCAAGGTGCAAGCTTTGCATCGGCCTGGGGTGTGATATAGACTGCAATCTGGATTGCCGAAATGAATTCCCGCGGCATGTAGTAGGAACGATATTCCAGTTCTAGGGAGCAGGGGGTGGCAGGATTGCCATGTCCGAGCAACATGCGAAGCTAACTCGAAAGCTGACCGCTCTTCCCTTAATCTTGACCAAGGACATCGCCGATCTATCTGGTGTAGTGAGATGCCCTTGGGTTGAATGGCACAGTCAGGTGAGGCAGGCATGAGCAGTGTTGCTGTAAAACAGAAAACACAGCAATCCCTCCATCCCTACCATTATTTGAAATCATGAAATATTTGTTTCTTGTTCCAATTAGAAACATAGAGAGAAACATAGAAAATAGGTGCAGGAGCAGGCCAGTTGGCCCTTCGAGCCAGCACCACCATTCATTGTGATCATGGCTGATCGTCCCCTATCAATAACCCGTGCCTGCCTTCTCCCCATATCCCTTGACTCCAATAGCCCCTAGAGCTTTAACTCTTAAATCCATCCAGTGACTTGGCCTCCACTGCCCTCTGTGGCAGGGAATTCCATAAATTCACAACTCTCTGGGTGAAAAGGTTTTTTCTCATCTCAGTCTTAAATGACCTCCCCTTTATTCTAAGACTGTGGCCCCTGGTTCTGACTGTGGCCCCTGGTTTGGATACTTTGTAATGATTTACTTTTCCCATGTTTTCAGTTTATGCTTTTGCATTTGTGATTTTTTTAATTTATTTTTTGCAACTAGGGTGCTCTTTACTGTCTTCTTGGGAACCACAATGGAGTCTGTTTGGCCAATCTCCATGACTGGGACTGCATTGTTGCAACATGGCCAGCTATAGTCTCTTCAGGACTCAGCAAAGCAATATTTTTGGAGAAACCTTCCATTGTTCGACTATTTGACGACCTTGCAGAGAAAATCCACAGGCAGTATGAAACCATTGGCCTAAATTTTGAAGTAAGTAATTTGTAATGCTGTAGTTGTGCACACAAAATGTTAAAGGGCAGTTTTCATCTCCATCAAATTTGAGAAATGCTCAACGTTTGAATGTGAAGACAAGTCTATTTGATTTCTTGGGGAATGCTTGTGGTGGGTTGATAGGAACAGGTGTTCTTTACGTAGTGCAACCGTGCAAATGGGCAATCGGAATTTCCCTCTACCAACACAAGGCAGCTGATTATCTGGAGCACTTCCAGGAAGGAATGAGGCCGTGGGCCTATGCTCAGTATTATAAAGCTGAAACCTGGAAAATTATGTATTATTTCCACAAAAGTGAAATATATCATCGCTGGACTTGGGTCCTGTGACTGCTTTTTGTTTCGATGATAGCTTTACTATACCTGAAGACCCCTGACCTGTAGCAGCAATTGGATTTCTACTAAAACTTTTATTTGGAAGTATTAGTCAGGAGTAAGGAATGAGGCAGGGAAGCAACTAGTTGCTGATCTGTACCTAGAATTCCACGTGACCTTCTGTTGAGTCAGGTGGGGCAAGGAGAAGAGAAAATGTCTCTTATAAATTCAGATACGTGTATGTGTGTGTGTGTGTGTTTTGTCGGTTGTTGAAATGTGCTTTATACGTGCTTAAAAAGTGCAGAATGTGTAAAGGACTTCCAGGATATTGTCTAATAACTAAAAACAGCACGAACATGAATAAATCTGTATTTACAGCTCTGTTTATATATTGGATGTGATTCAAGTTTCTTACATAAACTCCTTTACTTAGCTTTCAGATCGCTGTGTGGAGCTTTCTGTTTCCTTATGCGAGGAAATAGATTCAGCTGTTGGTTTGACTCCTCTTACTGCTGAAGAGATTGAACATGGGATCAGGAATCAAATTGCAAAAAATAATGATTCTTTACGGTAGGTGAAAGACTGGGTTGAATGTGACAAAATTTGCAAGTAGATGTAATGTTTTCCTTAATGAAAATAATTATTTTTATTGTTTAGGAATTATGAAAAGCTAATCGGTACTTTGTTGGACCTTCTCGACCAGAGAAATTTGTAAGTTTTTAAAATTTATCTTTTCGGTTTTATTTTTTGTTTATCCACTGCCTTTTACTAGAAATTGGTTTTGGGAGATCCAGTATTCACTTAGTCTGCCTTTGTTTACTGGTTGGTTTCGTATTATATGGGGTTCCTGTTGTTGGGGTCCACTGCCAGTACTGAAACTATTCCAGAGTTTTCTCCCAGAGAGAGAAAAAAATAAGATGACAAAAACACCTTAATTTCCTACACTCCAAAGAATAAAGTCATAACTTTTTGCCTCTCCCAAAAACTCAGTCCTATGAGTCCTGGGAACCTCCTCATAAATATTTACTGTACTCTTCCACATTTAATGGCATCTCTCTTATAGCAGGCTGACCAAATCTGAACACAATTGTCAAAGTGCGGCCTCACTAACTTCTGATACAACTGCAACACAACATTCACAGCCAACAATGGACCGTTTCTTTGATCATCGTTACTTTTTTTACATATCTTTCATTAATGTGTTCTGTATCTCTATATTTCCGTCTATATATCTTGTTTCCGTTTCCCTTGCCTCAGCCTGAAGAATAATAATAATAATCTTTTATTGTCATTGAACATCAGTGCAACAAGATTTAGTATGCAGCTTCCAACCGATGTAAAAGAAAAGTAAAATAAATAAATAATCTGTGTGACGTGACCATCCGAGGGAGACAGTCCAGGGGGGATGGGGGGCACTCAGCAGGGCCGGTTCAGAGCCACTATAGCTGTTTCTGAGTCTGGAGGTTCGGGCGTAGAAGGCCTTGTAACGTCTGCCGGAGGGAAGTAGTTCGAACAGTCCGTTACAAGGGTGTGATGAGTCTTTATGGATGCTGACGGCCTTCCTGAGGCACCGTGTGTTATAGATGCCCTCCATGGCTGGTAGCTGTGTCCCAATAATCCTCTGCGCTCTGTGGAAGACGCGCTAAAGAGCTCTCAAAGATCTCAACCCGAAGACTCACCTATTCTTTTTCTCCAGAGATGCTGCCTGACCTGCTGAATTACTCCAGCTTTTTGCATCTATCTTCGGTTTAAACCAGCATCTGCAGTTTCTTGTGTTGGAAGGAGAGCATTTACAGCTAGCTATCTCTGGATTATGCGATCTAACCTTACAGAACAGCCAACCATGCGCAACTTCATTAAATGCCTTGCTGAAGTCCACCTAGGTTACATCCATGGCCTTGCCCTCAATGACCTTCTTAGTTACGAAGGTAGACACAAAATGCTGGAGTAACTCAGCGGGACAGGCAGCATCTCTGGAGAGAAGGAATGGGTGACTTTTCGGATCGAGACCCTTGTTTCGACTTCTTCTCAACCCGAAACATCACCCATTCCTTCTTTCCCAGGATGCTGCCTGTCCCGCTGAGTTATTCCAGCATTTTGTGTCTACCTTAGATTTAAACCAGCATCTGCAGTTATTTCCTATACCTTCTTAGTTGCTTTTTCTTTGCAGCCCATCTTGAATAAAGCCATTCTCTGGAATTTGTTCTCCAGCATATCAGTGTTCTTGCGTATACCTGATCAAGCCTGGAGATTTATCTACCTATATTTTTCCAACATCTGCACTTGATACCTATCCTAAAAGTGTTCATAGATGGAAGAACAGACAGCAGAATCACATTCCTAGACCCTTGTGTCTCAGGGAGATTTATACTGTTTATAAAAGTTAAATGTGCGTCTAATGAGAAGCATTATGTATCGCGGTGATGTACAATATCTGTATCTTGTCGGCAATTAATCTTCAGGATTAATTATTTTGTGATTTCCAAAAAGTCATATTTTAGTACTGACACACAGAATAGGCAATTAAATATTGTAATACCATAATTAATTCTTAACTTTTTTTTAGACCGTGGAAATTTGAACAAATAGCCATTGGTTTTCTTTCACTCCTGCTGAGAGATGATGCACCCTTGCCTACGAGATCAATCAAATTCTTCATTCAGTGTCTCAATCATGATGCCTTAGTAGTCCGGAAGGTAAAATGATAGTAATTGGTTTTGTTATTCTAGATTTTGCATGTCTTAACGACCAGCAATAAAATAATTTGAATGGTGGTACTTCATCAACTGCTGAAAAATAAGTGATAAAATGGTTAAAAGAACCATAAGACTGATATCTATAGCGGGATCATGCCAATTCAAATGATGGGATGTAATATGAAATTAAATATCAGACTTGTGCTTTACGCTATGTTTCGAAAAACAAAGGAGATAGGGAACTGTGGATGTAGGTTTAGAGAGAGGGAGAGATACAGCATGGAAACAGGTCATTCACACTGACATTGATCACATGTTCACACTAGTTGAAATGAATTGGAGCATTTTCTTTTTAATTTAAATTTAAATTTAAATGAGCTGAATGTTGTTTTATAAGCTGATCTTTTCTGATTATTGATCCTTCCTTGTTTGCTTTATCCATGTATTAATCATGTTGAGTGTCACAGTCATTCATTTAAATCATGGGGCAACTGTGGCAGAACTAACTTTCCAAGATTTACATAGAGAAAATGGAGCAATGAATGACTGCAATGTAGCAAATTCATTCAAGGGCATAAATGTTACTTGTGAAAACCCTACACATAAACAATATGTTCTTGGTGCCTTATAAGTTGCTAGAATTACCAGGATGCTTGACTGATTTTCAGGTTTTAAAAAAAAAATCAAAAATATCATTGGGATGTGAATCTATATCTTTTCAAATATAGATGGCAATATCTGCTGTGGCTGGCATCATGAAGCAGTTGAAGAGACCTCACAAAAAAACAGAGATTGATCCATATTCTATTAGTAAGTAGAATTGTTCTTTACATGATTACTTCCTTGATACCATTGATGTTTAAATGTTATAAATCTTTTACTTAGAGCATCAAATTAAAAAATAGTTTTTTAAAGAAGTATGTTATTAACGCAGAAAGCTGAACAGTGCAATAAAGGTCTTGAAAATTCTGACTATCGCAATCTTGTCCATTTTTGCTTTTGCATTGTGAATAGAAATTATAGTAGTTTTACAATTTGCTTTAATTTGTAAGAGGAATTGACTGAAAGGGCATTAATTTGAAAAGAATTAATGTATATAATAGTGCAAGTGAATAGTAGCAATGTTACAAAATTTTGAGATTTAAAAAATCAAGTCTGCAATTTATCCCATCAGATAAAGCGTAACAATAAGTTTAATTTGACACCAAATTCACTTTCATATCTCAAGTATTAAAAAAGTTATGACCATTTTCATACTCGGAAATTAGCATCTTGTTCCCTATTGATTTTCAATGGACATTACAAAAAAGCTGTGATCTTGGATAGTCAAACGCCCATTTCTTAAGGAAAGATTAACATTTTTAAATAGCCTAAGTGTCCAAAGATTATTCACAAATAATTCACAATATAACATGATTTTTATATCTAATTTACATTAATTTATAGGCCAAATGGAAGGAATTTAGTGTTCAATTGCTGTAAATAAATGCCCATTTAAATCGGCTTTCTAGTGGGTTCATGTGGAACGCGCTGGTTTAGAACGTTGACATAGCGCTGGATTAGTGCCCTCAAATGCCGAGAAAAATACTGCGGGATATAAAAAGCCCAAAATGAACCACTCGCTATAGATAACTTGATATATAGGGTTATATATATGCCCCATTTAATGTAAAAATAAGGTACATACCTTTAATTGTTTGCTTTATAAAACCCTGGGGCTGCGAGAGGTTGCGAAATGAGACAGTAATTTTAAAACTATTAGAACTATATTATCGAGGCCTATAAAACTAATAATACCTTTTGCGACCGGGTCTTGCAGCGATTTTTCGTTAATGATTTACTAGGCTGAACATGTGCGATTAGTACAGCCTAGTAAAAATCGCGTTTAAAACCCGCCCCCTCCAAACAGCGCCAAAATCGCCGACATGGCTGAGGGCAGATTCCTAATGACGATTCAGGTAGGTTTTGTAACATACCTATGAATAGGTATTTGAAATGTTTCCATATTAGTGACATGTTGTTTATGGAACCATGCAGTGAGTACATCCAATCTAAAACACCTAATATAAAACTTGTATTTAAGTTGTGTCTTTCTATTTAAGATCTGTTGATAGTTTTAGAATTCAGAAATATTTTGGAAGCAATGCTTGGATGCTGCCATCTAATCCAATTAATGAGCAACATTATTCTGGACCTGGCCCACTACCAGACTCATTGCTTGTCCAGACTCTGACATAGATGGTTAGATGAGCTTGTTCCCTGCACTGACAAGATGGAGTGAGCAGTAAGCTGTGCTTAGGCTTAAGGCAATATCTCCTGAGTCCCATCTTTAGTGCACTCTGACACCCTTTGTCAGCTCAGTTCAGTCAAAAGTTTTTGAAAGGTTTTTAGATGTCTTTCATAGGGACAGGACTGGCCGCTTAATGTTTCAGGGTACAGGTGCTACAGGTGAGATAGAGGCGGAGGGAAAAGAAGAGGGAGAGCTCCTTTATTGATTAAAAAGCGCATCAGGGCAGTAGTCTGAGATGAAATTAGAGATTAATTTAGTCATTTAGCACAGAAATGGCCCAAATCATCCATGCCATCCAAGAAACCCTATTTACACTAGTTCCATTTACCTGCGTTTGACTCGTATGCCCCAAATATAATTACTTCCTGTGGCAGCTTGTTCCATATACCCACCACCCTCTGTGTGAAACAGTTCTCCTCGGGTTCCTATTAAATCTTTCAACCCTAAACTAAAGAAATATGCCCTCTCGCTGTTGATGCCCCTATCCTGGGGATAAAGACTGTACATTCACCCTATATTCCCCTCATTAATTTATATGATGCTATAAAATCAATGCTCAGCCTCTTTCACTCCAAGAAATGAAGTGCTAGTCTGCCCAATCTCTCTCGATGACTCAGGCACTCAAATCCTGGGAACATCCTTGTAAATCTTCCTTGCATCCTTTCTAGCTTAATAGCATATTTCCTATAGCAGCGTGACCAAAACTGAACACAATACTCCCAAGTGCGACCTCACTAATATTTTGTACAATTGTAACCTAACGTGCCAACTTTTATACTTAGTTCCCTGACTGATGAAGGCCACTGTGCCAAAAAGCCTCTTCATCATCCTATATAACTATGACGCCTGTTTCAAGGAACTATGTATCTGTACTCCGAGATTCCTCTGCTCTACAAAACTCCAAGGGCCCTATCATTCACTGCAAAGGTTTTGCCCTATTTTGGCTTCCCAAAATGCAACACCTCACACTTGTCTGAATTAAACACCAATTGCCATTGCTTGGCACACCTGCCCAAATGATCAAAATTCCCTTGTCATTCTTGATAACCATTTTCACTGTCTATGAAAACAACAATTTTAGTGTAAATGTATGTGTCTTGTACCTTATTATTCAAATTGTTGATATAAATGACAATCCACAATGGGCCCAGCACCAATCCCTGAGGCATGCCACTAGCCACAGGCTTCTAGTCCGAAAGACGACCTTGCACTACACCCTTGCCCTGGGGTAATGTGGGACTGGATGTGAAGTTCAGTTGCTCATCCCCTACGTATATCAGTGCTTCACTGCTGAGCTTCAATCAGATATCTAGATTGTCTTGTACTTTCACATTGGACAGAACATTCTTTGAAGGCCAAGATGTGCTAGCGGCTGGACAGTTAACCATTGCTGCCCGCTAGGCTAAGCATATTTTTCCTTCTTGTTTTTCAACTTCCACTGTTTCCCCCATCAGGCCACGCTTTGTACAATTGTGATTCTTGGAATGGCAAAACACACCCAAAAATGCTTAAATTTATTTGCAAATATTTTGCCCAAAAATATTTCTAAAATATCTTTTGAGTCATTGTAGATTTTTTATCTAGCCTTATCAAATTCATTGAAAACATGAAACAAAATATTGCTTCTTCCAAGTGCATTAAGTTTAGGATAAATCGTACCTTAAATTGCTAATTATGAATCATTATTTTGTGTTTTCCTCCAAAAGTAATTTTGGCTGATGTTTCTTGTAGATTTTAAGTTTCTAATAAACAGTGCTTTGTTTTCTGTGCACTTCCTGCCTAGGTGGGTCAAGACCGTCTCAAATCCAGCCAGGAGATAGGCTTGATAACCAATGGCTTCATTACAAAAGCTCTAATTTGCCAAGGACTAAGGATGAATGGGAAGCCTGTTTGTTTGTGGAAAAAACACACTGGGGGTACTATACATGGCCTCAGTAAGTGGAGAATAAGTTTCGTGTTTTGTGTTCCTGGTAATGTGAATTACAGGAATACTTTTTGTTTAGATACATGCTCTTTGAAATTAGATTACTTATTTTATCCATAATTTCAATGTTTTTCATGATATTAATTTATAAATTCAGAAAATGGGTATTTCTGTTTTTTTTTACCTGTTCTCATCAAGTGACATGGGTATGACACAATGGATTGTGGTTTTATTTGTTTTATGTGGGTTGAATTGGTTTTAATACAATTTCTTTCAAGAACTAGAGAGCCATTTAAAAGTTACTTTGGAAATTGCCAAAGAGAGAAAAAGCATCCTGTTTCAATGCAGATGGTCATTGAACTTAACCAGCTATCACTTCCATTGACACTTGTGCACCGATACTCCATCAAACAATATAACATAGAGCCGTTAGTATTTTAGACTGCAGTAACAAAAGTAAACTTGTAGGTATTAAAAAGATCTTTATTTTTGTAAAAAAATTATTATTGTAAATTTATATATAAATAATATTAATTTATTTTTGTAAATCCTGGGTGAGAAATAACTTTGTTTTTATGAGTCTGAAACTTTCCAGCTCCTAGTCTGCATTTTCCTATTAACACAATTATGCTGTTATGTATAGTCTCATAGGAAGCAACTGTTGCATTATAGTGGAACTACCAAGGCTTAAAAATCAAGCAAATCTGTTACTGCAAGTGTCATTATAGTTCTAGCAAGTATTCTGCGGCTGGTATGTTGGTGTTTCTTTATGAGAGCAAAAGAGTGTTTTTAAAAAACAGTTGTAAGATGTCTACTGACAAATCCTTGTTTTTTCTCATCATTAGGAAGATGATTGTTTATGCCCCAATGAATCAACAACCTAAGTTAGGAAGGAGTAAAGAAGAAATGTCAGAGGTGAGAAAAGTGTCTAACATTGGCTAGGGAGTATTCCATTTTGGATTAATTAATAAATCTGAGACGAGCAAATTTAATCGAGAGACATGTCTTCATTGATGTACGCACAATGAAAACTGATGGGCAAAGTTAATAGGTTCACTAAAGAAAATTATAAGCCAAGATTTGAAATTGAAATTCAAAGTATATCTTAAGGGAGGAAAATTTGACCAACTTTCCTTTCTATATACAATACGATAAAACTTTATTCGTCCCCGGAGGGAAATTGGTCTGCCAACAGTCACAACACACAAGGTACATGAAAACTTGAAATTTAAATTAAATTAAAAGTGAAAAAAAAGACAACCGACTGTTGGCTGGCTGCCGTGTGCACAGCGCCTAAACCGGAACAAACAAACAAACAAATGCAATCTTATCCCCTGGGCAGAATATTCTAAAACTAGAGTGCCCCCTCCCCCACACCGTGTCGCCCTTTGTTCTCCCACCACCCCTCACGGCGGTCCCCCCACGCCGGGTCCTCCATTGCCTTCCCCTCATGCTCATCGACCGCTGATCGTGGGTCGATCGCGAGGCCCCACCACCGCCGAGGCTCCTGTTGCCACCGAGGCCCCACTGCTGCCTACGTTGAGGCTCACACTGCCGACGAGGCTCCCATTGCCACCGCCGCTGAGGCTCCTTCGGGCCAGACAGGCCTCGCCGCCTGGCTTCACCACAGTCCCCTGGGAGATATATCTTTCTGTATAAAATAATTTACCACATACTACTCAAAATTCCATATGTTGGCTTTCAAATAGAAATGGGTTTGGTAGCTTGATTTCTTCATGAAGCTTAATATGTTTTTGGTGGCAACACATCCTTGTGACTCCACCCATATACTTCATCCATCTTCGTTCATCTAACAATACTTCCTTTACATATTGAGATTTGGTGATTGAAGATAGTCTGATATCATGTATTGTCAAAAAATTGTAAAGAATAAAACATCGTATCAAATGAAAGTAATATAAAGCAAAAAGGTAAGATAATACCACATTTTATGTAGATTTTGTCACACCACACTCCACAAGCCACTTTACGACTAGAGTCTAATAAGTAATTTCCCCAGGAATGTTAATGATCGTGTCAAACTTCCTGCTGGGCTGTTTGGAGTAGTTTATGCTCTACTGTAAACTTAATAACATTTTAGTTTATGTTTTTGCCGTATGTACGGTGTTACAGTGAAAATCTTTTGTGGTGTGCTAACCAGGAATGGATAGTGCCGAAGAGGATGTATTTTCAGGTTTAAATAAATGTCCTTTCCTGTTTGTGTCTCTCCATGAATAGAAAGAATAATTAGAGTGTTTTGTGGGCAAATTCTCTTCAATATCAAAATATAATGGTGTTTTTAAATGAAGTTTGATATTTAATTTTTCAACTTCAGTCATATGCATATGCTCTAATTTTTATCGTGTGCCCTGTAATTTTCTTTTAAAAGCTGGGAATGTTCTTTCTTGATTTGCTCTGTATGTGAGACTATTTAATCATTATGGGCTGCTTAAGCATCTTGATGACCAGTTTTGTCGAGTGAAGGGTAGCAACTAGCATCAAAAAAGAAGTCCACATCATTAGACATGCTGGCTATTTGTAAGGTAGCTTCTCCTTGAGGTCAGAGATGTGTGCTATTACTGTACCTCAAATCCACAGTGAACAGTATTTTTAATTACAGCACTTATATTGCTAGTTTGGATATTAATAGAAGTGGTTGATCACTTTGCAAATTTCTATGCTGTTTGTTTTATCCTTGGTAAATTTTCTCTAATGGCAAGATAATAATGAATTCCCTTAGGATGTCACAATTGTATTTGAAGGTAACTTATTATTATCAGATATCTGAGTAGCATTTTGTTAAATGTTGCTGAATGTTGCTTGAATCTACCATATTGTGTTTTTCTTGCACGCATCTAGTGTAGCAGATCTCATTTGAAGATTTTATACTGGAAGCAAGATGACTGCTTGTGTTTTAATTAAATGTAATTTGTGTCCTTTGGTTTGCTTGGTACAAGGCTCTATTATTCTGCTTGTTCATAATTAATGACCCATGAATATCTTTCTTTGTAGGCAGAGCAATTAGTTTGTGATCAATTCTCTGATCCACAATTCATCGAAAAACTAATCAAATTTTTATCCTTGGAAGACCGCAAAGGAAAGGACAAATTTAATCCACGCAGGTTTTGCCTGTTCAAGGTAAATGGTCTTGCTGTTAACTTAATATGAAGGAGCAAATCGGAACCATTAGCTAATATATGGTTAATTTTGCCATTTTCCCCAATAACCAAGCACAATTGGTCTAAGCTCAGATGAGATCAAATAAAATAATTTCCGTTATATTGCATTCTGAACGTTATTGATCTGTTTTTATTCATTTTTTGATGCTAGGGTTTATTCAGGAACTTTGACACAGCTTTTTTACCAGTCTTAAAACCGCATTTGGAACGTCTTGTCTCAGATTCTCATGAAAGTGCTCAGCGCTGTGGAGCTGAAATCATTGCAGGATTAATCCGAGGTTGTAAACACTGGACATATGAAAAGGTAATATTTATCTATCTATTTATTTATTTATTTATTAACTTTACGTGTACTGAGATATAGTGGAAAATGTTTTATAGCCTCCAGGTAGATGATATAGTGAAAATGTTAAAATAAACATTGTTACAGCTACAGAGAAACATGCAGGGTCAACACAAATAAGGAATAAATAATGAGGTACATTACAAGATTGGTGGGAGGTGGGAGATTGCAACCTTCACGTGGTCTGCCCTGTTTCGACGAATGCAATCAACCTGGCGTGCACAATCAAATAACATCAAATAGAACAAGTTGTCCGACAACTTTAGGCTGTGCACGTCATACGCAAGAAGAAGAAGAAGAAGCAAGATTGGGAATGGGGTCCATCCTTAGCAATTGAGAGCTCCATTCAAGAGCCTGATAACAGAGGGGAAGAAGCTGTTCTTGAATCTGGTGGTACTTGCTTTCAAGTTTTGTACCTTCTGCCTGACTGGAGAGGGGTGAAGAGAAATAGACTGGCGTGCGAATGGTCCTTAATAATGTTGGCTGCTTTGTCGATTCATCTTCCAGTATAGATGGAGTTAGTAGTGGGGTGGGCGGGGGAAAGGCTGGTTGGCGTGATGTACCTGGTTGTGTCCATAACACACTGCAGTTTCTTGCAGTCTTAGACAACCATTTGCCATGCCAAGCTGTGACTCATCACGATAGGATAATCTCTATGGTGCATCTGTAGAAATTGGTAAGAGTTATTGGGAACATGCTGAATTTCCTTGCTCTATTGAGGAAGAAGAATTGTTGGTGTGCTTTCTTGGCTGCATCGTTGGTGTGATTGGACCAGATGAGTTCATTGCGGAGTTTACAGGTTGTAGGACAACATTTTAGAGGGAAATCAAGAGACCAAAGAAGAGGAATGGGATAGTATTGACTGATAAGGTAAAGAAGGATCCAAAGAGATTTAAAATTATATGAAGACAACGCAGTAACTAAGGAGAATCTACAAGGAACATGAACCATTCCTAGCCTTTATCGTCACTATTTAAAAACGAATAGAATTATGTTCTCCGGTCCCAAAATGTTCCCGCTCAAACACTTCAGCCACCTGCTGTGCCTTATTCCCTCGGAGAAGTTCGAATGTGAAAGGCGATTTGCATATTGATTGGGGGGGATTTCACCCATATAGCCTCACTGGGCAGTTCCCCAGGAATATCCTCTCAAAGTACCTACATGAATGTCTCCCTAATCTAAATGGGGGAAATAGGTGCATATTCTATTTTTTATGCCAGGCACATTCTAACAAACCACGTTTTCCTGGCTTATTTGTGCATTTGCACCATGGGTACTTTTCATGACTTTAGCTGTGTGGCTTAGGATGGAAGATTTGAAATTAATTTTGGGCTATCCAACCTTAATTTCTAATATTCTTATAATTACAGTGAAGACTTTTCAAGTTAGCTTCTTGATCTTGTGCTCTTTACTTTTCTGATTATAGGTAGAGCAGCTGTGGGAAATTCTTTGTCCTCTTCTTAGAACTGCCTTGTCCAGCATCACAGTAGAGACCTACAGTGACTGGGGAACATGCATTGCCACAGCTTGTGTAAGTAATAAGGACAAATTATTCAACCCCACTCTACTTGCATTCTTTTACATTGTACATTTGCTTTTGTTTTAACTGTACACGAGTTCTCCTTGGTGCACGATAAACTCGATGGTTGTAATTGTAAAACAATGCAGCCTAAACATGTAAGATATTTATGCGTGCTCAGAATCGTTAATGTGATTGATAACAAATCCCTGTAGACTTATTGACAGGTGTACATCTTCTTGAAAGCGATCCCCAGTGTTTTATACAAATACTGGAAGATGTTTTGTATTAAATTATATATATATATATAACACCTCTAAGAAAGAGCATGCTTCTATGCGGGCTCCAAGTTATAGTTGATAATTTAAAATGTTGATATTTACAAAGAAAATAGTCCAATTAATTTGTTTACTGCATTTATTTACTGCAGCATTCATCATCAAATCATTGTATATTTTAACGCTACAGAATGCCACTTGAAGTGCAGCCTGTGTTGGTTTGTCAGGCCATCGAGCAGTTAATTTTCAACAAACTAGGTTGCACAACTAGCAATCCTTTTTGGGAATTTTAGAGCATGGATGTTGTTCAGGATACCAGGAGTATCTTGGCCTATTCAGAAAGAAGGGCCATGGGATCTTTGACAACTTCTGAATCCATTTCTCTAGGAGAGCAGAGATCCCCGTAAACTCCATTGGCTTTTTGAATTGCTAATGGAAGCCCCACTGAGTGGAGAAGGAGGATCATTTGCAGATGCATGGTAAGTGTGACTCACAACTTCACTATTCAGAGAATTGATTGTATTCTCTTAAAACGGACGGATTGGATTATCTTAAAGCTAAAGGGTACAGAGATTTACAAGGATGTTGCCAGGGCTAGAGGGTATGACCTATAGGGAGAGAGAGATTGAGTAGGCTGGGACTCTATTCCTTGGTGCGCAGGTGGATGAGGGGTGATCTTACTGAGGTGTATAAAATCATGAAAGGAACAGATCGGGTAGATTTACAGAGTCTCTTGCCCAGAGTAGGTGAATCGAGAACAAGAGGACATGGGTTTACGGCGAAAGGGAAAAGATTTAATAGGAATCTGAGGGGTAACTGTTTCACACAAAGGGTAGTGGGTGTATGGAACAAGCTGCCAAATAAACAGTTAGACAGGTACATGGATATGATAGGTTTGGAGGGCTTTGGACCAAAAGCGGGTAGATGGGACTAGTGTAGCTGGGCCATGTTGGCCGGTGTGGGCAAGTTGGGCTGAAGGGAGTGTTTCCACACTGTATCACTCTGTGACTTAAGATGGTGCGATCATAAAATCAGAGAGTCACAGAAACAGGTCATTTGGCCCCTGGGTCTATGCCAACCATCAAGCATCTATCTATATTAATTCCTTTTATCAGCACTTGGTTTGTACACAATTATGCCTTGACAGTTCAAGTGCTGGTCCAGATGCCTCTTAAATGTCATTATTGTTTCTGACCCCACCACCATCCCAGGCAGTGTTTCAGATTTCGCCCACCCTCTGAGTGTAAAAATTCCTCCTTAAATCACTTGCTCCTCATCTTAAACCTACGCCCTATGGTCGTAGATACCTCTGTCTTGGGACAATGTTTCTTACTATCTATCATATCTATGACCCGTACAAATTTGTACACCTCAATCACGTTCCCCATGGGTCTCCTCCACTCTTTTTCCTTCTAAAATAATACTTGGAGCTTGAATAAGCTTTTGAAGAAAGAAGATAAAAGTAAAGTGAGGTTAGTAAGTAAAGCAAATGGTAACAAGAAGTTGTTAATGTTACTTGACAAAAAAACTGACAGGACCAAATAACTTGAGAGGGCAAAAGTAAAGCAATAGGAGGTCAGCGTTTGCAATTGGAAGATCATCTATTTTGGACCTAAACAAGATGAATTGCAGTATAAAAGGTAAGAAATTGTAGGATGGGAAAAGATTTGGGGAATTTTTAAGTCATTTGGCAAAAATAAATAAGTCAAATAGATTTTGCCTTTATCTCAGATGCTTTTGGAATGCATGAGAGTTCACCTTTAGATACATAGAGCTTTGATCAGTCCATCAGAAGCACAATGTTTCTATGTTGGACACTTTTCCTCAGCATAGATGTATTAGCATTCGATTGGGTGCAATGCAGTTTCACCATAATTACAGTTAAGAACCAAAATGTTGGTACAGACACTGACGACCAGAAGTGATGCCACTGATCTGATCTTGACACACAAATACATGCACATTGCTCAACATGCACAGTGATTGCAAATGGTTTAAAGCGCTGGCAAAACATCAGTTGCTCAAAATTCTGTTGCATTTACAGTGCCTGCAAAAGTGATTAACTAGGGAATTGAGACTTGAAAACTCAGTAGTGATTCATTCTGCCTGGTTTGCTTCTGGAGAGTCCAGGCTTCATAACTTTTAACGTCCCATCATTGTTTATGCCCCGATCTGACCAACTCAGTCTTCCTTGGATTAATCTGACCTGCCACCCTAATCGCAAGCTTCACCATCACACCAACCCCTCGCTGAAAATCATCTATTAGCTATATTTCTCCCCCAACACCTCTGCCCCACGCCAGACTCTGCCCCACGTAGTCCTCTTCCCAGCTCTTTACAGCGGCGGAAGGCTGTAGAGAATAAGCCAGTGGCACCTCACAAGGACTGCTCTCACCTCAACCATGGAGTGTTTACCCTCCTACCATCCGGGAGGCGCTACAGGCCTCTCCGTTGCTGGACCAGGAGGTCCAGGAACAGCTTCTTCCCTGCGGCTGTCACACTACTCAACAATGTATCTCGGTGCTTGCCAATCACCCCCCCCCCCCCCCGGACACTCCTCCCACAGGAAAAACACTATGACTGTATGCATGTAAATAGATTTATTTATTGAAATCATATTCTATGTCGCTCTTCCAGGGAGATGCTAACTGCATTTTGTTGTTTCTGTACTGTACACTGACAATGACAATTAAAGTTGAATCTGAATCTGACATGATGCTTTAGGCCACGATGGAATATTTACCCTTCCGTCGGCCAAGTTCTATTAGGGCGCCTCTTATTGGAAGATGAAGTTATGAGAATGGGTAGCATAAACATGGATTAAATTTCCCCCCAGGATAGGAATGATGGGAACAAACTGCTTAAACTTCTTACTTTTATTTTACTTACTTTATTAATTTATTGAACATGTTAAAAAATACAAACACAAATAAACTTGTAATCAATAAAAAAAGAAAATAAAACACAAAGGAAAACAAACAAATAAGTAACTCAAATAATACAAATAATATCGTTCATGTTCAAAAGGGGTAAGAAGAAGTTTGAAAACTTTTCTGGTCCTACCCCCTCTTATTTTCTATACATTTTCATGGAAAAACAAAATAATGGGAACAAATGGACCCAAAATCTGTTGAACAGTCCACAAACAAGAAATAACCAAACAGAAAAGAAAATCACTGGTCCATCTCATAACCATTCAATCTTTGTTTCTGAAGAGCGTTTTTAGTTTGAATAGAGTCTTACATTAAACTATAAGGAGCATCTAATTGTTTCATCTGACAAGTTGACATAATCTTACAGTTAGACTCTGCCATAGCAAGAGTAGATTCAGAAGTTGCCTTTCTGCACAAAGAACAGCAGTAACGTAAGACTCCTTCCTTTTTCCCCAGCTTCCGCTGTGTATGCAAGGATAATTATTATTTTCAATAATAACATTGAGTTTTGTTGGATATTATCATGTGTTGAGTGCAGAGAAGCCTCAACCTAACAGAAAGGTGAATCGATCTCAAAGGATTGAATGTGATAACAAGGAACTGCAGATGCTGGTTCATCCCAAAGACAGACACAAATTGCTGGAGTAACTCAGCGGTTCAGGCAGCATCCCTGGGGAACATGGACAGGTGACATTTTGGGTTGAAATCCTTCTTCAGACTGAAAGTAGAGGGGCGGGAAAGAAAGCTGGAAAAGAAGAGAAACAGGACAGAGCACAGCTGGTTATAGGTGAACACGGGTGATGGGGATTATTTGATAAACAGATTGTTAGACAAAGGCCAGAGATGAGGAGATAGGTGTGGGCCTGAGAGAATAAAGAGTTACGATGCTTCAAAATTCAATTGAAATTGAAAATTCAATATTCAAATTGTTGGGTTGTCAGCCACCCAAGGTGGTTATGAGGTGCAGTTTCTCTAGTTTGCATGTGGCTTCACTCTAACAAGCACAGAAAGGTCAGAATGGGAAAGGGAGTTAAAATGTTTATTGGTCAGGAGATGTAGTCGGCCTTGGTGGACAGAGCGTAAGTTTTCGGCAAAGTCAAGTTGCCAAGTCTACGCATGGTCTTGCCAAATGCAGGAGCCCACGTCGGCAACACTGGACCCGGTTAGAGCAATAGATGCGGTTAGAGGAGGTGCATGTGAACCTCTGTCTCACCTGCAAGGACTGTTGGGTCCTTGGATGGAGGCGATATAGTGATACGTGTTACATCTCCTGCAGTTGCTTTGAGTGGGGGCTTGATCAATGAATTTTCCAATTTTAAGTATCTAACTCACAACAGCCACCTTCCCCCTCCCCTTTCTCATGAATCCCCCCCCTCCCCTCACTATTTCACCCTCCCCACCCCTTTTGAGCTCCCAAGAAATGGATATTAATTTTGAGCACTTCTGTTGAGGCACGGACCAGTGTCGCTTCGTCTCACCCCACCCCGCACTTCCCAACAAAACCAGATATTTTCTAACATTGCCATGCGTTTCAGAAACTGGAATTTAAATGTGGTTGAATTCCTACATCTTAATGGCATGTATAGTTTATGTGTTGACTGAAAAATTGAAATTCCACTTAAGTATAAATAATTTTGTTGGGGAGTGCCAGAACTCTTTAATTTTTCCAGTCGTTGCTGTTCATGTTCCAAACAATATCTTAAAATATTGGTATCCATAATTTTCAACAATTAGAATTCATAAATCTGAAATGGGTCTGATAATTCAAGGCTTGCCTTCAGTATTGGAAGGACTGGCTCTAAGTTTGATTAGCGTTGTGTTGGAAAAAGTGGTTTGGTGGTGTAAAAGGTGTAGGAAGGAGTTGCAGATGCTGGTTTAAACTGCTGGGGTAACTCAGCGGGACAGGCAGCATCTCTCGAGAGAAGGAATGGGTGATGTTTCGGGTCTGAAGAAAGGTCTGTCCTGCTGAGTTACTCCAGCATTTGTAACTATCTTAGATGGTGTAAAATGTTGGTTTACAAATTTGAGATGCCATTTGCGTATATAGTGCAGCTAACCACACTTTACCATCTGACCTGACTACATTCTTGTATTACTTTGGGTGAAGTATTTATTGAGGGTGAGAAAATTGCTGGGCATTCCTGACTTTGCAATGCACTTGCAGGCAAGCTGCAGGCACTGTACCTGATGATAGGATTTATAGTACTTAAATGTGATAGGATATGAGATGGGAATATTTTCCAAAGGATTCAGAACTTGTAATCGTGGAGAGTCCAAATCCCTTCAAATAAAAAGGTTATTGATATGAAATGTTTTCTATTGAGCTTTGATGAGTAGGTTAGAAGGTTAGATTTTCCCAAGATATTTTTTGTTTGACAAGGTAAGAGGACGATTCTTGAGGTCTCCAATTTCTTAGAAGCTAGTAGCGGCCAGTGTGACTGCTGAGAGAAAGTGCCTGACGTTATGTTTGTGATACGACTATACCAATAAGAAATTTGTTCAGGCAAACTTATAAGAAATTTACTTTACTTGAACCCTGCTTGGAAGGAAACGTTATCTGACAGTAGACCTTGCTTGTCCAATATCTGCATTTGATAGGCATACACAACCTACATTTTGCCAGTCAGATACTTGTGCACTGTGAGTACTTGTTCATTAGACGATAATTAAATTAATACACAGAAAATACTCAGAGGGATGCCTAATAGAACATTGTCTGTCTCACATCTGCTAGAGTGATCCAAAACTCATTCCACTGCCTTACACCATTCTTTGCAGATATGTACTCCTCTACTTTAAGTGCTCATTTATTTCATCATCTTCATTTGTTTGGGTTTAGTCAAAAGATGTTAAGTCTGGCTCCATTTAAGTTCTTTTTCTTCATTGTTGTTTCCATGAAATTGCACATGTCACCTGTCTGTCTCTCTCTGTTAACTGAAGATAGACACAAAAAGCTGGAGTAACTCAGCGGGACAGGCAGCATCTCTGGAGAGAAGGAATGGGTGACGTTTCTGGTCGTGTCTGAAGAAGAGTCTCGATCCGAAACGTCACCCATTCTTTCTCTCCTGAGATGCTGCCTGTCCCGCTGAGTTACTCCAGCTTTTTGTGTCTATCTTCCATTGAAACCAGCATCTGCAGTTCCTTCTTACATGTCTCTCTGCTAACCCATCTAAATCCTACAGCAAACTTTATATTTTGCCTCCTTTTTCTACTTTTGCCAACAAAAACAATAAATGGAATTCTCCAGAGAAAATATCGGTTAAAATCCCCTCCTGTTTTGGGCTAACAGCAAATGGAGCAACTTTACAGAGAAAGAGGGTTAGAAATAATAGCATATAGGAATCTGAGATGATGCATTAAACTAACCATTTTATTAATAACATTTGCACCATTACAAAAAGTGTTTTGGACTCTACAATAATAAAATCCGTTGAAGTGGTGTTTGTGTTGGCCTGACTTTCTTGCAAAACCTTTGATGAGTAAAATAATGAAATATCTAACGTAAACGGTGTTCCTTTGAATGTCTAGGGAGAGTAAAATGAGATATTGAAGGTCATTTAATCACCAGAGCTCCTTTTGTTGTGTTATTATTTTGTTAATTATCCTTATCAGAAAATGTTGCTCCTAGAGTTCTGACAATCTATGAGGCGAGTGAAAATAAATCTTGCTTCTGAATTTGAACAAGGCAACAATCTCTGCTTTTGTAACCAGATATGGACCCCCATGTCTGCAGGAGATGTACACATTTGCAAAAATAATGGCAAAGGCACTGGAAGAAGTACTAGCAGCGTAAGTGCTTCCAGATCAGGTGGGCTTTGTTCAAACAGATATTCTGAAATGCTCTCTCTATCCTTATTTGAGGCATTCCATGCATCCAGATTGAAGATTCTGCATAGGAATCTTAATATATGAGGAGATGTGTATTTAATAGAGATGAGTATGTCAGCGACTTTTTAGAGCTATATTCACACCATAATACTTTTTAAATTGCCTCTATTGAAGGACTTATTTAAACTAATTATTTAAAAAATTCAAATTTTGTTGATAAAGCATCGAAAAGCACAAAATCCTACAGATAGAACATTTTGAACCCTTGTGGATGTAGGAATGGAAGGTGCAATCAAAGTGGCTTAGAAAAATGTTCTGGATCGGTAGACAGATTATTATAACAAGTTTCAAATAATCTGATTTAGAATGTTTAACCATGCTGGTATCATTTCATTATAGCTCCATAAATTAAAATAATCTTCATGTATTCAGTCCAAGAGGCTAGTCCTGATTTGAATTTCCATTCTTAACATGGTGTGATGTTGTACAGTTGTGTTCATAGGAAGAAAATGAATATTTTATAATCTATAAGTTTCATTCATTTTCACAAAAATTGTGTAAGGCAGCAGGTGTTACATGTACTGTGAAAGGAAGTTAAGCTCCTAGCTTAGTATTGGACCAAAATGTACATGGTTAGAAATTGTAAAAAATACTGCTACAAATCTGAATGGGGACTCTTTTGAGGAAATAGTAAGAGAATGAACTAAACTGTTAGCAAATGCAAATTGCAAAGATTTAATTATGAATTGTAAACTGGAGTTTAGGCTATGATTGTGACGTCCACTTTATGCACAATCAATAGACAATAGGTGCAGGAGTAGGTCATTCGGCCCTTCGAGCCAGCAACGCCATTCAATGTGATCATGGCTGATCATCCCCAATCAGTATCCCGTTCCTGCCTTCTCCCCATATCCCCTGACTCCGCTATCTTTAAGAGCCCTATCTAGCTCTCTCTTGAAAGTATCCAGAGAACCAGCCTCCACCGCCCTCTGAGGCAGAGAATTCCACAGACTTACAACTCTCTGTGAGGAAAAAGTGTTTCCTTGTCTCCGTTCTAAATGACTTGCCCCTTATTCTTAAACTGTGGCCCCTGGTTCTGGACTTCCCCAACATCTGGAACATGTTTCCTGCCTCTAGCATGTCCAAACCCTTAATAATCTTATATGTTTCAATAAGATCCTCTCTCATCCTTCTAAACTCCAGAATATACAAGCCCAACCACTCCATTCTCTCAGCATATGACAGTCCCGCCATCTGGGAATTAACCTTGAAAACCTACACTGCACTCCCTCAATAGCAAGAATGTCCTTCCTCAAATTAGGGGACCAAAATTGTACACAATACTGCAGGTGTGGTCTCACTAGGGCCCTCAAATTAGGGGACCACAACTGCAGAAGGACCTCTTTGCTCCAATACTCAACTCCTCTTGTTATAAAGGCCAACATGCCATTCGCTCTCTTCACTGCCTGCTGTACCTGCATGCTTACTTTCATTGACTGATGAACAAGGACCCCCATATCCCGTTGTACTTCCCCTTTTCCCAACTTGACACCACTTAGATAGTATTCTGCCTTCCTGTTTTTGATACCAAAGTGGATAACCTCAAATTTATCCACATTAAACTGCATCTGCCATGCATCTGCCCACTCGCCCAACCTTTCCAAGTCACCCTGCATTCTCATAGCACCCTCCGCACAGTTCACACTGCCACCCTGCTTTGTTTCATCTACAAATTTGCTAATGTTACTTTGAATCCCTTCACCTAAATCATTGATGTATATTGTAAATAGCTGCGGTCCCAGCACCGAGCCTTGCGGTACCCCACTAATCACTGCCTGCCATTCTGAAAGGGACCCGTTAATCCCTAGTCTTTGTTTCCTGTCTGCCAACCAATTTTCTACCCATGTCAGCACTCTACCCCCAATTCCATGTGCCCTAATTTTGCCCACTAGTCTCCTATGTGGCACCTTATCAAATGCTTTCTGAAAGTCCAGGTATCCTAGAGTGTTTCTTTTTCTTCTGCCCAGATTTTTACTAATGATTAAAATAATTTATTCTTGTATAATTGCTTGTTATGTTTTAAAATCTGGAGTTTGAAATTGTTGTGTTTTTTTCATCTTAATATTAAAACTAATACTAAAATAGGTTAAGAATAATGTCCGTCTTAAATTGATTGGGTGTCGGATATCTTGGTTTTGTTATCAGCCTCCAATTCATATCCACGTGTAAACAAAGAGAGCTGACATCTTTGGGGTACAGCCTTGTGTGAGATCTTAATAGGTACAAACATTTGTTAGGCGTATCTTCGTTCATTTATTGTGCTGTTATCTTAAATTCAAATAGCTAAAGAAATGTTTGCTGACATACAGAACGCGAGTTTCAGGTCTTTTCCACATTATCCTGGTTAATTTGAAGCATGGATACAACACATGCAAGTAAAACATATGCCTGAGATTGTATTTAGAATGTAATTTATCCTGAAATTATGATCCTAAAAGCTGGATGTTATTAGATTCACTTTGAATATGTGAAGCCGAGATCAACCAGAAATGCAATCTGACCAATAGGATCAATCTAATTAGTGTGTAACTAAATGGGCTGCAATATGTTGCACTCTTAGCCCTTGAATAAAGAGGATCACTGAAGCGAATATATTTGTACCTAGAGGTTTGATCAAAAAGCATTGATTAATAGACATAGGCTTTTAAGTAACAATTCTTGCTCTGATAGCTCAAGGCAAATAAACTTTTGTGTGCTCCAGGTTTTTAATGTTAAAGTTATAGAGATTTCAGTTTCTCCATTTCAAGTTCAAACTAACAAAGGATGGGAGATTACACATCACCATCAATTTGGTTATTTGAAAACAATTTAATTTACGCAAAGAAACATACATCCCCACTGCCTTTTCGTTTTGCCAATCTGGTGTAATGGAGAATGGAGGGGTCAGAGATCATGTCATAGCAATTGCTTTGTTTAATCCTCCTTTCTACATCGTGAAACTGCTGGGCAGAGTTCAGCTACAAGGCTTCACAAATACCTTATAATGTCAAAGGAGGCCATTCAGCCAGTTGACTACATACCTCTCCCAAGAGAGCAGTCCCATCATTCTCAATCCCTCATTTTTATTTCCTTGTACCCCTTCAACTTATCTTTTTAGACATGCCCATATATTTCCCGTTGATTATTTTCATCATTAGCATACATTGGGGTAATTTACAGTAGCCAATTAACTTATGGGAAGATAGACACAAAATGCTGGAGTAACTCAGCAGGACAGGCAGCATCTCTGGTTAGAAGGAATGGGTGACGTTTCGGGTCAGACCTTCTTCAGACCGGTCTCGATCTGACACGTCACCCATTGCTTCTATCGAGAGATGCTGCCTTTCCCGCTGGGTTATTCCAGCATCTTGTATTTATCTTGGGTGTAAACCAGCATCTGCAGTTTCTTCCTACATAATTATGAGCATTTAAAAAAAAAAAAAGTAGGATGAAATTGGGGTGTCACAGATAGAAATCTGAGTCCCTGGAATTCGTAACTTTCCAAACTGACATATTCTAAATGAAATTTGGATCAAACTTGGCATACCAATATCACGAACTTTGTTTTAATTTTGTTGAACCACAATTATACATAGAGTTTACGGACACAGGTGCAGGTTCTAGAGGGAGATGACTGTGAAAACACAAGGTGATCTTTATTCTCCTTCACGAGCTTCATTTTAATGTTAATGGCGTCTGCATGTGTAAAAGATAAAAAAAAGAATTTCACTATGCAATTGCATATGTGACACATAAAGCACCCTTGACTATTGACACATAGAGTTTAAGGACACACGTGCAGGTTCTAGAGGGAGATGATTGTAAAAATACAAGGAGATCTTTATCCTCCTTCCAAGCTCCAGGAGTACTCCTTTAGTACTCAAAGACAAGGGGGATCAATCTGTTAACCTTTGATGTCAGTGGAATTGAATCTGCATGCAACAATGCTGTCATTACTTGTTTAAACCTGGATGGCCTACACTTTCAGTCAAAATCCCAGCATTTCTTACCTGTTGTCCCACTCCCTCCTGTTCCCATCCAACCAACATAAGGTATTTCCACTTTTTCAAAGGAAACAGATATATTTATTTGTGAATAGTGATCATAAATTAAGGATTTGGGTAGATTACGCAAGAAACAATAATCAAAATGAAAATGTCATATGTTGCTTTGCTTTGATGTACAAAGAAATGAAAGTTTATCAGCTCACACTGTTTGTCTTCTATTGCTAGCCGACTATACGTTTTGCAGGGTGGTTTGGCTCAACAAGAGTGGAGAGTTCCTGAACTGATGCACAGACTCCTTCAATACCTTGAGCCTAAACTAACACAGGTGTATAAAAATGTGCGAGAAAGAATAGGAAGGTAAGTGCTTTCAAATAACAGGATTTAAAATATTGTAATAACCTGCTTATGAGTATTTCTATACAAAGTTGTGACTTAGATGTAGAATACTTTAAATCAATATTTGAATATAGTGTAAGTTTAAAATATAGCTCCTTACCGGCTGACATTCTTTCTTCTTTTCTCTAAAATTCCTTTATTTGCCTTCTTTCTTCTCCAAATATATTTATCTTCTTCCTTATTAAAACCATCTTAAAGTGCGTGAGCTTCTATTTGTGTGAGAAGCATCCTAGTTGAGTACGATCTCGCGCTGGTTTTAATCCATTGATTTCAAATTGTATCAAATCCACGAAATAGTTGTAAGGAATGGGAATTCTGATTGTTGGTTGCCCACGCACTAACCCAGATGCGCCTGGTCTGTAAACCAGCACCCAATGTCAGTAACACACTACAAACATCAAATCATGTGACTCAATTATGTGGCACTATTTAAGCAAATGGTTGCTTATTTAAAATCAATCATGCAGGTCTACAAACTTCTAAACAGAAATAAAATATTAATATTTGTGTTCCCAATTCTAAATGTTGTGAATTAAATGGCAATACAATCTGTGTTTGTTGTTACATAATATATTTTATACAAGATAACGTTGCACTGGACTATTCTTCCCTTTAATTTTACTTTTCACTTTCTTTTCCTGCAGTGTTCTAACATATTTATTCATGATAGATGTCACCCTCCCTAATTCAAATCCAACACTGTCACCACGTGTCTCTGAATTCACCAGCCGTATCATAGGTCAACTTAAACCTCTGATGGAAATTGAGGAAGAGATACAAAATCACATTGTTGAAGAAAATGGTATTGGGGAACAAGATGAAAGAACCCAGGCAATTAAACTTCTGAAAACAGGTAGAACAATTAATACACAATTAATATTTTGTGCACAGTTTATTAACCTTTTCAATGAGTGGTTTCCTATATGGAGTAAGGCTGCATTCCTTAATTGTTGAGATGGAGAGTGGTGAGCCTGGCCTGGCCTGTCCTTTTTCAAGCCATGGTAAGTTGGTTATTGAGGTGGTTATCAGACTGGATCTTAATACAATATTGTGTGGTGTATTCATTTGTTGGTGTGAAACATACATCTATTGAAGACTAAAATGAATTGTTTAGGTGTGTATTTATTATTGTCACATCTACTGAGGTACACCTTTGCTTTGCACACTTTCCAATCAAATCAGATAATTTTATATGTAAATCCAATCAACCCAAACTAAATGACAATAGGTAGAGCAAAGGAAAAGATGCAGTGTGCAGAATATTGTAATACGTAGAAAATACATTTAAAGGAGTCGCACAATTGTATTGGATTGTAGATACTCCTCTGGGGCCAGCAGACAAACAGTTGCCACACTCCACCTTGGTGGTGAACAAGTTCATTCAAATTTCTATAAACGAGTTTCAGAAGAAGCGACTTGGGTTTTATTTTTCCATTCCTGAAGGTTTTTTCCCAACTTAGTATTGAGTCGGTCTGAAGAATGGGCTCGACCCAAAACGTCACCTATTCCTTTTCTCCAGAGATGCTGTCTGACCCACTGAGTTACTCCAGCTTTTTGTGTCTATCTTAGTAATTGAGATGTTGTTTGTTAATAAAATTGTCTTACAGTTTACACCAGATGTACTTTATTAGGCACAATATTTCACAGTGCTGCATTTGATTTAGAGCCGAATCTATCAGTGTGACAGCCATACCCAAATTATGTGAACATTTGGGTCAATGATAAATTAATCTAATGTTTTGTAGGTTGTGCTTGCAGCTGCTAGCAACGTGGCGACTGCATTAAATTATAAGGATCTGACGATGTAGAATCCCGTTGAGACTTGCCTGATTCGTAATCTGCCTAATGAATAGTTAGACTGCTGGTTGCGGAAGCATCATTATCGGCTCACATTCTATCGTTCCTTCCTCACTAAACCTGATTCTCTATCATTGATCCATCATATTATTTCATATAACTATTAAAACTCTGATCTTGTATGTGTGTGTGTGTGTGTGTGTGTATAATCACATCTTCTTGAAAAAACGACGTGCTAATGGTAACATTTTTACATATTCCGGTAGAGAGTTTCCCCCTGGAGTCCAAAATCAGTTTATCTAAAAAGAAAATCATGCTTTATTTCTCCAGTTATTAATGAAAATATTCAAAAATCTGAAAAGACTGGAAAAAAAAGCCGCTGTCTTCTTGCTCGTGCTGCAAGTGACGTCACCCCCTGACCACGCTCCCCGCCTTCCTGCACTCGGGCCCTGTCTGGAGCCGGCCTCCCGTGGGGGCTACGGGTAGGGGACTGGTGCGTTGGGGGAAGCGGGAGCCACCAGCCGGGTGCGAGGGAGTATTGTGTTTGGGAACCACCCCTCCCCTGTGACGACGCGCCCCCCCCACCCCGCAAACTCTACCCCTCTCCCTCTCTTCCCGCTCCCTTTCTGTCCCCCACGCCTCCCTCTCTGCCCGCCTCCCTCTCTGCCCCCTCCCTCTCTCCCCCCCCCCTCCCCCTCCCTGCCCCCTCCTCTCTGCCCCCCCTCCCTCCTTCTCCCCCTTCCTCTCTGTCTCTCTCTCTCTCTGGCCCCTCGCTCTCTGGCCCCTCCCTCTCTGCCCCCTCCCTCTCTACCCCTCCCTCCCTCTCCCTCTTTAGCCGCGCCTGCGCAGTTGGGGGCTATGCGTGAGTAGATAGGGTGGGGGATGGGGTAAAAGGAATTAATAATATTAATATAATATCAAGGGGGGGTGTGTGTGTGTGTGTTGGTTAGTATGATGGTTAGTGTGACGTCGCAGCCCCCTCCCCCCCACCGCAACTGCGCGTTGAGGGGACGGAACCCAACGGGTCCCCCCGGTCTAGTATAACTTAATCTTCCTTTTGGATGCATTTGTACATATCTTTTAGCTACTTTTCTGTATTCAAGACTCTGCTTCTGTTATTTTCAAATAGTCTCTTTTATTAAACTTTCTTTATTAAAGTTCTTCCTTCATCTACTCAATTTATTTTAAATGTGTCTTCTTGCTGCTTCTTCACTGTGGTTATGCTATTTCTAAACTTGTTCTTTGCTCTCGACTCAACTTCCTCGAACTAAAATTCTAACAAATTATTTAAACATTCTTACCTCTTTTTGAAGTAGCTTTAAAGCAATTCTTATTTGTTCCTATTATAAGCTCAAGAGAATCAAGAATGGAGAGTTCAGAAAATGTAGTTGTCATATGTACTGACAACAGAAAAATAAAATTGTTGCAGTTTAGCCAGCCCGTGAACACAATAACACAAGATAATATATATATATATATATTTTTTTTTTTTTTTAATGAGTAACCGTTACACTAGGTAACCATTATAGTTCAAAAAAAACAAACCAAAAGTGTAGCCAAAAACACAGTCCATGGAAGATCATAGTTGCTAAGGTTTGTGAGATGCTGCCTGTCCCGCTGAGTTACTCCAACATTTTGTGTCTGTCTATAGAATTTAAAGATGATTGGAGCTGTATCTAAGCTTCTGTTTATTCCTAATGGCTACACATCAAATCAAGCTGTGGGGCTTTCATTTTGTGTTATGGAAACCTAAAGTTAATGGTAAAGATTTGACATCCTAACCTGTGGCATTTTTGTTTTGCTGCGTAGTGCTGAAATGGTTAATGGCAAGCGCAGGGAGGTCATTTTCCACAGCAATTGCAGAACAGCTCCATCTCATGCCATTATTATTCAAGGTATATTGTAATATTTCAATCTTACTTTCTGGATATGATTGGGAAAAGATGTATATTTGTTTGAACTGTTTCTTAAATGTGATTTGCCCTGCATAATTAGTTCTTAAAATATAATATGTTTCATGTTTCTGCTATCGAAAAGCAGATAGTTTGCCTTTGCTGTGGCTTCACTTCCTAGATGCAAGCAAAAAGTACACACTTCATCTATTTATCGCTCTGCATTGGCATTGCACATTGTTTAAATTTAGAACGGAATGAAATTAGGTGCAAGAACATGCACGGTAGTGGACCAAATCTTGGCATAGCCACTTGCCATTAATGTCCTCTCATCTCTTTATTTCTAGTCTCTTATTTTGATATAGTTGTTACTCTGATTTTGTTAAACGGTTAAAATTATGTTAAAGATCCATGGTTAGTTTTCCTCTCGAGTTATAAAATTAGATTACATTTTGTAATTTTTTTAAAAAGATGGGAATTTTCTTCCTATTCATTTAAAAGAAAGTTTATACCTGATTGAATTAGATTGTAAGTTAATTTGACAGTATTCTTCTTGCCAAATTAATTTCCCCCATTGACACATCGAGTATTTTATACTTTGCAAATTGAGTAAGCAATGTCACTATAAATAACTTTTGTCTTTAAAAAAAATTTAGATCGCTCCTGTTGAAAATGATGAGAGTTACGATGAACTTAAAAGAGATGCAAAGATGTGTTTAGCACTCATGTCTCAGGGATTGCTTTATCCCCATCAAGTGGTTATGGTATTAGATGTTATGAAACAGGTAAGTGGTGCATTTTGATATGCTGTCTTTTTTAATTTAGTAGACTAATTTAAGAATAAACCTCTTCCCTTGTACTGTTCTAAATGATAATGTGCACACGTGAAGATGGCTACTTACAAGATTTCAAAGGATCACGTTTAGAAAACTAAGATTTAAAATACTACATTTGTTGGAAATGTGGGAACTGAGTTTCTGCTTCGATTATGATTGACAATGAGACACAAACTCATGATCCTATACACCTCTATAAGATCACCCCTCATCCTCCTGTGCTCCACGGCATAGAGTCCCAGCCTGCTCATCCTCTACCTATAATGTGAGACTATGGTTTTAAACCAGCATCTGCAGTTCTTTCCTACACATTTTGTCCACTCCACTGCGAAATATCCTCAAGGTATGTCTACTTTGAAGAAGTTCTCCGCCTCTTTCCGAGTCTGTAGAAGGGCCTGGACTGGAAACGTCACCCATTCCTTCTCTCCAGAGATGCTGCCTGGCCCGCTGATTTACTCCTACATTTTGCGTCTACCTTCATTAGAGGGTTCATCCACTGCAAAATTGTTGGTAGAGCTCAAAAATAAGAATGGGTGCAATCACTTTTATGTGATTGCACTATCAGCCTCCCAATAGCCAAGGTAAGGGAACTTGGCATAATGAGAATGGCTATAAATTTGGTCAAAAAGGAAATTTGTGAGGTTTAGAAAGATTAAATCAGCTAGAGTCTTTAAAGAAATATAAAGTAAGCAGGAAAGAACTCAAGCAGTGAATTAGGAGAGCAAATATGGGCCAGGAAATATCCTTGGCAAGTAGGATTAAAGGAATCCCAAGGCATTTTATACATATGTTCAAAGCAAGAGGATAACTAGGACAAGCTTAGTTCAACAACATGCTGGGTATAGAGGATGTAGGTGGGTACTAAACATGTACTTTGCAACGGTATTCACCAAGGAGAAGCTCATAGAGGATAGTGTGATCAGTGTGGGGGCATTTTGGGATCAAGAAGGAGTTTGTGTAGGTTTTGAAGAGCATTATGGTGCATAAATAGCCAGGGCCTGATTGGACCTGTTAGGAGAGGACCTTATTGAGTGAGGCAAGAGAGAAGAGTGCTGGTGCCTTGATGAATAACTTGGTATCCTCTCAAACCCCAAGTGGGGCCCTGGAGATTATTCAATGGTGTTCCTTTGTTTAAGAAGGAATATAGGGATAGTCCAGAAAATTACAGGCCAGTGAACTATTGGAAAGGATAGAAAGTGAAGAGGATTGGGTAAAGATGGTGGTATTGGAGAGGACTCCCGGGAATAGGATTTATTGACATTTGGAAGAGAATGGGCTAATTTGGGGACAGTCGGCATGACATTGTGTAGGAACGGTTATGTGCAGAGGTGAAGAAGGTGATTAAAAAGTGTAAGGCAGTGAAGATATTCTACATGGATTTTCCTAATGCATCTGACAAGGTTCCTCATTGTTGACTGATCCAGAAGATTAAGATGCATGGGATCTGCGGTGACTTGCTGGATAGAATAGTGATGGAAAAATGCCATCCTGGCTGGAGGTCGATGACCAGTGGCTCCACAGGGATCAATGCTGGGACCTCTGCTGTTTGTGATATATATATATATATATATATATATATGACTTGGATGAATATGTAGATGGGTTAGTTTGTAAATTTGAAATGTCATCTAAATTGGAAGAATTGTGGACAGTGAAGAAGGATGACAAAGTACATAACAGAATATATATCTGTTGCAGATATGGGTGGAGAAATGGCAGACAAAGTTTAATCCGGTCAATTGTGGGGTGTTGCACCTTGGCAGTCATTTGTAAGGGAAAAGTATAGTTAATGACAGGATCCTTCCTGCATTGATGTATAGAGGGATCTTGGATTCCAAGCCCATAACTCCTTAAAACTTGCCACATAGGTAGATGGAGTAGTAAAGGAGGTGAATGGTATACTTCACTGTCGGATGGGGCAGTGAGTACGAGAGTTAAGAAGTCATATTACAGCTTTTTAAAACTTTGGTTAGATCACACTTGGTGTATTGTGTTCAGTTATGGTCACCTCATTACAGGAGGGATGTGGTGGCTATGGAGAGGGTGCAGAAAATGATTTCCAGGATGCTGTCTGGAATGGAGGGTATTAGCTGCAGGGAGAGAGGTTGGGCAGACTTGGATTGTTTCCCCTGGAGAATCAGAGACTGAGGGGAGACCTGATAAAAGTTTATATAAAATTACGAGTGGTGTAGATGAGGTAGAAGTCATATTACAGCAAAATTACGAGTGGTGTAGATGAGGTACACAGTCGGAAACATTTTCCCAAGGGGAAATGTCAAATACTAGATGGCATAGTTTTAAGGCTAGAGGGGAAAAGTTTAAAGGAGATGTATGGAGCATGTTTTTTTTTTACAGGGGGTGGTGGGTGCCTGGACTGTGCTGCCAAGGTTAGTGGTGGAAGCAGCTGTAATAGTCACATTTAGATCGTCATATGAATATGTAGGAATTGGAGGGAATAGGGGTCATTTGCAGCAAAAAAAAAGCATTGGTGGAATTTTGCATCATGTTCTGCATGGTTATCGTGGGTGGAAAGGCCTGTACCTGTGATCTACTGTTCTATGTTGGAGACCCTGGATACCTGGACTGGGTCTGTTATCTTATCAGAAGTGATCTTAATGAATAGAAGACACCAGACTGCAAATGCTGGAGTTTTGATGGAAAAAAAGCACTGGAGGAGCTTTGGGGAATGGAAGTTAGGGACAGCCATTGAATCCTGTAAATTGTGCAAGTGCCCAATACAACTCACTCATGGGCAAATAGGACATAAATGTTGTGTCAGAGATTCATTCAGCACCTTTATATTTACTGTAAAAAATCAAACTGGATGATAGTAACCAGTGCAGTGTAAATAAAATATCAACAAAGGCTCCTGCTTGTTATGCTGCGGATAATAATTTTGTTTTTTTTCTTATTTACACAGACATCAGAGAGCAGTTCTTGGCATGCGAAATACACTGTTTTAACTTATCTCCAGACCATGGTGTTCTACAATCTATTTATTTTTTTGGACAATGAACAGGCTGTCCAAGATGTAAGATGGCTCGTCATAAAACTCTTGGAAGATGAACAGTTAGAGGTAAGATAATCAGATGACAGAGGAAAATACTGGAAGGTCTCAGCCCAAGCCATGTCATACAGTTTTGTTCTTAAATTCACAATAGTTGTAAAGTGTACATTGCCAATATTTTTATATGCAGAAATAATTTGCTCTGCTTAGATTAATTGGAACTACTCGAGCTTCACATTTAAATGACACTTTACATTTAAATTTGCTCTCATTTATAGAGGCGAAGAAATATTAAGATATAGTCCTTTGAAGTGCAATGTTAAATAAATGACTGATGAAACATTTTTTATCCTTGATCAAATTCCAACCTTTTATTTAGTAAATGTCACCCTCACAAATGTGTTTTACAATTTTCCTAGTTGGTTATAAATGTAATGTTAAATGTTCCTGCCTGAAAGAGGTAACAACTTTCTTGTATCAGCATACTTTAAGTTTCTGAACCTGACTCAGAGTCTTAGATTCACAGTCAGACAGCACAGAAACAGGCCCTTTGGGCCAATTTTATGTCAACCAAAATGCCCCATCAAAGCTCGTCCCATTTATCCACGTTTGACTCTTATTCCTCTGAACCTTTCCTCTCCATGTACCTGTCCAAATGTCTTTTAAATGTTGTTATTGCACGTGCTTCAACTAATTCCTTTGGCAGCTCATTCCATATACCCCCAGACCTCAAATGTAAATGTTTTTATTGCTGATGCTGAGGAAGTTCCTGGGGGATTTTTACAGCCTTGAGAAGCAGGTGGAGAGAGACAGCAACATGAGCCGAGCCTTGCGACAGGTGAATCACATAGAACTGCTGTGCATGTCCGAATGAACTGATAAAATAGTCATTGTGGGCTTTGTTGTAGTACTACAGGAAAATACACGAATGAGGCAGAATTGGGTGTTAAATATGCTGTGTGAACCTTGGGTGTGAAATGATGAATATCCTTTAACTGCCTACAGACACGAGAAATGGCTGCTATCACCCTGAGTGGTCTTTTGCAGTGCAATTTCTTGACTATGGATCCCACCATGCAGCTGCACTTTGAACAGCTCTGCAAGACCCAACTTCCAAAGAAGAGGAAGCGAGACCCAGGCACAGTAATAGATACTATTCCTCCAGCAGGTAAAAATGAGTATGATTATAAAATAGCCTGACTTGCAGCCAGGACTGGAATTCATTTTTTGCTTCTAAGCCTTTTTTTACTGGGCGATCTCGAAGGGCAATCTGTAATAAGTGTACAAACATTAAAAGCTGTAATTGGATTATTTTTAAATATGAATGATATATGCAATAGATGTACCACTTTTCACCAGCCTCCATAGATTTGGTTCGACGGCATGCCGGAGTATTGGGATTAAGTGCCTGCATCTTATCGAGTCCATATGAAGTGCCCACTTGGATGCCACAGCTTCTGATGAACCTCAGTGGACACCTGAATGATCCACAACCTATAGAGGTAAATAGAACCTGCTGCTCAGAGAAACTACATTTTCTGGTGAATTATTTGGAAATTTACAGTATTTACTCAGAAAACGGAACCAATTAAAACAAAAAAATGTTCTTCATTTAATCTTCAATCATGAAGTGCACATATTCAATTAGTTTAGTTTATTGTCACAAATACTGCGGTACGGTGAAAAGCTTTTGTTGCATGCTAACGAGTCAGCGTTATGTTTCTAAATAACGGAGTTGTGAAGGAACTGATATACATGGTAGATTTAGATTAATTTTACAGCAGAGTAATTTGTAGTTAAGTTACATTAGACTGAATGGGAGTGTGTTACTTCACTGAAATTATGGTTAAGTGCAGATTTAACTTTGTGCACAAATTCATCGAGTGGTGTATTGTGCAAAACTTAGAAGAACCCGGTCGGTATTGAAGGAAATATTTTCAAATTAGTATGCAATCTTTTTACGTTTGAGTTCGGGACATTAGGAATTTCAAATCTTGACATTTTTTTCCTACGGTTAAAAAAATTAAACTGAGGTTTAAGTAAAAATAATGCATGAAAAGAAAATCCAAAATGTAGTCCTGAGACTGAAGGTAAACAAAAATTGTAAATAAAAGAGTTTTTGTCAAGTTTAGGGCTAATTGTATTTCGTACAGACCTGTTCAACCATCCATGTCATTTGACGGAATTCCTGGTTGGAAATCCATGTGCTGGTTAAATTGAGATGACTCGATTAGGGTGTGCGTGGATCAGGAACTCAGGAACTATACACATACTGATTAAAAATATAAACTGGCACAATGTAAAAATAAATGCATAGAAAGCTACAGGGGCAGAATGTGGTGGCAAGGCCAAATCATCTGTGCTTGATGTTTCTGTGTACTCAATTAGCTCATTAAAAAATGCCCGATAAATTGTTCTATTTACAAATTAATAAGTGCACAGGATCAAAGGTATCTACAACTTTTGCGAATAGCAGAGCAAATGCCTAGAATGAAAGTTAACACGTAATTGTTCAATTTTAAATGTCCATATTCAAAGTGAGGGGAAATAATTGTCATCCATTAGTAATTACTACCTTTTCACGACAGGATGTACATTATTATTTATAAGCGTTGCGTGGGAAATGAATGCGCAAGTGAAATAAATACACAGTGGTTAAGGATTCATTTCTATTTTGGGGAAGAAGTTAATGAAGCAGCACAGAAGGGATTGTTTTGTTGGGTTCTGGCTTATTCTCAATTACAGCAAAGTCTTTCTTTTGTTTTGCCTGTATTCCACTAAAATTCCCTTTTGTTTTCACAGTTGACTGTGAAAAAAACGTTATCTAATTTTCGAAGAACTCACCACGATAACTGGCAAGAACATAAGCAGCAGTTCACAGATGACCAGTTAGTGATTCTTGCAGACCTCCTTGTGTCACCATGTTACTATGCCTGAGGAGGTAAACAACAGTTGAAACCAAATACTTAGAATACAAAGTATTTATCACCCCCAGCCCATATCTTTATGTTTCCTGCTGATGCACATTATTTTCTATAAATGAATGTTTTCTGCAAAGGCATTGAGTGTTGTTTTTCAAGAATCATACTTCTCTGTTTTTACCAATTTTTGGAGGGCTGAGGTACTAAAATGAGTTTGGAACAACAATTGTTCTGAAATGCATTATTCCAGGTACAGTGTCCAAATACCGTTGGCTATGTGAAAACCAAAGCTTTTACTTGTGTATTGTCAGCGAGGTGCTAGTTCTCTGGTGTCACTGTTTTATTGATGGTGATGGGCTAGTCTAGTTCCTGTTTGCTGACCTATCATAGCCGGAAGCACCCAGTATTACTTTGGAAACTAATAATCAAAACAATATATAGCTAAATAATAGATTTTTCCCCAAACTTTTATTTCTGCATTATCCAAAAGCTAGAAGAATTTATAATCCAGTATGATCTTGATAGAGAGAGAGAGAGAAGTCAAGAGTGTTTTATTGTCATGTGTCCCAGATAGGACAATGAAATTCTTGCTTGCTGCAGCACAACAGAACATGTAAACATAGTACAAAACGGGAGAAGAAAAAAAAGTTCATTGGACACATGCACACATACTCAATAAATAAAATATAATGTAATAATAATGATTAAGAAGGATCTGCAGATGCTGGAAAAATCGAAAGTGGGCAAAAATGCTGGGGAAACTCAGCAGGTGAGGTAGCATTTATGGAGCGAAGGAATAGGTGACGTTTCGGGTCGAGACCCTTCTGCCCACTAGCCCACTGTTTCCGCATCTTCCTTTTCTCTTCCTGTCCTCCCACACATCAGTCTAAAGAAGGGTCTCGACCCGAAACGTTACCTATTCCTTCGCTCCATAGATGCTGCCTCACCCGCTGAGTTTCTCCAGCATTTTTGTCTACCTGCAATAATAATGATAGCCTGTTGCAGTTCAGAGCTTATTTGTTGTCGTGTTTAATAGCCTGATGGCTATTACCTGGACATTACTGTTTTCAGGCTCCTGTACATTCTTCCAGATGGCAATGGTGAAATGAGTGCGTGGCCAGGATACTGAGGGTGGCGGATTTTTTACTTCAAACCTGTACAATGATTATCTATTTTAGTTATACCAAAAGTAAGCATGCAGGTACAGCATGCAGTGAAGAAAGCAAATGGCATGTTGACCTTCATAGCGAGATGATTTGAGTATAGGAGCAAGGAAGTACTACTGCAGTTGTGCAGGGCCCTGGTGAGACCACACCTGGAGTATTGTGTGTAGTTTTGGTCTCCTCATTTGAGGAAGGACATTCTTGATATTGCGTGAGTGCAGCTTAGGTTCACCAGGTTAATTCCCGGGATGGATGACTGACATGATGAAAGAATGGGTCGACTGGGCTTGTATTCACTGGAATTTAGAAGGATGCTGGGTATGTTATAGAAATATATAAAATTCTTAAGGGATTGGACAGGCTAGATGCAGGAAAAATGTTCCCGATGTTGGGGGGGGGTCCAGAACCAGTGGTCACAGTTTAAGAATAAGGGGTAGGCCATTTAGTTAGGACTGAGATGAGGAAAAACTTATTCACCCAGAGTTCTGAATCTGTGGAATTATCTGCCACTGAAGGCAGTGGAGGCCAATTTGCTGGCTGTTTTCAAGAGAGAATTAGATCTAGTTCTTAGGGCTAAAGGAATCAAGGGATATGTCGAGGATATGCAAAGGGAATCAAGGGAAAAATAAACATTGTATTTCTGTTCCAACTTTTCAATCTAATTTGGATGGTATCTTTGATATGTAGAACCAAACCAATTTTGATCTCACCATAATTTTCCTTTTTCTCCTAGACTGTGGTTCAATTGACTAATGGAAAATGGTTTTGGTGCTACCACTATTGAACAACAAAAAACATTTGTTATGTACATATGCCTGAGAATCTGATTAACCATATAAATCTCTGAAGGCCCAAGAAGCTGCAAATTCTAATATTTTGTGTCATTCAAGATGATGAGATCTTTTTAAATCCAAGTAAATAATTCACAAACAGCAGAAATTGTGTATGTATATAAGTGTGTTTAGTAGAATTTTAATTTTAAGTTTATAATATATAGACAATAGTTTTTTTTTTCTTTGCTAATTTACAGAAATTGTAATTAAACACAAATCACTCTGCTGAATTTGTAAAATTCTTGTACAGTTTTTGCTCAAAACATCCTCATTTCTTGACTGCTCTTAAAACAGCTCTGGCTATTGAATGGGCACTTGCATAACTGCTGTTGGGGCTGTAAAGGAAATGTAAAAACTGTACAAACAGGAGATGAAGCAACACATTTGTACAGAATGTAATCTTTAAAGATGTGGCGTTATATATGTTGAGTTTCATTTGTAATGGTGTGAATTTATAGTGGTTCTGTCTTCAGATCACGTGCTTTTCAATGGTTTTGTTGTTAATGCTTTCAAGAAAATACATTTTGTCATCAGTTTGCCTAGACTGCTTCAGGTTTATCACGCTGCTGGTTTTGCTGTATTTAATATAATTTTAATGTCTTATTGTATTGAAACTTTTTATTAAATTCCGTTAACTTTATTTGCTTTTCCCCAATTACTTGATATTTGTTACAATGTATGAAATGCCAGCATCAAAAGTACTATCTTTTATTGTGCAATTAATCTGATGATAAACCATGGGTAAAAAGTCAAATCATACGATTGTACGACGTGCAAGACTTAACCACTATATAGGGTATTGCCAAAAGCAGTGGTTTTAGATGTACTACCGCATATTTTAAAGCCAATAAATGGATTGTTTGTAACACATCTGCATTGCTTGTGAGAATGTATATGATGGTGTAAAACTTTTAGAAAAACTGAAATCTTTGTTTCTTCATTATTCACAGAATAAGCAAAATAACTCCAGATGACTTTTCACTCGAGTGATGTATTTTGCTGAGTTACTCACTTATCCCCAATCCCGCTGATTCCTACTTTTATGCAAATATAACCTTTTTTTTCTGGGTCATTGCATTGGTTTCCCTATTAATATAAGCATACATTCATTTGTTAAACAGCATGATATTATTTTATGAGGTGATATTGACCAAGAGGAAGTTCCACTGTATGCCAACATTGACTTTTCAACAATATTGCATTTGTGTTTTGCATGCTGTTGACAATAATTTCACAAGTATTCCTTGGGCAGAAAAACTGGGGGGGGGGATGCCATCTGTGCTGTGCTTTTGAAGATCATTTGGTTCATGGAAGAGAATGCTAGTATTATGCTGGATGTCAGCAAATAGCACCATTGGATTTAAATGTCTTCATCTATTCATCCAATGCCTAAACAAATCATTTCCAGGTGCGGCTCACTGGATGGCAGTTAAAGCTGGAGAGTTCATCTAGAGCTACTCTAAATCAATAATTTACAATAAGTGGGCTTCTCTCTGATATAACGAATAACTAGAAAATATATTGGACAAATTGTGACTCGTAATGGGGGGAAAATACATTTTATTTAATTATTCGGGACAACATCAATGCAGTAACGCCATTGCTGGAAATTCTTTTCATTTTAAATGGCAATGATTTACTCTGTTGAAATAGTTGGTTTTGTATTGGGTTATTATTGGCACATGTACTGAGCTACAGTGAACCTAATGCCAATTCATTCAGAATGCTGCATGAAACCTACCTTTTTATGCCAAAAGTAGTTAGGATTCTTCACGCTCAATATTATATTCCAGACTCGACCAGAAATAATATTGTGTAATTCAAAATACTAATGCAGAAATGTTGACGCAAGACACTGCGGTTGCTGGAATCTGGAACAAAAAAACAAGCTGCTGGAGCAACCTGGTGCGGGATAAGCAGCATTTGTGAAGGGAAAACGATTGTTGATGTTTAGGGTCAAGACCCTGCAGCAGGATTGCGGGTTGAGAGGCAAGATAGCCAGTATAAAGAGGGAGGGGTGAGGCAGGAGCTTGCAGGTGATGTGTGGGGGTGTGGGGAGAGATTGGGTGATGAGGGAAATTATGGTTAGATTGAGCAAGGTGGCAGAGGGGTAGGGCTGTAGTTAAGGGACTGGCATGTGGGTGATAGGCAGTGGAAGAACATTACTCTTTATTTATCTTTAAAGTGGAGAGAGGAAGGAAACTTGTTATGCCATTCATGGGAACATTATTTACATATACATCTGACCAATGAATATATGGGAGGTCATTCATAACCTGGGGATGGTCTGTATTGTTAAACAGGGACTCCTTGTTCTAGATTTTTCTGCACAAGTAAATATCCTCTACACTTTAATCTTGTAAGACCCTTCAGGATCTTGCAGGTTCAATTAAATTTAAATCTTACTCCAAACTCCAATGGATAAAAGTCAAGTATGTCCAACTTCAAGACAATTGTGCCCATTCCAAACAACAGTGTAGTAAACCTGAATTGCTTCCAATGCAGAAATACTGAATCACAGAGAAAACTTGGCAAGTTTATCATCTTTAATTCCCTTTAAAAGATTTGTGTGCACATACAATGATCAACATTAATTTTAAAATGTCTTGCACTGAGCAGAAGCAAAAAATTCCTTTTATTTGAACATATAAATAAAACATTTTTTTCTCAACGATTAAGGCAATTGAAAATCCCTGGTTTAACTTGCCCAGAGTGACCTTGTGTTCCCACCCTAAATCCACTGCCAAGAACCTGTCTAGTTCCTTCCTGGCATCCATCATTGTTTCTCACTCCATGAACTGTGTTGCCATTTGAACTTTGAACATTCTGGTTTCATTATTCGTTCCCAGGGCATGGACATCATTGGGCAGGCTGATCATTTTTGTTCATGAACTGAGAAACTTAAGAGCCAACAAGATTAGTGGATATGTGTTGGAAGGAACTGCAGATGCTGGATTACACTGAAGATAGACACAAAATACTGGAGTAACTCAGTGGGACAGGCAGCATCTCTGGATAGAAGGAAATGGGTGACATTTCAGGTCGAGACCTTCAGACTGAAAGGGAGAGGGAACACGGAGATAAGAAGTGTATGAAAACGACATCAAAGGAGATGCAGATCAAGAAAATGTTGAATAGATCATTGTTAGCTTGGAGAAGCTTACAGAGATAAGATTTAATCAGGGACTGATAGTCATGTATTGTGCTGACCCAACAAGGATGTTTGTCAGACAAATATCTTTAAAACACTTTCTGATATTCTTGCGATTACTGGCAGTAATGCAATTATTTTTTAAAGTTTTCTTTTATTTTGTAATTACTTTAGTGTAAATTCCCCAGTTGCCATGGTCAGATGCAAACTGGCGTCTGTGGAGCAGGGGTTCGAGAATTCTGGCTGCTGGTCTAATGGGATTATATTTCCAATATTTCTCTTCATTTTGTTCTCTGTCAATTTGTCACGAATGTTCCCAATGATTGAATTCTGTAAAATCTACTTGGATCTAATTGATAGAAATGTTGGGAATTTTTTGTCCTTTCTCCCTTTAGAGGAAAAAACAATACAGGCAAAAAATGTGTTTAGGGATTAGTTGTACGAAGATCTTAAATCAGCCAGCTACTCCCCCAAAAAATGAATGTATTTTATAAAATGGGAGAGAGTAAAGGGGCCATCTATCCCAAAGGGGCGGCCTAATCCACGAGGTCTGGCGAGTTTGCCCTCAACTCATACTCGCAGCATGGTCGACCCGAGGTCCTAGGAGGTCTTTGTAACTCCTTCATGCTCGAGAGTAGTTCCCGTGTACTCGAGGTCTCAGCTATTTGCGGCGTATTTTTCAACATGTTGAAAAATGCCCCTGAGTAAAAAAGGTCGCCATGGGAAAAATCGATCCTTTTTTTACTCGTAGTAGGTCGGCATGTTATTCGTAGGTAATCGAGGGTAGTCGAAGGTAATCGAAGGTAGTCGAAGATAGTCTTCAACATAGTCGAAGGGAGATCGAAGGAGGTCGTCTTCACTCCCCACTGTTCGGTGTCCAATTTTCCTGAAGCTAGTCGAAGCTGGTCTTCAACATAGTCGAAGGAGGTCTTCAACATGAAATTTTTTCAAACTCTCCTAAACTCACCAATCAGGTTGCCGCAATGGGACAGCCCCTTACGTTTGTACATAGCGCTCAAACTGTGGGCACACTAGGGTCATTTCTGTCATTTATATTTACATTATGCTCTCCCTTTAAAATCAACCAAGTGATTTCATCTGTAATTTATCCCTGTTGCAAGCTAGGCCACGCCCCCAGAAATATTATCTTCGCACTATTCATGTAGCACCCACTCTCTCCCTACAACTTAAAACTAACTTTTTTTCTCTCCTTCACATATCCAATGAAGGGCACTTAACCTGGAACCTTAATATTGTTTTCCTTTGCACTGATGCTGCCTGACCTGTTGAGCATTAGCCCCATTTTCTGTTGTTTGTTTTAATTTATTTGTTTATAATTTTATTTGACGATTCTTTGATTCCTCTGCAAAATACTTTCTGTTGAAGTATTTGATGAGACCACACCTGGAGAACTATGTGCAGTTCTGGTCACCTGGCTTTAGGACAGATGTCATTAAGGTGGAAAAGATGCCGAAGAGATTCACTAGAATATTGCCGGAGCTGAGTACCAGGGAGTGGCTGGATAGGCAGGGACTTTTTTCTTTGGACCATGGAAGGCTGAAGGGCGGTCTCGTTGATCTGTTCAAGATCACCAGGAAGAGGGACATGGATAAAGTGAAAGCATACTATCGTCCCAGAGTTGAGAGTTCTAAAACAAGTGGACATAACTTAAGGTGAGAGGAGAGAGGTTTCAGGGGGACCTCAGCGGCATCCTTTTCATTCAGATGGTTGTCTATATCTGGAATGAGCTGCCAGAGGAACTATGGAAGAGGATGCAATTATAACTTTCAAAAGACATTTGGATAGGAAAGGTTTAGAGGGACGTGGGCCAAATGCAGAATACCAACTGATCAACATGCAGCTCCCTGACTCTAGTTGGCACCAGCCCTGCACTGCACCCGCTGGAAGTGGCCAACTCCCCGCTAAGGACTGTACATTGTGCGCCTGGACACATTCAGGACAGCACTCCCCGCCTCTGGCCGCCTTAGGGCTGCACACTGTACAAACTCACACCAAGGGATATTGAGGGAGATCCTTCACAATGCTTTTCATTGGATGGCGCAGTAGAACCGAATGGCCTCCTGCTAATGTACTAGTTTCATAGTCACTGGCCCGCTGGAGGCTGCGCACTCTGACACTGGTCAGTCTTGTCAATGACTCCGGTTCATCATAGACAGTCTCACACCGGCCAGTCCCGTCCCCTTACACCGGCCAGCCCCGCACTCTGCCTCTCTCCCAGCAGCTCTGCAGCGGCGACATGGGTTGAGCGCAGCCGCTTGGTGCAATGCGCCGTCTGACGGTCTCCCGGGGACCGGCCGGGGTCCAGTCGCTCTCGTTAAGTCCCCGTCACAGTGTTGCTGCCTGGAGGAGATATCGGAGTCAAGGTGGCGCCTGGGGGCCGGAGAAAACTAAAACTCTGCCCCGGTGCTGATGCCTCCATCGCCCTTCCCGGGACCGCTCCTGCAGGTGAGCCGGGGTGAGCTGGGGTGAGCTGGGCCGGGCTGGGTCGGGGAGGGTCCCGGGGCTTTATTCCGGATTCAAAGTCTACATTCCAGTTCGATCCTTTCCAATACCAGCGACCGAGTCTCAGAGGACAATGTTTGCTGAGGCTTGGGTGTTTGTTTTTGCTGTCTGGGAAGAGTGAGTGTGAAGAATGGTCCCCACATGAAACTCCCGTCTGTCCATTTCCTACACAGATGTGCTGAGTTCCTCCAGCACCTGGTGTTTTGCGCAAGGTACCAGCAGCATAGGTCATAAGTGGTAGAAGCTGAATATGGCCATTCGGCCCATCACGTCTACTCCGCCATTCAATCATACGATAGAACTGTATTTATCCCAGGAGGGAATTCATGGCTGATCTCTCCCTCCTACCCCCATTCTCCTGCCTTCTCCCCATAACCCCTGACATCCGTACTAATCAAAAATCTATCACTGCTTTTAAAATATTAATTGACTTGGCCTCCACATCCTTCTGTGGCAAAGAATTCCACAGATTCACAATAGACAATAGGTGCAGGAGTAGGCTATTCGGTCCCTCGAGCCAGCACCGCCATTCAATGTGATCATGGCTGATCATCCACAATCAGTACCCCATTCCTGCCTTCTCCCCATATCCCTTGACTCCGCTATCTTTAAGAACTCCATCTAACTCCCTCTTGAAAACATCCAGCGAATTGGCCTCCACTGCCTTCTGTGGCAGAGAATTCAACACTCACAACTCTGTGTGTGAAAAAGTATTTCCTCATCTCCGCTCTAAATGCTTACCCCTTATTCTTAAACTGTGGCCCCAGGTTCTGGACTCCCCCAACATCGGGAACATGTTTCCTGCCTCTAGCGTGTCCAAACCATTAATAATCTTATATGTTTCAATAAGATTACCTCTCATCCTTCTAAATTCCAGTGTATACAAGTCCAGCCGGTTCATTCTGTCAACATATGACAGTCCCGCCATCCCTTGTGAACCTACGCTGCACTCCCTCAATAGCAAGAATGTCCTTCCTCAAATTTGGAGACCAAAACAGTACACAATACTCCAGGTGTGGTTTCACTAGGGCCCTGTACAACTGCAGAAGGACCTCTTTGCTCCTATACTCAACTCCTCTTGGCCACCATGTGACCAAAGACATTCATCCACATCTCCTTCTTAAAGGAACGTCATTTAATTCTGATGTTACGAGCACCTGCAGTTCCTCGTGCATTCATCTGATCAGTTTTTGTTTCAAATCTCCAGAGCCTGCGGGGTTTTTTTGCTTCAATTCGGTAACGCACCAGTTTGTGTTTCAGAACCGGGTTCTCGGGACATCCGAGGGGAACGATGAACATAACACACAGAGGGCGGCCAGCAGTGGACTTGGGCTTGCCACATGGCAGTAACAACTCGACTGCCTGGGGCAATGCGAGTGAACCCACAGGCGATCTCCAGGAGCTGATCCGCACGACCACTCTCGCCACCTGTACCCTCCTGCTGCTACTGACATTCTGTGTGGGGACCTACGGCAACCTGGTCGTCTTCTTATCCTTCTTTGATCCAGTGTTTAGAAAGTTTCGGACTAACTTTGACTTTCTGATCCTGAACCTATCCTTTTGTGACCTATTCATTTGCTGTGTGACAACACCCATGTTCGCTTTCATTTTATTTTTTGATTCCGATAGCAACGTCTCCGAGGTTTTCTGCTTCACCTTTCACCTCACCAGTGCTGGATTGATAATAATGTCCCTTAAATCAGTGACATCGATAGCTCTCTATCGTTTGCGCATGGTGCTTGGTCAGCAGCACAATACAACAGCTTCTTCTCGCTCTTTATTTATCCTAACCACCAGTCTGTGGACCTTAAGTTTCACCCTTGCTATTCTGACTACCTTCCGGACATATCCTGACAGTTCCAGAGTATGCGTTCCCCTTTTTGGTTGCTCGAATAGGGATGGTAGAGTCATTCTCTATCTATATGTTACAGATTTTGCATTTTGCGTGGGAGCCGTATCGGTTTCCTATGTGCTGATAGCTCTTGCCCTGAAGAGAAATGCACATGTAAGGAAGTGTGCATTCGTCACTGTTGATACATTAAGGACCAAGTCCCTCAGGAGAACAGACAACGTCAACGCACAGACTGCAGTACAACTTCTTCGCCCAAATAAGCTCCAGCTCATGCACACACACTCCCAAGGACGTTCTCGAGTCAAGGCTTCTGAAAATAGGTTGAGTCGATCGTCCTCGGTGAAATTACCAGGCACAAAAGATTCGAAGGCTGTCGTGACATGTGTTGTCATTGTGCTGACGGTAATAGTTTGCTGCCTGCCATTGGGAATCTCCTTCTTGCAAGACGTGTCAACACCGCAGAGTAGTTATATTTTAAATCAGTTTAAGCTTTTTGGATTCACATTGATATTCTTCAAATCGGGTCTAAATCCATTTATATATTCACGCAGCAGTGCTGGGCTTCGTAGGAGAATTGCCTGGGACACACAGAGCGTGGGTCTTGCTTGCTGGTGTTGTAGATATTGGTTCTGGGCAGTGGGTAAAGGTGGTCTGCATGCGAATAGACACAAATCGTCTCATCATGAAAAAAGTTCAGCTTATAAACTGTCTTCTAGACCACAGGGGACGTTGGCAGATCAGACTTATGGACCCAGTCACTCAATTGGTAGTATATTTACCCCCCAAATGCCCGTTGGCCATAATTGTCCACAAAATATCTCGATCCCAATCAACACAAGTATTCAAGCTCAAGGTCAGTTTATTGTCACATGCACCAATTAAGGTACAGCGAAATTGGAGTTACTATACAGCCATACTAAGTGAAAAGCAACAAGACACACAACCACATAAAAGTTAACATAAACATCCACCACAGTGGATTCCACATTCCTCACTGTGATGGAAGGCAATATTCTATCTTCTCCCTCTTTGTTCTCCCACAGTCGGGGTGATCGAAGCCCCCATCGGGCAATCAAAACTCCTGCATCAGGGCAGTTGAAACTCTCTCCGCGGCATGGAGCTCCCGAGTCGGCCTCTTGTTACCAGAGACCGCAGGCTTCAAGATGTTAAAGTCCACAGGCCCCGCGGTTGGAGCTTCGGTCCCCGGCAAAGGGATCGCAAGCTCTGCGATGTTAAAGTCCCACAGACTCCTGCGGCTTGGAACGCCCATCGGTCTCCAGGAAAGGCCGCCTACTCCACAATGTTAGGCCGCAAAGGGGACGGAGATATGATACGGAAATAAATCGCATCTCCGTCGAGGTTAGAAATGGAAAAAAAGTTCTCCCCAACCCACACCTCCACATAAAACAGTCCAAGGAACACTAAAACATACTGCCTAAATCCTAAAAATAACAAAAAAGAAGAAAGGACACACAGACTGTTGGCGAGGCAGCCAAAGCTGGTGTTGAGTCTTACTGTAGCATTTCAAATGTCATTCCTTCAAGCAGTCCAAATAGCTGGCCACCAATGAATGCTGTTTGTGGATTTGCCAAATCACTTGATGCCATGCATTACCATACTGCAAAAATACCTGATTTTGTTCTGGAGCGTGGAAATACCTCTGCCAAAGAAATACCTATTCCAACAGGTTGAAAGAGACCCACAGTGCCTGCACCCAATTGCATGTCAACAGTTCTGTTTTTGTCAATTTATCAAAGTGCACTGGAGGAACATCAGAAAAGTATGACCGTTGCAATTACGCTCCAAACTTACTTTCACAAATATTTTTGAACACATGTACAGGCTTGTTTTTAGTGAATGCTCATGCAGGTAAGTTCAATGAATGTTTAAATACACATTATTTGTAAGGCATAAAAACCAACAAAATGAAGCAAAGGTAAATAAAACACTGGCAAATAGTGCATCACTGTCCTTAAAATACCAGTCCTAATCAAAATACTTCTGTTACGTTGCGTGTTGTACCTGTAACTGTACAGTATAACTTAAACCAAGTATGTCGACTGTTACAGACCTCCTCAGGTTTAGCTGAGGGACACAGAGTGGAAATGGGCCTTTCAGCCCACCGAACCCACACCGACCAGTGATCATCTGTACGCTAGTTCTATTCTACACACCAGGGATATTTTAGTCAATTAACCTACAAGTCTTTGGAATGTGGGAGGAAACCAGAGCACGCGGAGAAAATCCACGTGGTTCACAGGGAGAACGTGCAAACTCCGTAGAGACAGCACCTTTAGTCAGGATCGTGCACTGTAAGGCAGCAACTCTACTGCTGCACTCGTGTGCTGCCCAAAGAGGTCTGGCAGTATACAGCTGAAACCAGACTGATAACTTTTTCTGAACTCTTCCACTATCCAACAGTTTCAACAGTTTACACGAATATCCAGGAGAGATTTGTCTTCCATTATTTCCACTTTCTCAGTTTCATACCGCATCAATGACTCTCATCACCCTGGCCACACATTTCACTCCTACCATCGGGAGGAAGGTATAGGAGTCTGCGACAGCCAGGTTCAAGAATAACTTCTTCCCAACAACAGGCAGCCTCTGAAACATTACACACCACTAACCTCAATCATGAACTTGAAATGTACTTGGTTGCACTAAGAACTTTGTCTTAAAAAAATGCATTAATATTTGTGGTTATTAATCAATTGAATGTTTGTGTATTATCTATTATCAACCTGTTTTGTGTTCACAGGCCTGTTATGCTGTGGCAAGTAAGGATTTCAATGTACTGTTATAATTTACTAATGATAATTAAACGCTCTTGACTCAAACATCTCAGTGAGAACTCACTTGTGGCATTGAATCCACATTCCATAGTTGAATAAGCATTTTGAAGAATCGAGTTTACCATTATTATTATTATTACTTGTGCCCGCTAGATTTATTAGATGTATTCTAAATGTTTTACTTTTCATGCATTTTGGCCACATCAATATGTAGGGTAGTTATGTCAGTCAATGGATAATTTAAAAAATGTAAGATTAGTGGCAGACTGTGATTTTCCCCTTTTGCCATAGGAAAGTTTTTTATTATTTCTGTACTGAGATTCTCCAGGACACTGTCTGGGACCATGGGACGCAAGTTCACCTGATGGTGGCAGCACAGGTAAATAGAATGGTAAAGAAGTCATACTGGATGGTCACCTTCATGAGGTGGCCAAAGGAATTAAGTGGAAGGTGTTTGGATTTGCGATTGGATCCTGAACTTTCTGACGGAGCGACCGCAGGCAGTGAGACTGGGCCCGCACCTGTCCTCCACTATCACCCTGAGCACCGGCACACCACAGGGCTGTGTACTAAGCCCCATGCTCTACTCCCTCTTCACTCACGACTGTGTTCCTGCATTCGACACCAACACCATCGTGAAGTTTGCAGACGACACAACAGAGATTGGGCTGATCACCAACAGTGATGAAACAAAATACAGAGCGGAGGTGCAGAACCTGGCGGACTGATGCACACGTAACAACTTGTCACTAAACACCTCCAAGACCAAGGAGCTGATTATTGACTTCAGGAGGTCCCATAATGGAGAATACGCCCCAATCTCCATTTACGGGGAAAGTGTGGAGAGAGTGTCCAGCTTTAAGTTTCTGGGCACTCACATTTCAGAGGACCTCACATGGTCCACCAACACCGCTGCGCTGGTCAAGAAGGCACAGCAACGACTGTTCTTCCTGAGGACATTAAAAAAGACTGGTCTGCCCCAACAGCTGCTGACGTTCTACCGCTGCGCCACAGAGCATATTAACATATGGCATCTCTGTGTGGTATCTCAGCTGCACGGAGGCGGAGAGGAGAGCTCTTCAGCGCGTCGTCGTGCAGAGGATCATTGGGACAGAGCTACCAGCCTTGGAGGGCATCTACCACACACGGTGCCTCAGGAAGGCCGTCAGCATCCATAAAGACTCCTCACACCCTTGTAACGGACTGTTCGAACTACTTCCCTCCAGCAGACGTTACAAGGCCTTCTACGCCCGACCCTCCAGACTCAGAAACAGCTTTATACCCAGAGCTATAGCGGCTCTGAACCGGCCCTGCTGAGTGCCCCCCATCCCCCCTGGACTGTCTCCCTCGGATGGTCACGTCACACAGCTTATTTATTTATTTTACTCTTCTTTTACATTGGTTGGAAGCTGCATACTAAATCTCGTTGCACTGATGTGCAAGGCCAATAAAATATATTATTATTATTGTGGTCCAACTTAACAAATAGATAAGTTAGACTACAACAGGAATGTTTTGCGCAGTTCTGAACACATTAATGGATGGAATTGGACTAGAGAGTGCACACAGGAGATCCACCAGATGTTGCCCGACTTGGAGTGCTTCAGTCATGAGGTGAGATGGAAAGGCTGGGTTTGTTTTCCTTGGGCAATGGAGGCTGGGGGGCGGGGGGGGCTGATAAAGGCACAGCCAAATTATAAGGCATCAAAAGGAAAAATGGAAGTCTTTCCTTTTGTAGTGCTGTCTAAGACACCAGGATACAGATATTAAGGTAAGACATTTGGATGGAATCTGGGGATTTTTTTTTTCCACCCAGAGGGCAATTGCAACCTGAAACATATTATGCATAAAATCCAACTGAACTAAGCAAAGGTAAATAAAACACAGGGAAATAATAAAACACTGGCAAATATATGAGGTGGTGGTGAAGGGACATACTCTTTCCATTTAAGAGGTGTCTGGACAATGACAAGTCACCTACGCATAATATGCCAGATGGTGTTAAATGGGATTATTATAGATGAGTAATTGATGGATAGGGTGGGTCAAAGGGCCTATTTCTGTGCTGCATAAATCAATTGACTCATCGGTTAAGGTGCCCATGGTTTGTAAAACAAAAAAAAAGGCATATTCACAGAAATCGCAGAATACTGAGAGCAAAGAGAAATGAATGCTAATCCATCTCAAAAGGAAACAGAACATTCAGTTGAAAGAATAAATGAGGGGACATTTATTCCTTCATCAGATGCAGACATCTCTGGCAGTCCCCAATTGCTCTCCAAACTGAATTTCTAGCAAGCCATTTCAAAAGACAAGCAACTAAGTGCAATATTAGGTAGAATTGCATATTACGGAGAGCAGGGAAGGATGGCATATTTCCTTTCCCAAGAGACTATAGGCTAAAGTCAAAATTATAATTTTATGTTCAACATTTCTAAAAGGTTTTTAAGGCAGATTTAAGGAAAAATTAAACACAAGGAACTGCAGATCCTGATTTATGAAAAAAGAATCACAATGCTGGAGTAACTCAGCAACTCAGGTAGCATCTCTGGAGAACATGAATAGACCGAAGAAGTGTCCCGACTCGAAACATTACCCATTCATGTTCTGCAGAGATGCTACCTGAATCACTGAGTTAGTCCAGCACTTTGTTTTACTTTCAAGGGTGAAATTCAAACAACATTCAAAACTTTAAAATAAATGTTAATTGCAAAATTAAACTTTCTATTGCTGCCTTTGAGTGAGCCATGTTATAGTTCCTTAATTTACCTACCTGAAAACAATGGAGGTCTCTTTATTCAATGTAAATTAGGATTTGCCAAGTGCTACAGCCATCCAATCTGAAATACTCAAAACTAGCAGTCTTTGGAAGTATTTTGAAGAATAACAATATTTTTCACTTTTTCTGGAGCAAGGTGAACATTGATACACTTCATGCCTCTTGCTGTTGATAGATCCCCCCTTCAATTGTGTATTTTTCTTCAACCTAGTTTCCTTTCAAGCATTTGTTGCAGGTTTCCTTCTATAGATGAATTTACCATCCACTCAGTTACATTAAAATGGCCTGAAATAAAAGTAGAAAAATGGCGGAAATACCCAGCATATTAGAATACATCAGTAGAGAGAGAAACAGAGTTTGTGTTTCAGGTCTAAGATGGTCCATCAGAGCAAGAAATTAAAACGGTGGAATTCATTGAAAGTGAAACAGTGGAATTCATTGCCACAGACGGCCATGGAGCCCAAGTCAATGGATATTTTAAGGAGGAGTTTGACAGATTTTTGATTAGTAAAGTTGTCGGGTTATGGCACAAAGGCAGGAGAATGGAGTTGCGAGGGAAAGATCAGCCATGATTGAATGACAGAGTAAACTTGATGGGCCGAATAGCCTCATTCTGCTTCTAGAACATGAGGAAAAGGAAAAAAAACAATCTTTAGAGAGGATGGGTTGTGGGGAGAGGAAGGTGGAAAGAGCTTAGTCAAAGGGATTCCTATGGTAAAGGACAGGATTCCATTATTTATGGAGCGGTCTGGTTGGCAAGGGACAATTGGATTGGGATAAAGTGAAAGAAGATATAAAACTAAAGAGAAAAGCAGATTAGAGCCGTTGCTGAAATTTAAAACCAAAAAATTAGAATGTGGAAATGCTCAGCACATCAGCCAAAGAGCTTCCTACTGCCCCATCCACCACAGCAAAACATGATCAATTTTGTCCACTATGGAAGTTACTATTTGACCCACAAATTGTCCCACAGTATCTAATCAAATGATAATATCCATGGCCAAAACATTTTCTAACACCTCAACAGATCATATCCTTATCATTCAGACTGAAGAACGGTCTTGACGCGAAATGTCACCCATTACTTCTCTCCAGAGATGGTGCCTGTCCCGTTGAGTTATCCCAGCACTTTGGGTCTTGTTTCTCCATAGTTCCCTATCCAACCCAATATCTCGAGGTTAATCGATGCGTTTCACTGTGATGATAGAATTGGGATTGAATTTGTGACCTTCCTGATCTGCAGTTAATTAATTCTTACAGATGTGCAAGTGAACAGAATTTAAATACTATGCGGTACTATTTCTTCAATTATAAATGTATCCACTGTGAATCATTTTGCACAACTTGCACTCGAATGTTTATTCACTGACATAAGAAAACTGTGTGCATTGTTATGATACAAGTATGAATAATGTTACTTCAATTTTGCAAATATTTGCTTACTCAGATTAATTAAGAAGTAAAGTTAAGTATGGAGAATCTGAGGTCATAATACTTTTTAAAGTGTTATCATAACTGAATGGAAAACACCAAACAATAAAAAAGATTTATGGGCGAAATTCTGGGAGCCAGTAGTTGGGGTGTAGTAAATATATTCAAAAGCTATCAAAGTATCAAGAAATGCAACAATTTAACTCAAAGATGACCCTTGCGAGAGAGATCTGGAAAAAGTTTAAATTTAAAATTTACATCTTTGTAAAATTACATTTAGCACAGCAGAAGTACAAGTTTCAAGTGTTATTTCAAATGTTATACAAATTCAAAAGTATTCCAATGCAGTCTTTTTATACAGTGTATTTACAATCAATCACCGTATATCAGTTTCTCTGTTTATTTTGTACAGAATGCCTCAAATACTGATTTCCAGGTGTTTGATTCTAAAAGGAAGTCATGTGAGATAAATCTTCATCCAAGAGCTTCATACTGTGTCCAGTCCACAAATATACAGAACAGACAGTTTTGTCTCATCAACAAAAATCCAGTTTGTTCATCTGTTTAGCTGGGTGCTGAAAACAATCCATTTTCATCTGCAGTATCCAGAATTTTACAAATTATTGGTGATTCCACCTTAAAAAATATAAAATGGGTTGCAATTAGGATATAGCAGAGTTCAATGCTAGGGGTACATCCCTGCAATAAGCAGATTAGCTAGAACCTGGGACTGCTGTACATCTCAGCTCACTCATGGCATAAAGCCTCATGCAGTTGTGAAGCTATTGTGATTACAATGTTAATAATCATATTTCAATAGCAGAAATATTGTTTCCTAGATATGAAAGGACCTTTGCTATGAATTGTACTCTTGATATAACATGGTATACCTTACATTCATGTTACTTCCCAGTCTGATTATACCAAAAATCCTTGCTCCGTAAAAAGCAAAACACATGCATCTTGAAGATACCCTGCTACCAGAACACGAGGTTTGCAAGATCTGTTGGATGTACACTGATGAAGCCGTACAGCCGCATAAGATTTTGGATAGGCCTTATTTGGAGTATTACATTTCTGTGCAGTTCTGTTCACTCCATTACAGGATGTGGAGTCTTTGGAGAGAGTGGAAGGGAGGTTTACCAGAATGTTGCCTGTATTAGGTGGTATCCTCTACAACAGGGGTGTCAAACTTATTTTAGGTCACAGGCAAAATGCGACTTCATGCTTGCCGGATAGCGCCGCGTACGTGCGAACGAAGTCCGCTCCGGCACCGTGGACAGCTGCAGCCCGCTATGGCATCGGGGAAATTATCCCGCAGGCTGAATCGGACCGCGTGTTTGACACCTCTGCTCTACAAGGATGGACACAGTTGTTTCGTTTTCTTTGGAACACTGGAGGTTAAGGATTAACCTGATAAAAGTATATAAAATTATGGTAGGTTAGATAGACAGGACCTTTTTCTCAGGGTTGAAATATCAAAGACTAGAGCGCATAGCTTTAAAGGTGAGAGGGACAAAGTTTAAAGATGTCTGGGGCTAGTTTTTTATTTTATTTTTTTAAATACAATGGGTGCCTGGAACACCCTACCTCGGATGAGATATATACGGTAGTAATGTTGGCACATGAATAGGGAGAGAATGAAGGCATGTGCATCATGTTTAGGCAGAGGAGATTAGTTTATTTTGGTACCGACATGATGTGCGAAAGGACCAGTTCCTGAGCTGTACTTTTCTAAGTGTCCTCCAGAAATGGTCAATAAGGCCATTTTCAGTACAGCTTTATGTGCTGTTTAAAAATATAAATAAAAGTATATGTTATTTCCATTAAAATAGTAAAACACACTACACATAATGCAACTGCAAAATATTACATGCAACGCTCTTTACTCACTCCGAGAATGTACTGACAGGTTTGCGGCTCAAGCATGTAAATTGTGACTGCATGTGGGGACTCGGATTCTTTACACCTGCGGCAGAAGAATTATATATATTTATTTGAAAACAAGCAGACAAAGCAAAGTGTGATTGTCACTTACAAAATAAAGTTAGTCCGGAAAATTGAAAACAAATTATGCAGAATTTAAATTTGAAAATACAGAAGATTACCTATTTAATTATTAGGTCTAAAGACAGTGCAGCAGCTGCTGGTGCTCAACTTACTTCAATTTTACAACCACTTGTCGTGGTTTTCCTGTTAAATCACAAAGATCTCCATTTCCATAGAAATGCGAAACAACTCTGAAAAAGAAAATTAAAATAATTTGCAATAATACAATATGGTTTGGTGATCTTGAACGCTGTAGGGTCAAAGGACAAAGATCAAGAGACAGTTATGGGCCTGTCCCACTTAGGTGATTTTTCAGGCTAAGTGGGAGGCCCATAACTGTCAAGTTGCCGGCAGTCGCCTGGAAAAGCGCCAACTGGAACGGCGACTGTCAAGAGTGGTGCGAAAAAACACACGCACACACACCGCTTCCTTCATCAGCCCGTTATGCAGGCGGGGGACAGGGCAAGCAGGGTGAGCGCTGTCTGAGTGAAATTCACACTGTGCAAAGCCAATGTGATACAGACACACACCGCAATGAACAGGAAGGCTGGCGCTGTAATTAAGATGGCTAAAGCACAGTGTACGGTAAGTCCTTTAAAAGAGGGGGCGAGAAGGAACGGAGACAACTTTTAAGAAGATAGAAATACATGGCGGTGAAGCCCGGTGGACATTTAACATTACCGGTCGGTTATCCTTGGTTCTGAAAACTACTGCTTACGTTTTTTCCCCCCCAATGATTCACCGGTCAGCACCGGCTACAATCTACGAGAACCTTCTACCTCCTGGCAACCCACTAGGACCTCCTGGTGACCCATCTATGGCACGAGAATTCTCGCTACTCTCCATAGCGGCTTCATTCTGGTCGCCGCTAATTTTTCAACATGTTGAAAAATCCGCGGCGACCATAATGAGGCTGCAGCTAGTTCGCAGAATGCGGGAACTTCTCATGAACATGAAGGCGACCACCCGTGAACATGTGACGACCATGTGGCGACCGCAGAGTCTCCTGCAGTCGCCTGAAAAGCCGTCTAAGTGGGACAGGCCCAAATACTACTGTGTAACAGCTAAACTAAAAATGAATTAAGTGCGCTGGAGTATTAATTGGAATAATTCCCATTGCTCAGGAAAATCTGCCAATTTGGGACTAACGGCACAGGCTTGATAAATTTTACTATACCAAAATATTAAGAACAAACTAACATCCAGGACTACCAAAAAAAAAAATGACTTCTGCCAAATATGATTCAAAAATATCTAGTTCGTTGCTGTAGATACCCAGGGAAGTGTTACACTGACAAAAATATTGATACTGCTTCACTAAAATAGTAAAGTGGGGAAGTGCACTGTTACAAGTTGCACAGCGATGGAGCAGATGCTGGGAATCATAAATAAAAATAGAAAATACTGGAAGCAGTGTTTCAGGTAACTTCAGTGGGTGGAGAAGTCAGTGTTCCTGATGCAGTCCCATTTTACCTGGAGAAATTAAACATAGATGGCACTATTGCTTTGTTGGACACCTCTGTTCAATAGGCCAAGATGAATCAGAGCTTCCCCTCCTGTCATTACTTCTCTGTCCTCCACTCGCTCCGACTGCACTATCCTCTGGCTCCTCTAAACTAAGCAAGGAACAGTACTTCACAGCCCCCAGGATTTATAGCCCTTTTTTAAATTCCTCTTTATGGATTTCATGGACGTGGATGTATTCTTTCAATTTGTTTCTTTTTCTCTAGCTCAAATTGTTGCAGTTTTTAAACAATAAATGTTACTCTGACAATTTTGGTCTGTATCCTATTGCAGACAAATCCTGTTCTCACCTATTCTCTGCATTGTCGCAATTGAAAACACTTTTATCTTTTCACTTAAATATCAACTCTGCTTCCCTCTCTCCGCTGATGCTGCTTCATTTGCCAACAGAACAGGTGACACAATCGTAAGAACGGTCTGTTCCTGTAGTATCAGACACAATTCAGGATTTTTTTTTTTTGACAGAAGCATCACCAACCAGTTACTAATGAATGTGGTAGAATCACCCCAAAATATGGTCTGCAGAAGTGTGCACAATATATCAAGCCTAAGACAGAGATCCCTGTACATTACAAACCTACAAATGTACCTCACTTTTTGTGTTCCATTTTCTCTCCATTGATAAGACCTTGCTGAATTTTTTGTTGCCCATACGATGTGCTCTTCTTTGTTCCAGGTTCCAACCACTATGATGTTTTTCCCAGCTCCTTTATCCTTCAGATAACACACACATAATTAATTCAGTGACACCCTTATTGCTATTGATCATCTCTTGTGGAGCACATGAACAATAAGCCAGGGAAGGGGCTGGGTTTCAATCCAGCTTTGACTGACATGATGAGAATTTCTGTATTGTGGCTGCAAAGAGACTTGACGAATCACTCTTAATCTGTCCTTGCACCAGTTCCTAATTGGGCAACGAGTTGTTATCTCCCTCAGGATAAGGAAATGGAAAATAAATAATAGACAAGTACAATAAAGGCAGCATAGTGGTGCAACGGTAGTTGCTGCCTTACAGCGCCAGAAACATGGGTTCAATCCTGACCAAGGGTGCTGTCTGTATGGAGTTTATACGTTCTCCCTGTGATTGCATGGGTTTTCTCTGGGTGCTCCGTTTTCCTCCCACACACCAAAGACTTGCAGGTTAATTGGCTTTAGTAAGTTGTAAAAGTATCCCTAGTGCATGTAGGTTATTGTACAAGATGATTGATGGTTGACATAGACTCGGTGGGCAAAGGGCCTACTTCCACACTGCATCTCTAAAGTCTAAAAGTGGGTAGCTGTGAGAGGCCAGGGTGGGTAATCTTCTTTTCAGATTAAGGTACAGTCATGGGGTAGAACGTGCATTATTCAGCATCTTGTTAAGACTTTGTCCAACCAGGGAGAAATAGATGACAATACTGGTGTTCAAAATGATAAACATTTTTCTAATTTTGCACCCAGTATCAAAACTGAATACTTCAGCTTTTGGTCCTATCATTGTTTGAAATGATTAACAGTGATCTGTCTGGACAAAAATGTATCAAAAGAGGTATATATATTTACATTAAAATGAAATAACTACATTCCTGCAACACATACCTCATGATACTGCTGCACATGTTTACCATAGCAGAATTCGTACTTCCACCACCCAACACCCTGTTAATACAACATTGAAGCATTTTTATTAATTAAAGTGCATTTCCATCATTAATAATAGTTGAAATTTTTTTTTTAACAATGGATAGTTGAACCAGCAAAATAGAAGATTAATTTATAAATGACATAAAATTAGAAAATGGAAGGAAGAAACAGACATGGAAAACAGGCACTTCATTTTGTTAGATATGATCTGCTCTGCACAAAGTTATGTTGGCAATACCCAAATTAGCCCATTCTCTTCCAAATGTGAGTAAATCCTATCCCCAAGAATCCTCTCCAACAACTTCCCTCCACTAACTTGGGAATCATGAACAACATTGGCTACTCCTCAGTTCTCCGGGACCTCGCCTGTGTTTATCGTGGATACAAAAACCTTTGTCAATGCCCCTGCAATCTTCTCTCTTGCTTCTCTCAATAACCTGGGATAAATCCTATCAGGCCCCGAGTGTCTATACACCTTAATGCTTGTCAAGAGACACAATACCACCTCCTTCATAATATCAGACCTCCCTGGAATATTAATATTCCCCGTATCAATCTCACGGTCCTCCATGTCTTTCTCCTTGGTGAATCTTAGATGCTCAAAGGATTGTTTGTCCACACATCTATCCCATCTCTCTGCCAACAAGCATAAATCCCCCCTACTTTATATCATCTAACCTTGTTACTCTGTAACTTGTTGTTAATGCACATCTATAAAGCTTTGGTGTGTTTATTTAATGTGATTGTACACCATATAATTTTTCAAGATGCCTCATTTAACATTACTCCTACTATACCAATGCTCTGTTATAAAGGCTAGCATACCAAAAACTTTCTTTACCCCTTTTAGTATCCAGATTCCTCCCAAGGTCTGGATTTGTCCCCTATCCTTATCAGCATTTAAAACTCCAACTCAGCCATTTTACAACCTTTGGAGGTGTGATGGCAACCGTGCATCTTCCCCCAAGGTCTGGACCTATCCTTATTCTAAACTATCTTACAATCCTTGGAGGTGTGATCACTGATCCTAAAATCCTCTTCCACTGAAACGCCAGTCACCTGGCCTGGCTTGTTTCCCAAAACAAGGTTCGGATTGGTCCCTCTGGTTGGACCATCAATAAACTGTTTCAAGAAAGATAGACACAAAATGCTGGAGTAACTTAATAAGTCAAGCAGTATTTCTGGAGAAAAGGAATAGGTGACATTTCAGGTCAAGACACTTTTTCAGATTGACCTGAAACGGCACCTATTAATTTTCTCCAGAGATGCTGCCTGACCTGCCTGAGTTACTCCACCATTTTGTGTCTATCCTCAGTGTAAACCAGCATGTGCAGTTGCTTCCTACACAAGTGTTTCAATAAATCCTTGCAAACGCCTAACAAATTCTGCCTCATTTTCCACTAAGGTATGAGGTCATTTGGGGAAGTTAAAATCATTCACTATAATATCTCATGCTCATTTCTTATTTTTGTGCTCACTTCTGGCTAAGGAACTAAGCATAGTCAAGGAGTTTTGGTGTCTCTGTTGAGGCCTTAGCTTCCCTTATAGCACATTTGATATTTCCAGCTAACCATGGCTTCTCTTTACTGTGCAACAGCTATGGGCCAGAAGTTAACAAGGCCAACAATGCAGCTTCCTTACATCTTAAGCCATGGCTACAAAAGCCAGGGGGCAGATAGGGAAACCACATCCATAATTTTCTTTGCCTCATTTTACTTGTTAATTTGAGTTACTACTCAACATGTTACTCACAGGCTTAGAGAACATGAACTTTTTGGTACCAAGATCAAATAAATGTAACTGTGTGGTCTGAATCCACTCAAACTAAGCATTTGCTTATTGGAAAATGGCAAGTTTTGATTTGCAAAAAAGTGCCATGGTCACAAATAAAAACAAGACTAATTCAGTGGCCTAAGCATAACCTTGTAGCAACTTATCATCACCATTGCATTCTGCCTTTTTTTTGCATAATGAAAAATTATCTTGGATTTATGGTGTCATCACCCTGCATGGTTTGCCTATTTGTGAACTCCTTCACAATCAGCTTTTTGTTGTTTAATAATAATAGTAAACGCCATTTAGCCCGCTGTGTTAACTCAATCACCCAATCATTTCCACTGCCGCAAGAGTTGCCGCCCTGACCTGCTGGGAATTGCCACTGTTTTATATTTTAAATTGCTGAATTTACGCATCAACACTGAACATAGATGGTGTGATGTGTAATTTAACTATCAGTATTTTTACAAAAATACCACGGAATGGCTAGAATCGTACCCCATGAAAACAATAGGAGCCACTTAGAAATTCCTGAATGAGCTGTTCATCTGTCAGTTTGGAGATGTGAATGGTTCCTACAGCAACTGGCTGCTGTCCTCCAATGCTGACAGATTTGTGGGATGAAATCTTTTCATCTTTTGTGGATGTTGCATCTATTTCCTGTTAATCAATCAAAAATAAAAACTTGTTAAATGATATTAATTCCAATACACGAGCAACACTACAAAATAGAAAAAAACTCAAGTTCAGAGTTGAAATTGACGAAAGTCTGCTACTTATTTGGAGTTACATGGAATGAGCATTTAAAGTTATCCATATGAAAACATATTCTAAATACTACACTGTATAAAGGTCCATTGGAGATATAAAATAGATTAAGAAGTCTCATTGAATTAATATATGAGAATAATATCCCAGATCTTTGCATACTAAAGCCGCAAATATGCAATCAAATCTTAATGTCTGAGTTTTTAAACATTTAATAAAACACTACAAATATAATTAAAGATTGGATTAATAATAGTTAAGTGTAGGCAGGGAAAAGTGAAACACAGCTTCTGTAACTTTTATATTTGATCACATTCTGCACTTTGATGTTGTGCATTAGATCTTTGCAAATTAAGATTGTTACTAAAACCAGGCATAGTACAATAGTACAGATAATTACTTCAATCAAGCAAGATATAATTGCAGTGGTAGGTAGATTTGTAGTTTCAGGGAAAAATAGTTGCCAATTTAGAACTCAGTAAATATTTGATTGTAATGATTTCATGGGCTTGATTTTAAAATCAGACAGTAAGATTCAAAGTGATTTGTATCAGCTGCCCAGATCCAGAAACCCAGTTCAACCTTGACATCTATGTGGAATTTCCATACTCTCTGTAACTGCATATTATCTCAGGCTGATCTGGTTTCTTTCCACATTGCAAAAATGCACTGATAGGTTAAATGATTTCAGTAAGTTATTCCTTTGTGTAGTCAACAGAAGAAAGAATTAACGGGGAATTGATTGAGTGTGAGAGAGAATAAACTGCAGTGGTTGGAGACCCTCGGACGATCTTTGATTGGACTGGCACTAAATGTTATTCTCTTTATAACGTATCTGTACATAAATCTGTATATTTGGATTGTAATCATGTATTGTCTTTCTGCTGACTAGTTAGCATGTAACAAAAGCTGTTCACTGTACCTCGGTACACGTGACAAAAAACTAAACTAAGGCTGGTAGGCATCCAATGGGCTGAATGGCCTACTTTGTTTCGGTAAAAATGTCTCAATTCCGAGCAATGTGGAAAGAACAACATTTTTCCTAGCTATTCATGAAATTATTTAAAAAATCTATCTGGTGTAAGAAGTTACCTCTTGGACTCTTTGGTTATTAAAAGGTGGTTTCATCATTTCTTCTTGCTGTTTTTCTAATGCTTCAAGGCTTTGAGGTCTTAATGGTGAGCCATTTACCGACTGGCAAAATATGTCATTAACAGGGGAGGTTTTAAATCTAGGCAACATTAAAAAAAAGTCAATGCTCCAATACATTATCATTTAAAAAATATAATTACAATAATGTTACTAGAATAGGTCAAATTTACAGGATATAAAAATACCTCAGTTCTATTACACGAGAAAGGTTTCAAGACTACACAATAAATGTAATTATTTTACCTGTATTTAGGATGGATGCACAATAGTGGTGTTAGTATAACTAATTCATATTCACAGGTAGTGACTTCAGCAACAGAGAGAATCTCATGCTTGGCTTCAGGGTGGCAGACATACATGACAGTGGTTACTCTTGGTTTGTTCTGTTTTAAGCTGCAAGGCGTACCATTTCCCATAATTACTGGGTAATAAGGTGTGATCTGTCCTTCGATGTTTTTGGTGTGAACCTTAAAACAAAATAATTGCCCTTTTGAACAACTTTGGACAAAACTTAGTCTTGGTTGTTAATTATGAGGAATTATTTGAAAACAGTGCAGAATCACACACCCCATATACAAATGCTACTTCATATTATAATATATACAGATCCCGAGAACATTTATTTTTCATCTTTTACCAGTAGTTTTAGGAGCAATTCAAGAAAGTAATACAGTAAACCCTTGTTTTAATAAACCATGGGGGGGGGGGGGGGGGGGGGGAATGGTGTCCTTTATTGCTAATTGTGATAACATCACTGCCCAGACACTGGGTCATAATCCTGGAGCCCCATCCCAGAGGGACCTCCCTCGTCACAAGGAGTGCAGTGGCCCCAACCTTGTCCAATGTAGCTGGGGAACGGCAATAACCGCTGCCTCTGCTGCTGAGTACCTCATTTACAGTTTGGAAGTAAAATGGTGGTCGTGATGGCTGTGTGAGGAAACCATGTTCCGCTCCAAGTACGATTCCTATGACCAACTGCAACTGCCCGCCCAGCGTTCAGGGTGAACAGACATTGACTTTAAACATGAACTAAATTTCTCCTTCCAAAGACACTAACCTGCCCTGCTGTTCTTTTTAACAGCTAAAAATGTATTTTAGTCACCACAAGCTAAAAATGCTGAAGGTTGTTTGTTACATTGTTTATAGACACAACATGCTGAAGTAACGCAGCAGGACTGGCAGCATCTCTGATTAGGAATGGATGATGTTTCGGGTCGAGACTTTTCTTCGGACTTAAGTTAAGTGTCGATCGAAGCAATTTCTTGTCAATTTCAATAATCTACGCAGTGTATCTAGCAGCCTGTGTTCTTAAAGAGAATGGTGTCTGATTACTGTGGGGAAGCCCCATCCGCTATAACCTAATTCCGCTTTACTGTAACATGAAATTAAAATTAGATAATCCCCTATATAAAATAATAAGTTCGATTTTGGAAAATTTAAAACACCCAAATTGAATTGTAAATGGACAGATCATTTGATTCATTATTAAAAAGTGAAGCAAGAGATTTGGATTCATATTTTGCATTGCAACTTGTCATTTATCTAATAATGCAGTATTTATGCATACAATTTTAACATTGCTCAATTCAGCTCTAAGAAAATTATTTTGAATCATGCAGTAATTTGAATTAGATAACATAAACAATACAGAAAAGTGAGAATAAAGATGAATGTGTTAAAGTCACGTTTAAGCAAGAAGACGCACCCACATTTTGAGTTGCTAAATTTTGAAAAAAGGCTGGCAGGAGATAGAATTTCTCACGCTCTAAAAAATAACAATAAAGAAAGTAACAATTCAATTTGCCCAAGGCTTCCAAATCTCCTCCATTCTGAATTACTGAATGGATGGGGGGGGTGGAGGGTGATGGCAGGTGGAGAGATGGTGGGAAAAACGGGAGCACACCAGGACAAGTTGAATCAGTTGTGATCTTATTGAATGAAAACTGTTTAAGAAGAAACTGCACATGCTGAAGAAGGGCCTCAACCCGAATTGGCAGCGTGATCCAGGGACCAATTGACGCTACTCGTGCTGACACAGGAGTAAGCTCTACTGCCCGCTGTCCTGTTATCCATCGTCCGCTGACCTGCTCTATGATCTTTGCTCATGAGCTGGTCCCCTCACTACATTGAAAGACAGGGACCGGGCAGTGAATGCCATGCAATGTCACCCAGCGCAGCAAGTGAAGCCATGTCCTGCTCCCGGCGGCAGTCGGAATTTAAGGATTTGCGGGAAGCGGCTGACATGAGCGAGGCTGATGAGCGGCAGGAGAGAGGTGTTCAGATGGAGAGCACTGCCAGAGGTGAGTGGGCCAGCAGATCGCTGTCCTTTTACATCCGCTTCCCAATTTACAGCCGTTTCCCATCAGCTGCCAGCAATGAGGGATAGACTTGGCTATCTCTCAGTACAGAAACATTGTTCTTGATGTTGCTGTACTGAGGGATAGCCAAGTCTATCTTTCTTGGCTAAGAACCTAACCTTCGGCCTCAGACGCAGGTAAATTTTCGTGCCTTACGTTTGGGTAAAAAAAATATAGCGTCTTCATTACCGGGAAATGCAGTATTTAAAAACATATAGCTCAAAGAAATTTTCTTACCACATTATTTGTACACAAACTCCATTCTTCTCTCTTTGTTTCTTAAGATAATGACAATCCACGTTTGAAAAACCCACCAAGAAACTTGTGCTGCGCATGCTAAGTAGGCTGCTGCGCATGCGCAGTATGTAGTCCATGGTGGAAAGGCAGAATTTCAGCTGCCTTCAGCTCCCCTCGTCATTGAAGGTGAAGCAGCGTCGATGACACGTGAGCTGCACATACTTTCACCTATTACATGTACTACGGATGAAAGGCGTGGGAGAATTATGCCTACCTAATAGATCGATCTCTTAGGTAGGCATAATTCTCCCATGCCTTTGCTATTTATATTTAATAATTACCATTTTATCATTTTAGTCAGGGTAGGCACTGCCTACCTTGACGGCACGTGCCTGTTCCAGACCCATTTCTTAGATATTCATAAATAAAATTTGGACAGAATTAGGCCATTCAGCCCATCAAGTTTACTCTGCCATTCAATCTCTCCTACCTGACCTATTCTCTTGCCTTCTCCCCAAAACCTGACATCCTCCAATGTTTTGTCTTTAGCAGCCGTGAAAAAGTGCGTACGTGATAAAACCTCTTTATTAGTGTGCATTAGCGCACCCCTCCACATCCTTCATGTAATAGGACAACTAAAACTGCACACAATATTCCAAATGCAACCAAACCAAAGCCCTATAATGCTGAAACCAGACTTTGTGATATTCAATGCTCCAACCAAAGAACATCAAGTTCACTTGCCTTCTTTATCATGTGGTCTACTTGTGGTTTCATGTTCAAGGAGCTGGAGATTTGGACCCCAAGACACCTCTGTACATCGATGCTGTCAAGGGTCATTAATGCTTGTCATTAACTTCCCCCTTACAGTCAACCTCCCAAAGCATTGCACCTCACACCTGATCGCATTAAAGGCCATCTGATAGTTCTCCGCCCATTTCGGAGGCTGATCTGTATTTTGCTGTATACTTTAACAACCTTCCTAATGTTCACAACTCCACAAATTTCTAACCACATTTATGTCAAAGTCGTTTAAATATCACAAACAACAGAGGTCCCAGCACAGATCCTTGCAGATCTCGCTGATCACAGACCTCTAGTCTGAAAAACAAGCTTCCGCTATAACCTTATGATGTCTACGAGTAAGCCAGTTCTGAATCAAAATGACCAATAACCATGCATATTAATCATCTCGTTCAGCCTACCACGAGGGACTTTATCAAATGCTTTACTAAAACATGTAGGCAACATCCACTGCTGTAACCTCATCGTTCACCTTTGTCACTCCTCAAAAAATTCCATCATAAATCATAACATGCTGCTGTTCAAGCCACGATGACTGCCCCCTAGTTAGCCCATTTTCTTCTAAATTAAAGTAAATCCCATTCTGAAGGACTTGAAGCTGCTTATTACTATTATTAGTAAAATTCAAGATATATATTCTATCAACTTCCAATGGTAAACCTCTTTTGTTCTGACAAAAAAAATCATTGAAGCACCCCAAATACTTCAAGTATGCACAACACATTATTTAAGCATCAAAACTTTGTATGCAGACCAAGTAATAAACATGTCAAAGTGGGTAAAAACTACTACAAAGAAACAGCAATGACTTACTTTAAGTTGCTCAGTTTCAGCTTCGGATTCATCTGGCTGCTCCGCAGTGGAATCTACAAAAAGCCCCAGAATGTGAGTGAATTCATCAATTATCCATACATCACTCAGAACTGACGTCCTTCAGAGAGTTAAGTCCTTAACCACAGTAAATTCATCTTAATGAGCAGAAATTACCATATGAATAAATAACCAGTCATTTTGAGCAGTTCTCAGGGACAATCCACATCTTCCTCCAGCTTTTTATATTTCTCTGCAAGCTGCCACAATGCCCAAGTTAATGAGCAATTGTTCTGCTGTCAATTAGTTATTGAAAGATTTTACATTGGATCAAGGTGAAAGGTAACTGCATTGTACTACAGAGCCACATCTCGTTCAGAACACAAAGGTTTCCATTCTGTTCCGAAACAGGACCAAGATCAATTAGTTTTAATTGCTGTTTAAATAAAGATCTACATTCTATTGGTCTGCCGGATGCTGCCTTCTGTACAACACTTCAAGCATTTTTTCAAATATGAACCATAAAAATTGCAACAAATGAAAATGCATAAAATTAAAAATGTTCATGTTGCTTGGGATTCTTGAAGCCTGGATCCTCGTGTATGGAATTTCCTCTGTAAAATATTCCACCCCTCTCTTCTCCAATTAGTGACCCCTTGAAATCTACCTTTGAAAAAGTAATTGCCTTATATGGTCAATCCTACAAAGAGCCTCGAGTCATTTTACTGTGATAACAATGCCGAGAACTATATTCTGCACTCTGTATCTTTCTCTTCGCTCTACCTTTTGCACTCATGTTTGACAAGAATGTATTCATGTATAGTATTGTCTGATTTTATTGGATAGCACACAGATTTTCACTGTACCTCGGTATACATAAATAACAATAACAATCATAAAGTTACTGTATGAATGCACCTGGTTAGTAATGCAGATGTCTGAAGTTTTGTGCAAAGTAAATACGAATTGAAAAGTGAACAAGCTTATTGTGGACTGCACTCAGTACTTGAAATAATTATGTATGAATATTTTATTATTGCTCTTTCAAACAGATTTTGATCCAATCATCATCAGCCAGGTAATTTTGCTCATAGGTTTTTAAATAGCACCTTACCACAAGAATATCCCATATTGCATAAATTAAAATACTGATTGATATTTATTTATTACCTTTCGTCTCAGAATCAGCTGATGCTCTCATGGAACCAAGGTAATATTCTTGGATATTAACTTTCTGCTAAATGAGATACAAAAGAAAACATTAGTACTTTAAACACTTAACAGTTGACAAAACAACTGATGGATACAATCAATCACTGTACCTGCCCAGTTTCTTTTTCCTCATGATACTGGCGAATGTGTTTTCCATGACACACTTCATAAGTCCAGTAAGATTCAATCTGTAGCAAATGAAAATCTCTACTTTAGAAATATTTAGCTTGGACATTTTAGGTCAAGACAAATACAAAATAATAGACAAATTATTGTAGGAAATATAAAATAGCAAAAATACACAGCTCCGAACATTTGTGAAGTGTAATATAATTATGTATAATGCACTTCATATTATCCTGAACCTCCAAACAAAAATTACTTAGTATACACGGCAATAATAAAATCTGCTATAATTTTTAGTGTTACAGTATGACATTTTATATTTAATTGCATTTTTCAAGCAGCAAGATGAAACAGGAAGTCGGGCCGATTTTTTTAAAAATCCGAATTTTACGAAGCAAATCCGTACATCCGTATTCTTATCGCATTTCCTACAAAATACGGAAAATCCGTACTACTTGGCAGCTCTACTACCTGCATCTAATCCATATCTCTCCATTCCCTGCATATCCATAAACATATCAAAATTTAAATGTCACTATTGTATCAGTCTCAAACACCACTCCCAACAGCACATTCCAGGCACTCGCCACCCTCTGTGTAATAACTTGCCCCGCACAACTCCATCAAACATACAAACATAGAAAAAAGGCGCAGGAGTAGGCCATTCGGCCCTTCGAGCCTGCACCGCCATTCGATATGATAATGGCTGATCATCCAACTCAGTATCCCATCCCTGCCTTCTCTCCATACCCCCTGATCCCTTTAGCCACAAGGGCCACATCTAACTCCCTCTTAAATATAGCCAATGAACTGGCCTCAACTATCTTCTGTGGCAGAGAATTCCACAGATTCACCACTCTCTGTGTAATAAATGATTTTCTCATCTCGGTCCTAAAAGATTTCCCTCTTATCCTTAAACTGTGACCCCTAGTTCTGGACTTCCCCAACATCGGGAATAATCTTCCTGCATCTAGCCTGTCCAACCCCTTAAGAATCTTGTAAGTTTCTACAAGATCCCCCCTCAATCTTCTGAATTCCAGCGTATACAAGCCGAGTCTATCCAGTCTTTCTTCATATTAAAGTCCTGCCATCTCAGGAATCGGTCTGGTGAACCTTCTCTGTACTCCCTCTATGGCAAGAATGTATTTCCTCAGATTAGGAGACCAAAACTGTACGCAATACTCCAGGTGTGGTCTCACCAAGACCCTGTACAACTGCAGTAGAACCTCCCTGCTCTTATACTCAAATCCTTTGCCCTCTCATTTTAATGCTATGCCTTCTAGTATTGGATTTTTCCCATCCTGGGAAAAAGGTTCTGACCTTTACCTCTCATAATTTTTTATATAGTTCTATCAGGTCTCACTGCCATTTCTGGCATTCCAGAGAAAACAATCCAAATCTGTCCAACCTCTCTAGGTAGCTAATACTCCTAACCCAGCCATCGTACTGGTAAAAATCCTCGGCACCCTTTCTAAAGCCGCCATATCCTTCCTGTAATGGGGCGACCAGAACTACATGTCATATTCCAAGGCTGCCTAACGAAAGTCCCCTAATGCTGTATCATGACTTTCTGACTCTGGTACTTAATGCCGTGACCCATGAGAGAAAGCATACCACATGATGTATTTACCACTCTATCTACGTCTAGGGCCACTTTCATGGAGTTATGGACTTGGACCCCAAAATCTCTCTGTTACATCAACGTTGTTAAGGGTCATGCCAATAATTATATATTTAATGACGGACCTTCTAAAGTGCAACTCCTCACACTTGCAAACAAATTTCACTATAATTATCAAGTGAACATACTTTACTGATTGATAGAAATAAAATGAAACATTGCTTGATGTTAAATGAAAACTTTTTTTTCAAATATACTGCTATTTTTTTCTGATCTGTAGTTTTCTCTAATTGCTCCAAGCTGACGACTAAATTCCAGGAAGTCAGGCCACAAAATAATTGTGATAATAAAAAGCCACTAAATGTCATGGTTATAGAGTCAGGCATCTGTGGAGGGAAAATGAACAGTCGGAGTTTTGGGTTGGGACCCTTCATCTGGACTTAAATGTATTTAAAGAATGGCCTGCCAATCAAAAATATATGCAAAAGAAATTATAACATGATATCATGGATCAAAGGGGATTTGTGTCAACTAGCTTAACATTTAATTATAATCCATCAGAACAAGCAAGTCTGCAATTTAGATGAACTAGGAAAAATAACTAAATTAAGAACAGTACTTCAACGCTTTTGTTTCAAGTGTATTCCACGAATAGAAAATCTAGAAGGGACACTAAAGAGAGATAAAGATGTACCGATGAAATGCAACATGGTGATGGGGTACAGATGATTGACCAACATGGGAAAATACCCACAGATCATTAATAACAAAACCACCTCGAAGCACCAGTAAAAGAAAAACACCTATTGAAATGTTTGAATAGGAAATAAAAATACTAGAAAAGCATGTGATTGAATTGTATGTAATATTATAATAATTTTCTATAACTCTAATGATATTCTATGAATTATTTACAACCATTTTTACCCTGTAAGAGCAACTGTTCTGCTTAAGGAGGGATTCCAATAGTTTACCAGGCCCATGACCTTTATAATCATAATCTTCATCCTAAATGCAAAGAGGAAAATATATGTTGGTGGAAATTAAATACTGAAAATAGGCAACCACATTTTAGATACATTTCCCCAATATTCCTAAACTAAATTAGCCACACAATAAAATATAATGAAAAATTAAAATAATTAGCACCAAATAAAAATATGATTCAATATATATAAATGCAACTATATTAGACATTAGGTGTATGATTTATTTTCTACTGGCTCACTGTTATGCTACTGTAACAGAGTTAATTAAATGCAAGCATCTTCCTATCTAATTTTCATTTCTATGACACATTTGGTGTTCAGCAGTAATCTAACATAAACATATTTACGTCTTTCATACAAAATATATTATTGCCAAATAGTTTAGTGACTAAATTGTTACTGTTTCAAAGACATAAACCAAGAAATTAAAGTTCATCGGGTTTCAAAGACTTTTTACAATATAGACTGGCAACAGTAGTGAATATTGGAGGGGCAATAAAGACAGAAGTAATTGTTATCAATGGCATGGGGAGGACAGCTCATATGTAGATGGGAAGCCCACCAGAATAGTTATGGGATAATCAGATCTGGAAGTAACATAATGATGGTTGAAGAGTGGCATAAATTACCCGAGGTGTGTTGGCCACTGGCAATAGTACAAAGATTAAATTAAGTGGTCATTTAAGTGCAATGTTTTGGGATTGGAAATTCACCATGAGATTAAATAGGATGCCAATGTGGTGAACAGCTTAGTTGAAAAGCAAAGTAAGATGTGCCAGGAAGGTGGACAGAATTAGTATGGGTATGGAGTTTGTGGTAGAGGCTTTATACTTTGTTTTACCAAGAGTTAAATGGAGGGAACTGCAACTCATCCCTGACTATCTGGCCAAAGAGATAGCATGAAGTGTGTAACAGTATATAAAGAAATAGATGAAAATAAGGAGGACCCAAAAATTAGGTGGTTCATAGATGATCAAAAAAGACATTTCTGGATTTATTCTGGCTACACTTGCTGAGATCAAGTTGTCCAACACACACTGGAAATCACACTGATCATTTGCATGTCGGAACAACATTCTGCGTGTTGTCTTAGACCTGCGGCTGGATTAAACATGATTACGCAAATAATTATATTGATATTATATGTAGCCCAACCACAGCAAGTGGCTGTAATGTCTACTAGACCAAGTGGGACCCGTTGGCCCCTGTTCCCCCAATGCAATATTCCACCACTCACCCATAGCCCCCAACTGCGCAGGCACGGTTGACGGGTTCCCGTTGTGACGCGAGTCACGGCAACTCTCCGCAACTGCACTTCGCCATCCCTAATACCCCAGTACTCGCTCCGCCTCCTCCTCACCCTGCCTCTTCTTTCCCCCCCTCCTCCTCCCCCACCCCCTCCCTCACCTTTCTCCTAACCTCAGTCACTCACTCCATAACCCCTCTTAACCCCCTCCTCCCACACTCCTCACCTCCCCCTATCCCACCCCCACAATGAAAATGGCAATTTTTACAAAATGAAACCTCCCCCCTTATCGCAACCCCCCACAATGAAAATCACATTTTTTTTATAAACGGAGTTAAACATTTTTTTTTTAATGAAACCTCTCCCCTATCCCACCCCCCACAATTAAAATGGCGATTTAAAAAAAAAGGAGCCGCCCCTCTATCCCACCCCCCAGTGAAAATTGCCCCCCCCCCCCCCCCACCACTCACAATGAAAACCACAATGTTTTTTTTTCGAAAACGGCCTTTTAAAAAAAATGTAAGAAAAATTTGGGATCCCATTGGTAACGTCATTGTGAGGGAAACGCTGGCGTGGTTTATAAAACTGAGGTTTGTTTTATGCAAATGAGATCCCATTGTGATGTCATTGTGGGGTGGAACACTGCTGATAGGCAGGGCAAATTTAATTTACATCACAATGGTAAGATGGGCCAAAAAATTGTTGCGTTATCGTGTATCGTTTTTACATAGAAACATAGAAAATAGGGGCAGGAGGAGGTCATTCCGCCCTTCTAGCCAGCCATTCTAGCCATTCATTGTGATCATGGCTGATCATCCCCTATCAATAACCCGTGCCTGCCTTCTCCCCATATCCCTTGACTCCACTAGCCCCTAGAGATCTATCTAACTCTCTCTTAAATCCATCCAGTGACATGGCCTCCACTGCCCTCTGTGGCAGGGAATTCCATAAATTCACAACTCTCTGGGTGAAAAAGTTTTTTCTCACCTCAGTCTTAAATGACCTCCTCTTTATTCTAATTATGTGCAAATACAAACCGGCACACAAATATAGAAACAAGATGAGAGTTTTAGTAATATAGCAGCATTTGAGTTAATTTAAAAATATTTTAAAAATAGTTTTATGATTGGTAAAATTACAGATGTGACTATTAATTATGGGCAAAACATAAATATCTTCATGCATTAACAATGAATGAAAAAAATATTCATGATTTACTTTACCCACTATACACCAAGAGCAGTTGCCTTACACTGTACAGAGTTTATGGGTTGTGGAGCCCATATGTCCTTGAACCCACCATGTCCATGTCAATCTATTGTCCATCATTTGCTGCATTAGGTCCATACCTCTCCATGGTACACTTATTTAAAGTCAAATACTCTTTCTAAATTTCCATTATAATGATTATTCACACAATAGCAATTTCACTCAATTCCTTTCAATTACAGAGCAAAACGGTGGCTGTATATACAGATAGGTAAACAGAAATACACACTTAAACCTATTTTTAGTCATAGTTTGCCATTAGAAATGAATGCGTTTGACATTGATATGTAATATATTACATTACAAAGATAAAACAGACAGCAATTTTAACAAAGTCACTGCAAATCCAAGGCTTACCTGGTCTCCATTTCCAATTGATGGCAACATACATTTATATCTTTCATTGTGAACTGTTGTTATGATTACAAAGTCATCAGGTTTATAAAGGCCACCTGTTGTTGGCTGAAATCAAAATATTACATTATTTGCTATAGAACAAAATGAAAATAATTATTTTTCCAAAACAGTAAACAATTGTAGTTTTAGATGTGACTGGCAACACAACAATTAAACGTCAATTGCCTATTACTATTAAGACAAATAATGAATCCACTTTGGGATAATTTCACAATATTCTGTAGCATCCGAGTTATTGAATAAAATAACGAGTTGATAGTGGCCCATGGCTGATCGTGTAGTTTGCACTTGACCTCACTGGCAATGGAAGAGGCCCAAGACAGTATGGGATTGGGAAGGAGCGTTATACTGGTAAAGAATTGAATAGTTCCACTAAAACATTTCAGTGAAAACATTCCTTTTAAATCTATTTCACATCTGTTATGCATTTTCAGACAGTAACCAAACACAATCTAAGTATAACCAGTGTTCACAAGCATCCCACCACTTGTTTTAAGGGTGTAGGAAGGAACTGCAGATGCTGGTTTACACCGAAGGTACAGGGACAGGGACAGGCAGCATCTCTGGTGAGAAGGAATGGGCTCTGCCCAGTGGTATTGGTATCTGGGACCCACACAGGCCCAACTTGACGGGGTTTCACCTTCAAGCCCATTGATTGCCAGGCATCACAGTAATACTAGGTAGGCTGTTCACTACTCAGCTGGACGCTGTCCAGCCGCCACCAACCGCTAAAGACGCTGAGTTAAAGAGGGAACTGCAGATGCTGGAGAATCGAAGGTTACACAGAAAAGCTGGAGAAACTCAGCGGGTGCAGCAGCATCTATGGAGCGAAGGAAATAGGCAACGTTTCGGGCCGAAACCCTTCTTCGACGCTGAGCCAGGAGTTCATTCAGTCCCTGGCCGTTGAGATGAGCCCAGCCATACTGACCAGCAAGAAGGCGGGCCCGGGCCACGTTATCCTGAACGGGATGTCGTCGCTCAACACGGGCACCGTCCTGCTGCGGCTCAGCCTGACCACGGCGCCGACCAGCAGCAATAGCAGCCCCAGGCCGCAGCCGGGGCCTGAGCCGGGCCGCAGCCGCAGCCGCTCACACGGCATCGTCACGCCGACACTGCGGGTGGGTGGGTGGGCGCCGCACTAGCCGACACTCCGCGCACGCTCACCCTGCCCGCCTCATCACACACACTGGGCGGGCGGCCGCTCCGCCTGCCACGTCTGCTTCCGCCGGCAGCCGTCAACGCACATGCGCCGGCAGCAGTCAACGCACATCCGCCGGCAGCCGTCAACGCACATGCGCCGGCAGCAGTCAACGCACATCCGCCGGCAGCCGTCAACGCACATGCGCCGGCAGCAGTCAACGCACATCCGCCGGCAGCCGTCAACGCACATGCGCCGGCCTCCACCAGAAAGCCACGCAACGTCCTGCAAAGAAACTATTCAAAGCCAAAGATTATAGAGCAGAGTCAAAGCTGCTGGAGACAGGAGGAGCTGCAGAGAAACTAGTAGGTAGACAAAAATGCTGGAGAAACTCAGCGGGTGAGGCAGGCAGCATCTATGGAGCGAAGGAAATAGGTAACGTTTCGGGCCGAAACCCTTCTTCAGACTGGTCACAGCTGCTGGGGACAGGATGGACTGTAAACTTCACAAGGCCTCTGGAGGCAGGCGGGACTGTAGGGAAACTACAGAGCCTCTGAACTAAGGCAGGTTGGGCCAAAGATCTTTGGGTTGGACTGCAGAGAAATATCCACACAAAATGCTGGAGTAGCTCAGCTGGCCAGGCAGCATCTCTGGACAACATGGATAGGCGACGTTTCGGGCCGGGACCCTTCTTCAGACTGTTGGAGACAGGAGGGGCTGCAGAAAACCCCACACAAAGTGCTGGAGTAACTCAGCGGGTCAGACGCAATCTCTGGACAACATGGCTAGGTGACCTTTCGGGTCGGGACCCTTTAGAGTGATTGTAGCTGGAGGGGGGGAGGTGGAGGCATATAACAAAGCCCGCAAGTGCTAGGTGGATAGTTGGCCGGGGGAGGGTCCATTGGAAGATGGGTGGGCAAGGTTTGAAATAAAAAGAGAAAACGTGTAGGATGATACAAGATGCCTGAATTATAAAGCCAGAGGATATAGGTGGGGTGAGAAATTATGGAATAGGGGAAAGGGAGAAATGGGTGCACATCCAAGTGGCACATTTGGGCTGGAGTGAGGAGAGAGCTGGTGATGCTGTTTGTTGATTTTGGGTTTGAGAAATCAGGGTTATATAGGGGGGGGTTGCACATAAGGTAATCGGGTCATAGGGCTTGACGCATGGAGCCGCTCAATCCATCTGGAGGACATTGCAGCTTCCGCTATATGTTGTTAATACACGAAACGCGTACTTTCCTACCTGTTTAAAAACAGCCAAAATGGTGAATTTTTGCGCTGTAAACAATTGTGGAAGTCTGGGTAACCGTGAGAGACATTTATCCTACGTCAGAATTCCAAAAGTGAAGCGAAATTAAGATAAAGAGAAGCGAGAACTGAAGGGACGACAACAGCTAAAGTGCTTGGCGAACATCAGCCGTGCAGATATCGAAATTGAAAATATTGGGAATTATCGCATTTGCTCACTGCATTTCATCAATTAAGGCATTATTTGTGTTTTTTCTTGCTAACTGGTATCTAAAAAGTCTCAGAAGTGATAAATCTGGCAGTAAAATTTAAAAAATCGCCCATGGTTCTGGTGGGTTTTTACATGCAAAAAGAAAACGCTTCTGAAGTTAAATTTATCATTAAAAAAAATCTCCAGACTTATGAGTGGTGTGTGGAAAAGTAAGTTTTCTATCATTATGCTATTGAGATGTATATTTTGACAAATAATAAAATGTCCTGACGGCTTAAACACCCACTCCCTTTCAATAGGATATTGTCAATTTGCTGAGGTTGATTATGTCCAATTAACAGCTAACAATTATGTAATTCCTTGAATCCGAGTAAAATGTAATTCAAAACCCGTGTACGGTTTGCGATTTAAAAAAAAAAAGATAAATTTTTCTTTTTGTATGCAAAAACCCACTTGAGAACTATGGGCGATTTTATAATTTTACATCCAGATTTATCACTTCTGAAACTTTTTAGATGCCAAAGGAATCAAGAAAAAGCAAAAATAATGCCTTACTGTTGATGAAATGCAGTGAGCAAACGGCCAATGTTTGCCAAGCACTTTGGCTGTTGTTGTCCCTTCAGCTCTCGCTTCTATCTACCATCATTTCTGCTCACTTTTGGAATTCTGAAGTAGGATAAATGTCTCTCACGCATATCCCGATTTCCATAATTATTTACAGTGCAAAAATTGACGCTGGAAACAATGGTCAGTGCATACCTGCAGTTCATCGCGTGTACTCCAGTTGGCGTAGCGTCGCAACAGTACGGGTCATGGGTCGTGACCCGACTGCCGTGCAACCTCCCTATACTACCCAAGTAGAATATGAGGTGGTGTTCCTCCAGTTTGCGCCTGACCTCGTTCTAGCAATGGAAAAGACCCTGAACAGAAAGGTTAGTATGGGAAGGGGAGCAACTGGGAGATCCAGCAGGCCTTGGCGGAATAAGAACAAGTGTTTGGTTAAAAAGTCATCGAGCCTACTCTGGTCTTGCCACTTTGGGACACCATAGTAGATGAGGTTAGAGGAGGTGCACGTGAACCTCCTGCAAGGACTGCTGGGGTCCCTGACTGGATGTGAGGGAGGAGGTATAAGGAGAGTTGCATATGTTGGTTTACAATAAAAGATACACAAATGCCGGAGTATCTCAGTGGGTCAGCCAGCATCTCAAGAGAACATAAATAAGCACTGTTTCCGGTTAGGACCCTTCATACAGTTGCTGGAATAACTCAGCGGGACAGGCGACACTTCATTCTGAAGAATCTGTCCCGACCTCAAATGTAGCAGTTTCTCTACTAACATAGGCAACTCTTTCTCCTCCCCAGCTAGCCTCTGCTGCGGGGTTCCACAAGGTTCCATCCTTCACCCCATTCTCTTCTCCCTTTATATGTTCCCCTTAGGCCAAGTCATTCAAAGGCACGGCATTTCATTCCATTGCTATGCAGACGACACACAACTATCTCCCCCCGAAGCCCAAAAAACGATCAAATCTACTTAACCTTATCCACTGCCTCGAGGATATAAAGTGTTGGATGGCCCAGAACTTCCTCCAACTAAACGAGAGTAAGCCTGAGGTCATCCTTCTCGGCCCCTCGGACTCAATCAAAACGATAGCAGCAGCCTTGGAAGCCTTACTCCATTACTAAAACCTCACGTCAAAAACCTTGGCGTGATATTTGAATCGGCATTGAAATTTGACAAACAAGTCAATGCCGTGGTAAAAGCTAGCTTCCAGCTTCAGCCGATAGCTAAAATAAAACAATTCCTCCAGTTTGATGACCTCGAAAAGATCATCCACACATTTATCTCCTCCCACCTTGACTACTGCAACTCCCTTTACACTGGCATCAGCCAATCTTCCCTGTCCCGCCTGCAACTGGTCCAAAACGCCGCAGCGAGACTCCTGACGGGCACCCGAAAAAGGGACCAGATCACCCCGATTCTGGCCTCTCTCCACTGGCTCCCTGTGCAGTTCAGAATACATTTCAAGATCCTTCTTTATGTTTACAAAACCCTTAATGGGCTTGCCCCCACCTACATCAAAAGTCTGCTTACCCACCACATCACCTCCAGGTCCCTCAGATCAGCTGACTTGAGATTACTGAACATCCTAGGCGTAATCTCAGGGGCGTCCGTGCCTTTGCGGTTGCAGCTCCTAGATTGTGGAACAGCATCCCTCTTCCCATCAGAACTGCCCCCTCCATCGACTCTTAAGTCGAGACTTAAAACTCATCTTTACTCTCAAGCCTTTCTTGACGTCCCATGAGGGAGGGCTATATGTATGTACTTAATCTATGAACCAGTGTTGTATAACGTTAGTACCTCCACCAATGTTAAGCACTTTGGTCAACGAGAGTTGTTTTTTAAATGTGCTATAGAAATAAAAATGACTTGACTTGACCTCAATACTCGCCTGACCATTTCCTCCACAGATGCTGTCTGACCCGATGAGTTTCTCTGGCACTTTATTTTGCTCCTGCAGTGTGGTGTCTCTCTTTCTGCACTGAAAGCAGTGCTGGGTAGAACAACACAAATCTACATTTATGTAGTGCCAGCTCATTGAGATACTTGCAAAGAGCTAATCTTCCTTGTGTAACAAAGGCCCAGCAACAATTGAGGGCAAAATGGGGACAGAAAGCTCTGAAAACACTCAGCACATTGTGTAATTAGGATATTACTCATTTCTTGGAAGCGTTAACAACAATTCTCTTGCATGTTCTGCACCAATTGAGCGCTTCCAGCACTGTATTTTAAATTCCCTACATTTGCATACCATCTTCAGATCGGGCTGAACCACATTATTTCCATAACGGTGTATCTTTGCAAAGGTATTATCGATTTGGAGGGCACCAACTTTGCTTTACACTAATTTAAATTCTTTGAATTTTAGGTTATCTTTGAATCAGAAAACGGTTCAATGATTTGAAGAGATTTTGGATTTACCTTTCTGGTCCACTTAAAATTTTGCATACCTGTGAAAGATTATCCAAGCTTACAACTTGCTAGTTATTCTTCCAAGGTGCAGTGAGCAGTCTGTACACGGCACTCCAAAGATAGAGAAGTGTGTAATCATCAAAGGACAAAGCGATTTGGCCCTTCAACTTCTTGCAGAGAAATCCAACCAACTCATTATACATGTACAGCCGACTTAAAAATAACAACATATACCCAAATAAAGGCCACAGGTGAATCTCCACCTACCATTTTCATGAGTGCAACCTGGATTAACCCTCTGCTTGAAATGTCATTCCTTTCATCTCTCCCCTTCGTTCATTTGTTGATTAATTTACATCTGTGCCTGCTTATTGGCAGATCTGCTGCAAGGGGGGGGGGGGGGGGGGGTTAATAAATTACTTATTCTTTCTGAATTGGTCAAGATTTTGTACATCTCCTAACTGGAGAAAATACTAGGATCAAGAGTCTGTGCTTCCACAAGAAATTCCTCATTCTTGGATCTATTGCAATAACTCCAACCTTTCTCAACCTGCCTTAAAGCTTAAAGGTATATGCATGCACAATTAAAGATATGTTCCTACATTGTTTTAGAATTGGACCATTTAGTTTATTTCACTTTTATGTTTATGTCTCCTCACTTTTCCTGCCAAAATTACTGTTTACATTAAAAATTTAATGCAACTCTATTAAATTTAATCTACCATCCTAGTCCAGTAATTTTTTTTTTGTCCTCTTGAAATCTGCTCCTACCTTCTTTGATACTTGACACTTTTCTAAGTTGTCAGCTATCCAAAAATGTTGAAATATTATCTTATACAGTCTTTATCCAATCATTAATGTACAGGTCCTCCCTGGGTTAGGAATGCCTAAAGTATAAATACCACGTTCGAGTATTTGGGAGATCGGTGGGTTGAATTTCCCGTTGCCTCGGGACTGGAGGCATCTTCTGCAATTCACATTTGTCTCTCCTTGCTCACCTTGAGTTGCAGTAATTGGGGTCTGGGTCAGGCCAGGCAGAAGGAGCAGTTTGGCTGGCTGGTGGTTGCTCTTCCTGCTCTTTTGTCAATTGTTTTGGTGATCCTTTGCCGTCTTGCCACTCATCCTTGATGAGTTGAATTGACTTTATGCTGTTTTCAAATTCCACAATTGCAGCATTTCAAGGGAGAAAATGTGAATGTGGTTTTCAAAATAATGACTTTCATATAAAGAATGAAGAGTCGATAAAAATACATTCTCATTTGCTGAAAGACCGCATTGAGGCAGATGAAATGAGTAGAGACACATGGGGTGAGTAGAGACACATGCAACGGCGAGTTGGTTGAGAGGCCCCTTACGGTGCTGTATATTCTATCTCATGTAACTCAAATGTCAGATATAACAGACTGCAGCTGGAAAATAGACAGTTTCCAAATTCTGCAGAGTTTGGGCAGAGATGTGTGAATGAAATTGATTCCATATGTATGCTCAAAGAGATTATGAAAAAGATTAGTGGCTAATATAAAACCAAATCTAAGTCTTAAGTGTGCATTTTATGGGAAAAAAAAATATTTTGAGGATAGTGCTTGGCAATTTTATATTTTCCAATAAAGGGGATAGAGTTAAAGCAGAAAAAAAGTGAATGTCACACAAAAAATGTTGGCACATTTTAAAACGAAAAAGAGTCAGACATCCAAACGTTGAGACCGCATCAGCGCAGACAGAAGCAGAGAGTGAATGTTTCTGCACTATTGAAAGGTCATCAACCTGACCTGTTAATTATTTGTCTTGCCACGGATATGCTTAACCTGGTATTTCCAGCATTTGTTTATATTTCAGAATTATAGCTTCCAGAATATTTCATGTATCACCTCTGGAGAGGATGTAGCTTCAGCTGTGGCAGATGCTAGAGTGAGGGTAGCAGAGATTGTGACCACCATCTTTCAGTCCTGCCCATATATATGAATAGTACAAGAGGATTGCAAAAGTAACAGCATGTCTATTTACTTTTCTTGTTGCACATATGTGCAATGACAATAAAATATATTATTATTATTTGGGCAAAAGGTTAATGGGATAAACTTAGTAACCAAAGGACAGCAATTTAAAAGAGTCAGAGAGACTGCTGTCAGAAACAAAATTAATACTTGTTTGGGAAACGGATGAATAAGACGGTTAACATGGATTTACTGAACACTACTCATAACAAATCTGTATCTTTGTACAGAGTAAAGTTTAAAGTAATGAAATACATTTTGTCTAAATAGGTTTTCATTAGATTAACAGAATAAACATTCCAAAAGTGGCAGCAGAAGGCAACGTAGCAATGTGGTTCACCAGTTAAAGGAAAGACAGCAGTTACACAAATTAAAATTATTTTCAAATCCAGTTAATGTTTGCAGAAGATAAAAAACCTCAAGGCGTTAAATTAAGAATAGAATAATACCATTCATATGGAAGTGTTGGTAAACAAAGGGAAGTTATTGCACATGACAAAATACCATGATCTGCAATGTTACCTGAATGCATGCAATTCCTTTTCATTTAAGAAAAAGAGATTGGAGATGTACCTGTGTCAATCATTATTGATGTATACCTTTTTGAGCTTCATGCTAACAACGAATATCAGTACAATATATGTACATCCGTATCTGGCAATAAACTAAACTGAATCTGACTTGTAGCAAGCTAATTTTCATGACGAGGAAAGTCCTGGGATTATGTATCTACACCGTAACAGCTCAGTGTCACCATAGGTATGGTAGACCAAATGTTCCCCCTCTTATACAAATATATGAATCTGTTTTTATTCCAATTAGAAGGAATAGATTATTGAAATTAATCGTGAAAATAAATGTATAAATAAATAGGTCACAACAAGCAAACTTGGATTGTTAGATCCCCAATGAATTGATGTCAGTATTACAGACCAAAAAAATTCACACAAACTTAAAATAGTACATATTTTTAAATCTGACAATATATGCATGTAAACACTGGATATAGGATACATTTCAAACCAACATTCCCATTTAGTATTGATTTTATTAAAAGTGCCTTCAGTTTTGAGGTTCATTCAAAATTATAAAGTTTGATCAGTGATATTACTGTACAACACATTCATGAAGCACAGGATCACATATGCTAAAAGATAGCAGCTTGACAAATTTGAATTACCATAGTACCTTAGAGCAAAGCCCGATTTAAAATATTCAATGCAAGTCAACAAGCAATATTTTTGACTAACCTCCTTTTAGCTTTGAAATACCTAAAAATGTATACCTAGAGGTTTACATTCTGTATGTAACTTAGTTTGCAACGTCACCTTTCCCAAGTATATATATTTATTTGGCAGTAATTAATAAATGAGTTGGATTTTAATGCCCTCAAATGGAGGGGGAGAATTTGTTCACAAACTACATATGTACAATGTGTGTGTGCGCGCAACAGCGCAACTATTAATAGCATATATATATATTCCAAAATGAATGGCAGCAGTGATTATGAAGGTAACTTACTCAACATACTGTTCAGCAATTTTAGATCATAACTACCACTATCTTTTCAGACTATAGGGCGATGATATTGGTTAGGATATTTCTCACAACTCCGCTGGTCGCATCAACTATTTCTTGGCTCTCCTGCCTTGTATCATCATTCCTTTGTCATTTGCTCACTCCTAGTCTCCACCCTATAATCAACCTTCCCTTTTGTTATTTCCTGCCTTCCCCTACTTTCCTGCTCTTGCACTCACTTAAAGATATCTTTGGCATTTCCTGGTTCAGATGGAAGGTTACTGAATTGGAGGTATTAACTCTATCATCTCACAGAAACTATCTAGATTCTGTTAACAACAAATTTGATATACAATAGGAAAACTCATGATCAAATATTGTACATAAACAGATCAATATTTGGGATGCATTTTGCATCACAATATACACTTACAATCCCTGAATGTCTGCTGATTACAGCAACAATAATGGATGACAGTATCCATATAAATGTAATTTTACCGGATATAACCATTTCAAGTTAAAATGTAACTTACAGTATCTCTGATTCAATCAATGGTTTTATAGTAAATGTTGACAAATATCAAGGTATCCAGTGCAAATGTTCTTGTATTTAATTATACAATAAATCTGGTATAGTCTCTAGAGTAAATAGGACTTTTCTTTTGCCAAGCCAAGTTGACCATAGTTGAACAATGAGAGCACCCACTTTTGGTAGGGCAATTTGGAGTTCATTTTTTAGATATCACTGCATTAAATATAGTCTGTGTTTATGTGGCTGATCACCAGGAATAAAATATAGCAGAAATAAAAACCGAGTAAGAAGCTAAAGTGAAAACCATTTTCCCCCCTATCTATGTTCTATCAATTGTTTACACAGTTACACTTCTCATTGCCTGCTACAAGCTCCTTGACCATCTTCTCCAATGAAAAAAGGTGTTCATCAGTATCTTCAGGAACAAGACTTCGTAAGGAGTCAGCAAGTTTAAATAGATATTCTGTGTTCCTTCCACTTTGTCCAACGGCATTCAAAATTTGCAGAGCCATGTCTTCTAAGGGTGCTGGGCCCAGGTAATTGGGATTATCGCATGTTCCTATATATTGCATCACAGGAAAAGGACCAATTGAAGTATCCTTAGGATAAAATGTGACAGTAGTAGTCCTATAACCATTTTTTTCTCGTAAGTCAAGATATTTCTTTACTTCTTCCTCCTTTCCGTCTGGTAGTTTATACGCCACACCCCAAACAAGACCCTGGACATAAACAAATATGGTAATAATTATTTGTTGAAAATATTAATATATTTATTCGTAAATAATTTTCAATGCTTTATTGTTTTTTGCAATAGTTTATCGTTAGATAAAGGCCACATTAACATTCATAAACAGGTGAATGATTACCCTGGCATAATATGGAAAAGCAATGCTATAAATAAGAAATAAAATAGAAAATGCTGAAAAAAGGTAATCTGAAAAGTAATTAATGTTGAAGGTTAGTGACTTAATTGGATCAACCTGAAATGTCAATTATGTTTCTCTCTATGCTTCCTGAGTATATCCAGTATTTTCTGTTTTTAATGAATGGTACAGCCATCCATGTTGAAATTATCCACTGGATCAGAACCTGCTGCCCATAGGCAGCTGCTTGCACTCACACTGATTATAGATATGAACTGAACCCAATAACAACTCAGTCAGAAGTCATCCTGACCTTAAATGGCAAGATCCCAAGCACAAAAATGCAGGTGGAGCGGAACCAATGCCACTGACAGAAAATTCTGAAAAGCACAATGTTAGTTCCGCCAATGCCTCCCACATTTACATGACATTTAATAACAGTAAATACTTCCCAGTGCCACTGATGTTCAAAGGGTTTTGCAATCTTGTTTCATTAATCTTAGTTACGGTAGATACTCAATCATTTAATGAAGTATGATTAATGTGGAAAGTGATAATTTACACATGTATTTATCTCTGGCCATGTACCTGTTCCCCAAGAGTGTTTAATTGCCATCTACGGAAAGAATGACAAATGACATTCCATCACAGATACTGATCGCTCCATCGAAGAGATCTATAGTGCTGACTCAAAAAGACAGCCAATATCACCAAAGACCCACACCAGGGTGGCCACATCTAATTTTGCTCCTACCACAGGGAAGGAGCCTGAAATCGGTGACTACCAGGTTCAAGAATAGCTTCTTCCCAACAACCATAAAGTTCTTGAACACTACACCCTTACCTCAACAACTATGAATATTGGTTGTGCTGTCAACTTTTTTTTTTTGCACATTTATTACGGTGATTGATTTATTGAATTTTTAATATAATTATAAATTATCTGTCTGTACTGCATGTATGGGGCTGTTAAGATGCTGCAAGTAAGAATTTTATTGTTGGTACATATAACAATTAAACATTCTTGATGACCAAGAACTTGAAGTTATTGACTCACTCTACCACCAATGTACTGATGAAGCCAGGTTCATGCACCTCGTTACAAGGGAACAAGTTCAAGGATCTGACTAGCAGAACAGAAAAAGGCTCACTCGTCAGTTTAGTTACAAATCAGATTTATTGGCAAGAGAGAATAAAAACCAGACTTGGCTTGGTATGCGCGGGGTCTGTTTTACAGCAGCACATCTCTCTCTCTCTCTCTCTCTCTCTCTCTGCTCTCTCTCTCTCTGCCTCCATCCACGGCGCTGATCGCGACTCAGCCCATCGGTGAACCCCTCTCGTACATGAACTAACTTATGGCTTACTGGTACCTGTCTTTATACAGGTAAGAAATCAGCCGTTTAAGTAACTGCTGGCAAGTCCTGGCTAATAGTGCTGTTCCCAAATTCAAACTATAGCCAATGGCAGGGGATTGCTTCTGAGGCCCCTCCCTGCCCCTTTGGGAACAGAGTGCTATCAGCCTCAGACTGGCGCGCAAAGCAATACACACAGCGCTGCTGGTTTGGTGCGCAAAGGTTAAAACTGCTGTCAGCTTAGTGTCTGGGAATTTAAACAAAGCCGTCGGCTGCATCGCTATGGGGTTTGAATATAGTGCTACCGGCCACAGCGCTATGGGCTTTAAAAATAGCGCCTTGGCCACAGTGCTAATGGGTCACAGATTGGACAAAGTTCTCATATAACATTCCACCCTCGCACGGCCCGGTTTTACCTTCTCCCCAAAATCCACAAACCCGGCTCTCCCGGCAGACCCATTGTCTCTGCTTGTTCGTGCCCCACCGAACTCATCTCCACATACCTTGACTCCATACTATCCCCCTTGGTCAAATCACTTCCCACCTATGTTCTAGACACCTCAGACACTCTCCGCAGCCTCCGCGCATTCCACTCTCTAGGCCCTCACCCCCTCATCTTCACCATGGACGTCCAGTCACTCTACACCTCCATCCCCCACCAGGATGGCCCCAAAGCCCTCCGGTTCTTCCTCGACCAGAGGAGCAACCTATACCCAGCCACTGACACTCTCCTCCGCCTAGCGGAGTTGGTACTCACCCTCAACAACTTTACGTTTGACTCCTCCCATTTCCTCCAAACACAAGGCGTAGCTATGGGCACACGCATGGGCCCCAGCTACGCCTGCCTCTTTGTCGGGTACGTCGAACAATCCTTGTTCAATACGTACCAGGGCCCCATCCCCGACCTCTATCTCCGTTACATTGACGACTGCTTTGGGGCCACCTCCTGCAACCACACACAACTGACTGACTTCATCCACTTCACCACAAACTTCCATCCGTCACTCAAATACACCTGGACCATTTCCGACACTTTCCTACCATTCCTTGACCTCACCATCTCCATCGCAGGGGATAGACTTCTGACCGACATACACTACAAACCCACTGACTCACATGGCTATCTGGACTGCACGTCTTCCCACCCTGCCCCCTGTAAGGACTCCATCCCCTACTCCCAATTCCTCCGTCTACGCCGCATCTGCTCCCAGGATGAGACTTCCACACCAGGGCATCGGAAATGTCCTCGCTCTTCAGGGAACGGGGATTCCCCTCCTCCACCATAGATGAGGCTCGCACCAGGGTCTCTTCCATACCCCGCAACACTGCTCTCTCTCCCCATCCCTGCACTCACAACAAGGGCAGAGTCCCCCTAGTCCTCACCTTTCACCCCACCAGCCGGCAAATACAACAAATCATCCTCCGCAATTTTCGCCACCTCCAACGTGACCCCACCACTTGCCACATCTTCCCATCTCCCCCCATGTCTGCCTTCCACAAAGACCGCTCCCTCCGCAATTCCCTTGTCAATTCTTCCATTCCCTCCCGTACCACCCCCTCCCTGGGCACTTTCCGTTGCAACCGGAAGAAATGTGACACCTGTCCCTCTACCTCCCCCCTGGACTCCATTCAAGGACCCAAGCAGTCGTTCCAGGTACGACAAAGGATCACCTGTATCTCCTCCAACCTCATCTACTGCATCCGCTGCTCTAGATGCCAGCTGATTTACATCGCTGAGAGTAAGCGGAGGTTGGGCGATCCTTTCGCCGAACACCTCCGCTCAGTCTGCAAGAACCTACCTGAATTCCCGGTGGCTCAGCACTTCAACTCCCCCTCCCATTCCCAATCCGACCTCTCTGTCCTGGGTCTCCTCCATTGCCAGAGTGAGCAACACCGGAAATTGGAGGAACAGCACCTCATATTCCGCCTGGGTAGCCGGCGGGTATGAACATTGAATTCTCCCAATTTTGCTAACCCTTGCTGTCTCCTCCCCTTCCTTAACCCTCGAGCCGTCTCCTCCCACCCCCCCGCCCTCGGGCTCCTTCTCCCCCTCCCACCCATCAGTCTGAAGAAGGGTTTCGGCCCGAAACGTCACCTATTTCCTTCGCTCCATAGATGCTGCTGCACCAGCTGAGTTTCTCCATCATTTTTGTGTACCCACCCCTCGAACAGTCTGGTTATCGTCACATCCGGCCTGCAGGTGTTACCTCGTTACATCCGACCCACAGGCTGTAGTAAAGTCCATGCGGTCGTGATGCCAATCTGCACATACAACACAGTAATATAATTGCTAATAAGATTGTCCCGATGGTCAGTACCCAGTGCACTACTGTTTAAGGACAAAGAACATTTATTATCACATACACCAATTGGTGTAGTGAAATTTGACTTGCCATTGCAGCACACAAATAAAGATAAGACACAACATCAAAGAATTTAACAGTAAACATAAAAACATCCCCCCCACAATGGTTCCCACTGGGGGGGGGGGGGGGGGAAGGCATCAAAAGTCCAGTTCCGTCCCCGGTTCACCCATAGTCGGGCCTATTGAGGCCTCCGCAGTCGCCGCTATGGCAGTCCGATGCTTCAGGCCCTCTCTCCGGATGATGACGCTCTGGCTTCGGGTGAACACTCCTCAGCGGCTTGGAATGTCTGGAGTGGCCGTCTCCTCCCCAGAGACCGAGGCTCCCAAAGTCCACGGGCTGCGCTGGTCGGAGCTCTGACTCTGGCGACCTCGTCGTGAGATCCCAGGCTCCGCGGTGTTCAAAGCTCAGTGCTGCCCGCGGCTGAAGCTCCGCAGACCACAGCTCCGCGATGTTGGAGTCGGCGGTCCCAGTCCTACAGAGCCCATCGCACGGCGACCCGGGCAAGGCATCGCCCGCTCCATGATGGCGCCCCAGTGCTGTGCCGCCGCCGAAGCCCCGGCCGGTCCCGGCAGGAAACGCCGCTCCAGACGGCCGCGAGGAAGGGGCGAAAACACGGCTCGGAGAAAAGCCGCATCTCCGACCAGGTAGTGACTGAGAAAAATAGTTTCCCCCCCCCCCCCCACATAAAAAGACTAAAAGACCTCCAAAACAAACACTTTTAACTCACTAAAAATAAAAAAAGGGTGTAAAGATTAATAGCTGCTGGCAGGGCAGCCATACTCGACGGCGGCCCCTACGTAACTATGTAACTTGTCCACCAGCTTCCAAACATCCCGAAAGGCTACCATCCTCCCGGGATTGTAGTCGTGGTGCTGTTCTCCGACCCTTTAAATCTTCTCTACAACTTCCTGGATGTGGTCAGTGAGGTTGGTGATGTTCTCTTTTACCCCATTCAGACCAGTCACCGAATCTGTATGACCACGCATGGTACAAATTAACTTGTTTCGTTGGAGGTCCCAAACCTTAATGCCGTCATCAATACCACCAGAGATAATCTGATCACTTGTGTCATTAAATGTTGCTGCCAGTACTTGGTACATGTTTTGAAACGTATCGATTACAGCCTTCTTCCGAATGTCCCATAGCTTCACTGTTTCGTCTTTGATTCCTGTACAGACCAACTGTGGTCCACGGCCGGCTGGATAACATGAATTTACAAAAGATGTGTGATGTTTCACTGTCCCACACTGCTACAGCTGTTCCCGTTGATGCTGTCAAAAGCATGCTGGCATCTGTGTTATAAATCAATTCCATCACTGCTCCACTGTGACCTTTCAATGGAGCATAATTTTTGCAGTCATCATATACATTCCAAAACAATGTGTCAATCAAATTCTGCAGATGCCAGTGTTGATCCATTCGAGTGAAATTTACAACAATAAACTTCTCCCTCCTCACCCGTTAAAAGCATTAGAGGGGCTTGAAGTCTAGAGGTTCTTGGTCCCACCTGCTATGGATTCCCCTGCACTGAGGGCAGCAGGTTGTTGTGGGAGTACTTGACCTGCACCAACGCTATCTTGTTTGCTATTTCTTTTTACCAAACATTTCCTTTCTATTCGTCAGATCCTGCCGACTACGCCAATTGTTACAAAGGAACAGGTTCAAGGATCTGGCTAGTAGAACAGAAAAAGGCTCACTCATCTGTCTAGTTCCAAGTCAGATTTATTGGCAAGAGAAAACAAAAACAATACTTGTCTTGGTGTGCGCGGGGTCCGTTTTACAGCAGCACACCTCTCTCTGTCCCTCTCTGCCTCCGCCCGCGGTGCTGTCGCGACTCAGCCCGTCGGTGAACTCCTCACGTACATGAACTAACATGGCTTACTGGCAACTGGCAGATAAGAAATCAGCTGTTGAAATAACCGTTGGTAAGTCCTGGTCAATAGCACTGCAAACTATAACGAATGGCAGGGGACTGCATCCGAGCGAGGCCTCTCCACCCCCCTTTGAGAACAAAGCGCTATCAGCCAGACTGGCACTTAAAGCAATACACAGCGCTACAGACTTGGCGCGCAACTCAATACACAGCGCTCCAGAGACGGCGCACAAAGCAATACACACAACACATAATCCTCCGAAATTTCCGCCACCTCCAACGGGATCCCACTACTAGCTACATTTTCCTATCTCCACCTCGATCCGCCTTCCACAGAGACCATTCCTTCCGCAAATCCTTGGTTAAATCATCCCTTCCCATCCAAACCACCCCCTCCCTAGGTACCTTCCCCTGCAACCGCAGAAGGTGCAACACCCGTCGTTATACCTCCTCCCTTGACTCTGTCCAGGGACCCCAGCAGTCCTTTCAGGTTAGGCAGATGTTCACTTCCAACCTCATCGACTGAATCCATTGTTCAAGATGTGGACTCTTATACATTGGCGAGACCAAACGCAGACTGGGCGATCGTTTCGCGGAACACCTTCATTCAGCCCGCTTGAACCAATCTCCCGGTTGCTGGACACTTTAATTCTCCTTCCCATTCCCCCACAGACCTTTCTGTCTTTGGTCTCCTCCATTGTCAGAGTGAGGCTAAATGCAAATTGAAGGAACTGCAATGTAAACAAAGAGCTGTCAGCTGCAGCACTATGGGTTCTAATATATACCACTACCAGCCACAGCGCTATGGGTTCTAATATATACCGCTACTATGGGCCGCAGCGCGAGTATATACCGCTACCAGCCACAGCGCTATGGGTTCTAATATATACCGCTACTGGCCACAGCGCTATGGGTTCTAATATATACCGCTACCGGCCACAGCGCTATGGGTTGTTCGAGAATATAAAAGACCCTCAGATTTTCCCTTCCTGAAGTCGACAATCAACTCCTTGGCTTGCTAATGTTGACAGCAAGTTTGTTCTGGCAGATTATTAATCTCACTCCAATACTCCATTTTATCGTTACCCAATATTCATCCAACAACAGTGATATCGTTGGTGAATTTAAAGATAGCGGAGCCATATCTGGTTACTGTCAGGCGTATAGAGTGAATAGAGCAGGGGACTAAGCGTGCAGTCTTGAAGTGCTCCCTTGTTGGTGGTCTGTGAGGAAGTGGTGCCAATTTGTACAGATGATGAAATTGAGGATCTAATTGCATAGGGATGAGCAAAGACCCAGTTCCCGAGTTTGACAATAAGTTTAGAGAGGATAAAAGTATTGAATGTTGAGTTAAAGTTGATGAACAACAACCTGTCACATGTGTTCTTGCCCAAGTGTGGAGAACCAGGGAGATTGCATTTGCTTTCATTCTGTTGCTCAGGAGGTGAATTGGAGCGGGTCCTGATCCTTAAGGCAGGTATAGAGTCAGAGTCATAGAGTGATACAGTGTGGAAAGAGGCCCTTCAGCCTAACTTGCCCACAACAGCCAACATGCCCCAGCTGCACTAATCCCACCTGCCTGCGTTTGATCCATATCCCTCCAAACCTGTCCTATCTGTGTACCTGTCTAATTGTTTCTTAAATGTTGGAATAGTCCCAGCCTCAACTACCTCTGGCAGCTTGTTCCATACACCCGCCACCCTTAGTGTGAAAAAGTTACCCTTCAGATTCCCATTAAATCTTTTCCCCTTCACCTTAAACCCATGTCCTCTGGTCCTTGATTCACCTACTCTGGGCAAGAGACTCTGTGCACCTACCCAATCTGTGCCTCTTATGATTTTATACACCTCTAGAAGATCTCCGCTCATCCTCCTGTGCGCGAGGGAATAGAGTCCCAGCCTACTCAACCTCTCCCTATAGTTCAGACCCTCTAGTCCTGGCAATATCCTCGTAAATCTTCTCTATACCCTTTCCAGCTTGACAACATCTTTCTTATAACATGGTGCTCAGAAATGAACACAATACTCTAAATGCGGTCTCACCAACATCTTATACAACTGCAACATGACCTCCCAACTTCTACTCCATTCTCTGACTGATGAAGACCAATGTACAAAAATCCTTTTTGACCACCTTATCTACCCGCGACCCGACTTTCAAGGAACCATGCACCTGCACTCCTGGATCCCTTTGCTCTCCAACACTCCCCAGAGCCCTACCATTGGCCACAGAAGTCGGCTATGGGAACGGATCTGGTGGCTCCGATCGGGCCAGTTCCAGAGCCCCAGCCGCAAGGGGCAAATTCGGCCCATCGATCGGTGCTGAATTCCCGAAGAGGTCGAGGTCGGCCGCCTAAGCGCAACATTCCATGGGGGATTTCAAATGAGCTCTAGTGATTTTGGCTGGATTAAATGAGGCGCCGGACCATCAGTTGCTGGAAAATCGGTGGTGGATCTGTACCATATTTCGAACGGCACGCATCATCCTTATCCAATACACTCCTGATCCCGATTGATGGCTTTGTTTTGTATTCTCTCCAGGGAAGCTCTTGTACACTATATTCTAACAGCTTTGTTGAAATAAGAAACTGAAATGAGACAACCTTTCTCCTAAATGTTATAACAAAATAGATGTTATCGTGGCACAAGTACTCAATTAAATACAGAACATCTTAACTAAAGATGAAAACTAAAAACTGAACTTCCATCAAACATTAAGCGTGCATTTACAGATTGTTTTTCTCGCTCAGGCCTGAATAAACCCTGTTATGGCACTGAGCCACATGAAAACAAGGAATGATTTGACCCAAACTCATGACATTAAACCTCACCGTCTTAAGATGCTCCTTTCAACCCAACTTCCTGATCTAGCTTTTGCAGACCAAATATAAATACCACCTTGTGGTGAAATGAAAAATCTGTACAAATAACAGGGAACAGTTTACTACATTAAAGACAATGTAAAACTGCAAGTTGTTGAAACACTAATGTAACTTATGTTACGTTTTACTCAGTACACTGTGAACAATGTTCTCATGTGCAGCATTCTGGCAATCATCCCTTTATTGAAAAGGAGGCAGTTAAAAGGGAAATGTGCAATGAGCTTCAACTCTATTACAAAAGAACAATCACACCATTTGAAACTACTGTGTACTGCATCTATAGTTAGTGTTCAGCACCAGTCAGCACCATCTCATACTTGCTTAATAACACTACCTGACTCACTGAAACATAGGCTACATATTGTAAAGTTAGAAATGTTCTGAAATGGCTATGCACACGAGTAGAAAAATATTTGTACCAAGAAAAGAGATGTTATAATCATCAATAGGCCACTTTGATTTGAAATAGCAACTTTACAGTGGTGGTTTTCTACATAGCATGGTATTTTAGTATGCTATAGGTTTAATGTGTTGATTTATATACCTAGAATTTATATTTAAAACTATTATAACATTAAATAATACAGGTTCTGGCAGTGCACGTTAAACAAGCAGTACCCTCTAACATGATCAGCTTTTTCAACATGTAATCATTCACATTTTGGATGTATTTAAACTAGGAATACTCCGACGAAAAATCTTAAACTCTATTGCTCTACAAAGAAAATCAGATACTTGGAAAACACATGTACTAAAAAACTTAGTGACCCGTTATTGTTACTACATATACATTTAAATTCATTTATGTCAAAGGACTGATTAACAATTATGCATTGTTCATTTACCTCAGGATCTTCAACAAGTGTGACAACTCTTCCAGGCTGCAGGGATGGAATGAGAAATACACAAAAATAAAACCACGTGTTTGTGCATAATTTAATTGGAAAACCAAATGTGGCCTCAATTTAAAAGACCTCAAATAAGATTTATTTCTTGCTTTAAATGAAACTGTTCTAATAAGACTGATACGGGTAATAAAACTAAACGATTCGTCTCTTGTTATCCCAAAGCCTTTCCACAATCTACAAGACCCATGCAAGAATTTACTCGAGCAAATGCAGTTACAACAAAAGCACAACATTATTTTACTTGATTAGCAATTCCATCATCACCTTAAACATTCATTATCACCATTAACACCATGCACATTGCCATTGTGCATCATGTACAATCTTGCATTGTGGCACATGAAAAGGTTCCTTCAACAGGATCTCCGATAAGTGTCATTTTTCATTACTTAGAGGGGCAGCAGAGGCAAGCTCCCCTCTACATTACCCATCCTGTGCCTATAAATGCATGCTATCGCCATTTCATAAATATCAGTGTCAAAATCCTAGAACTTTTGATCTCAGTGCATTCGACACAAGAACTCCAGATGTTCATTGCCACCTTAAGAACTATTTGTGGAAAATAAATATGGGCATTAAAATAAATCAAGCAATTATAAAAGTCACTATTTTCAATAGCCAAAATCAATCTTGGTGGTCAATATTTTTCACATACAGAATCTTAATTTATTGCAAATATTGGCTCTGGAAAAAAAAGTGAAAGGTGGAGTCAGGCTGTCTTTAAGAAAAAAAAAGGTTTGTCAAGATTAACATACAATTTGAGTGGAGAACTGCCAACGCAAACCATCCAATCAGCTCCAGGTTTACCCAAGGCTGTGAAGCCTGGAGCAGAATCCAAACAAGTTGTGGATAAATATTACTTCAGAAAACTGTTTATAATCTCTTGTTAAGAGTGAAGGGCAACGCAGGTACACGTAAGGAAGCTTGGATGACAAGGGAAATTGGGGCTCTTATCAAGAAGGAGGAAGAATAAGGCAGGTATAGTCTGCTCGGATCGATTATATTCTTGGAGGATTTTTAGGAACTTGCTAAAAGAGGAAATTAGGAGGGCAAAAAGAGGACAGGAGGTGGCTCTGGAAGATAATATTAAGGATAATCCCAAGTGATTTTATGTGTATTAAGGGGAAAAAAGGGTAACCAGAGAGAGAATGGGTCCCCCCAAGAATCAAAGCGGTCAACTCTGTGTGGAGTCACAAGAGTGGGAAAGCTCCCGAATGAGTGCTTGTCCTCTGCTTTAACTGGGGGAGAAAGACATGAGAACTGGGATACCAAGGGCAGTCAATGGAAGTGCCTTGCAGGCAGTTGGTATTATGATCAAGGAGGTGCTGAAGTTCCTAACATGTATGAAGGTAGACAAATCTCCTGATCCAAAACATCACCTATCCTTTTTCTCCAGAGATGTTGCCTGACCCGCTGAGTTGCTCCAGCACTTTATATCTGTCTTTGGTATAAACCAGCATCTATAGTTCTTGATTACAAAAAGAAACTACTTTTGGCTTAAGTGGGCATGATCTCTGAAGAACATAAGCAGGAGCAGACCAACTAGCCAATTGAACCTGGCCTGCTATTCAATAAGAACGTTGTTATCTGATACCTACCGCTCTCCTGTTCTTTTTCCATATCCATTGATTCCATTGTCATTCAACCATGTGTTCATTTCTACTTTGCATATATTCATTGCCTTGGCCTCTACAACTATCTGGGGTCGAGATTTCCATATAGAACCATGGGAGATTGCAGATGCTGCAATCTGGAGCAAAAAGCAAACTGCAGGAGTCTTGATGCCAAATTCCAAGCCAAACATCTTATCCCTTTGCTTCCACAGATGCTGCCTGACCCACTGAGTTGTTCCTGCACTTTGTTCTTTTGCTAGAAAATTCCAAAGACAATCTTCTGGACAGGAGAAATTCTTAAATGGTGCTTTGAGGCTATGCTCCTTAGTTCTAGATGCGCTACAACACAAGAGGGGTTCTTAACGGGTTGGACAGGCTAGATGCAGGAAGATTGTTCCCGATGTTGGAAGTCCAGGACAAGGGGTCACAGCTTAAGGATAAGGGGGAAATCCTTTAAAACCGAGATGAGAAGAACGTTTTTCACACAGGGAGTGGTGGAACTCTCTGCCACAGAGGGTAGTTGAGGCCAGTTCATTGGCTATATTTAAGAGGGAGTTAGATGTGGCCCTTGTGGCTAAGGGGATCAGGGGGTATGGAGAGAAGGCAGGTACGGGATACTGAGTTGGATGATCAGCCATGATCATATTGAATGGCGGTGCAGGCTCGAAGGGCCGAATGGCCTACTCCTGCACCTAATTTCTATGTTTCTAAGAGAATCTCTTTAGCACACACCCTTTTCAATTTCTTCCAAATGTTTCCATAGGACCACTTATTTCTCTAAATTCTAAACAACGTAGACCCAACTTGATCAATTTCCTTTCAAATGTGAATACCTTCAATCAGTGGGTGAGAGCAAAACAGGGATTTCTCCGTCATAGGATAGGAATGGAAGTAGGTATCTATAGCATTCTATGCAGTGTTAGTCATTTCGCTTGCATTAGGCCTTTTCCAATTATATATTTTTAAAAGCTGCCCATTATTTTAATACAATTTAGCCTGCTAGTCTTTGAATTAAATGTACCTGGGTCAAAGAGTCTATGAATACACTGATTTTGATCTTGCCAGATTATGAAATTCTACTGTAGATTGCTCCTTGCACTTCTCGTCACAAATTTAAACTATGAGCACAGCTGGCAAAGTGTTCTCCTGTGATGTACAAGTCAATCTGGTCCTCCTTATTCCCCTAAAGTAATCCAACAATTCCCCTTTTCTCATTGGGGCAGCAACATATTGACAAAGAATGATCTCTTGAGCACACTTCTTGAATTTGTTATGCACTTTGACTTTTATCCAAATATCATTCCAATCACAAATAGCAGATGAAGTTCCACACTGACACCACACTATAGTTTCTGCACCTGTCTACAAATTAGCAACTGATAAACGCCTTGAACATCTTCACACTTTTTTTTAAGTAGCCAATATAGATTAATGGTAGCCTTATTATTTCTCAAATCCTAATCTGATGGATTCTGTTAATCTTGTTCATTCCAGCACCATGGTCAGATATATCCGAAGACACTAGGGAAGCTAGAGAGAAAATTGCAGGTGCCCTTGCTGAGATTTACGAGTCACCACTAAATACGAGTGAGGTGTCAGAAGACTGGAGGGTGGCAAATGTTGTACCCCTATTCAAGAAGGGCTGCAGGGAAATTGCAGGGAACTATATGCGCTTAACATCTGTAGTTGGAAAGTTACTAGAGAATATTCTGAAGGATAGGATATACAGGCATTTAGACGGACAAGAGATGATTAGGGATAGTTAGCATGGTTTTGTATAAAGGGTGTTGTGTCTCACAAATCTGATTGAGATTTCTGAAGACGAGACTAAAAAGATCATTGAAGGCAGAGCTGTAGTTGTAGATGTTGCATAGATGGACTTACGCAAAGCATTCCACAAGGTTCCGCATGGTTGACTGCTCTGAAAGGTTAGATTCCATGGGATCCAAGGAGAGATAGCTGAATGGATAGAAAATTGGTTTCATGGAAGGAAGCAGAGGGTGATGGTGGAAGGTTGCTTCTCGGATTGGAGGCCTGAGACTAGTGGCTAGTGTACATTGCTGTTTGTCATCTATATCAATAATTTGGATGAGAACGTACAAGGCATAATTAGCAAGTTCGCAGATGCCACTGAAATGGGTGGTATTGTAGACAGTGAAGATGGTTGTCAAAAATTGCAGCAGGATCTTGATCTGTTGGGCAGTTGGGCTGAGGAATAGTTGATGGAATTTAATACAGAGAAATGTGAGGTGTTACATTTTGGAAAGTCCACAAGGCCTGGACTTGCACAGCGAATGGTAGGGCACTGTGGACAGTTGTAGAGCAGAGGGATCTTGGTGTGCAGGTACATAGTTCCTTGAAAATGTCACCACTGGTAGATAAGGTGGTCAAAAAGGCATTCAGCACATTGACTTTCATCACTCTGTATTGTGCATAGAAATTGGGAAGTCATGTTACAGTTGTACAAGACATTGGTGAAGTGAGGCCACATTTAAAGTATTCTGTTCAGGTTTGTTCACCATATAAAGACGTTGTCCAGAAGGAAAGGGTGCAGAGAAGATTTATGAAGATTTGCCAGGACTCAAGGGCCTGAGCTATATGGAGAGGTTGAGCAGGCTTGGAGCGCAAGAGGAAGAGGGGTGATCTTATCGAGGCATACAAGATTCTGAGAGGAATAGATCGGGTAAATGCCCATAGTCTTTTGCCCAAAGCTGGGGAAATCAAGAATCAGAGGACATAGGTTTAAGGTGAGGATGGAAAGATTTAATAAGACAGTAGACAATAGGTGCAGGAGTAGGCCATTCGGCCCTTCGAGCCAGCACGCCATTCAATGTGATCATGGCTGATCATCCCCAATCAGTACCCGTTCCTGCCTTCTCCCCATATCCCCTGACTCTGCGATCTTCAAGAGCCCTATCTAGCTCTCTCTTGAAAGTATCCAGAGAGCCCGCCTCCACTGCCCTCTGAGGCAGAAAATTCCAGACTCACCACTCTCTGTGAGAAAAAAATGTTTCCTCGTCTCCGTTCTAATTGTCTTACTCCTTATTCTTAAATTGTGGCCCCGGGTTCTAGACTCCCCCAACATCGGGAACACCTACCTACGTTTCCTACCTCTAGCGTGTCCAAACCCTTAACAATCTTATATGTTTCTATGAGATTTCCTCTCATCCTTCTAAACTCCAGAGTGTACAAGCCCAGCTGCTCCATTCTCTCAGCATATGACAGTCCCGCCATCCCGGGAATTAACCGGGAAGAAACTGTGGGGTAACTTTTTTTTTACAAAGGGTGGTGGATATGAGGAACAAGCTGCTGGGGGAGGTAATTGAGGCAGGTACTATCATATCGCTTAAGGGACATTTGGATGGGTACATGGATAGGAAGGATAGGTTCAGAAGGCCAAGCATAGACAGGTGGGACTAGTGTAGATGGGGCATGTTGGTCAGCACGTTGGTCCGAAGGGCCCGTTTCCATGCTACATGACTCTATGGCCATCTAAATCAGCCCTGGAAACATATCCCCACCGTTCTTTCCTTTTCTCCTTTGCCAGAACATTTGCATCCATTAATTTTTAAGTGTCCAGTCACACCTTTTAAGCCACGTCTCAATCACTGTAACTACGTCACTTTTTTTCCTCTTGGCATCTGATGCCACAGTTCAATGTTATTTACCGGATTTTAAAGCTTAGATACCGGGACTCCGATCCTGCTCCCATGTAAAATGTCATGCTTCAGCACATTCACATCCCCCCCACACACACACACTGCACCTCTCCCCTCTCCAGATACCCCCGGGCGCCTCTACCATCTCTGCAAATCAGCCCCCTCCTCCCCCGACCCCCTCCCGCACCATCTGCCTCCCCACACACTCCCTCCTGCATCTACCTGCCTCCACACCCCACCCCATTGGTCACCACCCTTCTCAACAACAGCTCCCCTCAGCCCACCTACTGCCACCCACCCTTCTTCACACCACCCCAGAGCCCCCTCTTCTCAACCTACCTCCTGGCGCCTCTTATTCAACCCTCCCTCCGCAACTTTCCCCAGTCCGTACCCCTACCGGCGCCTGCTCCTTTTATACCATAGCTATTATATGCCTCCACCCCTCTGCTTGCCCTCCCCGAACCTGCCCTACACCCCCCCCCCCCCACCCACAAACATCTCCTGCTTACAACGACCCCTCTGCAACCCACCCCAGCACCTCTCCCATCCGGCGCCTCCACATACCTTACCCCCCCACCCATCGCCTGTCCGCCTTCACACCGCATAGCGCCTGCTCCTCCCCCCACCCCCAATATATCTCTAGTCCGTAACACCCAGACCCTCCACCTGGTCCTCGCCTACCCCCCCCCCCGTCCCTTTCCCCACCCCCCCCCTTTCCACCACCCCCCCCTCCTCTCTCCATCATCCCCTCCCCATACACCCCTTCACCTCCTCCCCATCCCCCACACACCCCCCCTCTCCACATCCCCCTCCTCCCCGACACTCTCTCCACAGCACCCAGGGTCCAGCCCTGTCCACCCCGCTTCCCCCCGGCGTCTGCCGCTGTGTGTCTCGGTGCCGCTGTGTGTGCCGGTGCCGCTGCTGTGTGTGTCGGTGCCGGTGCCGCTGCTGTGTGTGTGTTGGTGTTGGTGTTGGTGCCGGTGTGTGTGTTGGTGCCGGGTGTGTGTTGGTGCCGGTGTGTGTGTTGGTGCCGGTGTGTGTGTCGGTGTCGCTGTGTGTGTCGGTGCCGGTGTCTGTGCCGGTGCCGGTGTCGGTGTCGGTGCCGGTGCCGGTGCCGCTGTCGGTGTCGGTGTCGGTGCCGGTGTCGGTGTCGGTGTCGGTGCCGGTGCCGGTGTCGCTGTGTGTGCCGGTGTCGGTGCCGGTGTCGTTGCCGGTGCCGCTGTGTGTGTCGGTGTCGTTGTGTGTGTCGTTGTGTGTGTCGGTGTCGGTGTCGTTGCCGGTGCCGGTGCCGGTGTGTGTGTCGCTGTGTGTGTCGGTGCCGGTGCCGGTGCCGCTGTGTGTGTCGGTGTGGGTGTCGGTGCCGGTGTCGGTGCCGGTGTTGGTGCCGGTGCCGGCGTGTGTGTCGGTGCCGGTGTCGGTATCGCTGTGTGTGTTGGTGTCGGTGCCACTGTGTGTCTCGGTGTCGGTGCCGGTGCCGGTGTCGCTCACTCACTCACCCACCTTGCCCGGCATGCCCCGATGGTCGGTGCTGCCCTGCCAGAAGCGGCGGTTGTAGCCCCGAATGTACCCCACTAACTTCTCCTGGTACGGGAAGTCTACTTTCCAGATCAGCGAGCCGTACCCGAATATCCACATGGCGACTCGGCCGCTGCCAGTTGGGGCGCGGCGGACAATTTGATTTTAACTGTAAACCAACGAACAATCTGGGCGCCCCGCGATTACCCTCGGCACCCGCCGCAACTGCGCAGGCGCGCACCCGGCTGCGCGCACGGCAGCATGGGAGACTGAGTTGGAGCGGCCGCTTGTCCGCTCAGCGTTCCCCGCAAAGACTACAACTCCCGGCAGGCCGAGCGCCGCCCTATCTCTCTTCTGATTGAACAGTCAGAATCAACCCGACCGCATGACGTCAGGCCGGGCAGTTGACCAATGGGATGTTAGCCATGTGGGCAGGTCCCGGCGGGGTTTCAGCGCCGAGGTTGAGGGCGGGTGGAGCTGGTGAGTAATGGGCCGCAGGTGGGAGAAGCGGTCGGGAGGCTTCAAGGAAACATAGAAATTAGGTGCAGGAGTAGGCCATTCGGCCCTTCGAGCCTGCACCGCCATTCAATATGATCATGGCTGATCATCCAACTCAGTATCCCGTACCTGCCTTCTCTCCATACCCCCTGATCCCCTTAGCCACAAGGGCCACATCTAACTCCCTCTTAAATATAGCCAATGAACTGGCCTCAACTACCCTCTGTGGCAGCGAGTTCCAGAGCAGCATCTCTGCGTGAAAAAAGGTTCTTCTCATCTCGTTTTAAAGGATTTCCCTTTATCCTTCAGCTGAGACCCCTTGTCCTGGACTTCCCTAAACATCGGGAACAATCTTCCTATCTAGCCTGTCCAACCCCTTAAGAATTTTGTAAGTTTCTATAAGATCCCCTCTCAATCTTCTAAAGGAGATGGTTGCTTGTCCATCCCGTCCCTATAACTCAACCTCTCGCGTTTTGTTAGTGTAGGAAAGGAACTGGCAGATGCTGGTTTACACCGAAGGTAGACACAAACTGTTGGAGTAACTCAGCGGGACAGGCAGCATCTCTGGAGAGAAGGAATGGCGTTTCGGGTCACTCTTCAGTGAGACTCAGGGAGGTAAACATAAAATGTTTATGTTCATAAAACATAAATGTTATATGGAGGTAAACATAAAATACTGGAGAAACTCAGTGAGTGAGGCAGTATCTATGGAGAGAAGGAACAGGCGACGTTTCGGGTCGAAACCCTTCTTCAGACTGATGTCGGTGGGGGTGGGTTTGTGGGAGCGCTGGGTAGGGGAGGGGAAGGAGGGAGAAAGCAAGGACTATCTGAAATTAGAGAAGTCAATGTTCATACCTGCTGGGGTGTAAACTACCCAAGCGAAATATGAGGTGCTGTTCCGCCAATTTGTGCTGGGTCTCACTCTGACAATGAAGGATGCCCAGGAGGTCAGATTGGGAGGGGGAGTTGAAGTGCTGAGCAACTGGAAGATCAGTATGGTTAATACGAACTGAGCAGAGGTGTTGGGCGAAGCGAACACCGAGCCTGTGCTTGGCCTCGCCGATGTAGAGAAGTTGGAACCTGGAGCAGCGGATGCAGTAGAAGGGTAGAGGAGGTGCAGGTGAACCTTTGCCTCACCTGGAAAGACTGATTTAGTCCTTCGATGGAGTTGAGGGGGGAGGTAAAGTGACATGTGTAGAATAAAGCGAGATGTGTAGAGGGGGGGGGGAAGGTAAAGCGACACGGGGAAAGTACCCTGAGAGGGGCTGGTTTCGGTAGGAAGGGACAAATTGACCAGGGAGTTACGCAGGGAACGGTCATATGGAGGGGTAAGGCATGAAGACAACAGATCGAAGCAGATGCTGATAAGGAAATGTTGTTACCTGTGGGGAAGCTGACAAGGAGGTATTTCATCAGGAAGACAGTCTTCTTCTTATCGAGTCCACACACAGGATTAGAAGTTGTTCAGCCAGAGCTGAACACACCTCTCGGCATCTGCATACAATGGTGTCTGTCTTGTCGCTCCTTGTGCTTCTTGTGCGTGGTGGTGGAAAGATTGGTGGAAACAGGGCCGCGACGTGAACGCTCTTTCCTTGACCCCAGGAAGACAGTGAAACTAGTCAGAGAACTATCATTGTGGAGAGAAGGGATACAAGAGTATCTTGATGTTACAGAAGTCAATATTCGTACCGTTATAAACTGCAAAGGTGAAATATGAGGTGCTGTTTCTCCAATTTGAGCTGGCTCACAACTGAAAACTCAGTGGGAATGGGTGAGGGGAAGTGTTTAGCAACCAGGAGATCGTGTAGACCTAGAAAGACTGAGGGTTTTGTTGTATGGAGGAAACCTGTCACTTTCTGTTTATTGTACAGGAGGTGAGGTGCCTCCTGTACAATAAATCCCTCCTCCCCTCAACATGGCCTTCATTCTGCTGTTGAAAACGTGGGCTTCATCTTCAGTGTTCTTACATTTAGTGTTCTTGGTATACAAATCCTTCTCCATTTTTCAGAAAAATAAATACGTCCATTAGGCTGTGCACCCCCCCCTGCAAAAAAGACTGCAAAACAATAGAAACACACCTATGGTTTTGCAAGAGGTGGTCCATAGTGTTACATTGCTGAGAGAAGATTAAACATAGATTAAACATAGAAATTAGGCGCAGGAGTAGGCCATTCGGCCCTTCGAGCCTGCACCGCCGTTCAATATGATCATGGCTGATCATCCAACTCAGTATCCCTTACCTGCCTTCTCTCCATAGCCTCCTCTGATCCCCTTAGCCACAAGGGCCACATCTAACTCCCTCTTAAATATAGCCAATGAACTGGCCTCAACTACCCTCTGTGGCAGAGAGTTCCAGGGATTCACCACTCTCTGTGTGAAAAAAGTTTTTCTCATCTCGGTTTTAAAGGATTTCCCCCTTATCCTTAAGCTGTGACCCCTTGTCCTAGACTTCCCCAACATCGGGAACAATCTTCCTGCATCTAGCCTGTCCAACCCCTTAAGAATTTTGTAGGTTTCTATAAGATCCCCTCTCAATCTCCTAAATTCTAGAGAGTATAAACCAAGCCTATCCAGTCTTTCTTCATAAGACAGCCCTGACATCCCAGGAATCAGTCTGGTGAACCTTCTCTGCACTCCCTCTATGGCATTAAGGTTGTGGAGGCCGATTTGGGAACCTGGTAGTTGCTGGAAAGTAGCTTTTCCCGAACTGGTGTGGGACTTCAGACAGCGTCGTACAGAAAGGAAAAAGGCCTTTTGGTCCAACTTGTGTATGTCGACCAAGATGGCCCATCTACACTTCCTGGTTTTGGCCCATTTCCCTTGAAATTTTCCTATCCATGTAGCAGTCTAAGGTCTTAAATGTAATTACAGTACCTCCTCTGCTAGGTTGTTCCATATACCCTCTGCCCTCTGTGTGGAAAAAGTTGCCCCTGGTTCTTATTAAATATTTCTCCACTCACCTTAAACCTATGTCCTCTGGATCTTGATTCCCTGATTGTCGGTAAAATACTCTGTGCATGTACTCTTCCCCTCATTTATTTATTCCCCTCATGATTGTATTCACCTCCATAAGATCACCTCTCACCCTCCTGTGCTTAAGTCCTAGCCTGCCCAACCTCTCCCTATAGTTCGGTCCCTCGTTTTGACAACATCCTTGTAAATCTTCTCTACGCTCCTTCCAGTTTAACATCTATCCTATAGCAGGGTGACCAAAACTGAAACTTTTACTCCAAATGTGGCTTCGCCAATTTCTTGTACATTTATAACAACATTCCAAGTTCTATACTCAATACTTTGACTGACAGAGAGGCAAAGGGACTTGGGAGTGCTGATATGGGATTCCCAAAAAGTTAATTTGCAAGTCAATCAGTGGTATGTAAGGCAAATGCAACGCTAGCATTACTTTTGAGAGGAGTAGAATGTAAAAACAGAGATGTAATGCTGAGGGTTTATAAGGCACTGGTCAGACTGCATTTGGAGTATTGGGAGCAATTTTGGGCCGCATATCTGAGGAAGGATGTGCTGGTGTTGGAGAGAGTCCAGAAGAGGTTTATAAGAATAATCCCAGGGATGATTGAGTTAACAGACGGCACTGGGCCTGTACTCGCTGGAGTTTAGAAGGATGATGGGGAACCTCATTGAAACTTACCGAATAGTGAAAGGCCTGGATAGTGTGGATGTTTAGAGGATTTTTTTATTGGTTGGAGAGTCTAGCACCTGAGGCCATAGCCTCAGAATAAAAGGACAACTTTAGAAAGGAGATGAGGATGAATTTCTTTAGCCAGAGGGTGGTAAATCTGTAGAATAAATTGCCACAAAAAGCTGTGGAGGGCAAGTCAATGGATATTTTTAAGGTGGAGAATGACAGACTCTAGTTTATTGTCATGTGTACCGAAGTATGGTGAAAAGCTTAGTACAGGTGTTAGGGGTTGTGGGGGAGAAGGGTTGAGAGAGGAAGATAGATCAGCCATGATTGAATAGTGGAGTAGACTTGATGTGCTGAATGATCTACTTCTGCTCCTGTAACTTATGAACTTATGAAGGCCAATGTGCCGAAAGCCTACTTGACTACCCTGTCTACCTGTGACACCACCTTCAATGAACTATGTAGCAGCACTGCTAGATCTGCCTGCTCTACAACACTCTCTAGAGACCTGGCATATTTCTATACCTACTGCCCAATGTTTGCAGTGAAAAGTGGGTGTAGGCTTGATGGTGGTTGATCCTTGATAATGGATGCTGCCCTTGTGTAGTGACTCCCAAAGATGATTTTGGTGATGAGGAAGGTTGTGCCTGTCATGGAGTGGGCTGTGGCCACCATTCTCTGAAGCCTCTTGTATTACTGTGTATTGGGATGGCCTTGATGCCACAAGGCCAGGATAGTTCCTACAGTGCATCTGTAAAATATTGTTATGGTATTTGGTGCATGCTGAATCTGGTTAAACATCTAAGGGAGTAGAGATGCTGCTCCATGCACTACGCAGAGCCAGATGTCAATAGTCAAGTCAAGTCAAGTTTATTTGTCACATACACATACGAGATGTGCAGTGAAATGAAAGTGGCAATGCTCGCGGAACAACAAAACAACCAAACAAATTATAAACACAATCATAACACACATATTATTTTACATAATAAATAATAGAAGGAAAAACGTTCTGTACAGTTAGTCCCGGGTGAGAAAGGCGTTTACAGTCCGAATTGCCTCTGGGAAGAAACTCCTTTCTCAACCTCTCCGTTCTCACTGCATGGCAACGGAGGCGTTTGCCTGACCGTAGCGGCTGGAACAGTCCGTTGCAGGGGTGGAAGAGGTCTCTCATGATTTTGTTTGCTCTGGAGTTGCACCTCCTGTTGTATAGTTCCTGCAGGGGGGTGAGTGAAGTTCCCATAGTGCGTTCGGCCGAACGCACTACTCTCTGCAGAGCCTTCTTGTCCTTGGCAGAGCAATTCCCGAACCAGATGGTAATGTTCCCGGACAAGATGCTTGCCACCGCCGCTGCGTAGAAGCACTGGAGGATCCTCGGAGACACTCTGAATTTCCTCAATCGCCTGAGGTGGTAAAGGCGCTGCCTTGCCTTACTCACCAGTGCTGAGGCGTGTGATGACCATGTCATATCCTCAGAGATGTGGACTCCCAGATATTTAAAACAGTTCACCCTATCCACAGGATCCCTATTTATACTCAATGGAGTGTACGTCCTCGGATGATGTGCCCTCCTAAAGTCCATGATCAGCTCCTTCGTTTTTTTGATGTTCAAGAGGAGGCTGTTCTCCTGGCACCAGAGTGCTAGATCAGCCACCTCCTCCCGGTAGGCCTTCTCATCATTGTCTGAGATCAGGCCCACCACCACAGTGTCATCAGCAAACTTAATTATTGAATTGGAGCTGAACCTAGCCACACAGTCATGTGTGTACAGGGAGTACAATAGGGGGCTGAGGACGCAACCCTGGGGCGATCCTGTGCTCAGGGTGAGGGACTTCGATGTATTCCCTCCCATCTTGACTACCTGGGGCCTGGCGGTGAGAAAGTCCAGGACCCAGGCACACAGGGAGGTGTTGAGCCCCAATTCCAGTAGCTTCCCGGCCAGTCTGGTGGGGACTATCGTGTTGAAGGCTGAACTGTAGTCTATGAACAGCATCCTCACGTAGCCCCCCTTCTGGCTGTCCAGATGGGAGAGAGCGGTGTGCAAGACCTGCAACGGGTCCATGTTCCGAGGGAGGAAGGCGCAGATGTGATTCTTCACCAGCCTCTCAAAGCATTTCATGACTACCGAGGTAAGGGCCACCGGACGGTAGTCATTCAGGCAGACTGGGGAGGCATTTTTTGGTACCGGTACAATGATGGATTTTTTGAAGCAGGCAGGGACCACGGACTTGCCCAGGGAGAGGTTGAATAATGTAGTGAGCACTGGAGCTAGCTGCGTAGCACAGGACTTGAGTACTCGCCCCGAGATGCCATCGGGGCCTGCAGCTTTTCTTGTGTTCACCCGTGTCAGTGCCTTCCTCACGTCGTGCTCGGACAGCGAGAATGTGTGCATATTCCTCCCTTCAGCTTCGGTAGCCAGCCCGCTGTCAGTATTGTCGATAGTCGGCAGACCTGGAGTGGTGTTGCCCCTCTCGAAACGAGCGTAGAAGGAGTTCAGGTCGTCAGCTAGGGAGGTGCCGGCACATGCGGATGAGGGAGCGGTGCTTCGGTAGTTGGTTACAATCCGTAGCCCCTGCCACAGGCTTCTGGTGTCCTGCTGCTCCATCTGTAACTCCATCTTGTCCCTGTACCTTCTCTTTGCCCATGAATTTGAAGCTGCTAACTCTCTTCACCACTGACCCACCAATGAAATCTCCTGACTTCCCCTTTCTGAAGTTAACAATTAGTTCCCTGCTTTTGTTGATGTTGAGTGAGTTGTTGCTGCAGTAGCACCACTCAACAAGGTGCCCTATGTCACTCCTGTATGCTGAGTCATTACCACCCATGATGTGGCCAATGACAGTAGTGTTGCCAGCAGATTTGGAGCTGTGCTTAAACACCCAGTTGTAATTATGCTCCTATAGCTTACCCCCTTAGTCTAGTTCAGTAAAACACTGAGTGAAGCACTGGATCAACTAATTCTTTATTCTCACTCACAAATGAACTCCTATACTATACCTAACCAACACTGCGGGTCCGATCCTCGTCTCTACTCGTCCAAGCCCGTCAGCCTCGTGCGAAAAGACACCTCCGGGCAGTCAACAAAGCCCCAAGTGCACTTCCAGAAGATCGACTTCAATCCATGTGGTGTTCCCTCTTTTATACTGTATCAGACCCGTACCGCGAAAATACATGGCGGTACAACCCCTACAAGCCAATCACAAATAAAGATCATATAATATATTTATTGACAGTTCCCTAATCCAATCACAAAGTACCCCATTACATTGTTTCCACAGAAGGTTCTAGGTGGAAGACAGTTCAGCAAACTAAAGAAACATTTCCCCAGGTAGTATAAACAATTTGAACAAGGCTCCATACTTTGACCAGTCACAAGACAACAGCACAAACACTCTGCAACATAATTAAAAATATTTTACAACACCCCAGTCTATAACCAAACCTGATCATCCATTTGCAACCCTGCTCAGCTCTTTCTGTAAAACCCTCATACATGTTATCAATAGGGAGGACATCTGGACATCACCTTGTACTTAACTTCCTCCCAGGGTCCAGACACCAATCCCCCATTTTGTGACATTTATTTTGCCAATATTATCATTTCTCTCTTTTATCATATTATGATAACCAAAACACAACAATAACCCCATTCTAGCCAGATATCCGAACATGAAGATGCTGATGTAATTTCACCAAGCTTCCCGAGTTTTCCTGGGCGTAGCTTCATGATTTCTGTCTGATGCGTCTCCACCACCTAAGTTTTCATAGGCGCGAATCCTCTCCATCCGTAGTGTCGGGTGTATCTGTTTTTGACTTCGAAGAGTATGATGTTTTCTAAGAGAATCTTGAACAAAATAAGTTAGCAGCCTACTCTCTTACTGATACTCTTGCAGTGGTGGAGATGCACCCATGCATTTCTACCTTCTACCTTCACTGCTGTTGGAGTCGTTAGGAGAACCTGGTATGGTCCTTCCCAGCGAACCTCCAACCCTTTCTTTACCCAGTTCTTTATAAGGACATAGTCTCCAGGCGCCACCTTTGTAGAAGCAGTCAACAGAGGCAACTCGCCATACGCTGCTCTTACCCTACAATGTTATTCTCTCAAAGCTCGAGTCAAAGCCAGAATGTAGTCGGTCATCTCCGCAGTCATATGGAAATTTATAACTTTCATCGCATTTTGGTTCTAAGGTGTTCTTAGGGGTCTACCATAAACAATTTCAGCTGGGCTCAGTCTAGATTTCCCTGCAGGCGTGACTCACGTTTGAAATAAAGCTATGGGGAGTAATTTAATCCAACCAAGTCTACACCTTCAATTTAGCTAATTGATTTTCCCTTTCTACAAGTCCAGCAGCCTGTGGTCGATAAGCACAGTGTAACTGCTGCTGGATGCCCAGCTGTTCACAAAACTCTTTATTAACTTGCCCAATAAAATGTGTACCATTGTCTGAACTAAGTCGAATAGGGATGCCAAATCTATGGACAATTTATTTCATTAACACCTTGACAACAGTAGCCACTTTGTTATCAAGGGTTAGGTAAGCTTTGATCCACCTGCTGAATACATGGACTATGACAAGTACATATCTATCCCTGGCACCTTTCTAACTCGATGTAATCCATCTGTAATGTCTCAAAAGGACTCATGGGCAACGGTGTCTTTCCATCTCCATAACCTATTCCTTTTCCAGGATTGTATTTCTGGCAAACCAGGCAACTGCTACTTTTTGAGCTAATGTTTGTAACCTTGGATGCCACCCAGTAGCCAAAAGAGTGTCTCCTACTGCTCTTGCACCGCAATGAGATGCATAGTGCATGCACTCTATAGCCCACACTGCCAGAGGATCTGTCATACATGTTTGCCCTGCTGGAGTGGTCCATAATCCTGTCATACCATCCAGTGTACACCCAAGTTTTCTCCATCGTTCTGTATCCCTTTCAGTAGCCTCCTCCTGCAACTGAACAATCTCGTGGATGGTTGGCTTCGGCTTCTCCGAGGGAGATCTGTTACTTAAACTTTTAGTTTGCCTCGTCATCTGGTACCACCATCTTACGTTCCCGGGATACTTTTTTGCTGCCTGGTTGGCACTACAATTTCCAATGACTGTTGGGGTCTGTCCTCTTGTGTGTGCACTACATTTCATGACTAAAATTTGTCTGGGTAGCATCAGGGCCTTTAATAAATCCGTCACCAATTGTTTGTTTGATATTTGAGTCCCTGCTGAGGTAAGAAATCCTCTATTTCTCCATAATTGTCTGAAATCATGCACTACTACAAATGCATATCTAGAATCTGTACATAAGTTTACCCTTAAATTTTTCCCTGTAATGCAAGCCCTAATTAAAGCAAATAATTCAGCCTGTTGTGCTGAATAAGGTGATTCAAATGCAGCTGCTTCTATGTTTTCCGCATCTTGATTAATAATTGCATACCCAGACAATTTCGTACCCCAGGGTCCAATGGATGCACTCCCATCTACATACAATGTCATGTCAGGGTCGTCTATAGGTGCGTCTCAAGTCCTCCCGCACAGATATCTCCTCCTCGATTGTAAACAAACAGTCATGTTCCGCCTCTGACTGCTCCTCTGGGGGTGAAACAAGAAAAGATGCCGGATTAATTGCTGCACAATGCCTAAACTGAAGCTTCGGGTTATTTAATAAGTAAATTTCATATTTGTTCTGACGAGCCATTGTTAGGTGCTGAGTCTGGAGTTGCTCTAACAAGAACACCAAGCAATAGTAGAATGGCAACCTGACACATGGGTTTCTGTTATCCAGATGGTGCAGAGCAGAGCAGAGCAGGGAATTAGCATCTGCCACTGATCCGGTGTGGCGGTACAATGTGACTGTTGGCAAATTGAGGCAGATCCAGGTCATTTCTGAGGCAGGAGTCGATCGTGCCATAATGGACTTCTCAAAGTTCTTAGTACGATGGATATAAGTGCTACTGGACAGCTGTCACTGAGGCAGGTCACCGTGCTCCTATTGGATGCTAGTACGATGCTAGTATGATGCTAGTGCGATGGACCAGGTGGACGTCCGACCGCGGAATCGATAGGTTGAAGATGTCTGAATACTCCAGCCCGGTCTGCGCAGATCTTCAGCACTCAGCCTGGGATGTCGTCTGAGCTGGATACTTTGAGCAGGTTTACCCTTTTGAAGGGTTCTCACTCTGACATTATCTCAGAGATGGAAATCACAGGGTCGTCGGGTACTGAGGGGGCTGTGTTGCTGTATGCCTTTTCAAAGCATGCATAAAAGGCATTGTGCTCATCCAGATTCATTACCTCTTACTGTACCTGGTTTCACCTTGTAGGAAGTGATGGTGTGTAAGCTGTGCACAGCTGTCGAGTGTTCATCTGTGACTTCAGCTTAGTCTGAAATTGACCATAAGTGTTTGCAATGGCCTTCAGGAACACGTGCCTGGATTTCTTGTGTAACGCTGAATCGTCAGTTGTAAATGTCACATACTTAGTCTTCAGCCGATTACAGATCTGGTTTATCCAGGGCTTCTGGTTGTGCAATACAGGATATTTTTGCAGGTACACACTCATCCATGCATTTCTATAGGAAGTCATTAGCGACTGTGGCATATTCATTCAGATTCGTTGACAAATCCATGATCATGGCCCAATCCAGAAAAGCCAGCTCTGAGCTTTTCAGTCTCTGCCAAGACACAGAAAGAAAAAGGACAGCCAGGTGGTCAGATTTTCCTGAGGGAAAGGAGCGGTAAGCGTTCCTGATGGAGTTGTCGCAGTGACATGTTGATGCTGGTTAGCTTGGTTGAAATTCCCAGAGATCTTGAGGAAGTCATTTCCTGCTTGCTGAGCGTAACATGGGGGCCACAACCAGGAGACACAAAAATACAGATACTGGGATATTGAGGGGAAAAAAACAACTGCTGAAGTACTCCGCATCTGTGGAGGGAAATGGACAGCCAACCTTTCAGGTTTGGGACTTTTTTTCAAATTTGCACCATGATCTGAAAAAGGGTCGAACCTGAAATATCATCTGTCCATTGCCCTCCACGGATGCTGCTTGACCTGCTAAGTTCCTGCAGCAGATTATTTTATACACAATGTTATGACTGATCTTTTCTGTGTAAACTACTGTCATTTGCCTGCCAATATGTCAGTAATACTTAATTTTGTGAACACATGATCCTGCTTCAAAGTATCCCCCTAGCCTTTTTGAAATGTTAGGACAGGCTCATTTTACTAACTAATGCACTTCAGTTCCTGTCTGTGTTTTGTGGACATGTACTCAAGTGGCGAGATGATGGATCCTGTGGATCAAATCGGGTTACAGTATCAGCTCGAGGCATTTCAATGATCTAATTGTAATGTTAAATTTTTGTCCCTTTTGAAACTTTACTGTTTCAAGATATTAAAAAAAATATAAGACGAGTATATACGATGTTTGATCCTTTACAGTTCCAATGTAGATGACCTCACATTTGTCTACGTTGATTTTCATTTGCTACACTTTTGTCCATTTGCTCAATTTATTATTACATCTTTACAATTTAATGCTTTCACTGATATTTGTGACCCTTGCAACTGCAGTGTTTATATCTCTATTGCACTAACTTTTCTTGGTAGTGTTGGGTATTCTGTGATTGTAATGCCATCGAATGTCGAAGGTAAGTTCCAATTAATTTTCTAGTCCTGGATATTAGTGGTTTTGTACATCTTAATTCTATTTAATGTTTTTAAAGACATTTGTATTAAAAGATCGTCCCCTACATATTTATAATACCCCTGTCCTTGACAATTTCACCTTTGAATATATGAAAACAAAAACATGAATATGGATGGTTTACAGGTGAATTGTTGTTGGAGCGTTTGAAGCCGGGTCTCCGCACAAAATGTCAGTGTGAAGAAGAGTCTCGACCTGAAACATCACCAATCCATGTTCTCCCGAGATGCTGACCCGCTGAGTTACTCCAGGACTTTGTGTCCTATTGTGTTAATGACCATTTGCAGTTCTTTCTTTCGACTTTATATTTTACATGTATTAACTTTAAATTATTTATTTCCTTTATTAGTTCATTGCTGGAAAATGGACTTCACAGAGGCCTACTCTGATACCTGTTCAGCAGCTGGACTTGCTGCACGAGAGGGAAATGTAGAACTTTTGAAAGCATTGATTAAAAAAGGTCACAGCCTTGATATTGCAGACAACCGTGGTTGGTATCCAATCCATGAAGCTGCGTCGCACACAACCTTGAAATGCTTGAGGCTTTTACTACATAAAGGTACAGTAAATGTGATAAGGTTTACTTCTTAAAAAAAACAGACAAACAAATACAATGAGTTAAGGTAGACAATCCAAACTTTACTTTTATGTCAGACAGGAGTGGCTGGAGATGCTACAGTCCAGAAGTATCCCGTGATACTTCTGGTTCTCCCAAAATACCACTCAAATTAACACAGAATCCTGGGGTCTTTAATACAACACGAGTCACGTACACATAATATCAGGGGCATTAGTTAATGTCCCAAGAAGCACCAGCCAAGCCCAAATATGGAGTTGTTTTTCACCTTTTGCTTAAAACCAAGCATTCTAAAGACATTAGCTATAGTCCCCAAGATGCAACAGTCCAGTCCTAACAATGAGCTGTTTTTCTGTGCTAGCTGGTGCCTGGTCCCGTTATCTGTTCCCCTAGCTTGGCCTCGATTATCTGATTGAACTCTTCAACCAGAAAGCTTGTCTAAAAAAAAAACAACAGGAAAGCCACAAAAATTCAGTCAAGCATCCCAGCAAGCAATGCAATAGCACTTAGCTCTTTCATTACAAAAAGGGTTAAATATGGCAGCAAACGATATAATAGTGATTAACTCTTTCAAATGACTAAGTATTTGGATTGCTTGTTTTATTGAAATGGGACCACTCCCTGTCACATAAATACCAATCATACAAATTAGTAAAGTGCAAGTAATAATCCTTTAAAGCTTTTTGTGAACGGTTGCATATTCACAATTTTTAATGAATCCGAGTTAGGAAAACTTTTTTGTCATCTCCAAATAAAAACTGTTGAAAACCTCATTACATAGACTTAAATTGAATCTTAATAACGCCGTATTATTAAGAGGCTCTACCTTGACATCACTCACTTGAATCTATGTTGTTGTATGCTTTGCATTTCTTTGCTTTCTTTTTGCAATTTCTTCCATCCTCATTTTCTGATTCTTATTTTTGGCCTTGCTTTGACGGATTCTGTAGACACTTCAGCAATAATGGAAACTTGGATCATGAGCAGAAAGTTCAATCATGTCGTCAGCCCTAAACATAACGATGCAGTGGCAGCTGAGCCTGTCTTTCAACCTTCATAAAGCATCTTTTTTTGTTGATTATTTTATTCCATCCTTGCAACCCTCATCTAAAATCTGTGTCGTTTATCCCATCTTTACTTCGGATTTCTCCCATCGCTCTTCCTTGCGTCTGTACCCGATTACGTTTATCCCTGCCTCAGTTTCTCTCCTTGTGAAACTCTTCTAAAGTTATATCTTCAGACTTAACTATATTAAAAACTATCCATGCCATTTACTACTCTCATAAATAGCATATACAATAAAATCTTGTTAAATATATTCTGCCTCAATCTTTACTTATCTAGATTTCTACTTAAATTCCAGACAAAATTGAATAAAAAAGTAACATTGTGATTTAAGAAAACTTATTTATTTTGTTCACCTTTATATTGCTCAATGTATTCTGTCTCAATCTTTACTTACCTAGGTTTCTACTTAGTTCCAGATAAAATTGAATTAAAATATAACATTGTAATTTTTAAAACCCCTAATTTATTTTGTTCACTTTTATTTGCATTTTCCCCCCATCCTCATAAGCACTGCATGTTTTTATCCTCTGGCTACCATCTGTGCATTCCATCTGCTGACTGCCACTGACAACAATACCACAGAAACCTCACCCAGCATCAAAACATTGATAGTTGTCGCATTCAATAAAGGCAGAGACAGTGCTTGCATTATTTTCATTATTTTGGAACTTCTTACTTAGACATGTACATCTCCATTTCTAACGTAAACTTTTTATTTTATCAAACTTTCCGTCACCCTTTCAAATGTTGTGTCACCTTTATACTAATTCCAAGTACTTCGCAAATAGACAAGGTCCCTTATGTTGATAATGCCATAACAATGTAGGTATTTTTCAGTTTACTAATTTGCATTTGTTTCCTGCATACTGATACTTCCATTTCTGAGGTAGAACAAACCAAAAAGCAATAGTTCTCTCAATGTCAGGGTGGAGATTTTCTGGAATGCACCAACCATTTGACTGCATGAACTTGGCCGGTTTAGATGTGAAATTGGAAGATGAAGGGGGAGGAGTGGTGAATGTTTGATGTGAGACTTTTAAATATATAAAAATAAGGAGGCCACATGAGAAGGGGAGTGAGTTGGAAAGATATTTGTGGGATCTGCATCTTCAGTGGAATTAAAAATGTTTATATTATTTCCCCTAGCTTCACTGACATCAGGTGTTGAATTGAAAACTTACGAAGGAGAAACAGCTCTTCATCTTGCTGCTAAACATGGTCATTTGAAAATTGTCCAGATTCTGCTGCAGGCAGGAGCAAATCCGAATGCTGTCACTAATGAGAATGTAACACCACTTTTTTTAGGTAAGGCACTGGAAGTAAAACCTTAACCATAACTTGGCAGGGCATCGGATAGTGTCTGCCATGAATGAGACCCGTACCTTTTTGAAACTTACAAGTTTCTTAAGTGCCAGGTGAATGTTGCAATGAGGGAAACCTGGCTTCGGGACTTGGGTGAATAGAGAATGTATTTATTATATACAATATTTCGTCTTTACCAATTAGATTTGAGGACTATGCAATTAGAAGCATTAGGCTTGAGAAGCTAAAGTCTGTTAAAACACATGAATTTCATGTCAGAAAAATGAAAAAGAGGGAAAGGTAGATTGTGTTAGCAGGGGATTGATAAGTTTGAAACAAAGAGTTGTCTTCCAAATTTCAAATGATAGCTGAAACTGGAAGGAGTGCAACATGATATGTAAAATTTAATATCTGGTGATGTATAGGTGGAGAGAGGTTGATTAGGAATAATTGGCATTTAGCCATTCTCAAGGCGACAGATAGGGTGGATATTGAGATGCGGGATATACAGGTGCACAACCTTTTATCCGAAAGCCTTGGGACCAGACACTTTTCGGATTTCGGAATTTTTCGGATTTCCCAATGGAAGATTTTTAGCGTAGATTAGGTAGGTAGCGCGGGCGGCTTGAAAAGTCTGGAGCGGCTGCCTCCTTAATGAGACCAGGAAATCATTGTAAATCATTGCTTAAATGTTAGTCAGTTAGTTTGGATCCTTTTATGTGGGGGGGGGGGGGGACCGGGGGGGAAACTTTAATTCTTAGTCGCCTACCTGGTCGGAGAGGCGGGGAGCGGGCAATGCCTTACCATAGCTCCGGAGCGCTATGGCCGCCGACTCCCAACATTGTGGAGCTGGGGGCTGCGGGCATCCGGCCGCGGGCGCCGCCGGTTGGAGCTCCGACCCCGGCAACTCTACCCCTGGCTGCGCGGCGCTCCAAAGGACAGTCCGCTCGCGGCTTTCGCCCTTAGCAGCCCCAGTTATGCGATGTTGGGAGTTTTTCGGCGGAGGTGACAGCGCTGGGATACCAGCGGGGAGAGGGCATGCCTTACCGGGTCGCCGTGCGGTAAGCTCCAGAGCGCTGTGGCCGCCGACACACAACATCGTGGAGCTGGGACTGCGGCGTCCGGCCGCGGGCCGCGATGGATTTGGAGCGCTGCGCAGCCAGAGGTAGAGTTGCCGGGGTCGGAGCTACAACCGGCGCCGCCCGTTGCCGGACACCCGCAGCCCCAGCTGGGAGTTGGCAGCCACAGCGCTGCGGAGCTTACTGCACGGCGACCCAGTAAGGCATTGACCGCTCCCTGCCTCTCCGACCAGGTAGGAGACTAAGAATTAAAGTTTCCCCCTTCACCCCCCCGCCCTTCACATAGAAGCCCTCCAAACTAACTGACTAACATTTAAGCAATGATTTACAGATGTTTAAGTGTCCCCGGTTTCCGGGGAGGAGGCCACCGCTACAGTAGTACAGACCTGGGTTGACCGTGGGTCGTTTCGGGTCAAGTTTGGCGCCAAATGCGAGCTTTGGTGTGCAGACGACATCCTGGAAAAAATGGCCGGTTTTCGGAGTTTTTCGGTTTCCGGAACTCCGGATAAAAGGTTGTGCACCTGTACTAATATGCTTGGTCATTTTGAGGGCACGATTTTGAGTGGTGTAGGGGCTCTTGAAAAGCATTAAGTCGCCAAGGTCTTACATCTATCCCACATTAATGAGAAAGGCAAGCAAAGTAATTGCTGGGGCTTTGATGAAGATCTTTGTATCCTCTAATGAGGTCCTGGAGGACCGGGGCATAGACGTTGTTGTTTCTTTGTTTAAAAAGGGAAACGAGGATAATCCAGGAAATTGTAGGCCGGTGAGTCTCAGATCAGTGGCAGGAAAGCTATTGGAGAGGATTCTTAGTTTCGAATTTACTCGCATTTAATGGATAATGGGCTGATTAAGGACAGTCAGCGCGGCTTTTGCTTAGCAGGTCATGTTATGCTTGATTGAGTTTTTTGAGGAGGGACAAAGGTGATTAATGGGGGGAGGGCAGTAGATATTGTCTACATATGGATGCATTAGTGATAATTTTTCAAAACTCTTTAGATTCTGGAGTAGTTCCTGAGGATTGGAGGGTAGCTAATGTAACCCCACTTTTTAAAAAGGGAGGGAGAGAGAAAGCAGGGAATTACAGACCAGTTAGTCTAACATCGGTAGTGGGGAAAATGCTAGAGTCAGTTATTAAAGATGGGATAGCAGCACATTTGGAAAGTGGTGAAATCATTGGACAAAGTCAGCATAGATTTATGAAAGGTAAATCATGTCTGACGAATCTTATATAATTTTTCGAGGATGTAACTAGTAGAGTGGTTAAGGAAGAACCAGTGGATGTGTTATATCTGGACTTTCAGAGTGCTTTCGACAAGGTCCCATATAAGAGATTAGTACGCAAACATAAAGCACACGGTATTGGGTTCAGTATTGATGTGGTAGAAAACTGGCTGGCAGACAGGAAGCAAAGAGTAGGAGTAAACTGGGCCTTTTCAGAATGGCAGGCAGTGACTAGTGGGGTACCGCAAGGCTCAGTGCTGGGACCCCAGCTATTTACAATATATATTAATGATTTGGACGAGGGAATTGAATGCAACATCTCTAAGTTTGCATATGACACGAAGCTGGGGGGCAGTGTTTGCTGTGAGGAGGATGCTAGGAGGCTGCAAGGTGACTTGGATAGGTTGGGTGAGTGGGCAAATACATGGCAGATGCAGTATATTGTGGATAAATGTGAGGTTATCTCGACAATAACGAGACCTGGGTGTCATGGTACACCAGTCATTGAAAGCAGGCATGCAGGTGCAGCAGGCAGTGAAGAAGGCAAACGGTATGTTAGTATTCATGGCAAAAGGATTTGAGTATAGGAGCAGGGAGGTTCTACTGCAGTTGTACAGGGCCTTGGTGAGACCACACTTGGAGTATTACGTACAGTTTTGGTCTCCAAATCTGAGGAAAGACATTCTTGCCATAGAGGGAGTACAGAGAAGGTTCACCAGACTGATTCCTGGGATGGCAAGACTTTCATATGGAAAAAAGACTGGATAGACTCTGCTTGTACTCGCTAGAATTTAGAAGATTGAGGGGGGATCTTAGAAAAGCTTACAAAATTCTTAAGGGGTTGGCCAGGCTAGATGCAGGAAGATTGTTCCCGATGTTGGGGAAGTCCAGAACAAGGGCTCACAGTTTAAGGATAAGGGGGAAGTCTTTTACGATCGAGATGAGAACATTTTTTTTTCACACAAAGAGTGGTGAATCTGTGGATTTCTCTGCCACAGAAAGTAGTTGAGCCAGTTCATTGGCTATATTTAAGAGGGAGTTAGAAGTGGCCCTTGTGGCTAAAGGGATCAGGGGGTATGGAGAGAAGGCAGGTACAGGATACTGAGTTGGATGATCAGCCATGATCATATTGAATGGCGGTGCAGGCTCGAAGGGCCGAATGGCCTACCCCTGCACCTATTTTCTATGTTTCTATGTTTCTACATGGATTTTAGTAAGGCATTTGACAAAGTTACGTGGAGGCTGATCAAGATGATTATGATGTATGTGGTCCGCACTGACTGGATAGTTTGGTTTCAGAACTGGCTTCCCCTTGGTGGAAGGGTGTCATATTAGCTGGAAGTATGTGACCTATTTTGATCATTATTCAGTGCTGGGACCTCTGTGGTTATCAATGATCAGTTATTGATATGGGCATAGAAATGGCAAATGGAGTTTAAACCTAGCAAAGTGAGGTGTTGTACTATTTGAGCTTGATTTGACGGGTAAAGTATACAGTTAAAGGCAAGACCCTGAACAACATTGATGTGTAGAGGGATCATGGGGTCCATAGCTCACTGAAAGTGACACTAACACAAATATAGTGGTAAAGAAGACATATGGTATGCTTGGCTTCAATCGTCGAGGCATTGAGTATAAAGGGTCTGTCCCACTTGGGCGTCATTTGCACGTAATTTACGCAACATCATTTACGTGGCACGACGTGGTTCGTGGTGATGTAGTCAGTGACGCACGGTTGTGCGCGGCGCCCCAGGATTTTGGGATTACAAAATCTTCGCTCGCCATTTGCGTGATGCGCAAATGACGCCCAAGTGGGACAGGCCCTTTATAGTTATGGACCTGTCCCACTTATGCAATTTAGTTTTTTCGGCGACTGCCGGCACGTGCCATAGTCGCAGCAGGTTGCTGAGATTTTTCAACATTTTGGAAATCCAGCGGCGACCAGAAAAATATATGACTCTTTGAGCGACTACTCACGACCGCACAGGCGTCACCTTGTGACATTGTATATAAAATATACCATTTCTTGAATCTTCGTCAACCCTGTTAGCTTTGGAGTTGCAAAACAAAAAAAATGATGGTATTTTACTACCATGGAGATTGACTGCAAATTATTTTTCTTTCTAAATTATACAGCCAGACCACAGTACTTTGAATATTAATCAGAGAAATGTGTTAGAATAGTCATTTAGTCATAGCCCTAAGATCAAGGAGCCAAACATTCCTCCAAATCATTCTTAACCATTTACCCGTCGAAGTCCCTATTAAATGTCATAATTGTTTGCACCTCTATCACGTTTTAATTTAAAAAAATTATTATTAGTATTATTATTTAGAGATACAGTGTGGAAACCAGCTCTTCAGCCCACTGACCAGCGATCCCCGCACATTAACACTATCTACACTATCCAGGGTCAATTTGACACTTATACCAAGCCAATCTACCTACAAACCTGTACGTCTTTGGAGTGTGTGAGGAAACCGAAGATCTCAGAGAAAACCCACACGGTCACGGAGAGAATGTACAAACTCCGTACAGACAGCACCCCTAGTCAGGATCGAACCCGGGCCTCCGGCGCTGTAAGGCAGTAACTCTGCCACTGTGCCACCGTGCTGTCTTCTGGCGTCGCATTCCATATAAACACCACCTGTGTGGAAAAATATACCCCTTGGTCCCTTTTAAATATTTCTCTGCTCACCTTAACCTATGCCCTCCAGTTTTAGACTCCTCTACCCTGGGTAAAAGACTGGTTATTCACGATATCTATGCTACTCATAAATGTAATAAACCTCTAAATTCACTCCTCAGCATCCTACACTCCAGAGTAAAAGAACCCAATCTATCTGCCTTTGTCTTATAACTCTCACTTTCTAGATCTGGTAATATCCTTTCAAATCTTTTCTGTGTTCTTTCCTGTTCAATGATGTCCTTCCTACTGCTGGACAACTAGAATTGAACGGTTCTCCAAATGTGGCCCTATCAACGCTTGTGCAACTGTCCTTCGTTAGTCAACAAGCAATCTCCTTTTTTTGGATTGGTCATTTCATAAGAACCTGTACTGCACAGGATAAGCACCAGAGAATGAAAAAGGGCATTTTGAAACAACCAAAGTAGCTAATTGGGTTTCAGCTCAATTATGCAACATAATTTATTGTAAATAATGATTGCTACATAATTATGGGGAAATAGCTTTAAACAATATATTTATGGCATAAAATAAAGATTGGAAGGCAGTACGATAAATAGTTTACAGATACACAATTAACATATTAGGAAATATATAATTTTAATGTTTCCGTTTAATTCCTTGCAAAAATTGATAATTTAAAATGCATTTATTTATCTATATACATTGATGTGGCTACAATCTTGTATATTACTATACTGTGTAATGCTGGGGAAAGGTTTGACTGTTTGTTTTGACCTCATAATTGCAGCGGCAGAGAAGGGCCACATAGCTATTGTAAGAACACTATTAAAGAATGAAGCAAGGATTAATGGAGCCCATTCTGCATGTTTATGGAGTCTTGTGCACCAGGCTGCTTATCAGGTACCGTAACATTCATGAAGACACCTTGGTGGGCATGGACGAGTTGGGCAAGAAAATAGTTTCTGCACTAATTTTAAATTTGATTGCAGTTCAGTCCTGAATTGAAGTAGACTATTGGGCCTTATACTAGTAGATTATTTGATCTAAACATAAGCACTATCGTTATGACTGAGGCTAATGGGATACTTGACCTTGTGGTAGCTCTGGGGGTGATGGCTGCACAGCTCTCAATGATAGACTATTTATTGCACTGTGGAGGGTTGCTATGCCTTTGAGTCTTTGACATTTCCACCTTGGAAAACGGTTCTGACTGTCCACACTATCTAAGCTTCTTATAACAATATATTTCTATCAGCTCTCTCATCAACCGTTGTTGATGTAACCGATCCAAGTTTCTCCAGTCTTTCCTTATAGCCCACTAATCCGGGCAGCAGTCCGGTAGATCTCTTTGTGCCCCCTCAAGTCTCCACATCCTTCCTGTAATGGGTTAACCAGAACTGTATACAGAACTCCAAATGCAGGCTCACCAACGTCCTATAAAGCTGCAACCTGACTTCCTGACTCTTATACTCAAAACCTCTACTGATGAAGGCAAGCATATCATATGCCTTCTTTACCACTCTTATCAACTTGAGTTGCCACTTTTTGCGAGCTATAGACTTAGACTCCATGCTACCTTTGTACGTCAATGTTCTTAAGGATCTCACCATTAACACTTTATGTTCCCCTTGCATTCACTCTCCCAAAGTGCAACATTTCATATTTGCTTGGATTAAACTCTATTTGTCATTTCTCCGCCCATTTCTGTAGCTGATCTTTATCCCACTGAATACTTATAGACAGCCTTCCTCGCTGCTCACAACTCCACTTTTGGTGTTGTCTGCAAACCTACTACCAACCCTTCTACATGTACATCCAATTCATTTATATATGTCACAAACAACAGAGGTTCCAGGACATATTGCTGCAGTGGTCCAGCCAGACTAACAACCCTTTCACCGCAACCCTCTGCTTTCTATGAGTAGGTCAGTTTTGAATCTAAAAGACCAAGTCACTGTGGATCTCATGCATCACAATCTTCTAGATCTGCGTACCGTGAGGGTATTTATCAAATCCCTGCACTCCTTATTGGCCTGAAAGAGGGCATTCAAATAGATTTTCCTCATTCTTAGTGGATTTAGAGCTCCTTGGTGCCAACTCTCCAATATATTAGTATGGGTACTGGTTTATTATTGCCATTTGTACCGAGATACAGTGGATAAACTGGTATGCTATACAGTCAAATCATACCATACATGAGCATAGTCGATTCACAAGTACAACATGTGGTGCAAAGGGAAAATATCAAAATGCAGAGTAAGGTGTTACAGCGTTCTTCTGAACCTGGATCTCGCAGCTTTCAGGCTCGTACCTTCTTCCCAATGGCAGGAGTGAAATGAGAGTGTGGCCAGGGTGGTGTGGGTCTCCGATGATGCCAGCTGCCTTTTTGTGGCAACTGCTGTCGATCCCTTATTGTTGGCATTCTGTGTGTTATATTAGAGAGATTGGTAGAGTAGGTAATGATGTGATGTGGGCAGTTTTGTATTCTCTCACTCTAATTATGGCAAATGCTGATGCCTGATTTGAGGAGGGCACTGATTGCGTACCTGTCTGATGAAACAGGATAATTGGTTATGTGTTTTCATATTATATTGGACAAGTTGTAGCAATAACTTGTTTAAAGTCTTTGAATTATATTTTGCAGGGACACTTGGATGTGTTGAAGTTCCTACTCGAAAAAGGGGCTGATAAAGAATCCAAGGATGATTATGGAATTACACCATTGTTTCTCGCTGCTCAGTATGGAAAAGTGGAAAGTTTAAGAACCCTTATACAACATGGTAATTGTTCTTTTTAAAAAAAATGCTATGTTAGAAAGAAGTGATAAGTTCTGGTTACTTTTAAATGAGCTAGTTTCTATTCATTACCACTAAATAGGGGTATCCTGTTGAGATTACTGCACCTTAATCTTTGATTTTGGTTCTGCTGCTTGAAATTTGAGTAGCATAATAAGTTAGCAAGATATTTCATTTCTGTGAACAATTATTGTATGTAGTAATGGTTGGTAACGTGAAAACAATCTCTTGTCAGTTCTGCAATCTCTAATGAATAGATTTCTGAACATACTTTAGGAGTGCCATAGCTATTTGCTTGATCATGTAGGCTCGTTGTAAATCTCCCAAAAATACTTCATTGCTTGAAGTGCTTTGAGATATTTCTCTTCTTATAGTGCTCTGGAAATATACTTTATGAATGTTATTTGGATTAGCTGCGGGTCAGTACAGCAGTTATCAGCACTTGTCACCACACATGTGAACATTGCACTGTTTCTCTCTCTCACTCTGGCTATGGCATAAACTGAGGGCTCTTTCACTTTCAATATAAATACAGTGAGCTTGTAACTTGAAATATGTTGGAGGGAATTGTGTGTTTAACCTGATTTGGAAAGCACACAAAGGCAATCTAGTAGAAGCTTTTGGTGAGTTTTTGAAACTGGTTTATTCAAGGTCTTCACAGTATACACTGGGAAACGCTCTGTTGATGAGGAAGTTGAGGATCCAGTTGCAAAAGCATGAGCAGAAGCCCAGCTCCCTGAGCTTGGTAACAAGTTGAGCACCAAAGTGTAATCTTTGAACAATAGCCTGATGTATGTGTTTTATTGTCCCAAGTGCAGAGAGGCGAGCCAGCAAGATCACTTCCTCCGTTGATCTATTATGGCAGTAGGCAGATTGTAATGGGTTCAGGTCCTTGCTTCGGTAGGAGCTGATAGGCACCATAACCAACCTCTCAAAGCACCTGATCACCACGGATGTTAGTGTTACAAGTCGATAGTCATTGGGGCATTTCATCTTATTCTTATTGGGCATATTGATGCCCTTTTAAAGCAAGTGAGAACCTTATATCTCACTAAAGAAATGTTGAATATGTCTGTAAAAACTCCAGCCAATTGGTCTGCGCAGGTTTTGAGAACACAACCAGGTACACCATCGCGTCCAGCCATTTTTACTCACCGGGTCCGCTCACTGTGATTCCGATATCAGCTGGGGCAAAGAAGCCCAGAGACGACACATTAGTGTTCTCCTTATTGAAGCGTATTCAGAACGCATTGAGCTTGTCCGGAAGTGATGCCTTGTTAGTGATGGCATGCAAGCCTTACCACTGCTGCCGAACCATCGTGCTTCCCCAGTATGTAAGCTCTTGTGTTTAACATATTACAATGTTGTCCAATTTTCTTATTTCCAGAATTTCCTACATCAGCAAAAATATGTTTTCTTGATCAAACAGGATATGAGGGAAATGGAAATATGTTTTTTGGTGTCTTTTCAAGATATAAATGAAGGATGTAGAGTACTCCGGAACATTTCCTCTGTATCCCCAGACTAATTTGTTTGAGGCTGTGACAAGTAAAATGGATGAAGGGGTGCCAGTGGATCTAGTGTATCTAGACTTTCAGAAAGCCTTTGATAAGGTCCCGAATGGGAGACTGGTGACTACAATTAGAGCACATGGTATTGGGAGTAGGGTGTTGACATTGGATAGAAAATTGGTTGGTAGACCGGAAACAAAGAGTAGGAGTGAACACGTCCTTTTCAGAATGGCAGGCAGTGGCGAGTGGAGTGCCGCAAGGCTCAGTGTTGGGGCCGCAACTGTTTACCATATATATTAATGATTTGGAAGAGGGAATTAGGAGCAACACTAACAAGTTTGCGGATGACACAAAGCTGGGTGGCAATGTGAGCTGTGAAGAGGATGTTAGGAGGTTGCAGGGTGACCTGGACAGGTTGAGTGAGTGGGCAGATGCGTGGCAGATGCAGTATAATATAGATAAATGTGAGGTTATCCACTTTGGTGGCAAAAACAAGGGGACAGATTATTATCTCAATGGGGTTAGGTTAGGTAAGGGGGAGGTACAGCGAGACCTGGGTGTCCTTGTACACCGGTCACTGAAAGTTGGCTTACAGGTACAGCAGGCAGTGAAGAAAGCTAATGGAATGTTGGCCTTCATAACAAGAGGATTTCAGTACAGGAGTAAAGAGGTTCTTCTGCAGTTGTATAGGGCTCTGGTGAGACCACATCTAGAGTATTGTGTGCAGTTTTTGTCTCCTAATTTGAGGAAGGACATCCTTGTGATTGAGGCAGTGCAGCGTAGGTTCACGAGATTGATCCCTGGGATGGCAGGACTGTCATATGAGGAAAGATTGAAAAGACTAGGTTTGTATTCACTGGAGTTTAGAAGGATGAGGGGGAATCTTATAGACACATATAAAATTATAAAAGGACTAGACAAGCTAGATGCAGGAAAAATGTTCCCAATGTTGGGCGAGTCCAGAACCAGGGGCCCCAGTCTTAGAATATAGGGGAAGTCATTTAAGACTGTGGTGAGAAAAAACTTTTTCTCACCACAGTTGTGAATTTGTGAGTTGTGAATTTATGGAATTCCCTGCCACAGAGGGCAGTGGAGGCCAAGTCACTGGATGGATTTAAGAGAGAGTTATAAAGAGCTCTAGGGACCAGTGGAGTCAAGGGATATGGGGAGAAGGCAGGCACGGGTTATTGATAGGGGATGATCAGCCGTTATCACAATGAATGGCAGTGCTGGCACGAAGGGCCGAATGGCCTCCTGCACCTATTTTCTGTTTCTATGTATCTGTGTGATTACATGATACTAGGTCATGTCTGTCTGAAGAAGGGTCTCGACCGGAACCTCACCCATTCCTTCTCTCCAGAGATGCTGCCTGTCCCGCTGAGTTATTCCAGCATTTTGTGTCTACGACTTAAACCAGCATACTACGCATACTAGGATCCTGAATGGATCCTATATTAATTTTCTAATGTTTTATTCTACTCTTATAATAGTAACCCAAATCAGCAGCTTTTAAATCTGCCTGTTTTTATTTTCAGCCTTCAACTTTGGTTGTGGACTTTATTTGCTTTTACAGCATATTTTAGGAAATTTAAAATTCAACTGAAATCTTGTTTCAGTTGAGCAGATATCATATTGGTATAATTTCCTACCCTATTTTGAGCACAATGACAGTATATGAAATGGGAGCAGAAAGGGACAATTGGTCTATCGAGTCTGCTCCATCATCAAGTAAGATCGTAACTTATCCAATCTTGGCCACAACATCAGTTTTCTGCACTTTCCTCATACCTGTTTGTGTTCTCATCTGCTTCCTGTAAAATTGCGTCAAAACTTCCTTATTTGCTTTGCAGTGGAGGCCAACTGTACTTGCAGTATCATGTATTTCGTGTAGTCCTGAGATGTCTTTATACTGCAACTTTTTGTTCATTTCATTCTATTTAAATACTGATTTGTTCTTTTCGTATTTTTCTACTAACGTGGATGACCTTCCATTTCCTTATTTGCTTTGCATTGAAGGCCAGCTGTACTAGCATGTTACATGTATTTCATGTAGTCCTGAGATGTCTTTACACTGCAACTTTTTGTGGTTTCATTCTATTTAAATAATAATTTACTTTTCGTATTCTTACAGCTAACGTGGATGACCGTACATTTTTCCACAATGTATTCTGTGCCATGTCGGTGTTCATTCACTCAACCTGTATGCATCAACTGAACCTTCTCTGTATTCCTTGCACCACTCTCTGCAACCTACCTTGGCATAATTAGCAAGGATACATCACACTTGACTCGTTCATCCGGATGGGCATTGGATAGATATTGCCAGGACTTGCAGGACTGAATTATAGAGAGAAATGTTGGGCAGGCTAGGGCTTTATTCCTCGGAGCGTAGGAGACTGAGGGATTCTCTTATAGTGATGTATACAATTGTGATGGCTGAATACACGCAGTATATTTCCTAGGGCTGGGCAACTTTGTCCACACAGAGGGTAAAGGGTATATGGAATGAACTGATGGGTATATGGAAGTGGTTAAGGCGGGTACAATAACATTTAAAATACATTTAGACACGTGCATGGATAAGAAAGGTGTGGAAAGATTTGGATCAATCAAAGATAAGCGGGACATCTTGGATGTCAAGTCAAGTTTATTCATCATATACACATACGAGATGTGCAGTGAAATGAAAAGTGGCAATGCTCGCGGACTTTTGTGCAAAAAGACAAACGAACAAATAACCAAACAAACTATAAACACAATCACAAATTCTTTTACATTTTAAATATTGTGGGCGGAATGAATAACGTTTAGTAAAGTTATTACCTGGTGAGATAGGAGTTTACAGTCCAAATGGCCTCTGGGAAGAAGAAACTCCTTCTCAACCTCTCCGTTCTCACAGCATGGCAACGGAGGCGTTTGCCTGACCGTAGCAGCTGGAACAGTCCGTTGCATGGGTGGAAGGGGTCTCCCATGATTTTATTGGTTCTGGAGTTGCACCTCCTGATGTATAGTTCCTGCAGGGGGGGCGAGTGAAGTTCCCATAGTGCGTTCGGCCGAACGCACTACTCTCTCCAGAGCCGCCTTGTCCTGGGCAGAGCAATTCCCAAACCAGATGATTATATTTCCGGACAAGATGCTTTCCACAGCTGCTGAGTAGAAGCACTGGAGGATCCTCGGAGACACTCTGAATTTCCTCAATTGCCTGAGGTGGTAAAGGCGCTGCCTTGCCTTACTCACGAGTGCTGCGGCGTGTGATGTCCATGTCATATCCTCAGATATGTGGACTCCCAGATATTTAAAACAGTTCACCCTATCCACAGGATCCCCATTTATCCTCAACGATGTGTACGTCCTCGGATGATGTGCCCTCCTAAAGTCCACGACCAGCTCCTTAGTTTTTTTGATGTTCAAGAGGAGGCTGTTGTCCTGGCACCAGAGTGCTAGATCAGCCACCTCCTCCCGGTAGGCCTTCGCGTCATTGTCTGAGATCAGGCCCACCACCACAGTGTCATCAGCACTTGAATATTGAGTTGTAGCTGAACCTAGCCACACAGTCAGGTGTGTACAGGGAGTACAATAGGGGGCTGAGGATGCAACCCTGGGGCGATCCTGTGCTCAGGGTGAGGGACTTCGATGAATTACCTCCCATCTTGACTACCCGGGGCCTGGCGGTGAGAAAGTCACACAGGCACACAGGGGGGTGTTAAGCCCCAATTCCAGCAGCTTCTTGGCAAGTCTGGTGAGGACTATCGTGTTGAAGGCTGAACTGAAGTCTCTGAACAGCATCTTCACGTAGCCCCCCCCTTCTGGCTATCAAGATGAGAGAGAGCGGTGTGCAAAACCTGGGAGACTGCATCGTCCATGGATCTGTTCGGACGGTATGCGAACTGCAACTGATCAATGTAGCGAGGGAGGAAGGCGCAGATGTGTTTCTTCACCAGCCTCTCAAAGCATTTCATGACTACCGAGGTAAGGGCCACCGGACGGTAATCATTCAGACAGGCTGGGGAGGCATTTTTTGGTACCGGTACAATGATGAATATTTTGAAGCAGGCAGGGACCATGGATTTGTCCAGGGAGAGAGAGCACCTGGATGATTGGAGCCATTGTAGTGGGAGACTCCATTGTGAGAGGTACGGACAGAGGTTTCTGCGGCAACAGACGGGATGCGAGGTTGGTGTGCTGCCTTCCTGGTGCCAGGATCCAGGATGTCACGGACAGAGTGCAGAAAATCCTCAAGGACGAAGGTGAACATCCGGAAGTGGTAGTGCATGTCGGCACAAACGATGTCAGAAAGAAGGGGATGAATATTCTGCAGCGTGACTTTAGAGAGCTCAGAAAAATGCTGAAAAGCAGGACCTCCAGGGTTGTTATCTCCGGTTTGCTTCCAGTTCCTCGTGCTGGCGAGAGCAGGAACAGGGAGATACGTCTCTTAATGTTGCCTTACCAATGTGTAGCTTAGGCATGATGCCCCTATCCCCTGTAATCAACACACTGACCAAATGCCACCTTCATCACCTTGCCTACCTGCATTACCTCTTTTATTGAATGCATATCTGCACCCCTAGGTCATCCTGTTCTACCCTATTCCCCAGGCCCCTAGGATTTACTAAGCAAGTCCTGTCCTGGTTCGACTTGTCTAATGTTACCCCTCGCTGAATCAAATTACATCTTCCACTCCTCCACTGATTAGCCCAGTTCATCAAGATCCCATTGTAATCTTAGTTCACTCTCAGCTATATCACCAATTTTAGTGTCATCTGCAAACTTGCTAACAATTCACATCCAAATCATTAATATAATTAACCAACACATTGGGCCGAGCACCAATCCTTGTGCACGCCACTCGTATCTGGCATCCAGTAAGAATAAACAATCCTCTACCATTATCCTCCTACTTCCAACCCCATTCTGCATCCAATTGGCTAGCCTGTCCCGGACCTCATGTGATCTAACCTTACAGACCAGCCTACCACATAGTACTTTGTCAAAGGCCTTGCTAAGATCCATGTAGACAACATCTACTACATCGATCTTCTTGGTTACCTCTTCAATAAACACAATCGAATCCATGAGACCTGATTTCCCCCACACAAAGCCAGGATTTTTCTTGCAGCCTTTCAAAAATAGAGATGCATTAGTCGTCATCCACCATTTTCGTGGCCATCATTGATATAAATCTCTCTGTTCGAGGCAATTTATTTCCCAGCTTCCCACAATGTCCTCAATACATGTGATCTTGTCCTGGGGATCTACAATGATGCATTTGAAGGCCACTAGCACCACCTGTAATGCCAACTCTCTTCAAGGCATGAGAAGACTCTGGTTATAGATCATAGAAGGTCTTTCAGGCAAAGGAAATATGTGTAATATCAATTAACAAGCAGAGCGGGAAATGTTCAGTGATCATTGGAGATAGGGTACAGGGAATAGGTAGGTGCGAAAGGAAAAGATATGTGGCAATTAATGGAATTAGTTGTGGACCATGGGAGGGTTTAGTTTCAGCATGATGAAAGACTATTGGGTGGCAGATTTGCACTGCTAGAAGAGCTGTTGCCTGACAACTTCAGCAACCTGGGTTCACTCCTAACTTTAGTGCTGTCTGCAAGGAGTGCATAATTTCCTTGTGAAGTTATGGATTTCTTCTGCGTTCTGCAATTTCCTCCCAGATTGCAAAGATCTGCAAGTCGGTAGGTTCGTTTAGTTTGACACTGAAAATTACCTCTAATGCAAGTGGTAAATTCCAGGTGCAGTTTTAGGATTTGCAGGGTAATAAAATGGGATTACTGTAGAAATGGTGTAAGTGGGTGCTTCATGGTTGGTGTGGACCTGGTGGTCTGTAGGGCCTGTTTCTTTGTTGTATGCCATGTGGCTCAGCAAATACATGTTGCTTTTATATTCCACATAGTTTCTCCAGACTCTCTTTATCTGGTTTCACGAAGCAAGTATGTCAAATTATTTCTCCCTTGCATCTATTTAGTTTTCCCACAACCATTGTCTGAGGTAGCAAATTTAAAATTTTAACTATCAACTCGGTGGCCAAAAGGAAGGAAAGAATTAGCGGAGGATATGTTTTTTTTTTAGCAATTTACTTCCTGAAAATATTTCCATGCACCTCTGATTGAGGAAGCAAATATAGCACTAAACATTCCCTTGTCAAAAGGAACACGGGTCAAAGAACAAAATAATAGTTTGTTTTCCACGCAACATTAAATGACGCATATTTATAGGAAAGACAATTAGGTTTTGGCTCTGCATTCCATCAGCGTTAGTAAATTAATGAACAGACCACATTTAAAAACATGTTTTGGTAATTACTTTTGAGCTTCCACTTGGTGGTGCTGGTTAGATATTTTCAGGAATTTGTCCATTGCTCATATTGCAATATATCACATTTTGATTTGCCACTGACATTTACTAATAACATTAGACCATCTTAGGCTTGACTGGACATGCTCCTTGATGACTGAAAACCCTATCTACTGGTTCTGCATATCTCAGTTCATCAGAGACATTTGGAAAGATTAAAAAATTAAATAGTTGATTTTTATTTTTAATTAATAGTAACTTAATTAAATGATATGATTGAAAATATAGCAACAAACAATCCTTCAATTTCCATTTTAGTGAAGGTTAGCACCTTATCTGCAGCATGGTGGCGCACCGATAGTTGCTGCCTTGCAGTGCCAGAGAACCTGGTTCGATCCTGACTAGGGTGCTGTCTGTACGGAGTTTCTACGTTCTCCCTCTGATCGCGTGGTTTACCCCGGGATTTCAGGTTTCCTCCCACATTCCAGACGTACAGGTTTGTAGGTTAATTTGCTTGGTATAAATGTAAATTGTCACTTGTGTAGGATAGTGTTAATGTAAGGGGACCACTGGTTGGCACAGACCCGGTGGGCCGAAGGGCCTATTTCCGCGCTGTACCTCTGAACTAAATTTAAAAAAATCTATAGAATCATAAGCCATACAGCACAGAAACAAGCCCTTCGGCCCATCATACCCATGCTGACCATTATACTTCACTATGTTAATCCCATTCACCTCCATAACCTTTGAAAATGAGTGTGGCTGCACTAGATGTTCTGGCCACTCAGATTGGTTTGTTACAGAGCTGATATCATAGTGTTCTAAAATAATCGGGAGCTCGTGCCACCATCTTAGGGTTCACAAATAGAGTTACAAGTAGGTTGCTTAGTCTACAAGGGTTGAATTACAAGGAGCATTTGGATAGTGGTATTATCAGTCTTTTTCTCAGGGTGGAGCAGTCTAAAACTAGAGTGCATTGTTTTAAGTTGGGAGAGGAATCTATGGAGCGAAGGATTTAAGCCGGATCAGAAGTACAGATTTTTATTCACAGAGTAGTTGATATATGGAGCATTGTGTCAGAGGTACAATGACAACATTTGAAAGGCGTAGATGGGAATGAGACCATCTTGGTGAGGCACCTTGGTCGATGTGAACGAGTTGGGCTGAAGCTGTTTTCGTGCTGTACGACGCTGACTCTATCCAATCTCCCTACTTCTAATGCTTCACTGCATGGGTGTGAATATACTGATACCTGCACTGCCTTTGTGTTGTGTGATGTCACTAAACTGCAGATTGAAGTGGAGCACAATCCAACCCAGTCTAAGGTGAAGGTCAGAAAAATTGTGGAATAGTTGCTAATGAAATAGAAAGATGTAAAGCAATAATTTGGCAATCTTGATGAGAGAGCATTGAATTACCATATGATGTTATTATTTGAGGAACTGGTTTCTTTTAATGTTCTTCGAATTTGTCGTCCACCATTATTATATATTTTCCTGTTCAGAAGTTATATAATATAAATTATAAATTCAGTAATATTATGTGGTATAATGGTTGAGGTTTATTGTCATTTCGACTTGCGATTTATAAAACTGGGAAAAATGTAAAATAGAATTGCCCAGAAATTGGATTCATTTCCTTTTTTCATGTTCAATTCACACAAAAAATGACTTAACCGGGTGCAGATTGCATTACTGTTTTTATGGTGATGAAAGCGAGCATTGTGAAATTGAACCAAGAGCTAGCGTGCTGACCACATTATTTCCCTAATGTTTTCCTGTGTTAGATGTACACTTAATGACATAGTCATGCATATATCCTCCCTTACCTACAAATTGTATCTCAAATATGCTAACTATCATGGAATTGTTATTGTACGGTGACAGTGCCCACATGAGAAGGACATCTGCGTTCTGAACCAGGATACCAGATCAAGAGTCAAGTCAAGAGAGTTTTATTGTCATGTGTCCCAGATAGGACAATGAAATTGACTGTAAGATGACCTTAGTCAATTTTCTGTACCATTGTATCAAACTCCAAATCCAAAGGTGACTTAGTTGACTTACTATATTAAACAATTAAGTAATTAATGTATAATCGCACGCAAGTGAGTGGTTTGATGTCGATAGTAGTGGCATTGCTTCATACTTCAATGGCATCTTACTCGTGGCATTCCTTTCTCCCAGCTCGGCTAACGCCAGTATTCGCAGACACCATCTGCTTGTGGCCTTGGTAATTCACTCCATACTGATCAATACCGAGATGAAGTCATGGTAACTGTTGCTTTGCAGCAGGAGCACCTGCAGAGAGCTGAGCCCGCAGCCAGGTTCCCTGTGCTGCCAGTGGCACATCTGTATATATGATGCACCAGCGACCCTTCTTGACACTCATTGCATTTACAGGGTCATCCTGCACTAAATGAAGCACGAGTTTAATATAGTTAAAAGTTCACTAACATACAAAAGTTTAGAACTGCTAAATTTGAACCTCTTTTAGATCCACAGAAGGTGTTGGGTTTAGCTACAGGAAAATATTGGTGTTTCCATTATGGCAGGAGTTATTATACTTGCCCTTTTAATGCCTTTGAATCAATGTAATTATGCCAATCACATTACATGATCTTACAGAAGGTAAATTGATGAACATATAAAATAAATAAGGTACACTATTCAAGTAATATCACAAGCTTGATAGGTGCATATATACTGTAGCATATGTATACATAGCATAGAAATTACAGTATAGGAACAGGCCATTCAGCCCACAATGGCTATGCCGAACATAATGCCATTAAACTAATTTATTCTTGGATGTGATCCATATCCCCCCATTTCCTGCATATCTATGTGCCTATTTAAAAGCCTCTTAAACGGTATTATCATATCTGGTTCCATAACCACCCCTGACAACGCATTCTAGACACTCACCACTCTATGTAAAAAAACAAAAAACAAACATGCTTGCACATCTCATTTGAGCTTTTCCCTTTGGATTTTAAATGTGGGCCCTCTCTAGATGACTTTCCACCCTGCGAAAATTGTTCTGACTATCCATCCTGTCCATACCTCTCATAATTCTATACAATTCTCTCTTGTCTCCCCACAACTTCTGACGCTCCAGTGAAAACAACCCAAGTTTGTCCAACCTCTCCATAGAGCAAATACACTAATCCAGGCAGTTTCCTCCTGCACCCTTCAAAGCTTTCTTGTAATGTGGCAACCAGAAGTACAGGCAGTACTCCAAGTGCGGCTGAACTAAAGTTTTATTAATATGTACAATGAGTTCCTGACTCTTATACTCAATGCGCAAGAAGGAACTGCAGAATCTGGTTTACACTGAAGATAGACCCAAAATACTGGTGTCACTCAGCGGGTCAGGCAGCATCTCTGGAGAAAAGGAATAGGTGACATTTTGGGTCGAGACCTTCCAGACCAATACACAATGCCCTGACTTAGCACCCTGTGGACTTGGAGCCAAAAATCCTTTTGTACTTCAATGCCTTGAAGGATTGTGCCATTAACTGTATACTTTCCCCTTACATTCAACCTCCCAAAGTCCAAGGTCCCGCACTTGCTCGGATTAAACACCATCTGCCACTTCTCCGTCCATATCTGTAACTGATCTAAATCCTATCGAATCTTTCGACAACCTTCCTTGCTGTGCGCACGTATCCAAATGTTGGTGTTGTATGCTATCTTGCAAACCAACCTATTTACATTTATATCCCTGCATGTATATTGCACTAAGTTATGCAGAAAATCGTAATACTGGGTTAAGTTAACTGTTGTTAATTGTGAAGATTATTGAGGGCCATATTTATCTAAATGGTCTACATATTGTAGCAATGTTACAAAAGTTTGAGATTTAAAAAATCAAGTCTGTAATTTATCCCATCAGATAAAGCATAAAAAGAAGTTTAATTTGACACCCAATTCACTTTCATATCTCAAGTATTTAAAAAGTTATGGCCATTTTCATACTCGGAAATTAGCATCTTGTTCCCTATTGATTTTCTATGGACAAGACAAAAAAGCTGTGATCATGTGCTGTCAAAAGGCCATAACAATTCTTAAAAATTAAGAGAACTGAATGAAATTTTCCGTTATCGTAGATTGAACCATTCTGAAACAAATATAAAATAATCTTACTTGGATGACCTGAAATTAAAACATATAATTAGTTAGTTACCCAAGTGTAGCTAATTTCAAACTTCAATTACTAGATTAAACATCTATCCATTTCTTAATAAATGATTAACATTTTTAAATAGCCCAAGTGTCCAAATAATATTCACAAATAATTCACAATAAAACATGATTTTGAAATCTCATTTACATTAATTCATAGGCCAAATGGAAGGAATTTAGTGTTCAATTGCTGTAAATTAAAGTCCATTTAAATCGGCTTTCTAGTGGGATCCTGTGAATGCGCTGGTTTAGAACGTTCACATTGCGCTAGATTTGTGCCCTCAAGTGCCCAGAAAAATACTGCGGGATATAAAGAGCCCAAAATTAGCTACTCGCAATAGTAAACTTTGTATAAAGGGTTCTTAAGAAGCCCTTTTTAATATAAGCTACATGCCTTCTGTATACAGCTCCATGCGGCCCTGCGGTTGCGTGAGGTCGCGGGTTTAGAGAGTGATTTTTAAACTATTATAACTATTATACAAGGGCATAAAAACTAATAATACCTTTTGCGACGGGGTCTTTCAGCGATTTTTCGTTAATGATTTACTAGGCTGAACATCTTCGATTGGAACAGCCTAGTGAAAATCGTGTTTTAAACCCGCCCCCTCTAAACGTCGCCAAAATCGCGCACACCCGCAGCGCCAGATTTTCAGCGACGCCTCAGGTAAGCTTTGCAACATACCTACATATTGACTCCAGAATTCCTCTATATTCAGCAAAGATTGATAGTGTAGATAAATATTCCAACAGTTGTTAGATGGCAATGACTTCAACTTAGAGAAAGGACGCCAGTAAATTTCACCTACGTTTTGATTAATGCCTTGGCATTTAAACAGCACACAAAGTATTTATCTTGTAAACAATGGAGAGACAGACGTTTTCACATAAATCACTGAAAATGGGTAGTATTTATCTTGATTAATGTCCATATTATAACATCTTGTAATAGAAAATAAGTTGAATTGTTCAGATGAATTTAAATCGTGTTTTAAATTTAGTGCATTCTTCAACAGCACCAATTATAGGTATAAGCTGAAAAAGAGGAATCTTTTTTTTTTAAATATTTATTTTTTTTAGAAGCAATTGTACAAGGAGAAAGTAATCGACATAACAATTATACAATTTTTGTACAGCAATTTTAACATTTTATAAACTAATAACTAAATCGGAAAAAAGAAAGAAGGAAAGAAGAGAAAGGAAGAAGAAAAGAAAGAATTTCGAAACAGACACTAAAGAGAAAAAAGAAAACCCCCTGAACTAACGAAGAAGTGAAAAAAGCGGAGATCCTTCCCTACGCCCACTCTCACCCGACCCTAGCGTCAGTTTTGAGTTTGTGTTCAACCATTATGTTGTTGAAGAAATTCAATGAAAGGAGACCATATTTGGGAAAATTGATCTGGTTTGCCAGACAAAACAAGCCTTTTTTCTAGATGTAGTGTCTCTGTCATTTCTGTGATCCACTTCTTCACTGTGGGAACTGTTATCTTTTTCCAGAATTTAAGTATGTTTTTTCACAGTTATTTAACCGTAGTCAAGGAAACATCTTTGGAATATAGTTAATTTAGGGCAGCCCTCTGACATTCCTAATATTATTAATTTTGAATCCGACTCCAATTGAATTTTGAGTGTTTTAGAAATGATATTGAATATTTCCATCCAGAAGTTTTGTATTTTTATACAGGATACAAAAGAATGGGTTAAGGTGGCTTCTTGGAAGTGACATTTATCACAGAGAGGGGAGGCAGTTGGGAAGATCTTGTTCAATTTGATCTTTGAGTGGTATAACCTATGCAATACTTTGAATTGTATCAGGCAATGCCTGGCATTTAAAAAACAGCAGTGTATGTATAGTTTCCCCCCATATATCTTTCGAAATGGTTAAACCCAGCTTGTCCTCTCATGCTAGCCTATAAATCTCAGAGGGTGGGGTGTCAATATTTAGAAGAGTGTTATAAATGTAAGATATCAACTTACTTGTATCGGCATATCTATTCAAACAATCGTCTAAAATGTCTGGGCCCATAAGAGGACAGTCTTGTGTATATGTTTTCACATAATCTCGGATTTGAAGGTATCTAAAAAAATTGTTGGCATTCCTGTAGTTCTTGAAAAGAAGAGAGAGTCCCCTTCTTATAGAGGTCTCCCACAGTATTGATTCCCAGTTTCTTCCATTGAACAAACATCATATCTAAAGTAGACGATTTAAACAAGGGATTATTTGCAATGGGAAGAAGGAGAGACATGTTTCTCAATTTAAGACAAAATTTCAGCTGTATCCGGATACAGATAGTACTATCTGTAATCGGGTTTTGCTCATAGGTTGAATTATTCAAATGTATTGGAGATAGGAGGATCGAGCCTATACAAAAAGGCAAACAATCTTCCCTCTCCATTTTTAACCAATTTACATGTTGACATGTGTCGTCCAACCAGAAAGTTATATTTTTAATATTAGTTGCCAAGTAGTAAAAAAGAAAATTAGGTAGGGCTAATCCTCAATTTTCTTTGGATTTACACAAATGTCTTTTGTGTATTCTATGGGTTTTGTAGTCTCAAATAAAGCTAGTGACAATAGAATCAATTCAAAAAAACAAAAAAAAAAAAAAAAAACTTTTGAGGTGATATATCGGTATTGATTGAAATAAATATAAAAGTTGCGGAAGGAAGATCATCTTTATGGCATTTAATCTACCAATAAGGGAGATAGGACGTGTTTTCCAAAATTGAATATAGGCATATAGTTTAGTGATTAATGGTGGGAAGTTGATTTTAAACAGAGAGGAATACTTTCTAGTCACGTAAATTCCAAGATATCTGAACTTTTCAGTAACAATTCTGAAAGGAAATTGTTGGAGTTGAGAAGGGTCTTGTTCTTTTATTGGCATGATTTCACTTTGATTCCAATTTATTCTGTATCCAGAGAAAGAACCAAATTGTTCTATAATGTTTAGAACATTTGGAATACTAACTTGGGGTTTAGTAAAGTATAAAATTACATCATCTGCATATAACGAGATTTTATTGGTGGTATATTTGGTATTATATCCATAAATGCCTGAATGGGACCTGATACTCTCGGCAAGAGGAAAAAGAGGAATCTAATGCGATATCTTTTGTAGAAACACAAATCTGCTGATGCCAAAAAGAGACACAAAATGCTGGAGTAACTCATGGATGAGGCAGCATCCCTGGAGAGTATGAATATGTGAAGTTTTGGGTTGGGGTCCTTCCTCAGACTGTGGGGGTTGTGGGGAAAGAAAGCGTGACAAGGGTTTTTTTGATAGGCAGATGATTGGACAAAGGCTAGAGGTTAAAAAATTGTGTGAGACAAAAGGATCGAAGAGTTGTAAATTGTGAAGCCAGAGGAAGGAATGTAGGGGGAGGGGATAAATAGGTGTGAGCAGGTGGGGCAAAGGAGTTGGGGGGAAGAAAGGGGGGTGAGCTTGAATTTTCATGGAACCACCTTTCTAACTTGAGCTGTAAAGATGGAAAGAAGGTGAGATATTAGGAGGTATTGCAGTAGACTACCAAACCTCTGCTGCAGTGGTCACAATATTACGCTTCTGCTCATGGTAACTTTACGGGAACTTGATGGTGCGGGCAGGCCATTGGTAATTACATTAAATGTCAATGAGAGGTTTATACTCATTGAAGGTAGTCATGGATGTGCAGTTACCACTTATTGTGAATATTGTCCTGGACAATAATGAATGCAAAAACTATTTTAAGATCTGGGGAGATGCAACCAATATTGAACATTGGGTTAGGTTTTAGGTTTGTCATTGTCATGTGTGCATGAAGGTACAATGAAATGATTTGTTTGCATGGTATCCAATCAAATCGGGTAATACCGTACATAAATACAATCTAGTCAAACACAAATAGAGCAAAGGGAAAGATACAGTGCAGAATATCTGGATTTACAGGTAGAAAAGAGATTTAAAAGAGTAGATGATAGATCCTTCTCAGGAACCAACACGCAAAGAGTCGCCTCACACTGGCCCCATCTTCTAATTGCAGTCATCGGCGAAGATCTCTACTTATGATGCTTTTGGACTGGAAAGGACAATTGAAGCATCTGAAGATAATTTGGACTGAATCATTAACCTTAGTGACTTCTGCAGCAAAGTGTGTAAGAAGGAGCTGTGGATGCTGATTTAAACCGAAAATAGACACAAAAAGCTGGGGTAACTTGGCGGAACATCTCCGGAGAGAAGGAATGGGTGACGTTTCGGGTCTGAACAAGGATCTCAACCCGAAATGTCACCCATTCCTTTTCTCCAGAGATGCTGCCTACGCCGCTGAGAGTTACTCCAGCTTTTTGTCTCTATCTGCAGCAAAGTCTTGGGCTGATAGGATTGGCCTTGAATTAGCACAATAAGTCAAGTTGTGCTATATATATATATATGTAGTTTGTTTGTTTATACTATTCTTATAACAAATGTAAAGCACTTTGGCCAACAAGAGCTGTTTTTTAAATGTGCTATATAAATAAATGTGACGACTTGACTAGTTATAGCTGTAGCCGTAGTGTTTCCCCCTGATTTCTTGACTGAAATTGATATTGACGTTAATGGGGGTGAATTTAATTTAGATATAGCACTTGCATGTGTTTTTTTTAATGACAATTCTTTCAGTTTATTTTGTGCCTAATAATTATAAAATTTATAAAAAAAAAGGCTAAAAGCCCTGTCCCAATTTCCCGAGTTACTCACAAACTCTTCCGAGTTTTCCCCTTGATTCGTACTCGGGGAATGTCGGGTAATGTCGGTAGCGAGCTCTTAGGAGGCCGTAGGAGTCCGTAGATGTTTTGTAGCAGTTCGTAATGCCAGCCGTAGGAACTCGGGGCATCGGGTAAGTCGGGACGTTTTTTCAACACGTTGAAAAATGTCCACGAGTTTAAAACAAAATAGCCCCGAGTACCTACGAATGGCTATTACCGTAATTCTCCAAGTTCGAATCAAGGGGAAAACTCGGGAGAGTTCGTGAGTAACTCGGGAAAGTGGGACAGGACCTTAAGAATTTCAGTAAGTAAATAATTAGTTGCACTTTAATATTTTAAGTGCATGCAATGTACTGTTAAGAACCATGAACTGAACTTTAAGTAAGATGACCTTTCTAAAATCAATTTTGCAGGCAGTAATGTTAATTGCCAGGCTTATGATAAGGCCACACCATTGTTCATAGCAGCTCAGGAAGGCCATGTGGAATGTGTTGAAGTACTGCTGTCACACGGGGTTGATGCAAACCTTTACTGCAATGAAGATGATTGGCAGTTACCTATTCATGCTGCTGCCCAGATGGGTCAAGTCAAGTAAGTGCACACACTCTAACTGAGCTTTCACAAAGGCACATTTTAAGCACTTTTCAATTGTGAAATTTATGCTAAACATGGTGTCCAGAAGATTCATATTGTGTTGCAAGGAACAAAAGATCCTAAAGTGCATTTTGAATCGGCGATGAAGCTCTTATTTGCTTTCTTTTTATGTTTAAGTAATATCTTTAAAAGTGCTAGAATGCATTTTTACTTTTATTTCAATTTTCTTATGTTTTCAATTTTCGAGAGATTCAATCCTATCTATTTCCCGTTTACCTAATACGCTCACCCAGAAATATATTTTTAAGTTTTTGATGCCAACATTTGAATTTTGCTTTCAGGCGTTTTCCTCTTTCCACTATAAAGAAATGTAGATTGTTTGTATGCCCACTGCTTAAGTTACAAAGTCCATGTAAATGTTTGCTTTCAAGCTCTTGAAGAGTGTCAGGTTTTGTTTCTTTTCCAGGTTGACATTTGCATTTTTATACTTAACTTTTCATTAATATTCATTGCAGCAGATATATGATCCAGCCTCAAATGCTTTAAAAAAATAACATCTTCCACTGTCTTCTTGGTGTCTATTAATTGCAGCTCTCCAGAGATGCTGCCTGTCCTGCTGAGTTACTCCAGCTTTTTGTGTCTATCTTCAATGGAAATTCTTCTCTGATTCATGCTATTTCAAATTTGTTCAAATAAACTTTTATTTGCATTAGTTGCTTTATCATTCCGAATGTTATGTTATTTACAATTCAAAAAGCAAGAGCAGTATTTTTGTTTTGTTTAGTTAGATGTGCATGTAATGTTCATTTAATAATGTGTATTGATTGATGTCTGGCAGAGTTCTGGAATTCTTAATACCAATCACTGATCGAATCTGCGATAAAGGGACAGACAAGGTGAGCCCCGTCTATTCCGCAGTGTATGGAGGACAGCAAGAATGCTTGAAAATGTTGCTGCAATCTGGTTACAGTCCAGATGCCCAAGAGTGTCCATTGTATGAGTGCCTATCACCGTTGTGCATGGCTTTCTCTCAGAGGTAGGCGCTTCAACGTAGACTGATTACTATTTTTGCATAATTTGAAAAGATCCTTGTAGTCAAATCCACAGACACGGCAAAAACAATTTATAAAAGGCAAAAAACAAGGCCCGATATTATAAATGGCAGTGAATGAATGGACCAGCTGTCACAACATTTTGCAGAATTTTATATTGGATCAATTTTTACATAAATTATTTTATAGGATAGCAGTTTAAATAGGGTCTGTTATCATCTGAATTAATCCGTTTGAAAAAATATTAGTGAACTACATAATTTGAAATGTATAATGTAATCCAGAATTTTTTAATTCAATACCAATTTTTCACTAGAAAGTGAAGGAGAGAGAATATCTGGAATTAAGAGTGCATATAGACTGGAAGAAAAACAAAACACGTTTCTATACAAGATTATGGTAATTCTTCAGCAATAATTAACATTTGAAGGAATGGAACTCCATACTCATAAAGGTCATTTTTTTACATGCCAGAAAGATGGTAAATGTTTGCTTATTTTGGAACACAAGACCCAACAGCTGCTTGCCAAAATGTTGTGTAGCTAGAAATGTTGGTTTTGTGCACAATGTGTGTCAGTGATAAGGTTGTCAACTTTCTCACTTCCAAATAAGGGAGAAAAAGGTGGGTGTAAGGGACTGGTGTAGACGGGGCATGTTGCTCGGTGTGGGCACGTTAGGCCGAAGGGCCTATTTCCACGCTATGTGACTCTGTATCCCAGCACTAACTCGATGGGATGGGAGGGAATACAAGGGGTGGGGGAGAGGGGACGTGGAGGGAGAGAGGGGTGGGGAGGGGGACGGGGACGGGAGGTGACGGGAGGGGGAGGTGACGGGATATTGAGGAAGAGGGGACGGGGATGGGAGGGGGTTACAGAGATGGGGGAGAGAGGTTTGGGAGGGGAGGGGACATTGAGGGGGTGGGTTCAGTTCAGTTACACAGGGGGGAGGGGGCCGGATGGGGAGGTGAGGCGACATTAAGGGGGAGGAGAGGGTCCATTGGGGATGGGGGGGGGGGACATTGAGGGGGATGGGGCAGTGGGGGGGGGGGGAGGGGGACTGGGGGGGTTGACATTGAGGATACAACTGATGCGCATAAGGGGGCCTGGGATTGGATGACAGGTGAATCACTCGTGCGTGGTGTCAGAAGCACATGCGACACAAACGCACGCTGTTGTATCAGATCTGGTGATTACAGAGTAGTAGTCGTCAAATACGGGACATGAGCGGTCCAGTATGGGACAAACCAATTTAGCCCAATATACGGGATGTCCCGGCTAATAAAGTACTGTTGGGAACCCTAGTCAGTGATGAATCCTTCACCAACTTATTGGTACAGTGAGGAATAGGAAGAAACACAGCAAATTGGACTGCTGCTCTCTAATTCTATGCTTAACTATGTCTGGAAGTTGCTGTATAATTTGCATTTCAGTAGTGGCAAGTACTTGTAGATTCAAAGATACTTACACCCTGTACCACTAAATCTGGGCCATTGAAATCTAGGCAGGTTATGTAATAAAGCAACATAATTGCAGACACTAATTGTGAAGAATATGTAGAAAGGAACTGCAGATGCTGGTATATACTGAAGATGGACACAGTGCTGGAGTAACTCAAATGGTCAGGCAGCATCTCGGAAGAAAAAGGATGAATGTACTGAATGTATCGTATTAAAAGTGAAGTCAGACTAAATGTGATATGGTAAAGTCTTCAGAAAAAAAATTGAACAGTTGCACACACTGGAGAACGATGAGTCATGGAGAGTGAAGGAACTGCTCGATACCACTAAACAAATAATAATGAATGCTTGGAATTATTTTAATTCATTTTCCAGATGCGAGTTTTGTTGGCATTGCTGATATTTTACATTTCTTTGTTAACTGAATTTGCTGAGGTATTGATGAACTGCCATCTTGATCTGTTGCATCGAGTCTGGTGATAGCACATGGTGCTTTCGGGTATCCACTTACAGGGTTTGGATCCAAAAATGATGAAGGAAAAGGAAAGTTCCAAAATCCAGATGCTGGGTGTTTTGGTGAGAATTTTACATTTTTCGGGCTCCCAATCAGGCATTGTTGTGGACAGTGGACTTCTAGGGCTGAATCTTATTGGAACAAAATGCTGGAGGAACTCAATGGGCCAGGCAGCAATTGTGGAGGAATAATGGGCAGTTGCCATTTTGGGTTGAGATCCTTCATCTGGTCCCAAAAGATCGATTGTTAATTTCCCTCCACAAATGCTGCCTGGCCTACTGATATTCTCCAGCAGTTTGTTATTGCTCAAGGTTGTAGCATCTGTGGCCTCTTGTGTCTGTGTGAATCTTACGGGTCCAGGCCCACACAGTGAAATATTTGTCCACTGTTTCCTCGTGCTCCTTCTTGACAGATTTGGATGTGGAGGACCTCTTGGCCTGAAGCATCCCCATCTCCTGGCGCGTGGCCCAGGTTCGAACAGGATTTCCAATATTACAGCAAGGAAGCCATCTCCTTGAAGGCTTTGACTGCTGATGAAACCTTATATTGCCAGCTGCATGAATTGTCAGGGTCGTGTTATATTAAAAGTGAAGCTTAACATTTTTTTTTGTGCTCAAAGGCTATTTGATTCCCAGGATGGTGGTTTGAAAGACGAAGAGACAAGCATAGCACCACCTGTGGTTGCATGGGAAATTGCAGCCAGATCAGGCTTGGTAGAACAGTGAACTGCAAAGGGGACAGTCTCTTCAAACCAGTGAAAGGGTTGGTGACGGTTCAGGAGGGTTCTAGGCTTGAATATTTGTTAAAAAGTATACATGGCACAGTGAACAATTAAACTTTCACCTGTCATAACCAGGAACAATATTTTTAGATTATTTTAAAGTGCGAGAATTCCTATCAGCCCATCGATTTATCTTGATGGTAAATGCGAGGGTTGCAAACAGCGCAGCCCGTAGAGCAGGGGCCTCCAAACTTTTCAGCATGAAGGCCACATTATATATTTGGCACATCTTTGAGGGCCAAAGATGTTGCAGCGTTTGGCGACCAGTGCAACCTGTGTGAATGTCTACCTGTTCACTTTAAACAGCTTACTACAAATGGTTTCCCACTTCAGTAAATGCAAAGTGCTTGAGCACTTGCTCACAAGGTCATCGAGTTATACTGCACGGTAACGGGCCCTTCGACCCACCATGTTCATGCCGACCAAGTTGGTCAGTCCCGTTTGCCTGCATTTGGCCCATGACACATCCCTATCCATGTATCTGTCCGATATCTCTCTCTTTTAATACCTGTGTAATTGTTTCCACTTCTATAGCTACCAGAGAAATTGTGTGCTCTACTTGTATGAAATCTTCCAGCCATCTGGCGATTTTAATTTCATGAACATTATATTTAATATAAAGATTATCAATATAAAGTATTTTAAAATCTTTCTCAGGGAAAATAGTAAATTTTAAAAGAAAAAGTAGAAGGGAAGATGGGGGTCCCTAGAAATGAAAATAAACAAGCTTGTATGTGAAAAATTAATATGAGAAAATCATATACACCTATTTTTTGTTGTAATAAATAGTGCACTATCATTTTTTGTAATTTAATTTGTTAGTGTAATGGAATGTTCTGCATATGAAGAAGTAATTTTGGTTCAAGCAATTTAATTAAAATGCTGACTTCATTACTATTGAGCTTAATTTTTTCACATCTTTTCATTAAGAAAATTATAGTATGCCAAACGCCTTAAATTCATTTTTCCATCCAATGGCAGCCAATGCCATGTTTCATATTTTGTTAAATAAATCAACAAAAAGAAAATTTGCTCTATGATTTGTCATTTAATTTATCTGCACTGAAGGATGCTTTAAAATAGCGTTAAAGCTAATGTTTTTGCAAAGCAAAAATAATTAAATTTCCAAAGTGTGGGTATATGTGGGCACCAAACAATTATGGGGAACAAGATTTGATACTATGGTTTCATTTTGCATTAGGTTTAATGCTGATTCTGAGAGTTAAAACGCTAGATGGTGTGCTCTTTACAGTGTTTAAATTATCAGTAACAGAGTCTTGTTTCAGCTTTAGTCATTGAAAGCCCAAGAGCATCAGAGGTATAGAAAATAAAAATGAATATCAGGAATGGAAATGACTTGAGCAGCTATCCACGGAGAGAAAGAAATGGGAACCCTCAAGTTGTTATGTGTTATGAAGAAATGGTATAAAGAATTGTATTAAGCGTATAATAAAGAAAGATGCCATTTGGCTAACTCACCCACGTGAATCTGCTTTTCATCATACTACATGGAATCCAAATTGGCTTTAAACCTGCAATCTTTTGTGATAAGTTGAAGTATTAGCCTTTGCAAGAATGAAAGGATCCTAATAGTTTTTTCCTAAAATTATGTTTTGCAAAAATACATTGCTTTGTACAGTCTGATGACTTCTGATGTGAACATATGCATATCAAAAACAAAACCTGTTTATTGCTAGAAGAATGAAAACGAGGGAAAGGTTCAAAGTTCACTTCAACTTTAAATGTGAGCAGGCCTCTCGTGTGACAGGGACCCAATGGGTCCCACTTGGTCTAGTATATATATCACTAAAATTCTCATCTTGTTTGTTTGTTTGTGTGCGTGAGATCCCAAACCCTGCCAAAACGGTACACGATAGCGTGCAATTTTTGGCCCACCTTACTCACAATTGTCCTGTGATATAAATGAAATAAGTTTCGTTCAGATTGATGGTATATTTTACAAGTTATTGAGATTTTAAACTATACACAAATCACTTTTCAAACCACTTTTCCAGTTGCCCTGCCCGTCAGCCGTGTTCGATGTCACGATGACGTCACAATGGGATCCCGAATCTCATTTACATTAAGAAATCGTTATTTTAAAAAAAAACTCAGTTTAAATCAAATTCTTCCTTTCATTACCAGCTAAAATTGTGTCTAGGTTATTTTAAAGAAAAAACGCGGTTTTCATTGAGAATTTCATTTTTTTTTTAAAAACATTGCGGGGAGGGGGGATGGGGGCAGGTTTCATTTTTAAAAAGCATCGTTATTTTCATTGTGGGGGGTGAGGCGTGGGGAAGCAGGTGGATAGCAGGAGAGGAGGGGTGTAGGGAGGGGAGAGGGAGGGAATGTTGAGGAGGGGGGGGATAGAGGGAGAAGTGGGGGGAGGAGGGCAGTAGGGGGGTGGTGAGGAGGGGGGGAGTGTGGTAGGGGGGGAGGTTAGTAGTGGAGGAGCAGGGAGAAATAGGGAGAGGAGGGGTGTAGGGAGGGTAGAGGGATTATGGAGGGAGGGAAGGAGTGACTAACGGTAGGGGAAAGGAGAGTGGGGGAGGGGAAGGAGGAGAGGGGAAAGAAGAGGGAGGGTGAAGAGGAGGGGAGGTAGTGCTGGGGATGAGGGGGTATGGAGGAGGATAGGGGTAGGGAGAGGGATGGCGAGGCGCAGTTGGGGGAAGGGTTGCCATGACTCGCGTCACAACGGGGATCTGTGGTGTCACAACGGGAACCCCTCAGCTGCGCCTGCACAGTTGGGGGTTATGGGCCAGTGGTGGAATATTGCCTTGGGGGACGGGGCCCAATGGGTCTGCACCTGGTCTAGTACTTATGTATAATGCTGCTCTTCATGTTTTAACATGATGTTGCTTTCCATCTCTCATCAGTAACCTTCGGTGTTTCGGTACAGATCCAGTTCGAGTCTGTGACAGAAATATTTCCAAAGTGAACCATGTACAAATCAAAATTAAACAAATCTACTATCTCATGTACAAAAGTAACAATTTCTTGAAAAGATGTCTTATTCACAGACATCATAAAATTAAATGTCCAAATTTGACACTGGATATATTTGGTACAGAGCTAATTACTTTTTTTACACTCAACCTTCTATAATTTGTGATTAACAATCTTTTGGAACATATTTGTGCAAGTAGAAGGACTAGTAGTTGTCAACACTAATGCTTCTTGATGAATTAACAGCTGAATACTGCTTGCACATTGCCACATAAATGCCAGCCACTTCAGCATTCAGTGTTACTATGCTTATGAATACGGAAGTTGGGATGCTTACCCAGCATTTATGTTGGGGAATCTGTTCAGAGATTGCATCGTTCATAAATTCATAATATATTGGAGCAGAATTAGCCCATTCGGCTCATCGAGTCTGCTCCTCCATTTGATCATGGCAGATCTATTTTTCCATCTCAACCCCATTCTCAACACAACTCCATTTAGCATTCTAATCAATCAAGAACCTATCAATCTTCGCTTTACAATGCCAAAGGACTTGGCCTCCACTACTGTCTGCCAATTACTTCCACAGCTCAACCACACACTGGCAAAAGCAATTACTCCTCATCCCCATTCTAAAGGTAGTTCTTTTATTTTGACGCTGTGCCCTCTGGTCCTAGACACTCCCAGAACTGGAAACATCCAAGGCCAGCACAGTCTTCCTCAGATATAGGGCACAAAACTTCTCTCAATATTCCAAATGTGTTCTGATCAGCACCTTATAAAGCTTCAGCATTATATCTTACTTTTATGTTTTAGTTTAGTTTAGAGATACAGAGCAGAAACAGGCCCTTCAGCCCATCGAGTCAGCACCGACCAGTGATCCCTATCTTTAACATTAACATTAACACTAACTTACACACACTAGAGCCAATTGTACACATACACCAAGCTAATTAAACAACAAACCTGTACGTCTTTGGAGTGTGGGAGGAAACTGATGATCTTGGCGAAAACCCACGCAATCACGGGGAGAACGTACAAACTGTAGAGACAGCACCCGTTGTCGGGATCGAACTCGGGTCTCCGGCACTGCAAGCGCTATAAGGCACCAACTCTACCGCTGCGCCACTGTGCTGCCCTTTGTTCTAGTCCTAGTTATTTTCTATTCCTTTCAAAATGAATGCTAACATTTGGCTTCCTAACTACCAAGTCAACCTGCAAGTTAACATTTTGGGAATCCTGCACCAACACTCCCAAGTCCCTAACACCTTCAATTTCTGAATCCTCTCCCCATTCACAAAATAATCTATGCCTTTATTCCTTCTACCAAAATGCATGACTATACACTACGCTGTATTCCATTTGCCACGTTTTTGCCCACTTTCCCAAACTGTCCAAGTCCTTCTGCAGACTCCCTGATTCCTCAACACTTACCTGCCTCTCCACCTATCTTCTTATCGTCTGCAAACTTGGCCACAAAGCCAGCAATTCAGGTTATACCTGATGCAAGGCATTCAGTGGGGGAGACATCTTTGAAAGAATTGAGTATTTATTTTCTGCATTTTAAGCGTTTTAAGTAGGTATTATTGATTAATTTTCTAAAAGTTAATTGTTTAAATGTTGTTGTATCCCAAAACTATTCCTTCTTTTTAAAATGCATAACAGCTGATTAAGCCAAGCAACTTTCACTTGGCAACTGTCAGATGTTTTCCAACATTTCAGGGGCAGTATTCTGCTTCCTACCCACAGGATTTATGAGTGGCATGCATGTTCGTCTTGGCCATTGTCTGACAATCTAGTCACTAACTTTGACACGTGCCTCTATTTTTCAGTTGTAGATTCAAATATAGATGGTTATGCTTGGCTCCAGAGAGGAAATATTAGCTTTGCTTTAACAACTGCCAAAATATTCCCATTCTCTACGTAGGAAGGAACTGCAGATTATGGTTTACACTGAAGATAGACAAAATGCTGGAGTAACTCAGCGGGGCAGGCAGCGTTTCTGGAGAGAAGGACTGGGTGATGATTCCGGTCGAGACGTTGGTGACGTTTTGGGTCAAGACCCTTCTTCAGTCTGAAGAAGGATCTTGACCCAAAACGTCACCCATTCTTTCTATCCAGTGATGCTGCGTGTCCCGCTATGTTACCCATTCTATGATCTGTTTAGTTGTACCTATGAATAATGATTATTGATTTTTAATCAATATTTTAAAATACATTTTGAAGATTGTTACTTATGGTTATTTGTTCTTTTTTTTTTAAAAGCAGAGGAAGTTGGACTAATCCTATTTTTTTTTTTATTCCCCAGATTTTTTGCAATTATTTACATGCTCCTTAAGGCTGGAGCTGTTATAACAGGACTTCATTATTGTTATTGCCTGCAATACCAGTGCTTCCATTTGCTGCGGTTTCTTCTGGAACAAGGTTACCCATTACCATCAGGTGCTCATTTAGCAGGCATTGTAAAATATGGATTATTATCAGAACAACAGTTTAAACAATGGTTACCTCACTTATTATTGGCTGGATTGGATCCTTTGGATTTGCTCACTGAAGCTTGGTGAGTAACGGTTGAAGAAGCTTCAAGTTATTATTTTTGAAATATTGTCTTGTTTATAGTTAAAGTAGCAGTACATAAAATGTACACATTTGTTCGCAATATTGCAATCTTTTTTTAAATTAATTTTATTTAACTACATTAGTGAGCATACTTGCCTGATTTTCGACAGGTTCCATTAGCAGTGGATATCTTTCCAGCTTTCAAAAATGTGCTTAAAACATATTGTAACATACATCTAACTTTTCAATGGAACATTGCATATAGAATTAACCTTTAATGGGTTTCAACACACCAATAAGCAGAAGTTTAATGTTTCATATCGGTAACGTATTAATACATATCTTGATATTGCAGTTAATTCATTCTATCTATAATATCACTAAAGCAATATTCATAATCCAGTATCTGATCTTTAAATTTGTTATGCTGGAGTGGGTGTATGTGTAAATTGAAAATCTGTGAACAATGATGCCTGCAAAGTGACCGGTGGAGGGTGGAGTTACTTTGCATGATGGAATAGGCTGCACCCAGTCATAGTGACACAGTGTGGGGAAAAAAGCCCTTCAGCCCAACTTGCCCACACCGGCCAACATGTCTCGGCTGCACTGGTCCCACCTGCCTATGTTTGGCCCATATACCTCCCAACCTGTCCTATCTGTGTACCTGCCTAACTGTTTCTTAAATGTTGGGATAATCCCAGCCTCAACTACCTCCTCTGCAAGCTTGTTCCACATACCCACCACCCTTTGTGTGAAAATATTACCACTATTAAATCTTTTCCCTTTCACCTTAAACCTATGCCCGCTGGTCCTTGATTCACCTACTCTGGGCAAACGACTCTGTGCATCTACCCGATCTATTCCCCTCACGATTTTATACACCTCAAAGATCACCACTCATCCTCCTGTGCTCCAAGGAATAGTCCCAACCTACTCAACCTCTCCCTATAGCTCAGACCCTCTAGTCCTGGTAACATCCTCATAAATTTTCTCTGTACCCTTTCCAACTTGACAACATCTTTCCTATACCATGGTGCCCAGAACTGAAAACAATACTCTAAATGCAGTTTCACCAACGTCTTACACAACTGCAACATGACCTCTCAACTTCTATACTCAATACTCTGACTGATGGCCGATGTGCTAAAAACCTTTTTGACCACAGTATCTACCCGTGACTCCACCTTCAAGAAACCATGCACCTGCACTCCTAGATCTCTCTGCTCTACAACACTCCCCAGAGCCATACCAGTCACTGTGTATGTCCTGTCCATGTTAGACTTCCCAAAACACCTCACATTTCTCTGTATTAAATTCCATCAACCGTACCTTAGTCCACCTGGCCAATCAATCAAGATCCTGCTGCAATGTTTCACAACCATCTTCACGATCTGCAAAACCACCCACTTTTGTATCATCTGTAAACTTGCTAATCTTGCCATGTACAGTGCCCTCCTTAAGGGCCTGTCCCACTTTCACGACCTAATTCACGACCTTTTTTACAACCTCCTATAACCTCGTGACAACCATGCTGCGAGTATGAGTCGAGGGCAAACTCGGCAGAGGTTGTGAATTAGGGTTTGAAAGTGGGACAGGCCCTTTAATGTTTGGGACAAAGACCCATCATTTCTTTATTTGCCTCTGTACTCCACAATTTGAGATTTGTAATAGAAAAAAATCATATGTGGTTAAAGTGCACATTGCCAGATTTTAATAAAGGCCATTTTTATACATTTTGGTTTCACCATGTAGAAATTACAGAAGTGTTTATACATAGTCCCACCATTTCAGGGCACCATGACGTTTGTTGTAGACCAGTTAGGTGATAGGCAACTGCAATGGATCAAGGCTGGAGTTCATGTGCTCCATGACCAACCTCTCAAAGCACTTCATGATGGTGGATGGCAGAGACACTGGACAATAGTCATTAAAGCTTGCTATCTTGCTTTGCAGTGCATCAGGGTATTCCCTTCCCTTCATTATGAGAGGAATAATTAATATATAAAATCATGGGATAAATAGATCGGGTAGATGCACAGTCTCTTGCCCAGAGTAGATGAATCGAGGTCCAGAGGACATAGATTTAATGTGAAGGGGGAAATATTTAATAGGAATCTGAGGGGTAACTTTTTCATACAAAGGGTCTTGGGTGTATGGAACAAGCTGCCAGAGCAGGTAGTTGACGCTGGGACTATCCCGATGTTTGTAACAATTAGAAGGTATATGGATAGGACAGTTTGGAGGGATATGGACCAACGGAGGCAGGTGGGACTAGTTTAGCTGGGGTATGTTGGTCAGTGTGAGCAAGTTGGGCGGAAGGGCCTGTTTCCACACTATCACTATGACTCTGGGACTCTAATTCTACTGGTGTTTAGGGATATGAACAAGGATTGAAATCTGCTAAATTATGCATAACAGTTTAGGCATGAAAGTGCACGTATATCTCTAATCTCATTTTAAAAGTATACGTATTATGTAGATATATATTTAAATTAATTTCAGGGCTCTCTTCACAATGCCGCCCTCTCTCTCATTGCCCCACATTTGTGGGTTCCAGTTAATTTCTTCCCTCTTCCTCAGACCTGCCAGATTTGGAATGATTGACTACTCGTAGCAGGAGGCATGCCTTCTGCATTTATCATTTCCTCTGATAAGAATTTTCTGGTTTTGCAATTTAATCCCTGCGTGAAAACCAGGTGGGGTTGTATTTTTTCATGACCAAAGACATTAAAAATAGAGGCATGAAGTAAACATCATTTGTCATTTGAAGATTAAATTGCATCTGTTATTGGGAGCATCGTGAGGACATAAAAGCTTTTGTAATTCTGTTATGCACAACATAAAAACTCCCTTGCATTGAAAAATTCCAGGCAAGAGTACAAATCGAGAGCAGGTAGCAAATCGAAGCCTTGGCATTTGGTATTCTGTTAAGAATCTAGAAGTGAAAATTAACCCGAGTTTTATTTTGTTGTCGGTCTTTGATTTACTTTGTTTAACCTCAAGTACTCCAGATTAATCTGTTCATGTTAAATTTGTACCTATACAAGTAACAAGTAACAAGTAGCCTTTGTTATCATTCAGACCTTGCGGTCTGAACGAAATTGTGTTGCCTTGCAGTCCTACATATAGTAAAAATGACAAAACACACAATAAACACAAATTAACATCCACCACAGTGAGTTCACCAGGCACCTCCTCACTGTGGTGGAAGGCAAAAGTCTTAAGTCTTTGTCTCATCCCTTCTTATTCTCCCTCTGCGCCGAGGCTGCTGCCGCTGTGCCAGCCGCCGCTGTCGTCCACTGGGCCCGCGGTCGGGTCGAGTGGCCGCTGCTGGTCGCCACTTCCCCCTCTCCGAGGCCAGGCCGCCGCTGCCGCTGCCCCCGCTCCAAAGCCAGGTCGCCGCTGCCCCAGCTCCGAGTTCTGGTCGCCACTGCCCCCTGTCCCAGCTCCGAGGCCAGGCTTAACTGTCTTAACAAAGATATTCATTTTGGAAATGACTACATTAAAATGTCAAAGATTGGGATTTATTACCTTAAGGAAACCGAATCTCAATTACATGTTTTATAATGCTTACAAAGTGCTGGAGTAACTTAGCAGTCAGACCGCATCTTTGGAGAACATGGATAGGCGATGTTTCGGATCGGAACACTTCTTCTGATGCGTCCCGACCCGAAACATCGCCTATCCATGTTCTCCGGAGATGCCGTCTGATCCGCCGAGTTACTTCAGCATTGTTTTTACAGGTTATCTAGGTACAGTAGCCAATACTAGTAAGAATTGCCACAACCTTGTGCCTCACCACTGGACATCATCAGGAGGAGAGCATAGCTGGGAAAACACTGATAAACAATTGCCCAGAAACTTAGGACTTCTTGTGGCTCAATATCAGAATCCTAACATTGCAGAGCTGCTGTTATTTTTCCCAGTGGTCATTTGAAAGTAGACCAATCATGCAATGTGATTATTTTCTATAATCCTGCATTAAATTATAAAAATATGTACACAGAAATGAGCTGTATCAGTAAATTATTGTGATGGAGATTCTTGAAGAGATGGTGAGACTGCTGCAAAGGCCAGTCCAAGATTGACCGACAGTGTTTATATCATTAAAGAGCAGTAGCTAAGCAATCGATGCTTTGGTCAGTTGTTTCATTGTAAATCTTTGAGCTAAATTTATTTCAAAGTAAGCGATTCTTTTGCTTGGTTTGCCACTGCATCAGATATTACACACTGTTCTAGTCTCTGTTGACATCATTCTTTAAAGACGTGCAGGTGACACCACTGCAGTGGGTAGGACCTCAAACAATGTTGAGACAGAGTACAGGAAGGAGATAGATAGGTCTAGGTTTATTATTGTCTCATGTGTGGAGGTACAGTGTAAAGCTTTGTTTTATATTTTCCTCTTTTACCCTCTCCAATCGGGCAGACGATACATAAGCTGGAAGGCACGTATCACGAGATTCAGCAACAGCTGCTTCTCTGCTGTTATCAAATACTGAACATACCTCTCATAAGCGAAGGGTGTAGTCCTGATCTGCCAATCCTACATAATTTCAGCCCTTCATCTTTCTTTTTATTTGTACTTTCTCTGCAGCTGTAATACTGCAATGTTGTAAGACTACATTCTACAGTCTGGTTATTTTTTATCCTTGCCATTACCTATTATACTTGGGTGTGTCATGACTTGACTGTTTAGCACACAAACAAAATTACTCGCTACGTTGGTGCATATGACAATGTAAACCAATACCAATGACAGTAACTGAGCAATAGAAACTGTTTTCTTAATTACAGTGTTTCTTATGCTAGGCACGTTTCATCCTAAACAATAGAAATCTGGCCCAAATAATAATCATAACAATAATCATAATCATATTTTATTAGCTAAGTATGTTTTGCAACATAGGAGGAATTTCATTTGCCACAATCATACCAATAAAAAGCACCAGAACACACAAAATACATTTTAACATAAACATTCACCACAGTGACTCCTCCACATTCCTTACTGCGATGGAAGGCGAAAAAAAAGTTCAATCTCTTCCCTTCTTTGTTCTCCCGCGGTCGGGGAGCCTCGAGCCTTCCGTTGACGGGCAATCTTGGTTCCCGTAGCCGGCGGCGTTTGGGCCCTCGCATCGGGGTGATCAAACTCCTGCATTGGGGGGGAATCTCAGCTCCCCCACGCTGGATGATCTGACCCCGGATCGGGACTGGTCGAAACCTTCTGCGTCGTTTCAAGCTTCCCGACATCGGTCTCAAGCCAAGACTGCGAGCTCCTCGAGGGTGAAATTCACAGGCAAGGGATCGGCTACGATGATAAGTCCACGGCCCCGTGGCGGGGCTCAAAGTCAGTCCTGAGCAAGGCCTCCAGCTCCATGATGTTAGACTGCAGTGCGACCGGAAATACGATCCGGAATACAATCGCATCTCCGGCAAGGTAAGAGATTGAAAATAAGTTTACCCCGACCCCCTCCCTTAACCCCCACATAAAACAAACCAGAGAACATTAACACACACTTTTAACACAAACTCAAAATAATAAAAACAAGACAAAAACAGACTGTTGGCGAGGCTGCCATCATGTGGCGGTGGTAATAATGACTGATTATTTGATCTTGAATTAAAATTCAAATCTCTACATTCTTTATTTTGTTCATTAAGTTACTTCATGAAGGCATTTTCCATTACAAGTTTGATGTTTGTAGACTTCAGTTTAAGACTTCATGGTTCATGATGAAAGAAAATTGGCACACTAATGGTAATTTAATGTTAACCATATAATATAACCATATAACAATTACAGCACGGAAACAGGCCATCTCGGCCCTACAAGTCCGTGCCGAACAACTTTTTTCCCTTAGTCCCACCTGCCAGAAAAAATAATCTTTAAGTTTGTTGGTTATTTAAGTGTTGTGTACGATGGTGAGTTTACCCATCTTCAACAGTTATTCAAGTTAACTGGTGTGTGAATTAATGTAGTGTTACATAATCCATCACTGGAAACTCATTTCCTCTGATACAACTTTTTTTTTTCCTTTCAAGTATCAGTATGACTGATTATTTTGCTTGGCTCAAGAGCCTGGTATCATTTTGCTGATGCAACTGAAACATCAATTTTCTGGGTGTGCACTCTTTTAAAAAAAGAAAAAAAAACTTTTTTGGCAATAAACCTCGCGTTTTGCCAAAGAATTAAAGCTTTTAAAAAATGAATGCCTAGGATTTAAACTTTCAGACTTTTGCTATCCCTTTTTCCTGTAAATAAAGATACTGTTATGCTAAGCTGCATTTTATTTTCTGAATTGGAAAGAATGATTTAGGCCATTTTGAAAAATGGGCTGAAAGATGGCAGATGGAGTTTAATGCTGATAAATGTGAGGTGCTACACCTTGTCAGGACAAATCAAAATAGGACGTACATGGTAAATGGTAGGGAATTGAAGAATACAGTTGAACAGAGGGATCTGGGTATAACCGTGCGTCGTTCCTTGAAGGTGGAATCTCATATAGATAGGGTGGTAAAGAAAGCTTTTGGTATGCTAGCCTTTATAAATCAGAGCATTGAGTATAGAAGCTGGGATGTAATGTTAAAATTGTACAAGGCATTGGTGAGACCAAATCTGGAGTATGGTGTACAATTTTGGTCGCCCAATTATAGGAAGGATGTCAACAAAATAGAGAGAGTACAGAGGAGATTTACTAGAATGTTGCCTGGGTTTCAACAACTAAGTTACAGAGATAGGTTGAACAAGTTAGGTCTTTATTCTCTGGAACGCAGAAGGTTAAGGGGGGACCTGATAGAGGTCTTTAAAATGATGAGAGGGATAGACAGAGTTGATGTGGACAAGCTTTTCCCTTTGAGAATAGGGAAGATTCAAACAAGAGGACATGACTTCAGAATTAAAGGGACAGAAGTTTAGGGGTAATATGAGGGGGAACTTCTTTACGCAGAGAGTGGTAGCGGTGTGGAATGAGCTCCCAGTAGAAGTGGTGGAGGCAGGTTCATTGGTATCATTTAAAAATAAATTGGATAGGCATATGGATGAGAAGGGAATGGAGGGTTATGGTATGAGTGCAGGCAGGTGGGACTAAGGGGAAAAAAATTTGTTCGGCATGGACTTGTAGGGACAAGATGGCCTGTTTCCGTGCTGTAATTGTTATATGGTTATATGGTTAATGCAAAGTTTATCACTGCCATTTTGGCAATGTTAATGATAAAGCAGTTTTTAAAATTAGATCTCTGGCTATTTATCAGGCTTCATTTCTTTACAAAATTGTATCAAACTTTTACTGTGTTTTATACCAGTGATCATCATCACTCATGCCTTTTGTCAAAAAAATAATATATATTTTTCAAACTATCGCACATGATTCTCACTTCACACATACTGCGACCAGCTTCAGAACCCAATTATGTCCTTCACTGAAATTTGAGAAATTCATTGATGGCTCCAATGACATGAATGCACATTGGCCAGGAAATTTACTGCCAGTGTATTCCTCATTGCATGCTGTCCCAACGGTTGCTTTAGATGTGGGCCCACTGCTCAAAAAGGGTGTGTTTTTTCTTTGCACTTTCCACCAGTATAGGATGCAAAGAAAAGCAGGGAAGTCTAAGGGCCAAGTGTGAAAGAGTGGCATTCATGTGAGGATTGTTGTGGATTGGATGTTGGAACTGTGGCTTGAGTGGGGTGCAATGGGGAGGATCAGGGGATTAGTCAGCTGCCAATGACTGGTGAACTGTGTGTATATGATCAGCAGATGGGGTGGTGCTGCTAAGTCATGGGCCTCTGATCGAAGCATGGTAGTGTTGTGGGTGTTGAGCCTGGGTGGAAACAATGGATGGGTAGAGGAGTCCACAGGCGATCAGATAGAGTTCCTATCTTTGAATGTGCTGCAGTTGCTGATGTTGGTCATCAGTTTGCAGGTAAATCCAATGAAGGGGTACTGAGCTCAGGGACATCCACAACACTTTAGAAAGAGCAATTAGCAGTGCCATTAGTTAACTTACCCTGATAATTGAGAGGAGAGTTGTGGAGACTTTCTGAAGTCTTTGGTGCAAGCTCAAATGCTGCAGCTATGTGTCTAGTTCCTTGCCCTAACCACTGTCGGGCCCGGGACCCACTGCGTACTAGGAATTGGCTTCAGGCACAAATCTGGGCCGGGGCAACTCTCTTGCTGATATTAAATGCAATTCTAATTAGTCATTTTAAATACCTGTCACAAACAGGCTAGGCTGTAAGAGTGTGTGAATTATCAACATTGTCTTGCTGATAAATGACCTTACCCATTATCATGCTCCTTGTTATTGAAATATTTACTTGTCGGTCCTGCCTGAGTTGAGCAGTGATGGGTTGGAAACCAATTGAGGAAGCTTCCTTTACATTGTTCTGCTGAAGAGCAACAGTGCTATGAAATGCAAAACATCTGCAGATGCTGGGAATCTGAAATTAGAACAGATAATACTAAGGGATATTCAGTCAAGAAAAGCAGTGTATAAGCTAGCAGGTTTCTTGTCAGAATGTGTAAAGTGAGTAAAAATATATGTTTTAAATTGCAAAGGAGAAGGAGTGGAAAAAATAAATGATGTCTTCCTTCACAAATCTTTATTTGCAGATGCACCATTTGTTATATAGAACTATACAGATGCCGAATGCTTTGCATTTTCTATATGCTTTTGTAGTATTTGAATATTTTCCTTTTTCAAATTTAATTTCATTTTATTTTTTAAATCTGCAGGTTAAATACAGCCGGTGACAGAATGCTTCATTTTGTACTGGAGTTTACAAACTGGAAGAGGCTTCCTCTGTCAGTGGATCAGATTATTTTCTGTCGCAATGCAAGCTCCACTTGCGTTGAGCAGCAACATTTTGGTATGTAATTGTTTTAAATACAAATTACAATGGGACTTTTTTATAATTATAGTCAATAAAACAGAACTTATAAAACACTCATGTTTATTACTTTTTTTATCAGTTACATGGTGCTGCATACACACCATACTCTACTGGTCTAGTCCCTTCACTGCTCCGTGTTTTTAATATGCCAAATTCTTGCAATGCAGTACAATGACTAGAGGAGCATGGTGACGCATTAATCTTCAGCATTGAATTCATTGGGTTAGAGTCTCCATGTCAGTTTGCATGGAGTAATGTTGAGAGTCATGTACTGATAAAAGTTGAAAAGTGAAAAAAACAGATGGTGGAAAGCTCAAGTCAGAGTCTATGTGCCTGTGATTCTGCTGCAAGCAAGATATGCATTGTACTTGTGGCTCGCTGTACCACCGCATATGACAATAAACCTGTTGACTTGACATCAAAAGAGAAAGTGCTGGAACTGCTCAGGTCAGATAGCATGGAAATAGGATAGCATGGAAATTTACAGGCTGGGCATGTAAATGTTAGCCGAACTTTGTCTCTTGCTAGCTTCAGCTTCTACTTAGGGGACGCCAGGTGTTGCTGTTGAGCCCTCTGGAGGTGTTGTGGGAACACCACAATGAAACACCAAGGAAGGAGGGTGCCCACCTGATGACCCCAATTAAGTTTTTACCCTTACCCCCACTCAAGATAGTAAGAAGGTGCCAATTATAGTAGGGATTGTAATATCAAGTAATGGATGGAGAAATAGTTCCTGCAGTATAAGTTACAGTATTAATTTAGAGCAGGTTATGCTAGACCTGATATTTATGTGTCGGAAACGGGCCCATCACTGCTTAATTGACAGCACGTCAAATCAGTGCTGACAATTAAGCAGCCATTTACTATAATCCTCTAATCCATTTGATCATAATCTTAATCGTAATTTATTAGCCAAGTATGTTTTGCAACATACGAGGAATTATTTTTGCCATACAGTAAAAAAGCAACAAGACACACAACTGCATCAAATTTGACATAAACATCCACCATAGTGGCTCCTCCACATTCCTCACTGTGATGGAAGGCAATCGTCTTATCTCCTTTCCTCCTTTTATTCTCCTCTCATTTCCATCAACTCCCTTCACAATCGCAACCCCCTGATTTTACCCCTCACCTACATACTGGGGGCGATGTACAGTGACCAATTAAGTTGCCAAAACTGCACATCATTGGGATATGGGAAGAAGTCGGGGCAACTGGAAGAAACTCATGCCTACAGGGGAAATGTTCAAACTCCACACAGGCAGCACCATCGGTCAGGACCAAACCCGAGTCACTGTAACTGTGAAGCATCCTCACAACTGTTTATGCTACAGTGCCACCCCATATTATGCACAATATAGGATTAATCAATGTCCTTGTGGTGAAAATGTCTCATGATTGATTTTTTTAGAGGACAGTAGTAAATTAGGTTACAGAACAGTTAACTGAGGTAAACATTTAAGGGGATATCTCAGAAAACACAAACTTAAAAAAAAAAGAAATATTCCGGAGAGAGAATAGTGGCAGACCCAAAGGAAAACTCTTGTATTTAGGCAGTTGCTAGATCAGATTGAACAAAATATTTTTTTTTAATGCAAAGAATGACTAACTGTTTGATAATAAGGAGATTATGAAGATAATTGAAGATATTTAAAAAAGTTTAAGTAGGGATTGGTTGTACCAATGGTGCATTGGGGAATTACTGATGGAAAGTCAGGAGATGATAGATGGGTAAACAGACAATGATCTGGACTTCACTTTAGAGGATACAAGTAGCATCCCAAAAGTAGCTGAAATTAGAAAGAGGGGGAACTGAAAGAAATTTACAATCACGCAGTAAATGGTACCAGTTATTGAGCCCCAATAGATTAGTTAATGTATTGGTTTTAATTCTGCAAAATTCCCTAGTTTTGGGGAAGATTCCATTTGATTGGAATCAAATTTTTAATTTGCAAAATTCCCTAGATTTGGGAAGGATTTGTTTAATTGGAAAGGTGAATTTTTCTTTATTAAAGGACAGAGGCAGCAGAATCGTACAGGCTAGTTAGTTTACATAGCAAAAAGAATAGAAATTATTATTAAACAGATTGTAGATTTGCATTTAGGAAAAATCAAGGTAGCCTGGCATAGTTAATATTGATTTTTGAATAGACAATCAGGGTGAAATTATATTTTGGAGTCCTTGGAAGGTAGTATGTGCTGTGGGTAAAGGAAATTTACTAAAGTTTACAGATATTATTTGAAAAGGTACCACACAAGTTTGGTGTGGAATATACAAAATTATGGTGTAGATGTGAGGCGCAAGCATATTTTTGTAGATCCAAAATTGGTCAGAAATGACCCACTTTTGGTATAAATGGTTCTTTATTTGAAAAAGGTAGACACAAAGTGCTGGAGTAACTCAGTGGGTCAGGCAGCATGTCTCGAGAAAAAGAGTAGGTGACGTTTTGGGTTGGGACCCCTCTTCAGACTGAATGTAGGGTTGAGAAGAACTGGAGGCAAGGAAAGACCAGGATAAATCAGGGATGGCAACAGATGGTTCTTTTTTTTGGTTGTCAAGATGTAAAGAATGGTATGCCTTATCTATTTTAAGTATTAAAAATAATTGGCAATAAATATTGGTAACACAGAGCAGTATAAAGTTAATTTTATCTTGAATATTGTTAATGGACAAGTACTTATTAGCAAACATCACAGGAAGGGGAATTCCAGATTGTTCACTTTCCATTTCCACTACTCAAGGATAACAAAGCCAGTGGCAGCAATCCAGTATTTTGGCCAGGGGATAGATAGCTTGGAATCCTTTGGACCATGTTGGTACAGTTACACATGAAACTCATCGGCAGTTGAGGTTCCTAATGTCCAAGGTGGCAGATGGTGGATCAATCTCGTAGAGTGATAATGAGTATTCTTTCTGAAAACTTTCGCAACTAGTTCACAGGATTGAGAGGCTACCGTTGTAATCCTACCTGTTAAGAATGATGAAGCTCACATCACTTCGGTGCATGGAGGCATAAAAAACTGCAGATGCTGGAATCTGGAACAAAACCAAACGTCTGGTGGAATTCAGCAGGTGGAGACCCTTCTCATGGACTGCTCTGAAATGTCAACTGCGCATTTCTCACCACAGATGCTGCCTGACCCACTGGATATCTCCAGAAGTTTGTTTTTTGGTCTTAAACTATTTAATTTGAGCATCTTGTCTATATTGAAGTGGAATTTTAATATTAATTGTTTTGTATTAGGAAATGGGACTTAGAAAACAAGTCAAGTCAAGTTTATTTGTCACATACACATACGAGATGTGCACTGAAATGAAAGTGGCAATGCTCGCGGACTTTTGTGCAAAAGACAAACAACCAAACAACCAAACAAACTATAAACACAATCATAACACACATATTCTTTTACATAATAAATAATGGAAGGAAAAACGTTCAGTAGAGTTAGTCCCTGGTGAGATAGGCGTTTACAGTCCGAATGGCCTCTGGGAAGATACTCCTTCTCACCCTCTCCGTTCTCACCGCATGGCAACAGAGGCGTTTGCCTGACCGTAGCAGCTGGAACAGTCCGTTGCAGGGGTGGAAGGGCTCTCATGATATTGTTGGCTCTGGAGTTGCACCTCCTGATGTATAGTTCCTGCAGGGGGGGCAAGTGAAGTTCCCATAGTGCGTTCGGCCGAACGCACTACTCTCTGCAGAGCCTTCTTGTCCTTGGCAGAGCAATTCCCAAACCAGATGGTAATGTTCCCGGACAAGATGCTTTCCACCGCTGCTGCGTAGAAGCACTGGAGGATCCTCGGAGACACTCAGAATTTCCTCAATTGCCTGAGGTGGTAAAGGCGCTGCCTTGCCTTACTCACGAGTGCTGAGGCGTGTGATGCCCATGTCATATCCTCGGAGATGGGGACTCCCAGATATTTAAAACAGTTTACCCTATCCACAGGATCCTCATTTATCCTCAATAGAGTGTATGTCCTTGGATGATGTGCCCTCCTAAAGTCCATGATCAGCTCCTTCGTTTTTTTGATGTTCAAGAGGAGGCTGTTATCCTGGCACCAGAGTGCTAGACCAGCCACCTCCTCCCGGTAACAAAGTATAGTCATGATATTATCCAGGTACAAATAGTAACTGGATTATATATGTGATGCCATGCTAATTTGAAATCATCTTGCTCGAAAGTGAGAACTGCAACAGGCCTGTGATGAGCCACTTTTCATTTATACTGAATGTATATAACATTATTTTTATTTTTCATTACATTTTGATGTTAATCAATAATACTACCTAATTTTCTGATCCAATTTAGATGAAATTCCTCCATTGGCTCACCTCAGTCGTTTAAAAATTCGATCAGCACTGGAAAGTGAACAACTTCGTTCTGACCAACGTATTCGCCAGTTACCACTCCCATCTTGTCTGCATGATTTTCTGCTTTATAAGGACGTGTTAAAATTGTATGGCATTCCTGAAATTTCAGAGAATCAAGAAGAACTGAAAACAGTAATTAGTTCCATTAAAAATTTGGAAAATTGAACAAAAACGGCAGATGTGGAAGGTAATAGATAAAGCGTGGATGATTTAGATGTTGTGAACTGGCACTTGCTCAGTTATTAGATTGGACTTGCTCAAGTGTTTAGTTTGGGATCTGCCATTGCTGGTTTTGAAAGATACTACAGGATTTTAATCAAATTTTGTAGGAGCTACTCTTAAAATCTGTCCCACAAAATACTTTTCTCCACTATTTTCTTTTACTCCACACGGAAACATATTTGTAAATATAGAAAAGTACAGCAACTGAATGCGTCATTTGGCTCACCATGTCGGTGCTGATCTTGATGCTAAAATAAATGAATCCTATCTTTCTGCAACATGGTCTGAATTCCTCTGTTACCTACCTGTTCATGTGTCTGTCTAAATTTCTCTTAACCATTGCGATTGTAGCTGCTTCAGCCACCTGTGCCAGGACATAAGAAGCATCTGTGACTATTGGCATTTAAAAAACTAGCCTCACAAATCTTCTTTAAACTTCCTCCCAAGTCACACATTTTATACTGTTTGCTCTGACTGAAAACAAAACACTCAAAATTCATATGGAGCTTGTTCGGATTGAAGCACGAATGATGTATCCACAGTTTCACAATAGAGGGTCAGCCAGAGAGTTATGGAAAGCATGGAAACAATCCCTTTGGCCCAACGAGTCCATGCGGACCATCAACCACACATTCAGGACTAAGGTAAGGTGAAATGTCCTCGCCCATAGGGCAGTGTTTAGTTTAGTTTAGCGATACAACGTGGAAACAGGCCGTTTGGCACGCCGTGTCCACGCCGACCAGTGATGCCCGCATACTGACACTATCTTACAGACACCAGGGATAATTTACAATTATACCAAGTAAATGAACCGACAAACCTGTACGTCTTTGGAATGTGGGAGGAAACCGGAGATCTGGGTGAAAAACGTTGCGAGTCATGGGGAGATCGTACAAATAGACAAATACCTGGAGTCATGTTCAAACCTGGGTCTCTGGCACTGGGTCCCTGTATCTGCGCCACCATGTCGCCAGTGGATTGAGAATTATCTGCTGGATAGGACTATGGAGGCTCAATTACTGAAAATATTCCCTCAATTTCCAAAAGTGCACATGGTTCAATTCCTTGGAAATGTAAGGCCTGGGATATTAAGGGAAATCACAGACCAACCAACCCTATGCTCACCATTGCTAAACTCAACTGGACTTCCAACTGAGGCATCACAGAGTTCCATCCTGCACCCTCGAATGCTGGGAAGGTAACATTTTTACTGTCCAAATAAAACTGCAACTATCCTTATCTAAATACATTTTAATGAATCATGATATTGAATAAAATGACAGTAACCAGGTTGCCCCTATTCACTCCCCTCTTTAGATGGATTAGTCCTGTTTTAACTTTGTGACCTTCAATTGTGGTGGTCAGATTAAAATGCAAGTCATTGATGAAGTCTGTAAAGTGTTTAGGCCTGTATAAGCAAGAGCCTTAATAATATGTTTATGGCATAAGGAATAAAGTCCCTTGGTTAAATGGATTAAACGCTACTGCAAGGTCTTTCCAATTCTGCTTGGCACCCATTAACAATTTAATTTAAAGTTGTGGTATTTTGATTGCAAGTCACTCAAAAATGTCCTCAGTCATTCAGGGTGATGACATAAGCCAATGTTTTACCTGAAACTTTCGCAAAAACCTTGAGTAAAATCAGACCAATAGTTATCGGCCTCCAACTAACAATGTTTTGTAACTGAATTCAGTCATAGAGTCAAATTGCACGGAAACAGGCGCTATGGCCCAATTTGCCCATGGCGACTAAGATATCCTATCTACACGAGTCTCACTTGCCCATGTTTGACCCCTCTAAACCATTCCTATCCAAGTACTTGTCAAGTTCAAGTGTTCAAGTGAGTTTATTGTCATGTGTCCCTGTGTAGGACAATTAAATTCTTGCTTTGCTTCAGCACACAGAACATAGTAGGCATTTACTACAAAACAGATCAGTGTGTCCATATACCATAATATAAATATATACACACATGAATAAATAAACTGATAAAGTGCAAATAACAGATAATGGGTTATTACTAATCACAGTTTTGTCCGAGCCAGGTTTAATAGCCTGATGGCAGTGGGGAAGTAGCTATTCCTGAACCTGGTTGTTGCAGTCTTCAGGCTCCTGTACCTTCTACCTGAAGGTAGCAGGGAGATGAGTGTGTGGCCAGGATGGTGTGGGTCTTTGATGATACTGCCAGCCTTTTTGAGGTAGCGACTGCGATAAATCCCCTCGATGGAAGGAAGGTCAGAGCCGATGATGGACTGGGCAGTGTTTACTACTTTTTGTAGTCTTTTCCTGTCCAGGGCACTCAAGTCGCCGAACCAAGCCACGATGCAACTGGTCAGCATGCTCTCGACTGTGCACCTGTAGACGTTAGAGAGAGTCTTCCTTGACAAACCGACTCTCCGTAATCTTCTCAGGAAGTAGAGGCGCTGATGAGCTTTCTTGATAATTGCATTAGTGTTCTCGGACCAGGAAAGATCTTCAGGTTATTGCGTGGCACCATATGGACAGTTGCTCGATCTCTCTTCTATACTCTGACTCATCCCCATCAGTGATACGTCCCACAACAGTGGTGTCGTCAGTGAACTTGATGATGGAGTTCGCACTATGACCGGCTACGCAGTCATGAGTATAGAATGAGTACAGCAGGGGGCTGAGCACGCAGCCTTGAGGTGCTCCCGTGCTGATTGTTATCAAGGCTGACACATTTCCACCAATACGAACAGAGTGTGGTCTGTGAATGAGGAAGTCGAGGATCCAATTGCAGAGGGATGCGCAGAGACCCAGTTCTGCGAGTTTGGTAACCAGCTTGGAGGGGATGATTGTGTTAAATGCCAAGCTGTAATCGATGAATAACAGCCTGACATATGAGTTTTTGTTGTCCAAGTGGTCCAGAGCGGAGTGGAGGGCCAGCGAGATCGCATCCACCGTTGATCTGTTGTGGCAGTAAGCGAACTGCAGTGGGTCCAGGTTTTTGTCGAGGTAGGAGTTGATTTGCTCCATGATCAACCTCTCAAAGCACTTCATCACCACCGGCGTTAGTGCCACTGGTCGATAGTCATTGAGGCACGTCACGTTGCTCTTCTTTGGTCTTTTCCAATTGTCTTTTAAATGTTGTTACAGTATCTGCCTCAACTTTGCCCTTTAGCAGCTTATACCATACACCCTCTACCGTCTGTAGGAAAAAAATACCCCTCTGGTTCTGATTAAAACTTTCCCCTCTTACCTTAAACCTATTCCCTTGGATTCTTGATTCCCCTACTCTGAGGAAAAGACTCTGCATTACCCTATCTATTCCCCTCATGATCTTATACTGCGCTATTATAACAGCACTCCACTTCAAGGAATAACATCCTTGTCTGCTCAGACTCTCCCGATAGCTCAGGCCCTCAAGCCCTAGCTTTCTAGCTTAACAGCATCTTTCCTACAGCAGGGTGACCAAAAGGGAGACAATACTCCAAATGTGGACTCACCAACGCCTTGTACAACTATAACATAACATCCCAACTTCTGTACCCAATATCCTGATTGATGAAGGCCATTATAAAGAAAGCCTTCCTTACAAAACCTGTTGATATAAACCACAAATGTCAATGGGTCCAGTCTAAGAAAACAACCTTCCACCATCATCACCTTCCATAAAGCCAATTTTCTATCCAGTCAGCTAGCTCTGGAACCCATTTGATCAAACCTTCGCGAGCAGCCTATTGTGCAGAACCTAATCAGATGCCTTGCAGAAGTCCATATAGACAATGTCTACAGCTTTTCCCTCATCAACCTTTTTGGTTACTTTTAAAAAAAAAAAAAAAATCAGATACCTGAGACACAATCCCCCACGCACAGAACCATGTTAACAATCCATAAGGCTATAAGGAATAGGAGTAGAATTAGGCCATTTGGCCCATCAAGTCTACTCTGCCATTCAATCATGGCTGATCTATCTCTCCCTCCTAACCCTATTCTCCTGCCTTCTCCCCATAACCTCTGATACCAGTCCTAATCAAGAATCAATCTCAGCCTTAAAAATATCCCTAATCAGCCCTGTCTATCCAATGCATATATATTTTGTCCCTCAGAATCCTTTCCACCACAGATGTTATGCTCACTGGTCTATAGTTCCCAGACTTTTTCATGTGGTCATCAGACTGAGCAATGAGACCAGTACATCAATTTTTTTAATGTTATTTGAAACTACTGCATTTAATCTGACAGGGAGTAAACCTGCTGTAACCACGGCATTGACTCATGATCTCATCTATGTCCCGTCTGGCAGCAGTACCCTTCATAAAAGCATCAAGCGCATTTCAGATCTTTGCTACTTAAAAATTCTAATTCCTTGCCTAGAACAAGCAAGGATTAAACTTACCTTTATCAACCTTGTAGATTTCTGCAATCTGAGACACGATTTGTGCCCCATCCAGGACTCTTCATGTCATAAGGATTAGGAGTAGAATTAGGCCATTCGGCCCATCAAGTTCACCCTGCCATTCAATCATGGCTGATCTATCTCTCCCTCCTAACCCCATTTTCCTGCTTTTTCCCCATAACCTCTGACACCTCTTCCTTCTACTCGGTGAGCTGACTGCTGCACTAACGTACATGTGATCTTGAACCGCAAAGCCATTAAGTTGTACTTTCCTTCACACATCTCTCATCCGTCAATTAGCCTACCTCTTTGACAAACTCTACAATGGGAATTCTACTATGATGAGTGGGATCACTGCCAGGTTTATTAATGTCATCACTTGTATAGAAATCAAAATACACTCCCAACATTCCTGGAATACTATCAGAGCCAATCACCGCACCAACAACAGTGGCAAAAAGGGTAACCATGTCTTCCTCAGCAATATTTAACTCGGTGCTAATTGTGACCAGAAATTGGGTGGTACTCGTCAACATTTCCACTAAATTTCATTGAGGGGCTAAAGTCCTTTAAAACCTAACACTTGCTTAAATGCATTCTCTATAACTTCCATTTAAAAAAAAAAAAATTGTCATGTGAAGTGTTAAAGTTCTTCCAGGCTTGGCCCAATTAAAATGATGAATTAAAACACTATGTGCTCAACAGTGGATTCTTGCTGATAACCGGCGCTTGACTAAGCCTTAGATGTGAGAGAGAAAGAATCCTTGGGATCATTGCTGGGCTTGCTCTTTAGAAGGATTTATCCATTTGGTCCCACAACATTGTTCTTTCCCTTTAAATGAAATGTAATTTTCCCTTTCCCTTCCTCATGTATTTATTCAGTTCCCATGTGTGTTTTCCATGATCTCTTTTCAGTCATTGACATGGCCGACTATGCAATCATTCTCCATTGCCTCTCTATAGTGCAGTTGAGTAGTCAGCCCTTGCTTTGCTTCAGCCCTTGCCCTCAAATCACAGTAAGAACATTTCCAGCAGTACCTTTCTGCCTGCCTCAGTACTATTTTCAAAATTCCCATAGAATCTCTTATGTAGACCCTTTTGATTGGATTTTTATTGGAAAATAACTCTCAAACTCTCAAACCCAGCAGAGAGGAGAATGGCATTCTACCTGAAATTGGACTGGGTTAGATTTGGGATCAAAAGGCTAGTATCGAATGTAGCTTTCCTTTTTTATGTTGGGTTTCTCCAGGGTCCTCCATTTTCCATTAACAACCCAAACACAAACAAGCTGGTTGATTAAATGTCCACAGTAAATGATTGGGGCAGAAATTGGGGGCAGTAGATAGAAATGTTGGGAGAATAGGTTTTGGAGAAAATGAGTAGAGCTTAAATTAAAGGATCTATCAAATGAGATTGTGCCTTAAACCTCGCATAGTCTAGATGGACTGAAATAGTCTGCTTCAATGAAAGGTGAAATATGTTTTTGTAATAGTTATTTTGTTTCGTTCATTCATCTTATGTATTATAGCCAAGAAAAAATATATATTTAAATCTATAGCTTAATATAATGGTCTTTAAGGGGACATTTGAGACTGATTTTCTGGAAATTAAGTAGAACCATTAAACTAATGATTTATAAGCTATCACCAAATAAGTTAGCTTGAGATTTGATTGTATTTTATATTTGACTGGCTAATGGAAAGTGAGCAAGGGTGGTGAAGGAACATTTAAAAAATTTTTTAATACAACATCACTGAATGTATAAATCCTAAAGAAAACCTCTTAGAAGAGCTGCCAGAAGGTCATACTGTAAGTGGAAAATAAACCATGGAGACTGTGAATAAGAAAACAATAATACAATGGATCAGTCAGACTGAACTTGTAATCCACCATTTGAAATTGTTTCTTGTAAATGGGTGGTAAGGTCCATATAAACTTAAGGTAAAATTCCCAGTTGGGTTTAGAAAGCTTTTTAGAGCAGTGAAAATGTTTGCTGGTCAAAGGAGGGCAGCAAAGACTCGTGATTTCAATGAGCACCATAATAGCTGTCAAAGCCTACATTATTACCACTGTGGTAAATAATAATCGCTGCTGCAGCAAGAGTTGGCTGATCAAGGAAACCGGGCTCAGGCCCAATAAACTGGCATCTGAGTACATCAGGGTGGGGGTAAAATTCCCTGGACATCGTATCCCAGGATATAGTTTAAAAAAGATCAGTCTGAAGAAGGATCTTGACCCAAAACATCACCCGTTCCTTCACTTTTCTTATCGAGTTCACGTCACAAGATCAGAAATCGTTCAGCCAGAGCTGAACCCGCTTCTCTGCTTCTGCAAATAAATGGTGTCTTGCGCTTCTTGTGGTGCAAAGATTGGTGGCAACAGGGCCGCGACATGAATGCTCTTTCCTTGCCCCATTCCTTCTCTCCAGAGATGCTATCTGCCCCGCTGAGTTACTCCAGCATTTTGTGTCTACCTATAGTTACACACTTTAGACTAGCTATCTCCAAAAGGTCGGGGCAGGCTGTGTGCTTGCAGAAGAGGCAGGTAGTGGAACCCAGAGGATAGTTCCAGAGGAATTTCTGCCCTTGATCTCTCAGGTACTAGGTTTATGCAGATGTAGATGAGGCAGGATGTGCAAACTGTCGATAACACTAAGGCACATTCAAGGTGGAAGGGAAACATTACAGTGATAGGGGATAGGATAATTAAGGGAACAGGCACTTCTCTATTGAAAAGACAGTCCCAAAGGCTGTGTTGCCTGCCTGGTGCGAGGGTTAAGGACATGGGCTGGAGAAGAAGGGAGTTTGGCTGAGGAAGGATCCAATTGTCATGATCCACATTGACACTAATGACATATATTAATTCTGCTGGAAGTTTAAGAGCAACTCATGGAAAAATTGAATAGCAGAACCACAAGAGTGATAATTTCTAGTATATTACCTGACCTGCATGCAAATTGGCGAATGGTAGAATAGGCTTAGAGAAGTAAATGGATGGCTCGTACTTGAAAATAGCTTCCAATTCATGGGGCACTGGTACCGTGGAAAGAGAGAATTGTTCTGTTGACACTATTCTAGCAGATGTTTCGAAGCATAATTGAATATATTAGCCATTGTGGTTAACCAAATCTAATATACTGTTGATTGTGCTGTCCTTAAATTACATTTTAATTTTCATGCCTCTAGTCATTCCAGGACAAACTATCAAAGTCACAGTTATTTTCTAAAGTAAATTGAAGATAACATCCTAGCATATGCCATGCTAAGCACAGTTACCTGAGCACTCAACTAATATATGATGATGTTGCAGGTTTAATTAGATTAGGAGAAGTGGAATTTAAATATGATTGTGAACCCCTACTTTTACATTTGGCTAGTTCATTGGACCAACGAGTAAACATTACAGTTGTCCGTCTAACTCTGGAAAAATAATTGGAGCTGGACCTATGTTTTCACTTGTGATTACTACCCTGGAATGTTGCTTGCGGAAAATAAGTATGGAAAGGGTGACACACATGGTGGTGCAGTGGTTGAGTTGCTGCCCTACAGCTCTTGCTGCACTGGAGACCCGGGCTTGACAACTACTGATGCTGTCTTTACAGTGTTTGAAGGTTCTCCCTGTGACCGTGTGGGGCTTCTCTGATATCTTTGCTTTCCTCCCACCTACAGGTTTGTCGGTTATTTGGCTTGGCATCATTGTAAATTGTCCCTCGTGTATGCAGGATAGTGTTAACGTGCTTGGGTTGCTGGTCGGTGTGGACTCCGTGGGGCCTTCCACGCTGTATCTCTAAACTAATTTGAAATATGCTGCTATGTTCCCCAGGGTTTGGCTTGTCATTAAATTTTAAAACCATATTAGAGGATCCTAAATGGTTGTTAGGGAAGTATTCACCTTCAGATAAATTGGACATAATTTCACAAAATATAATTTTTGGCATGCATGATATGAACAAAATGAAAGAGCTTGAATGAAAATATCATCTATATTCAAGAAAAATGGAGACTGGAATTAAGATTCCAAAAACTCATCCCTACTGGAATTTCACTTTAACTATTTATGTGTCAGTTAATTGATTATTCACCAGCATTACTATTGTACCACGTGACCTTCAGAAAGATAAATATTTGATGCGCTTTGTTTTATTTTTATTTGTAATATGCAAAGGGAGGGAAGACTTTTTTCACACAGAGAGTGGTGAATCTCTGGAATTCTCTCCCGCAGAAGGTAGTTGAGGCCAGTTCATTGGCTATGTTTAAGAGGGAGGTAGATGTGGCCCTTGTGGCTAAAGGGATCAGGGGGTATGGAGAGAAGGCAGGTACAGGATACTGAGTTGGATGATCAGCCATGATCATATTGAATGGCGGTGCAGGCTCGAAGGGCCGAATGGCCTACTCCTGCACCTATTTTCTATGTTTCTATGTAAGACTATTTTAAGCTACAAAAAATATCTAAAACCAAAAAGCGTTACATTTTCTTTGAATAATCATATTGTTATTTTTAATACAGTATTACATCCTCTTTGTTTACAAAAATATGGGTGCAGTAATAACATATGTGAATGCAATTAACAAAACTCCAAGACGTATTGATAAGATTTAATTAAAATTTGGCTAACCAATGAGAATGCCATAGAGATATGAAAAAGTTTGACAAATATCAGAAATAAAATGAAGAAAAACAAGTTAATCAACATCTGAAAAGACAGCTACGTTGCTTCATGTTAAAGCCATTTCATGTTGCTGAAGTGTTTTTGAAGTTTTATTCGTACATGGTTAGAATTTACTGTTTAATAGTTCAGTGACATTTGAGAAAGTGCTCTTCAAACCTTCAATCAATGGTTCCAAGGGTGCATACCTGACAATTATCTTCTCCCTGTACAGATTATAATTGACATGCTGTGTTTCCAACAATTTTTAATTTTGTGCCTATCCTGAAATATGTTTTCTACTGTCTGTCAATTTTAATGAAAAGGTAGAATGACTGAAAAGCAATGTTCTGTGCCGAGACTAATGAATTGAAGGTAAGAAGTTTATTGATGGCTAATCAAGAAGATGTGAGGTTATTTCATATTACAGTATCTTACAACATAGAACGAGGCCATTTTCTCTTGCAGTGTATTTCATGGCAAACCCATTCCCTAACGATTTCCCTGTAATTTATCCTCTGTTTTATGTGCACATCACCCTATTTCCCCCACCTATACAAGGGCAGTGTACAGTAACTGATCACCACATCTTTGAAATATTGGTGGAAGATGCACAGTGTCATAAGGAGAACATGTAATGTTCACTCAGTCAGCATCAGTGGTTAGGATCTAAGTTGCCTCACTGGTATTTGACCTTGCCACCCATTGTGCCATTGTTCTTGCCCGACACATGTCAGAGGTAGGCATTCATATAAAGATATCAAGCAGGGGAAACAGGAATGATGTGTCAAGTCGTGAAGATTGATCATGTGAGTAGAATTAGGCCATTCGGCCCATCAAATCTACGCCATTCAATCATGGCTGATCTATCTCTCCCTCCTAACCCCATTCTCCTTCCTTCTCCCCCATAACCTCTGACATCCATACCAATCAAGAATCTCTGTCTCTGCCTTAAATATATCCACATATATCCATTTGCCTCCACAGCCTTCTGTTGCTAAGAATTCCACAGATTCACCACCCAATGACTAAAGAAATCCTTCCTCATCGCCTTCCTAAAAGAACACCCTTTAATTCTGAGGCTATGACTCTCCCACTAGTGGAAACATCCTCTCCACATCCACTCTATCCAAGCCTTTCACTATTCTGTATGTTTCAATGAGGTCCCCCCCGCTCATTCGTCTAAACTCCAGTGAGTACAGGCCCAATGCCGTTAAACGATTGGGATCACATTGCAACAGATGATGGAAATCTGAAAAAAACCCAGAATTACTTGGCAGACTAAGCAACACCTATGGAGACAGAAACATCATCTAAATAGTTGTGCCAACACCACCTCGACAGGCACCCATGGGGCCCACAACAGGAGAGCCAAGGGTAGAAGTAAGCTTATCCATATCAGATATTTCTGGCCAAGTATTTAATATTGAATATATATATTTTTTAGTTTATCACAATCATTAATTTAGTTTAATTCTTGAGAGTTTAATATTATGATCACAGACTTTACATTTTGTGCAGTTTTTGAACATGTATTTCATTATTGAAAGTAAATGTTCTATCGTAGCTCATTTAAATAATCCTGGAAAACTCTTGTGTCAATCTCTTTGGGGGGACATAATGTTTCAATAAAAACATTCACATTTATATGCAATACACGTTATACCTATACCTAACACCGCAATTGGGATTTTCAATATGTTCTTTGTTAATTCTTGTAATAAGAACTGAAGAAATTGCAGGAGTAGCTTTATGACCCTTTTTGCCTTCCCTACCATTCATCAATATAATACTTGATCTTATACCTCAAAGCCACTTTTCCTGGTTTATACCCATATCCTCGATTTTCTACATAACTAGAAATGATTCAGCCTGAGGCACAGGATTTCAAACATTCACCACCATCTGAGTGAAAACATTTCTCATTTTCTCAAGAGACAAAGAACTGAAAATGCTGGTTTATACCGAAGATAAACACAAAGTGCTGGAGTAACTCAGCGGGTCAGGCAGCATCCTCGGAGAAAATGGATATATGACGTTTTGAGCAGGGACCCTTCTTTAGACTGAAAGTAAGGGGTGGGGCATAAAGGGACGGAGGCGAGAAAAGACCAGTACCAATCAGGGTTGGCAACACTGACCTCAGAAGACCTCCTGATTTCTTCCTCTATTCTTATACAACCTTCCCAGCTCCCAATTGCATTGATAAAGTCAGTAAAACCCTACATCATTTTGAGTTCTGTATTAACTTATTTTTCATTAGTCTGACCTTGATGGCCTTAACATTTCATTTGGCTAGCAATGAAATAGCTGAGAACATCGGTATGGATTCTCCTTCACTGTGAAAGAAGAGTGCTTTCCCCTGATCCAATCTTTTCCAATGAGGGCAAATTGCAACCATGAGTGGTCGGAAATAATGAGATTCCGCATGAGATAGAAATGTAAATGAAATTTAAGTCATACACAGAAATTATAGATGTGCAGATATAGATGGGATTGAGGGAGAAAGATAAAGCAGAAAAGCAGAGAAAATAAAAGAAATAATTCCAACAGATAATTTTTTCTCTCAAGAAATAAGACTCCAAACCTATTATAAATTATACATTTTAAGGACTAGTGATTTTGTTCAGTGCTATCCTTCACCCCTCTCTACAAAACAGGCCACTTATGGGGTAGGAGGTGCCTGAGAGGGAGGTCTTGTGGGATGGCCTAATTCTGCTCTGACAACTCATGAACATATAAGGACCAAACATGGGCAAATTAGCTTAGATGGGGCATCTTGGTCAGCATGCCAAATGACACTATGACTCTAAATCATGCCAAATAATCTATCTCTACTTTTAGTGGTTTTGGGACAAAGGTTCCTAATAGTCAGTGGTATTGTTACGTTTCTTCAAGGAGACTTTGAATATATCTTTGAATCTTTCCCTCCACCCACCTGATATTTCCTTCCACTGTGATCCACTGCTGGCTGGAAGTTGTACTTGACAGCAAGCTCAATTACTATCGTCTGAGCAGATGTGTCCATATATCAGGTCTAGTCAATGGAAAGATTTCTTCAACACGGTTTTGCCTCTCAGCTTCTGTCATCGAGCTGGGTGGGAATTCTTAGTAATCTGAAAGAAGGAAGTCACAAATTTAGAGTAACCACATCATCGACAAGATGCACAATTAATAGGAAATCTGTAAAACTGAAAATTACAAATTTGAGACTGAGTCGTTAGAATGAATGAATGCAATTAAAATTAATGTACTCGAAGTAGATTAAATTCCCAAAATGCTATTTAAAAAATGAAACCATTAGAAATTCTAACCAAATTCTGGAAGATAATCTCTGATTTACTATAGTCGTTTTACTGCAAATTTTAAAAAAAGGAGACACTGCTAGCTGGTTTTGGGAAATTCTCACAGGACCAACAAAAGGACAGAGAAACTTTTGCACAGTTGTTAGACTTTGCAGGAACATGAGACTAAGCATCTTCTTCAAACACAAGAAAGGGGTCATCAAATATTTACGAGGACAGAGCAAAGGACTATTTGGCTGCACATCAGTTATGGACACCAGCACATGGTTACTAGGGTACTGTGGCGGCTCCCGAGGATCGGGCCATTTCCACTATCGAACCCCTCGACACGGGAATGGATGAGTCCGGAGGCGGCCGATAAAGGGCAGGGGCTTAGGTGCCATCTCCCTCTTGCAGACTCGTCTGGTCAAGGAGAAGGACAGCGAATAAAATACCACCCAAAACACCTGGCTCCTCGCCTTCATTTCGGGATTATCGTTGCGCTACATTGTCAACCACCGCGACGTGGACATTGTGGGGCCTCTCCCGCCGAGCCGGGGCATCACCCACCTCTTCACGATGGTGGACCGCTTCACGCGGTGGCCGGAGGCCATACCGCTGGCTGATACTTCAACGGCTACGTGCGCTCGTGCGTTGTCCGCGCACTGGATTGCCCGCTTTGGGGCGCCGGTGGACATCTCCTCGGACAGGGGGCCACAGTTCACCTCTGAGCTGTGGTCGGTCATGGTTCACTGGTTGGGTGTGCGGCTGCACCACACCACGGCTTATCACCCGCAGGCAAACGGCCTGGTGGAGAGGTTCCAACGGCAGCGCTGAAGGCGCGACTCTCCGGAGCGGACTGGATGGATGAACTGCCGTGGGTCTTGCTGGGCATCCGAACTGTGCTGAAGGAGGACTTGGTCTCATCCTCAGCGGAGCTCGTTTACAGGTCGCCACCCACGGCGCCCGAGGAGTTCGTGCCGTCGGCACCGGGGCAGCAGGAAACGCCCTCATCCATTCTACAGCGCCTTCGTGAGCGTGTTGGCAGGCTCGCCCCCGTGCTGGCGTCCCGTCATGGGACATTTCGCCTGCATGTGCCATCGACCCTCCGGGACTGCCCCTATGTCTTCCTGCGCCGTGATGCCCATCGGACGCCACTCCAGAGGCCGTATGAAGGCCCGTTCCGGGTGCTGGAGCACGAACAGACGACCTTTGTGTTGGACATGGGGGGCCGGCCGGAGGCCATGTTGATTGACCGGTTAAAGCCGGCATATTTGGACATTGACCAGCCGGTGCTGGTTGCCCAGCATCGGCCGCGAGTTCACCCCCCCTTCGCGGCTCCCTCCCGTTGTACGCCCGCCGGTGCTTTTTGTGCCTCCTGTTCTGGGGTGGGGGGGGGGGGGGGGGGGGGGGTCCTGTGGCGGCTCCCAAGAGTCGGGCCATTTCAACTATCGAACCACTCGGCAGGGGAATGGATGAGTCCGGGGGCGGCCCTTAGCTACAGGGATAAAGGGTAGGGATTTAGGTGCCATCTCCCTCTTGCAGACTCGGCTGGTCAGGAGAAGGTCAGCGATTAAAATACCTCCTGTAGCACCTGGCTCCTCGCCTTCATTTCGGGATTATCGTTGCGCTACAGTACCCTGAAAAACTCAAACCTTGCACTCTGAGAAATTCTAGCCAGGAACCATATAAGGGCCTACTACATCAAAGGATAATGTGTTGCTAAGGTGGGATGTACAATACATAATCAGATAAAGGAATGAATGGAATGGCATTTAAGGGGACACAGCATACTTCCAAAGGGGGGAAGGGTTTGTGAAATGCAAAGGCTGATTACCAGTGTACAAGGAAGCCTTGTTTAAAAAGGAACTGCAGATGCTAGAAAATCGAAGGTACACAAGGAAGCCTTGTTTCACGGCTAATCACTGAGGTGAGTAGAACTCAGATTTAACACAGGTTTACATTATAACCTTTACTAATTGTAACTTGCATCACTAGTTTATATTTTAAAAAACAGGATTTGATTTAATGTCGTTATTTTGTCGTTGTCCTGAATTTGCCAGAACGTCGAAAAACTGTTGGACCGTGGTGATGTTAGGGTCAGGGAGGGGTCAAATTTGAGACCCACCATGACCCACCAGCTTCAGCTTATAGATAAATCAGAATAGAGTTCTGAAGGAAAGATTCAACATGAAGAGGAGAATTAGAGCTCTGAGCCGCCTTTCAGTTCACTTGGTCCTGTCACTAGCCACATGTGCTCCAATATTGGCCAGAACCGTTGCCATCCAGGGGATGATCTATTTGAACATTGCATGACAAGAGCTCTGATCTCCGGCCTGTGGCCTCCGGTAGGGAAGCATTGATTAGGGACTTACCTTTCAGACGAGAGGGCCTGTACATCTGGCCGCCCACAGTGGCGACTGCGGAGGTTTATTGCCCCGACCACGGGGGAAAAATGGAGGAGGATTGACTGTACTTTGTGCCTTCCACCGCAGTGAAGAATGCTGTGGTGGATGTTTGTGTTAAATTTGTATTGTGTATTGTGTGTTCTTTTTTGATTGTACCGCTGCTGGCAAATTCATTTCACTGCACTTTATTGTGTATGTGATGAATAAATCTGATTGATTGATTGACATCTTACTGCCTCCAGATACGTGCTGCAATTAGTTATACATCTTCCTTCTGCCAGAAAGAGATAAATGTCTTTGCGAGAATCTTGACATAGCCTTGACTATCCTGAAAATTGGCAGCAGTTCTGCTTGGACCTATTAGTGTCCTCCTTCCATTCCCAGTAAGTTCCGTACGTTTTGCATACAATCAATCACACAATAATACTTTATTAGCCAAGTATGTTTTGCACCATACGAGGAATTTCATTGGCCAAGTCAGTCATACAAATAAAAAGCAACGAACGCACTAAAGACATTTTAACATAAACATCCACCACAGAGACTCCTCCACATTCCTCACTGTGATGGAAGGTGAAAAAAAGGTTCAAATTTCTTCCCTTCTATGCTGTTCCGTGGTCGGGGGCATCGAGCCTTCCGTTGACGGGACGATCTTGACTCCCGTAGCTGGCGGTCAGGCCCTCCGCATCGGGGCGATCAGCTCCGTGTGCTCAATGTGCAAATGTGGCAATGTCGTATTCCTGAATTGTTCTGTCCCATCATGATGTAATTTGCATCTGAAATGCCCCGTGCTTTAATCGGGGAATGCCATTGAGGATTGAAATTTCTTTAAGAAATCCCTGCAAGCGGATCTGCCCAAGGTAATGTGGGCTTAAAGCATGGTTGAGCAGTGAGTGGGAGTGATGAGCCATTGAGAAGGAATTGTGGATCGATGTATGTGATGAAGATGGAAGATTGGAATAAGAAGCAATTGTTTGTGTATAGTGGGGTCTATGAATGTTAGGAGTAATGAATGGTGGAGATTGTTGTTAGGTGAATGATAAAAGTGTATTACATGGAGCAGAATATGAGGCTAGTGTTGTGATTAATAGAAGATGGGATTGTTTGTTAACTTGTTCACTGTTGTATGTTTGGTAATTTAACATTTTACAATATTGTTTGCATGCCTTTGTGGTTTTGCTCCGGACAATGACCCTTTGTAATGTCCTTTGTTTACCAAGATCTCCACGAGGGCTTCTGGAGATCATGGTACATTTCCTAGCTCCCTGGGGAAAGAGGAACCTGACTTGTAGAACAGCATCTGATAATTGGGGTCCCTACTCTTGCCTTTGGTTAGTTCCATCTCCTTTTTACGTGAAGCAAGATTGGCATCCGTCAATGCTCGCTTTCTTCAACTGGTGCATCATAAGATCATAAGTGATAGGAGTAGAATTATAACTGATCTCTGCTTCCTAATACCATTTTCCTGCCTTCTCCCCAAAATCCTTGCCACCCATTCTAATCACGATGAAGTACTTTAGCTTATGAGTAACAAATATAAAGGTGCTAATTAGTAAAGTAATCGGTGAGAAAATGGCACTTTATGCCATTCCGATATGGACAGTAATTCCTATTACATTTTGTTACATTGAATTACAATTTGAAAATGTGGATCTGCATCCTGTCACTGGCTGCTAGAGCCCTTACTAAACTTATGAGTTACTCAGCTATAGGTTAAAAGACTACTGAAATCCACATTCAGAGTCTGAAGAAGGGTCTCGACCCGAAATGCCACCTATTTTCTCCAGAGATGTTGTCTAATCCGCTGAGTTACTCCAGCTTTTTTGTGTCTATCTTCGGAAGTAGGTGGTTGGTTACTGAGCATGGAAGAGTAGCTGACAGACCAGGTGTTTACTACAGCAAGATAAGGATAGGAGACCAAAGTGAGGAGGTTGCTTGGAGGGAAGTCACAGACAAAATTTGTTTAAGGATTTCTTTGCAAGAGAGTGCAGTGAGGCCACACTGCAGATATAAATAAACAATGAACAATGAACCGCAGATGCTGGTTCACAAAGAAATATACAAAATGCTGAAGTAACTCAGCAGGTCAGGCAGCATCTCTGGAGAACATAGATAGGTGACGCTTCGGGTTGTGACCCTTCTTCAGACTGATTGTGGTGAAGATGGAGGGGGTGAGTGAAGACAGCTAGAAGAGAGAAGGGGAAGGACAAAGCCTTGGATTTAATGGGGGGGGGGAGAGAAAACGGGGAGGGGGTTATCCAAATATTGTAGAATATAGTTATCTAAATATTTTAAAATTCATACTGTTCATACTGTCGGTTTGTCAGCTATCCAAGTGGAACATGAGGTGCTGTTCCTTCAGATTGAGTGTGAGCTCATCTGATGTTATGAAGGCAAGGTACTTGCTGAATGTTTAGTTTAGTTTAGGGATACTGCACAAAAACAGGCCCTTCGACCCACCAAGTCCATGCTGACCAACAATCCCTGCACAGTAGCACTATCCTACACACACTCGGGACAATTTATAATCTTTAACTAAGCCAATTAACCTACAAACCCGTACGTCTTTGGAGTGTGGGAGGAAACCAGAGCACTCGGAGAAAACCCAATGTGGTCACAGGGTGAATGTACAAACTCGGTACAGCCAACACCCGTCATCATGGGAGGGATGAGTACGCCTACAGGGATGAGGTGGAGCAGCTGACAGTGTGGTGTGGAGAGAATAACCTGCTCCTCAACACCTCAAAGACCAAGGAGCTCATAATAGACTACAGGGAGAAAAAAACGGACATTACACCATTAATCATCAGAGGGGACTGTGTGGAGAGGGTGGCGCATTTCCGCTTCCTGGGAATCCACATTGAGGAGGACCTGACATGGAGCGTGAACACCTCTGCGCTGCTGAAAAAGGTCCAGCAGAGACTGCACTTCCTGAGGGTGCTCAGCAAGAACAACATCACCCAGAGACTTTTATCGGTGTTCCATAGAGAGCATCCTAACATACTGTGTATGCGTGTGGTACACCAGCTGCACAGCGGCTAAGAGGAAAGTGCTCCAGAGGGCTATTGACAACGCCCAGAAGATTGTCGGCTGCCCTCTCCTCACCTTGGAGGACCTACACAGTTCCCACTGTCTCAAGAAATCCCAGAACATTATAAAGGACATTTCCCACCCCGGACACTCCCTGTTTGAACTGTTGCCGTCAGGCAGACGGTACAGATCAATGAGGATAAGGACAAAGACTCAAAAACAGTTTTTATCCCACACCAATAACTACACTTAATATAGCCACCAAATGAGCACAGGTGCGCTACATACCAAAGGGATGAGCAATCGACAGAAGAATGTATGGTTGTGTGTTTATGCTTGTTTTTATCATGTTATTTATTTTAGTTGTTTATTTCAGATATTTCTCTTTTACGTATCGTTAGCTTGTAGATAATGTGTGAATGGTGCACTGACTGGTTGGCATTTTTAATTTTGTTGTACATGTTTACATGTTATAATGACAATAAAGAACCTATACTATACATATCAGGATGGAACCCGGGTCTCTGGTACTGTAAGGCAGCAACTCTACCCCTCATGTTCCTCACATTGTAAGGCAAGTCCACCAAGCCAATGCAATGCCATGTTCCATCAAACACAATTCAGCAAAGGAAAATTCTATGTAAGGCAAAGCAATGTAAACGATGATTATACCTTGTCACACTAATCTTCGATGGAATTACTAAAAGAAGAATTTCTCCAACATTTCTATTGTAGACATGTTGAAATAATATATCCTCAGAAATGCTTGAAAAAGATTTTGATATGTAATCGGCGGGTTGTACAGGTAAAATAGGTTGTTTGTTCTTTACCCCCAGGTGTTGCGTTATTTGGGTTTCAGTTCTAAGATGCATTTCAAGTATATAATGCATTTCAGTTTTAAGATGTATTTCAGTTATAAGATGCATTTCAGTCATATAGTGTATTTCATAATTCTTATACTTTAACACTACCTTTGAGATATCTACAGCTTAATACACACTGGAGCTTCATTGATTTGATAAAATAATGTTTGCATTTCATTAGGGAACAAAACAGTGCAGCTTCTATTTAATAGGAATGATATCATCCTTAATGAACAAAGCTTGTGATGGACTTTCACTTTCAATGCAAAAAAAAAATATTCCTTGTGTTTCAATTTTTTATGTACGTACATATGGGAATTCTCCTGGATCGTTCCAGGTTGCACGCACTCGCATTCAAATTTCATGAACATTTAATGTAACCTAAGGCCACAGTACATGTCTGCAATGTCAATTTATCACAATATACGGGAAATCAAAATAAATATGCAAAGGATTGCAACAAAATCTGCAGGGAATTTTATTCAAACTGCAAGATATTGTGAGCATGCTGTTGCTGTCGGGATCTAATAAACGTATTTCTTGTTTTACACCATTCTGTTACCAGAATCAAGCAGCCTTGACTAGTCACGTCACTGGTCTTGAGGACGTGGTTAGAATTATAAATAAAGGGGTCATTTTATTCCGAATCTCTTGCTTTTTTTTCCCACCTCGTATTGGATAGCAACAAGCTGAAAATATTTTAAGAAATCGTTGGCCTGATTTTCTTCCAGAGGGCCTTTACTCGATACCGTTTTTGAGCAGGCCATGAAATAGGTGGCAAGGACTCCTACTCAAAATAGCCAAGAGTCTGAATGAAATATAATTAACCGGTACTGTTCTTGAGACAGACGGTCCAATATAGACTGATCCCCTCTCTAGTTCGTCCCAAATAGAATATGAATCACACAATTGGACTATGAAACAAGCATTTTATAGTATCCAAGGGTCCAGATTCATTTGAAATCTTAACCAATGTAGGTATATTTTAAAGCAAGGCATGTACTCTTTAAAACAATGCACACATGCTTTGCATTATCTGCCATACACTGATGGGCTCAGTTTAGTTTAGTTTATTGTCACGTGTACCGAGGTACAGTGAAAAGCTTTTGTAGCGTGCTAACCAGTCAGCAGAAATACAATACATGATTACAATCGATCCATTTACAGTGTATAGATACATGATAAGGGAATAATGTTTAGTGCAAGGTAAAGCCATCAAAGTCCAATCAAGGATAGTCCAAGGGTCATCAAAGATGTCTATAGTAGTTCAGCACTGCTCTCTGGTTGTGCTAGGATGATTCAGTTGCTTGATGATGGGAAGAAACTGTCCCTAAATTTGGTGGTGTGCATTTACACACTTCTATACCTTTTGCCCGATGGGAGAGGGGAGAAGAGGGAGTGGGCAGGGTGTGACTTGTCCTTAATTATGCTGCTGCCCTTGCCGGGGCAGCATGATGTATAAATGGTGTCAACAGAAGGGAGGTTGGTTTATGTGATGGTCTGGGCTGCGTCCACAATTTGCTGCAATTTCTTCTTGCCTACTGTACCTGCATGCTTACTTTCAGTGACTGATGTACCAGGACACCCAGGTCTTGTTGTGCTTCCCCTTTTCCTAACCTGACACCATTCAGAAAATAATCTGCCTTCCCGTTCTTGCCACCGAAGTGTTTAACCTCGCGTTTATTCGCATTAAACTGCATCTGCCATGCATCTGCCCACTCACCCAACCTGTCCAAGTCACCCTGCATCCTCATAGCATCTTCTTCACAGTTCACGCTGCCACCCAGCTTTGTGCTATCTGCAAATTTGCTAACGTTACATTTAATTCCTTCATCTAAATCATTAATGTATATCGTATATAGCTGCAGTCCCAGTACTGAGCCTTGCGGCACCCCACTAGTCCCTGCCTGCCATTCTGAAAGGAACCCGTTAATCCCTACTCTTTGTTTCCTGTCTGCCAACCAATTTTCGATCCATGTCAATATCCTACTCACAATACCATGTGCTCTAATTTTCCCCACTAATCTCCTCTGTGGCACCTTATCAAAGACTTTCTGCATGTCCAGGTACACTGCATCTACTGGCTCTTCCTTGTCCATTTTACTTCTTACATCCTCATAAAATTCCGGAAGATTTGCCAAACATGATTGCCTCTTCGTAAATCCATGCTGATTTGGACCGATCCTGTTACTGCTATTCAAGTGTGCTGCTATTACATTTTTAATAATCGACTACTGATATCATGCTAACTGGTCTATAATTCCCTCCTTTCTCTCTCCCTCCTTTCTTGAAAAGTGGCATAACATTAGCTACCCTCCAATCCACAGGAATTGATCCTGAATCAATCAAACATTGGAAAATGATCACCAATGTGTCCACAATTTCTAGAGCCCTGAGATGCAGACCACCAGGCCATGGGGATTTATCAGCCTTCTATCCCATCAGTCTACCCAACACCATTTCTTGACTAAGGTGAATTTCCTTCAGTTCTTCCGCTACCCTAGGTCCTCTGTCCCCTAGTACATCTTGGAGATTGTTTGTGTCTTCCTTAGTGAAGACAGAACTAAAGTACATATTCAACTCATCTGCCATTTCCTTGTTCCTCATAATAAATTCACCTGTTCCTGTCATCAAGGGGCCCACATATGTCATAACTTTTTTTTCCCTTTTTTCCTCTTCACATACTTAAAAATTAATAATGTTTTTTTTGGTATTTGGTTAAACAAAATCCAACAATATAGATTTTTCTCTAAACTATTAAAAAAAAACCATGAAGATTATGTTAATTTATGTCTTAAAGAATAAACGCCTGTTAACTGGTTTGCTTGTAGATGATTTTCAGCAATTTTCTGTACTCATATAAAATTATGCCGGCTCTCCACTAGTTTGACATTTCTGTTTCCCAAAAGTTGTACTTTGACTGAAAGCAAATTTAATGCCAGTTTGTAAGAAATTAGCATTAATTTTAACGTTGGATTTAGACAGCAACAGGAAATAGGTTGAATTCATTTAACAGGAGAATTCTTTGCCAATCCAGGAAGGAGATAAATCAGCCAATAGATATGTGTGAATATACCATCTCCCCAGCTCTCTCTCTTTCCATAAATTCTACAAATACAACTGCATTGGTTTGACATGAAATGCCATGAAATCTACTTGGATGGAATACAAGGATCATATATGAATAGTTTAAACTGGGAACTGAAAGAAAATCTAGGTGTTTATAAAGGCCTTCACTGAAGTAGTGTTTGTTATACAGTTGATTCAATGAGTAAATCAACTTCCAAAGACTGTGTGAGCCAGGTAATGTTTCATAATATAGGGTATCTGCTAAGGACTTGTGTGATAAGTATTTACATACTAATCAACCTTAGTTAACATGCATCACCTTGTAAACGTACATCAACATATGCTTCAGCAAACATCTATTTGATGAGACCTGAATTGGATAGGTTAAAAACTGAGAGTGAAGTTGGTCGGCTGCTTTGTAACATGCAAAGTAGTTTTTGGCTTGGAATAATTTAATAAAATAATCTAGAATTTTACAGCACTAAACCCGATCCATCCACTTGCTCCACTCCTATCTTTCTCCCTCACGATAATCTTACTGCCCCATTGATGTATCAATGCTAACCACTTCAAGTCCACATGGTGGTAGATTTCTATTTCTTATCTTCTTCTAGGTAAAGATGTTTCTCCAGAATGATTCCTCATTATATCTTGGATTCATGGCATCATAGTTTTGGAATATCCAAGAATTGAAAAATAATTGTTGACATCTATCCACCTAAACCAGTTCATGATATGATCTCTATTGGGTCGTTGCACAGTTATCTCTTCAATGGTGAGAAGATATCCAGCTTGGCCAATGCTTCCTTATACGTGACCTTTCAATGCTTTTCAACTCTTGTAAATATAATTTGCCCTTTCCCGAGAGTGGTTTAGATCTGCATAGTAGCTTAATTTCCTGTAAGAGTGTATAAGATGCAGTCATTGTGTTGTGATAATCTAAATGATGTTTTTAATTAGAATATGTACACAGTGTAATTTAGAAGAAAAAAATGATGCTCTAAGTATGCCTTTTATATTTAGAAAGCATTATTTACCGTTTAACGATTACCAATTTTTAAGCAGCAATTATCTTGTCATTTTATTCATTCTGCATTGCTTGGGCAAGTAATTAGATAGACACGTGTTCCTTCATTAAAGACACTCTCGTTCCTACTCTCTATGTGGAAATAATAAAGGATTATATGCAATAGAATGCATTGCAGACATTTTGCCAGGGCTCACTATAATTGTCTTTTCATTCTTAAACAAATGTTATTTGTGATTTTTTAGCAATCACTTAATTTCTTAGATTATCATTCCTTACTACTCAAGCCACAGCATTGGTATTGCCGTAACCGTTTTTGTGATGTGCGTGGTGCAGTGTGTTGGAACATTCTATATATTAAAATGTTTTGCAAGACTTTATTAAAGTAATAACCACCTTAAAGAGTAACATCCATAATGATGTGTATGGGTGAAAGCGTTCAATTGTAATTTCAGCTGAAGATGCTGATTTACGGAAAAGGAACATGCTGAAATCAATCAGAAGATCATATTGGATATTTGCTTAAATGCAGTAAGTTTTTGGAAATGATTATGGAATGCAGTCCATGAATTTTGCCAGAACATATTCCAAAAACATATTCGATTAACCCAATAACAGATATGCTTTTCTCTTTGTCTAACAGATTTGTTCCTTATGTCACAGTTCACAAATATATTAAGAAGTCAAGAAAAATGTTCTATTTTTAAAAGGGCGGGGGGGGGGGGGGGGGGGGGGGGGGGGGAAGGGGAGAAGAGAGCGTCTGGGGGAGAGAGAGAGGGGGGAGCGGGCAGCAGCGGGTTGCTGTGTGAAATGTATATGTATGTGTATATATACATACATACACACACACACACACACACACCACACACACACACACACACATATTACTAAAGTCTGATCTTGACCACTTCCTGTTCTTCTGTATATTGATTTTAGAAAAAACGCTGCCACCTACGGCTGTGATTTTTGGCCATCTTACAGTCCCCCTCCGCTGTGCAGGACAAGAGGGTTTTTTTCCATTGATGAAAAATAAAAGAGTTATTAGTGTTTAAAAAACGTTGAGATTCTCTCTCCTGATGGACACCCCCCTTCCGGAGGAACTATAAAACCTGGAAGTGTTGAGTACCTCAGTCAGTCTCTGCAAGATGGGGGAGCGAGAGGGTCACGTCTCAGTCTGAACACTGAACACATGTCTACTAAACTGTGAGTAGTTTTACTGACCTGTCAGTGCCCTTAATGTGGTTTGAAAACACAGTTTAGAAATGCTAAAGCTGTGTTGCCTTTGGTTTGGAAATGCTAAAACTGTGTTGCCTTTGGTTTGGAAATTCTAAAGCTGTGTTGCCTTTGGTTTGGAAATGCTGAAGCTGTGTTGCCGAATTAAAGTTGCCTTGCCTAATTAAAGTTGCCATGCCTTCTATATAATTAAAAGTCTAATCTTGATCACTTCCTGTGTGTGCTTTATATTGATTTTAGAAAAACTGCTACCACATATGGCTGTGATTTTGGCCATCCTACTCAGAGTCCCCCTCTGCTCATCAGGTGCCGAGGATTTTTCATACTGTCCATACTAGCCCTTTGAAAAAAACAGTCCCTTCAGCCCCCAACACCCATACTAGCGCTCCAGAAACCCCCCCGCATCCCCACTGGCCACCAATATTGGAATTGGTGGAGAGGTGGAATATTACATTTGGGGACCAGCCCTCGTAAGGCTTACATCCACCTAAATACCTTGTGCCTCCTATCACCAATTTTGGATCAATTTTACTAACATGCCTCCATTTACAACAGGTTGTCAAACACCTTACTAAAGTTCACGTAGACCACAAATACCACTCTTCATCAATTTTCAAATCTCCTCAAAAAACAATTCAGACTTGTGGGACATAATCTTTCCTACATAATACCTTGCTGACTCCTCCTAATCAGTCTCTGGCTTTCCAAATGAAAATAAGTCCAGTGCCTCGGAATCATTTGCATCAAATTCCCTACCACTGAAATACGGCTCACTTGCTTTCAGTTTCCAGTCTAATCCTTCTATTCCTTTTTGATCAGGAGGACAGCAGTAACTAAATGTCCAGTATTTGGTACATTATCCATGGCTAACAAAGATGAGCACTTCTCCCTTGCTTCTCTTCACAACCTGAATTGGATCGCGTCAGGCCTCAGTAGTTTATATCCCAATGGGCTCCAATATTCCACCATTCTGAACATTAGTACAACCCTCCCTTCTGTCTGGTGAATACTGATGGGAAGGATTCATTTAGGATCACACTCATATCCACTGGCTCTATGGATGGGTTACCTTATTCCCTCGTTAGCCTCCCTCTTGCTTCTAATTGTACTTACAAAAGGTTTTAGGATTCTCCTTAATCTTACTTGCCAATGTTATTTTATTTTGTCTTACTTGACCTCCTATACCCCTGTAAACTTCAAGTGACCCATTCAGTACGTGACATACACTTATTTTTTTTTCTGATCAAAGCCCTTTGTGTGTGTGTGTGTGTGTGTGTGTGTGTGTGTGTGTGTGTGTGTGTGTGTGTGTGTGTGTGTGTGTGTGTGTGTGTGTGTGTGTGTGTGTGTGTGTGTGTGTGTGTGTGTGTGTGTGTGTGTGTGTGTGTGTGTGTGTGTGTGTGTGTGTGTGTGTGAGAGTATTTTCAAGTTGTAAGCAAAGTGTTGCTGCACTTAAACTGTTACAAGTTTTTTTTTGAGGTGGAATTCTTCATCCTCATTAATATTCTCACTGTTGTGTCTTCCTCCAGCTGTTCATTAATTCTGCAATGCTCTTGAGGTTCAGCCATCTCCATGCTCCCCTCATTGATAAAGATTAACTTTTTGTCCTTCTGAGCTTGAACGCATTGCACATATCTTAAAAAAAACCCATTTAACTCAGTTCAAGGATGAATTCTGCTAAGTGGATTGAAAATTAAACTGATTGTGCAAAGTTGACTTCTCTTACAGAGGGCACCAAGACATTTTCATGATGCTTTTATTATCTTATGAGTTTAGTTTGTTTAGTTTAGTTTAGACAAGCAGTCGTGAGTTACAATACAATATACTGCCTCCCAAAACATTACTCAACTCATGATAAATGTTTGGGCCTGACGCAGATGACTAAACAGTTGCAATGCTATGAGCTTATCAAAGGCAGTTGTGAAGGGCAGTCATCAGAACATTTATTTTAAGTCAAGGGAATTAAACTATGAGTGACAAAAATCGTTTGGTGCCTGCTGGTTCAGTAATAATTCCGGTTGCTCTTCAAGTGGGTGCATCCATGCTTTTATTACCTCAAGACTCTACAATTCAATTTTCTCCTGGCAGGCCTCCAAACTTTCATCCTCTATTGCTTAATATTCATGTAAAATTCTGCTGCCTACATACTATCTCACACCTAAATTTAATTCACCTTTTGCCCTTGCGCCCGCTCATTTACTGCGGTTCCCAACTCAGCAAGAATCTGAATTGAATTCCTCGCCAGCCAACAATTCCACTTTTGGCCTCCCTCTTCCCCATCCGCGTATCCATCTTTCAGACCTCTAGCCCTCTGCTTCCCTTCATCCTTGACGTCCCATGCATTCCCAATTTACCCATCCCGACCTGCTAGTGGATGTTCATTTCGCTGCTTAAACCCAATGGATGGAATTTGATTGCTAAAGTATTCCACACTTCTCATTTCCTTTAAGAATCAACCTCAGGTTTTTGCTAATATAATATCACCTGTGGCGTTGGCTCAGGGTCCGCTGAGCTGTACCACCATACAGGTCCTTGGCCCGCCTTCTACAATAAAGCTACAATGTTCATGCAAGTGGATGGTTCACATTTTATGAGCATCAATTTTATTTTAATCATTGGACAAATGAATTTAGACGAATGACATTTTAAATGGGTTTTCCTAGTTTTATTTATTGCAAATTCTTGCTTCGTTCGACTGATTCTGAAACCTGTTGTTCCCATCGAGGACTGGCATTTTGAGAAAATGAATCCCAGGAAATTGTGAAAGCAGATGGAAAGTCATAGGCTGTGCAATAGGAATTTCCCATGGTACATTCTGATGAGAGTCACTGCCAATTGGAATTACTATGCCATGCCTTATATTTTTACTTCATGGAGTAATGTGATTGCAAATAAAGTTAAATGGGTAAAACATTTTAATGGTAAATAAAGTCAGTCAGTAGTATTATGTCTTCCATTTCACTTTTTGTCTCGACAGTTGATATATATACACAAGGTTAATTCCCGGGATGGTGGGACTGTCATACGCTGAGAGAATGGAGCAGCTGGGCTTGTACACTCTGGAGTTTAGAAGGATGAGAGGGAATCTCATTGAAACATATAAGATTGTTAAGGGTTTGGACACGCTAGCGGCAGGAAACATGTTCCCGATGTTGGGGGAGTCCAGAACCACGGGCCACAGTTTAAGAATAAGGAGTAAGCCATTTAGAATGGAGACGAGGAAACACTTTTTCTCACAGAGAGTGGTGAGTCTGTGGAATTCTCTGCCTCAGAGGGCGGTGGAGGCAAGTTCTCTGAATGCTTTCAAGAGAGAGCTAGATAGGGCTCTTAAAGATAGCGGAGTCAGGGGCTATGGGGAGAAGGCAGGAATGGGGTACTGATTGGGGATGATCAGCTATGATCACATTGAATGGCGATGCTGGCTCGAAGGGCCGAATGGCCTCCTCCTGCACCTATTATCGATTGTCTATTGTCTATAACCTTTTATTATGCAGCATAACCAAATATGATGATAATTAGCTCTGGGTTTTGCAGGGTTAGTTAAGAGATCATGAACAAATTGAAAATATATATGTATCAGGAACAATAATGGATGCTTTTCTTTAGAAAAGATGAGACTGAGGGCTGTACTGACGAAAATCTTCACGATAAGTAAATTGATATGATGGAGGTAGAAAGAATGTGGCCAATAGTTAAACGATAGTGAAACGAGATTATAATTAAAAGATAGTCACTAATAAATTCACATTGATAATCGATGAGGAATCTCTGTTTACCAAAAATGTGATAAGAATGTGGAATACATGATCAAAAATAACAGTGGAGACCAGTGCGTGAATAAGTAAATGAGTGTGCGCCATTGAGTGAAATCTAGACATGCATAAAAGGGAGAAAGGAATTGAAGGAGGAAGAAAAACAAACTGCTGGAGGAGCGTAGCAGGGTCAGGCAGTATCTGTGGAGAGAAATGGACAAATGACATTTTCCGTCGGGACCCTTCCTCATACTGAGGAATTCCTTGGGGTCTTGACCCTAAACGTCACCTATTCCTTTTCTACAGTGTTGCTGTCCAAGCGCCGAGTAAAGGGGCTGTCCCACTGCGGCAACCTAATTGGCGAGTTTAGAAGAGTTTGCCCTCGACTCATACTCACAGCATGGTCGACACGAGGTCCTAGGAGGTCTTTATAACTCCGCTTCATGCTCGAGAGTAGTCCCTGCATACTCGAGGTCTCAGCTAGGTTGCGGAGTATTTTTCAATATGCTGAAAAATGCCCGCGAGTAAAAAAAGGTCGCCATGGAAAAAATCAATATTTTTTTTACTCTTAGGTGTAGTCGATGTAGGTCGTAGTAGGTCGGCATGTTATTCGTAGGTAATCGAGGATAGTCGAAGGCAATCGTGGATAGTCTTCGACATAGTTGAAGGGAGGTCGAAGGAGATCGAAGGAGGTCATCTTCACTCTCCACTATTCTGTGTCCAATTTTTCTGAAGCTAAATTAAATCTAGTCGAAGCTAGTCTTCAACATAGTCGAAGGAGGTCGAAGGAGGTCTTCAACATGACACTTTTTCAAACTCTCCTAAACTCTTATAAACTTGCCAATTAGGTCGCCGCAGTGGAAAGAATGTCCAGCTTTTTGTGTCTGTTCTTGGGAAAGAATGTGTTGATACAATCAGATGTAAAGAGGAGGATAATCAACAGCTGAGATCAATTGGCCTGTTTCTCTGCAGTAGATTGGATGGAATTTGAAACGGGTATTAGATCATGAGAACATTTATGTGAAAGATAACCTAACTCACAGCTTTCATAAGAATAGAAAGTAACATTAGATAAATCTCAAATTATAACTGCCAACAAGCATTATTGATTTAATGCTGGTCCGGATAATTTTGTGATAGATCCTCCCTCCGCAGTGAGTTCACGTTCTGCTGGATAATCAGCATAAATCCACTTTAATGGAAGTAATGTAGTATTGTTGTCAGTACATTGTCCTACACTTGTTCCATGATCTTTGTTGCCTTCAATACATTGACGTGCTTTACAGCAGCAGTGAAGTCATTTCCCCTGAAGCTGCATCTTAATACCATAGATCACTGTTGAACAAAGACGTTGGCAAGTTTGTTTGGCAAACTTTTTCAGCCACTTTATAATCCTCTAGCTGTAAGTACAAAAAGTAGGTGTTAGTTTAAGTGGCATGAATGGAACCTGCCATCTTATTAACCATAGTCCGATCACGAAGATGATGTGGAAACTGTGATTTTAGATAATAGTTGCCGAGAGACATTATCTTTGATTTAGGAATGAAAACTTGCTTAACTAACCATTCTTTAGTAAACGTGATGATTGTTTTTCACAAGACACAAAACTGATGGAGTCTTCATGAGATTAAAAGATGAGGTGGCTTTTAGGAATTTTATTTGATACAGTACAGGAAACTCCAGGTTTATCTAGTTTAAATACCTGATAACCACTAAAGAATGAACAGGAAAAGATTGATTTGAACTTGCGATCGCTTTACATAGAATTATCTAAAAATTGACTGGATTCTTTGTGTTGTGTTTTATCCCTGCTGGCAGATCAATTCCCCACCTGGGATAAATAAAGTCCTATTGTATCGTATCGTATTGTATTGATTTCAAAACTTAGGGTTTGACCACTGAGATGGCAGTGAAACTCATGAATCGCTGTTATTATGCTGTGAAAGTGACAGCAACCTCTGTGGACAATGCATGTGCAGATGTACTGGAAACCAAGAAGTTGATGTTGGTGCTGGAAGGAACTGCAGATGCTGGTTTACACCGAAGATAGACACAAAATGCTGGAGTAACTCAGTGGGACAGGCAGCATCCCTGGAGAGAAGGAATGTGTGACGTTTCGGGTCGAGAAGAAGGGTCTTGACCCGAAATGTTAGCCATTCCTTCTCTCCAGAGATGCTGCATGTTCCGCTGAGTTACTCCAGCATTTGTGTGTCTACCTGTATCTTCAAGTTGATGTTGGTGATCTCTGCTTCTTTCCCCAATGCGCAGTAATAAGGCATGCAGGCAACAATCTTCATGAAATTCCTGAATTGATGACAACTTTAACTGTTTACATATTCTTGCTGTAACATAGTTTTGAAAGATTCTACAAGGGGCCTTCAATGTGAAACGTTAATTGCATTTATCTTTCCATAGATGCAACCTGATCAGCTGAATGTTTCCACCATTCTTTGTTTTTATTACTGAAAATGTAATGCACTGTTTAACGTGCTATAACTAAGTTTTGAATGATATACCAAGCCATAATTATTGTTTTTGGCCTGAAAAAACATTTTAACTTTAGTCTCCCCATCTCTCTGAATAATTATTGCAAATTTACATATAAAAAAACAATTTAAAATGCTGGATCAGCAGGGAATACTTCTACAAAGTCAATGGCAACTGACTTCATTTTGCCACTGACCACAAAATTATAGGCATCCCATTATCGTTAAGCCCAGTGGTAGACACTGAACTCACCAAATCAGTGAGACTGTATTAGTGACTGGAAATATTCCGCTTGGGGAGTCTACATCCTGGTGGCATGAACATTGAATTCTCCCAACTTTGTTAGCCCTTGCTGTCTCCTCCCCTTCCTATCTCTCCCTCAGCCCTCAGGCTCCTCCTCCTCCTTTTTCCTTTCTTTCCCCCCCCCCCCCCCCCCTCCATCAGTCTGAAGAAGCGTTTTGGCTCGAAACGTTGCCTATTTCCTTCGCTCCATAGATGCTGCTGCACCCGCTGAGTTTCTCCAGCATTTTTGTGTACCCTGTATCAGTGACTGCTTGATTATGGAATCAATTGTTATTGTTTCCCACATTGGAATGTTAGTGCAGTCTGCCTTTTTCAATATTGATATTTTTTCGAGTTTTGTTTGTTTAGTTTAGTTTATTGTCACGTGTACCTCGGTACAGTTGCATGCTAGCCAGTCAGCGGGACAGACAAACGGACCATCCACAGTGTACAGCATTTATTAGAGGAGTCATAAAACAAAAAGAATAAGAATGAACAAAGACAATTAGAAGAACAAATCAGACAACTAGATATAGATAATGCTAAAGATCCAACTATGGATAAACATAATAAAATTTTAATACTGAAATTTAAGCTAAATAAATTATTGCCAGAGAAAGTTATAAGACTATTCCAAATTACAAAACAAGACATTTCGAATCATAAACGTTTTGCACGCCAACTGAAAAAACGGGAAAAAGATCATGCAATTTTAAAGATTAAATCAGATAGAGGGGAATTATTAACACTACCAAATGATATCAATAAAAGATTTGCTCAATTTTACAAGAATTTATACACATCAAAAACGCTAATAGACAATAATAAAGTTTCAGAATTTCTGGACAATTGTAACCTTCCAAAACTAGAACTGAAGGAACAAGAGGAACTGGGAGCACAAATTACATCTAAGGAAATAGAAGACACAATAAACACAGTTAAGAATGGAAAAACACCAGGACCAGACAGATTCAGTAATGAATTTTATAAATGTTTTTACGACATAGTTACACCACGTCTACAGAAAATGTATGCATACGCTTTTAAAGAACAAATCTTACCTGAAACACTAGCAGAATCAATGATCACATTAATACTTAAAAATATAAAGATATAGAAGAACCAGGCTCATATAGAGCTATTGCTTTGTTAAATACGGATCAAAAAATATTAGCGAAAACACTAGCTAGAAGACTAAGTAAATATGTTAGTAAATTAATAAATGAGGATCAAACGGGATTGATACCTAAGAGACATTAATTTAATAACCTGAGACGTCTGCTTAACATAATGCACTCTCACAAACCTCATGAACAAGAGTTATCTATCATTTCATTGGACGCAGAAAAAGCGTTTGATCAAGTAGAATGGGATTATATGATTAAAGTATTGCAAAAATTTCAAATGGGAGAGAACTTCATCGCATGGATAAAATTATTATATAACAAACCCACAGCTAGAATATTATCTAATAATATACTATCTACGAAATTCCAATTATCAAGGGGCAATAGACAAGGATGTTCATTATCACCGCTGTTATTTGCTCTGGTACTTGAACCTTTAGCTGAAAAAATCTGAACACACCCAGATCTTTACAGTTATAATACAAAATATTCAAATAACATAATATCTTTATATGCAGACGATGTACTACTTATATCACAAAACCCCAAATCAGTATACCAAAAATATTAAATCTAATTGAGGACTTTGGATCTTTCTCAGGATACAGAATAAACTGGAACAAAAGTGAAATTATGTCGATAAAACCGAAAGACTCAACACATCTTTGAGGGTATGAGACGGTATGTAACTTTGAGGGTATGAGACGTGAGTAACTTTGAGGGTATGAGACGTGAATTGGCCAAGATAGACTGGCGATTGATTCTTAATGGGTTGACGGTGGATATGCAATGGAAGGCATTTAAAGACTGCATGGATGAACTACAACAATTGTTCATCCCAGTTTGGCAAAAAAATAAATCAGGGAAGGTAGTGCATCCGTGGATAACAAGGGAAATCAGGGATAGTATCAAAACAAAAGATGAAGCATACAAATTAGCCAGAAAAAGCAGCGTACCAGAGGACTGGGAGAAATTCAGAGACTAGCAGAGGAGGACAAAGGTCTTAATTAGGAAAGGGAAAATAGATTATGAAAGAAAACTGGCAGGGAACATAAAAACTGACTGCAAAAGCTTTTATAGATACGTGACGAGAAAAAGATTAGTTAAAACAAATGTAGGTCCCTTGCAGTCAGAAACAGGTGAATTGATCATGGGGAACAAGGACATGGCAGACCAATTGAATAACTACTTTGGTTCTGTCTTCACTAAGGAAGATATAAATAATCTGCCGGAAATAGCAGGGAACCGGGGGTCAAATGAGATGGAGGAACTGAGTGAAATCCAGGTTAGCCGGGAAGTGGTGTTAGGTAAATTGAATGGATTAAAGGCTGATAAATCCCCAGGGCCAGATAGGCTGCATCCCAGAGTACTTAAGGAACTAGCCCCAGAAATATTGGATGCATTAGTGATAATTTTTCAAAACTCTTTAGATTCTGGAGTAGTTCCTGAGGATTGGAGGATAGCTAATGTAACACCACTTTTTAAAAAGGGAGGGAGAGAGAAAATGGGGATTACAGACCAGTTAGTCTAACATCCGTAGTGGGGAAACTGCTAGAATCAGTTATTAAAGATGGGATAGTAGCACATTTGGAAAGTGGTGAAATCATTGGACAAAGTCAGCATGGATTTATGAAGGGTAAATCATGTCTGACGAATCTTATAGAATTTTTCGAGGATGTAACTAGTAGAGTGGATAAGGGAGAAGCAGTGGATGTGTTATATCTGGACTTTCAGAAGGCTTTCGACAAGGTCCCACATAAGAGATTAGTATACAAACTTAAAGCACATGGTATTGGGGGTTCAGTATTGATGTGGATAGAGAACTGGCTGGCAGACAGGAAGCAAAGAGTAGGAGTAAACGGGTCCTTTTCACAATGGCATGCAGTGACTAGTGGGGTACCGCAAGGCTCAGTTCTGGGACCCCAGCTATTTCAGATATATATTAATGATTTGGACGAGGGAATTGAATGCAACATTTCCAAGTTTGCGGATGACACGAAGCTGGGGGGCAGTGTTAGCTGTGAGGAGGATGCTAGGAGGCTGCAAGGTGACTTGGATAGGCTGGGTGAGTGGGCAAATGCATGGCAGATGCAGTATAATGTGGATAATAATAAATAATAATAATAATAAGTTTATTTATACAGCACATTTATAGTCAATTTTCATTGACCCCAAAGTGCTTTACATAATTTAAAAATCAGTTCCATACAAAGCATAAAGGTGGGTTAACAAAATAATAAAATGCATAAACAGGACACAACATGTAACATAAACATCCACCACAGCATTCATCACTGTGGTGGAAGACACAAAACATTTTGGCTGTCCTCCTCCATTTCCCCCCCCGTGGACAAGACCAGAGTCCAGTCCAGGATCGGTCTTTCCTCACCGGAGACCGCGGCTTCAAGATTGTGTAGGCCGCAGGCCGGTGGTTGAGATTTAAAGTCCCCACCGCAGCCAGAAGCACCGTAGACTGCAGGGCCGGCGGTCGAAGCTCCCCTCCAGGGGTGATGGTAAGTCCATGCCGGGCCCGCGGTAGAAGTTATCCGCGGGCCGGCAATGGCAGCTTCTTCTTCCCCCGGGTCCCCCACGAGGGATCCCGGGCTGTAGACGCCGCAGCAGCTGGAACTCTGCAGACCGCGGCTTCAGGCTGCGACTTCAGGCAGCCGGCTGCCCCGGGCCAGTGAAACGGAGCACTCCCCTCCGGCGAGCCCCAGCGAGGGCTCACCCGCTCCACGCCGAGTCCACGCTACGCCTGCCGCTGAAGCCCCGGGCACGTCTCCGGGAAAGACCTCGCCGATCTTTGATGGTAGACCACGGGGGAGGCGACCTGGAAAAAGTCGCCTCTCCATGGAGGAGGCGACCGAAGCGGTTTCCCCCTTACACCACCCACACCACCCCCCACACAAAACACAAAAAACCCCACTAAATACACACTTTAAAACATACTAAAAATAAAAAATAAAATTGAAAGGCTGACGCGCTGCTGCCATGGCTGCCGCCAGAACAGCGCCCCCTTACTTATGCGTGATAAATGTGAGGTTATCCACTTTGGTGGCAAAAACAGGAAAGTAGATTATTATCTGAATGGTGGCCGATTAGGAAAGGGGGAGATGCAATGAGACCTGGGTGTCATGGTACACCAGTCATTAAAAGTAGGCATGCAGGTGCAGCAGGCAGTGAAGAAGGTGAATGGTATGTTAGCATTCATAGCAAAAGGATTTGAGCATAGGAGCAGGGAGGGTCTACTGCAGTTGTACAGGGTCTTGGTGAGACAACACCTGGAGTATTGCGTACAGTTTTGATCTTCTAATCTGAGGAAAGACATTCTTGCCATAGAGGGAGTACAGAGAACGTTCACCAGACTGATTCCTGGGATGTCAGGACTTTCATATGAAGAAAGACTGGATAGACTCGGTTTGTACTCGCTAGAATTTAGAAGATTGAGGGGGGATCTTATAGAAACTTACAAATTTCTTAAGGGGTTGGACAGGCTAGATGCAGGAAGATTGTTCCCGATGTTTGGGGAAGTCCAGAACAAGGGGTCCCAGTTTAAGGATAAGGGGGAAATCTTTTAGGACCGAGATGAGGAAAACCTTTTTCACACAGAGAGTGGTGAATCTCTGGAATTCTCTCCCGCAGAAGGTAGTTGAGGCCAGTTCATTGGTTATATTTAAGAGGGAGTTAGATGTGGTCCTTGTGGCTAAAGGGATCAGGGGGTATGGAGAGAAGGCAGGTACAGGATACTAAGTTGGATGATCAGCCATGATCATATTGAATTGCGGTGCAGGCTTGAAGGGCCGAATGGCCTACTCCTGCACCTATTTTCTATGTTTCTATGTTTCTATCTCTTGAAATTCCCCTTTAAAATAGCCACAGAAAAATTCAAATATCTGGGAATTGAAATTACTAGAAACTATCACGCCATGTTTAATGCCAATTATAGTGCCTTACTTAAGAAACTAAATAATCTAATCAAATTCTGGAAAACGCTCCCGATGTCTTTATTAGGTCGAATAAATGCTATAAAAATGATCTTTTTACCACAAATCCTATGTTTATTTCAATCAATACCTATATATCTTCCAAAAATGTTTTTCAAAAAACTAGACTCAGACATTACAAATTTTATTTGGGATTATAAATCCCACAGAATACAAAGAGCACACCTTAGTAAACCAAAAGAGATGGGTGGTCTAGCGCTCCCTAACTTTATGTACTATAATTGGGCAGTAAATATTAAAAATATGATTCACCTGCTGGAGAACTCTGCCCAGCAGGTGGACTGGATTATAATGGAGAGAGAAGACTGCTCTCCGTGTAATACAGGAGCGACTCTCCTCTCACCAATGAATCTGAATAACAAAAATTATAATAAAAATCCAATGTACATAGCACAATTAGAATTTGGAAACAAATAAAACAGAATCTAAAATTAAGAAATCTATCTCTTTTAATGCCAATAGTCAATAATCCGTTGTTTAAACCTTCAATTATAGATAAATCATTTATACAATGGGAAAGAATGAGAATCAAAACGCTCGGAGACTTGTATGAATTGGGAAAATTATTATCATTTCAACAATTACAACTGAAATATAATTTGAAAAATAATCAATATTTAAAATATCTTCAAATCCGTGACTATCTGAAAAAATACACAAAAGACTATCATAACATGCCCCCAGACTTATTGGATGAAGCCATGAAGACAAAGGCTGAATCAGCAAATCTAATATCATACTTATACAACATTATTTTAAATATAGAAATACCTACAACCGATGGTATTATATGTAATTTTTAGAAGAGACTGGGAACAAGAACTAGCTATAAAAATTTCAAAAGAGAACTGGGATAAACACTTACTATATGTGCATAAATACTCGATCAACGTACGACATACTCTAATTCAATTCAAAACATCACATAGACTATATTATTCAAAAACTAAAATAAATAAACTTTTCCCCAATGTCTCACCCACTTGTGATAAATGTCAGTCACAAGAAGCTACCATAGCGCACTCTTTTGTTTTTTGTATAAAAATCCAACAATTCTGGATCAAAATATTTGAAATCTTCACAAAATTAATTAAAATAAAACTTGTACCAAAAGCAGAATGGATCATTTTTGGAATATCGGAAGGTAACCCCGAACTAAACGTGTTTCAAAAGAACTTACTTAATTACGGGCTAATAATGGGAAAAAAGCTTATACTCAAATTCTGAAAAAACGCTCCAATACCAACAATAAAAATGTGGATTTCAAACATGTTCGAAACATTACACCTGGAAGAGATGAGACTCCTCCTAGCAGGCAAAGCAGACCACTTCCAAAAGACGTGGTCTGCATTTATGGAACTATTACAAGCATAAGGTGCAATAGTAATTTTAAAAATAAATTGTACCAGGATCTGGTAACGGGGGGTAACAAAACAAAACATGGTTGGTATATCCTTTTTTGTGGAGTTTTGTGTTATAATAGAGCGATTGTTTTTCCTTTTTTTTCTTCTCTTTCTAGGGTCTATTTCCTTTCTTTACTTCCTTCTCTAACTTCTCCTCTAACGGGCTTTCTTTTCACAACACTTTCCTGCACCTTCACGACTCTTGCTCACTTTCCTTACTTCTTTTATTTCTACCTTTTTTAAAGCTCGAAAAACGAAGTGGTTCAACAAACATAATAAGATTTATGTGATGTGTATTACTGTAATTTACTGTACTTCAAAAAAAAAAAAATGAGGGGGAAAAAATCGAACTCTTGAAATTATGGGAAGCCATCATTAAACTAGATGCTATTGGCAGGGAATACCGTTCTTGAAAGCACATGCCAGTAAATTGTGAATGTGGTGCCTGTGGTGTAGATGGGCACAGATCTTGGTTGATGTGCCGAGTATCTCAGTTTTCTAATTACCTGACATGCAAACTTCCATGCAGTCAAATTCATTCTCAAAATTGTTCATAGAGAGCAGGACCTGAATTGATATGTTTTATTTTAAAATGATGTTTAACATATGTTTTAATTTCCATGTGTGAATGTAGGCATACTAATTTTATCAGGGAACTAAGAGTTAGCATGCACCACATAAATTGTGATAATCCTTGGAGTTTCAGAACTTTCTATATGCATTAATGAAGGGTTTAGATCCTTGTTAAAAACGCAAGTACTTTACAAATAGCTGACAGGAGAATCTTTTTATGTTAACAAAACGACATCACTACTGCTGCTGCTGCTGAAGACCATAAAAGATCAAAGCCTCTTCTACCACAAACAATTTCTGCAGAACACCATATGCTGCAAAGAACCTGGATGACTCAGAAGGTGACCTTTGTAGTACAGAAGTACAGCATGTTGAGATATTGCAGAGCATACAGCTCATCTTTCAAGAGTGAAGAAGTAGGTAGTGGTATTATTGATCAAACTCGGACTTTGATTAATCCTTTTTATTCCATAGTAGTAAAGAATGACCAACTCTATAAATTGCTTTTCTTATTGTATGAATGTTTATTCATAATGCTATGGAATATTTTGAATACACCTAATTCACATTGTATTGAAGAGAATATGCTCTGAATAGTACACTATTTTTCTCTTAAAACTATTAAGAAATTACAACACCTAAATTTGAAATCTAAGGAAAAGATCTAAATATTAAAATTAATTTTGAATCAATCCCATGTTGCAATTCCTTCCAACCAATCCCATTTAAAATAAATGTGTATATTATACGCTGCTTAAAAAAGGCTGCTGCAACTATCCAGAGGGAATGTAAACTATTGATTGTCAACACATAAGGTTTTCACATACTTATCATTGAGAAAAAGGTTAAATTGCTCTGATGGCACCTGATTCCCTTACTAACTAAAAATGGTTCCATGGGGATAAATTCTATTTAAAAAAAATGATTGGATGAAGAGTGATTTTTATTGCAGCAAAGTTAGCAATGCAATCTGAAACTATCTTGAAAAAAGATTGCCTTTAATGCGTTTCCCTTTCCCCTGACTCTCAGTATGAAGAAGGGTCTCGACCCGAAACGTCACCTAATTCTTTTTTCCAGAGATGCCACCTGACCTGCTGAGTTACTCCAGCTTTTTGTGCCTCTCCTTTACTGCCAGTACATTTTCGATCACTATTTCATATTAAACTCTTCATCTGACACTGTTTAAGATAACAGATAACTTCCTTTGGTAAGTCAGCAGACATAGTTAAGGGCACTATAAGCAGATCCATTTACCATTGTGTCACAAGTTCTTATAGAAACATGATTTGGTCTCCAACTCTGAGGAAGGACATTATTGCCATAGAGGGAGTGCAGAGACGGTTCACTAGACTGATTCCTGGGATGTCAGGACTGTCTTATGAAGAAAGACTGGATAGACTTGGTTTATACTCTCTAGAATTTAGAAGATTGAGAGGGGATCTTATAGAAACTTACAAAATTCTTAAGGGGTTGGACAGGCTAGATGCAGGAAGATTGTTCCCGATGTTAGGGAAGTCCAGGACAAGGGGTCACAGCTTAAGGATAAAGGGGAAATCCTTTAAAACCGAGATGAGAAGAACTTTTTTCACACAGAGAGTGGTGAATCTCTGGAACTGTCTGCCACAGAGGGTAGTTGAGGCCACTTCATTGGCTATATTTAAGAGGGAGTTAGATGTGGTCCTTGTGGCTAAGGGGATCAGGGGGTATGGAGAGAAGGCAGGTACGGGATACTGAGTTGGATGATCAGCCATGATCATATTCAATGGCGGTGCAGGCTCGAAGGGCCGAATGGCCTACTCCTGCACCTAATTTCTATGTTTCTATGTTTCTATGAAGAAATCAAGAAAATTACTGATTGAACAATTGATCAGGCAAATCATTACAAGAGGGATTGGGCGATGAGGAAAAAATAATAATACAAATGTTTGTTAAATTCATACATTTTAGTAATGAAAAAAATTGGCTTGCAACTAAATACTAAAAAAAATGCCATTATAATTATTTAACATATGAACGCTGCTGCCTAACAAATCAAAACCATTTATCCTAGAAACGACATTATTGATTGATAGCTGGAGTTTAGTTTAGTTTAGAGATACAGCGCGGAAACAGGACCTTCGGCCCACCGAGTCCACACCGACCAGTGATCCCCGCACACTAACTCTATCCTACACACACCAGGGACAATTTACAATTATACCAAGCCAATCAACCTACAAACCTGTACGTCTTTTCAGTGTGGGAAGAAACCACAGATCGCGGAGAAAATCCATGCAGCCACTCACTACCAATAGAAAATAGGTAGATCTGATAAAGTGAACAAGTTCTCCGAGCTTATCACTGCATTGGGTCCCTGGTCACACATGGTAGTCAAGTAGCTGGGTGGACAATCAAAGATCTAGTTTATTGAACCATGTATTTGAATGATGCTGGGTAACTGAAATCTAGAATGAAAACCTCCTGGTCTCAATCGTAATGGAGAAAGAAAATCTTCTGTACTTACTTAGTGTGGCCTACAAATCTCTCCAGACTTCACTTGCATGCCTGACATGATCACTCAGTTCACCAGGCAATTAGGTAAACAATGCGTTTGTAGTGACGTCTACACCTTGTGAATACATGAGGAAAAATCATGATTTCACTAAATGTGATTGGAGCTGAACCTCCATTTTCATTAATTATTTTTCTGAACAAGGTGTTTCTTAAATCAAATTGTCTTGGCTCAGTGACGTGATAGACATACATAAGGCCACATTCTATTACATTTAAAAGTAGTGTGCAATTTGATCATTTATTGTCATTAATATGATTGTCTGATATTGGCTGTGGCTTCATTAGAATTATGACATTATCTTTTTGACAAAATGGACCTGAAAAGAACCAATTTGCAGTGCTCATAAATGTAAGAATAAAAAATGTAATTCACCCAATAGTTACCTTAACAGTTATACCTTCACCTTACAATTACACCGAATACGTTTATATTACAATTACATTTACAATACATTTACAGTTACACATAACACCTATCTGTTAAAAGATATTATGTATAATCTCACTTCCATATGAATCTTAACAAAGAATATTTTTAACAATTACAAGCCTAAACTGGTAAGGCGCACCATGGTTTAGTTTAGAGATACAACGCAAAAACGGACCCTTCAGCCCACTGAGTCCGCGCCGACCAGCAATCCCTGTACACCAGCACTATCCTACACACTAGGGACAATTTACAATTTTTACTGAAGCCAAATTAATCTACAAACTTGTATGTCTTTGGAGAAACCGGAGCACCCCGAGAAAACCCACGCAGGTCACGGGGAAAATGTACAAACTCTGTGCAGGCAGCACCCGTGGTCAGCATTGAACACGGGTCTCCAGCACCAGACGGCAGCAACTCTACCGCTGCACCATGAGGAAGAATTTTTCACTGACATACAAACTGCTTGAGTTCTCCTGTCACCTGGGATTGGAGCATGCTCTTTCTTCCCATAGGCTGACAGACAGTCTTCTGCTGGGGGCTAGACTCGCTGTCTGTTCCACCTACCTGCCCGTCTTTACCTTTCCCAGAAGAGGAGGGCTGAGCAACCTTCCCCTTGGCATCCAGGAGCCACCCTTGGGACAATGAACTTCGATGATACCTCCTGCCTAAGACTATTCCTAGATTACTTCAGTAGTTGGAAAGAATTAAAATCTATTCAAATTAATTTAAATAATCCAAATAACAATGATTGAACAAACTAAAAATGTCAATTTAACCAAAATGAAAATACTAACAAATAATAAAAAAATTTAAATAAAGTGAAAGAATTGGAAAACTTAAATATTGCATGTGGTCAGGAATCCGGCCTTGTTTAATGGGATGGCCTTCTCTGCACCGGACCGCCATGGGGCAACGCTGAAGATTCAAATTCTGAAGAAGGGTCTCGACCCAGAAACGTCACCTATTCCTTTTCTCCAGAGATGCTGCCTCACCCGCTGAGTTACACCAGCATTTTGTGTCTACTTTGAAACCCTGCTTGGCTGCAGGGAGACCTTGTGTTGTTTGTCCGAAGGGTGGTTCTAGGCAATCCTCATCTATCACACTGCTGAGGACATTTCCAATGGTTCTGAATGACCCAAACGATATGAAAACTGAAAAATTAGATAAACAATTAAATGATTCAAATTGTAATTAAATAAACCTACCTAAAACACTCAAATAATTAAACATATGTGATTTACTCCATGTAGAGACAGGGAACTGCAGATGCTGGTTTACACAAAGGGGCACAAAGTCCTGGAGTAACTCAGTGGGTCACACAGCATCTCTGGAGACCATCGATAGGTGACATTTCAGGTCTGAAGAAGGGTCCTGAACCGAAACGTCACCTATCCATATTCTCCAGACATGCTGGTTGACCTGCTGAATTATTCCAGCAATTTGTGTCTTATTTTGCTCTAATTTTGTTTTCCTTCCTTTCAGCTGTAAAGTCAACATTCAAGCAAATAGTCTCTTTTAAAATAGAGAATGATGAAAATATGCAACAGGCCAGGCAGCATCTGTGGAAAGAGAAATTGATTAAATATTTCAGAGCAATGCAAATTTAGAAATAAGACAAGTTTTAAGATAGAAAGAGAAAAAAGGAAGTAGTAACGAGAACAAAATGGAAGGTCTACAATAGATCTGCATGGCAGACTGCCAGAAGATTTAAGGAGAAATAAACCAAAATAAGTCACTCTACACTTCAGAACCCAGATTTTGAGATGTTTGGGGAGATACCAAAAGTCTACAGAGAAAGTGGCTTCAGCATATACGAGAAGCAGTAAGTATGGTGAGTAGCAGTAAGTACACTCTCTGTCCTGTCAGCCATGACATAGCCTTGCAGGACTTGGGTACTTTATTACAGGAATGGGTCTGAAAACGGGAAGATTAAACAAGATTAGTTTTATGTCATATACATATATCTCTGTGCAATGTAAATCCTTGTTTGAATGAAGCTCAGAATAAACTGTATGCACACAGGAATTATAAATACAGACAGTAAATAAATGACAAGTGTAAAACAGCACTGTGGAGCAAAGATTGTAGTGTAATCTGAAGTTGTGCAAAAAGAATGCCAAAGTACAGCAGTGGAGTAAGAGTATGTGGTAGCATTTCCAGAAATGGGATGGGGAACAGGTGATTGCTTCAGGAATCTGCTAGTCATGGGGAAGGAGCCATTTTTCAGTCTGGGCCTCTGGGTTTACAATCTCTGGTATCTTCCCCCAGAAGGTAGAAGAGAGGCCACTTTCTCCAGTGTCAGGCGGTCAAGAGTAGAGCAGTTGCCAATCAGAATACTCTCCATAATATATCTGTAGATGTTTAAGACAATCCTCGTGGGCATGCCAGATCTTTTTAGACGTCCAACAAAGTAAATCTGCAGATACAGGGACTAGGTTATGGTTGATGGTGATATGGATGTTCAGGGACTTGAAGTTGCCAGCCACCTCTACAGAAGCTCTGTTGAGAAGGACAGGGTTGTATTAACCTCTTCAACCCCTCCCTATTCCCACTTCCTTACCAACTCTTTTGCCCTGCTCTTGTTAAAGACAAGGTTGTTGTCTTTCCTGTACTCCATCTCATCTTTGTAAGTGATCCATCCGACAATAGTGGTATCATCAGTGAACTTAAAGATCGAGTTGGCACTGTCCTTGGCCACATGGTCATGTGTGTACAGGCATTAGAGAAAGGACTGAGCACACAAGCTCGAGGAGCACCAGTGCTGAGGGGCAGGGCGGAGGAAATCTTTTAACCATTTCTACCTGACAGAGGACTGCCAGTCAAGAAATCCAGAAGCTGTTACAGTTGGAGGCCCCAAAGCCAAGGTCTAGTTCTTTAGCAATGCCTTTTTATTGTTATTTTTGCATTGAAGGTTGAGCAGTAGTCAATGAACAGCATCCTGACACCATTGTTCTTATTGCCACGGTGATCCAGAACTGAATGTAGTAAAAGGAAAATCGTGATCTGCCGAGACCTTTTCTTCCTGTATGTAGATTCCGAGGGATCTACTTTGGGAGTCTGGCATTGATGTATGCCACAACCAATCTTTCAAAGCACTTCATTGGACCACGGGAAAATAATGCCGGAGAAGTAGTGAAGGGGAACAAAGAAATGGCAGACAAACTGAACCTATTTTTTGCGTCAGTCCTCAGTGGAAGACACCAGCAAATATGGTTAGTTTAAGAAGGAACTGCAGATGCTGGAAAAAACTACGGTAGATAAAAAAGCTGGAGAAACTCAGCGGGTGAGGCATTAAAAATTGTAAAAGCTGCGCGTGTGCAGGTCGATCTCCTCTCCTGCCAGTCAGCGCAGCACGGATTGGTCTTTTCTCCTGTCACTCCCCGGGACGGTCCGCCCCTTCCTGCACCATCGCGTCTTTACTGGAGCTGAGGGACACTGTAAGTGGCCGGCAGAGGTCTCGAACCGGACACAATTTTCGGAGGGACTGGAAGCGGCCTGGCCTGGACCGGCCCGGGCGGAGTTGGAGATGTCGACAAACAGAAAGCGGAGAGTCCGATATCGGCGGAGGAGAGCCCACTGTGAGTCCCAAACGCACCACCATTGCAATGCCCCGCAGCTCCAGCCCCTTCCCCTCTGGTCCCCCTCGCTGGCTCCTGCCCCCCTCCCCGTGATACCCCACTCTTCCCCATGGCTCTTCCCCCATCTTTTCTCCGAGCTCCCCCCCCCCCCCCCCCCCCCCCCCCCCCGCTGCTCCCCCCACACGCCGGCACGGCCATAGCTGCTGGAGCTTCCGGGCCGAACCGAGGCCTGGCTCTAAGGACCCGGGCCGAACCGAGGCCTGGCTCTAAGGACCCGGGCCGAACCGAGGCCTGGCTCTAAGCCGATGGCTGATGCTCCTCCGGGCCACGCAAGAAGGGAGAGGAGGGGCAACCCCGAGATCCTGGGGAGGGTGAGGGTGGGAGGAGAGGGGATAGAGGGAGTGGAGGGGAGTAGGGAAGGGGAAGAGTTATGGAGGGAGGAGAGAGGACTGAAAGGGGAGGGGGGGAAGGTGAAGGAGAGAGGAGGAGAGGGGAAAGGAGGGAGTGATGAAGAGGGGGAGAGAGTGCGAGGGATGAGGGGAAATGAGCTGTGCCTGTGCAGTTGGGGGCTATGTGTGAGTGGTGGAATATTGCATTGGGGGACTAGACTTCCTGTGTGATAGGGACCCAACAGGTCCCACTTAGTCTCGTCATGTTTATTCATGAAGCCATGGGGAGAAGGAAGACGAAGGCTGAAGAAAAATAACTGGCTGTCTACAGCCTGGATTTAACAATTTTCTTCCTGACTGCAATGACAAATGAAACTGGAGATCATCCATCGTCTTATCGCTGTTGAGCCTGCATTATTAATGCCAGTGAAAGAGGTTGCATGCTTGTGACTGAGTAGATAGGCCCGGGTACATTTTTGTCGAACTATGCATTTATTACTATGACAGCACAGTTTTTGGGATTATGTTATTGCTGAGCAGATGTTGCTACAGCTACGGCAGGCCATGTTTGGTATTTTCTGAGTGATTTTAATAGTTATAATCCAGTCCTGAAGGGGTTTCTGTCCTAAAATAGTCAACCAGTCAGCAAGTATGGTAAGTAGAGAAAATGCCAGTTTGAAGTGTTGAAAGTTTTGTGCTATTTGTTAGATGAAGTGAAATGTGTTTAACTAACTATGTAGGAAGGAACTGCAGATGCTGGTTTAAATCAAAGATAGACACAAAATACTGGAGTAACTCAACGGGACAGGCAGCATCTCTGGAGAGAAGGAATGGGTGATGTTTCGGGTCGAGACCCTTCTTAACACTAAAGTTACTACAGCACTGAAGTCTGAAGAAGGGTCTCGACCCGGAACGTCACCCATTCCTTCTCTCCAGTGATGCTGCCTGTCCCGCTGAGTTATTCCAGCATTTTGTGCCTATCTTGTGTTTAACTAATTTATGACCCCATGAACAATGGTTAGCTAATGGCCTTCAAATGCAAACAAAACATGGGAAACACAGACACTACAGTCGACTAACTTCATTACATTAGCATTGATTTTAGCAACATGCACATATCACAAATGTATCAGATAGAATTGGACATATCTGTTAAAGAAAACCGAACTCTCATTGTATGGATGAGGTGCCAGTTAGAAATACTACATTGGGAATTGAGCAGATCCATGTTCTCTTGTGCCTCTACAACCTGCCAGTTTACACAATGTAAATGCATTAAGGTGACATTGGGACATCCTTAAACTGCGAAGTATGAGCTGTGAGTAAATGATCACCTTTCACTGTGTATGAACCGAAACATTCCCTGAAAATTTGTGAAGCACTTGACTGGAGGTTAGACAAGGCACAGCCACAGCTTTGCTTTATATACTGTAGTTCTTGAAATGAACAGTTTAAACAATTACTATCCAGACTTCACCTCTAAAATGCTTGTTAGAATCCATTTTCTTGGCATTGACAGCAAATTAGTCAATGACGAGGCAATACAAATATCTTCTAAAGTGAGAAGAAAACAGTGAATCTGACAGGTTGACATGAAATGTGTTCAATTTCATTTTTTAAATTTCCAGCTTAATATTTTTTTTGCTTTGGCCATGCAGTAGTTTTAGTTTAGTTTAGAGGTTCAACGCAGAAACAGGCCCTTCGTTCCACCACGTACACACCGACCTGCGATCCCCGCACATTAACTCTATCCTCCACATGCTAGGAACAATTTACACTTATACCAAACCAATTTACCTACAAATCTGTACAGCTTTGGAGTGTGGGAAGAAACCGAAGATCTCGGAGAAAACCCACGCGGTCACGGGGAGAACGTACAAACTCCGTACAGACAAGCACCCATGGTCGGGATCGAACCCGGGTCTCTGGCGTTGCAAGCGCTGTAAGGCAACAACTCTACCGCTGTGCCATCATGCCGCTTAAATTAAATACATTTTCCTCTACTTTTAACCAATAAAACCCTGTTTATGCAATGCTAGCGTTCACTTTCTGGGTGGTGCTGGCAGGGCTGACATTTGTTGCTAATCTCTAGTTATCTTTGACCTGGTGATCTTGGGTGGTTGTCAGCCGTGTGTGAGAGGCAACAATGCTTTATTGTCCCAGCCGACTTTAGTTTGCTGGATGTCGGAAACCACATTCAAAGTTAATAGGAGTTCCTGTCACCTGGCGCATTTGTCCATTTTTATACAGGTGCACAACCTTTTATCCGGAGTTCCGGAAACCGAAAAGCTCCGAAAACCGGACATTTTTTCCAGGATGTCGTCTGCACACCAAAGCTCGCGTTTGACGCCAAACTTGACCCGAAACGACCCACGGTCAACCCAGGTCTGTACTACTGTAGTGGCTGCCTCCTCCCCGGAGACCGGGGAGACACTTAAACATCTGTAAATCATTGCTTAAATGTTAGTCAGTTAGTTTGGAGGGCTTTTATGTGAAGGGGGAAACTTTAATTCTTAGTCCCCTACCTGGTCGGAGAGGCGGGGAGCGGGCAATGCCTTACCGGGTCGCCGTGCAGTAAGCTCCGGAGCACTGTGGCCGCCGACTCCCAACATCGCGGAGCTGGGGCTGCGGGCGTCCGGCCGCGGGCAGCGCCGGTTGTAGCTCCGACCCCGGCAACTCTACCCCTGGCTGTGCGGCGCTCCAAATCCAGCGCGACCCGCGGCCGGACGCCCGCAGCCCCAGCTCCGCGATGTTGTGTGTCGGCGGCCACAGCGCTCCGGAGCTTACCGAACGGCGACCCGGTAAGGCATTGCCCGCTCCCCGCTGGTATCCCAGGGCTGTGATGCCGCCGACTCCCAACATCGCGGAGCTGGGGCTGCGGGCGTCCGGCCGCGGGCGGCGCTGGATTTGGAGCGCCGCGCAGCCAGGGGTAGAGTTGCCGGGGTCGGAGCTACAACCGGCGCCGCCCGCGGCCGGACGCCCGCAGCCCCCAGCTCCGCGATGTTGGGAGTCGGCGGCCACAGCGCCCCGGAGCTTACTGCATGGCGACCTGGTAAGGCATTGCCCGCTCCCCGCCTCTCCGACCAGGTAGGGGACTAAGAATTAAAGTTTCCCCCTTCACCCCCCCCCACCACATAAAAATCCCTCCAAACTAACTGACTAACATTTAAGCAATGATTTACAATGATTCCCCGGTCTCCGGGGAGGAGGCAGCCGCTCCAGACTTTTCAAGCTACGCTAAAAATCTTCCATTCGGAAATCCGAAAAAATTCCGAAATCTGAGAAGTGCCTGGTCCCAAGGCTTTCGGATAAAAGGTTGTGCACCTGTACTTATTACCATGTCTGGCAATTTCTGGCAATTTTCCAGTCCATTTTAAAAATTGACCCCAATGTCTCTTTGGCTGCAACACTAGGGAAGTCCTGACTCCTTTTCGTCCCTTCAATTTATTCAGAGATTAAATCAAAAAATATAACAAGCAGCTGAGTTTGGCATAGTTTCCAATATCACCGTTCGAAATCATATTTTAGATGAGCTACAGAATAACTATTAAGCGGAGATAAATTTCTTGGTTTGTCATATGAATCGAATGGGAAGCAATACAACCATTCCTAGCCAAGGCACAGCATCATATGGATACATAGCACAGATGGAACCATAATACAAATGCTGGCTTTTTGAAAATATTATCTAATTATTTCTACTTCTTTCTCTTTCCCAACAACCTGCAGATTCCACATTTGTCATTATATATCCAATTTCCCAGGTAAATCAAAAAACAAAGCTTTTTCAATCATTTTCAGTAAGTCCATTCCATACCAATAATAACTCGCATGCAAGAAAAATCTTTCTCAATTGCATTCTATTTTTTTGGCCAGTTTGCGTAGGCAGATGCCCTCTGGATCAGTTTTCACTATTTATTCTTTTAAAGTCCCTTAAGATTTGGAGCAACTGAGGCAAATCAGCCTTTAAACTTTCCTGCTAATGAACAATCTCAGTGTTTCTAGAAGATAGACACAAAAATCTGGAGTAACTCAGCAGATCGGACAGCATCTCTGGAGAAAAGGAATATGTGACATTTTGGGCCGGGACCCTCTCCCTCTGTTTCTAGTCTCTTTTTACATGATTGAAGCCGTTCGTCTTTGGTTTGGGAACAGCTCCATCCATGACAGAAATTGCAGAGAATAGTGGATGTAGCCCAGACCATTACACAAACCAACCTCCCTTCCATGGACTCAATGTACACCTCATGCTGCCTCGGCACGGCCAGCAGCATAATCAAAGATGAGTCAAGGACGCACCCCAACCATTCCCTCTTCTTCCTTCTCCTATCAGACAAGAGGTATAGACATGTGAAAACGCACAGACCCAGATTCAGGGATAGTTTCTTTCCAGCTGTTATCAGGCAACTGAACCATCCTACCACAACCAGAGAGCAGGCCTGAACTACTATCTACCTCATTGGACACCCTCGGACTATCTTTAATTGGACTTTACTGGGCATTATCTTGCACTAAACGTTATTCACATTATTCCCTTTATCATGTATTTGTACACTGTGGATGGGTCGATTTTAATCACATATTGTCTTTCTGCTGACTCGTTAGCACGCAACACAAGCTTTTCACTATACAATATGTGACAATGAACTAAACCAAACTAACTAAACTAGATTCCGTATGCAGTTAGCTTGCACTCCCTAGATCCCACTTGATCTAACATTCCAGAATAGCCAACCATGCAGATCCTTACACAAGGCCTTGCCAAAGTCCATATGGACCATGTCCACAGCCTTCCCCCCCCTCCCCGGTTCATCAACCATGCACAAAACCATGCTGACTATCCCTAATATTAGCGCTGTCCTCCAAGATCCTATCCCTCAGAACCCTCTCCAGGAGCTTTCCTACCATAGATATTAGGCTTACTGGTCAATAGTGCCCAAGTTTTTCTTTGTAGCCGTTCAAAAAGAAAAGAGCCATTAGCACCCTGCTTTACTCTGCGACTTCAAGGGTATTTCTTTTCCAGTTGTTCCAGATGAACTGAGAGGGTACAGACTTGAAAATTCTTCTGTTGTTCTCTCTCCACACATACTGACTGACCTGCTGAGCATTTCCAGCATTTATTGTTCTTCAGTTTTTATTGCAGAAAGATCAGTGCTGTTATATCATTATTTATGACAGCTGATATATAAAATCATAGCATGGTTGAAACAAAGTATATGTTAAGCAGCATTATCAAACAAATTATAGCTTCTCCATTGTTTTAATTGATCATGTGGGGGGGGGGGGGAAGAAATTGTTATTTCTGATTCTCCGCTATAACCGAGTAAGGGGGGATGAATATGAACTAGTTTCATCCAAGGCAGGGTGGGATGAGGCATGATGGGGGGGGGGGGGTTAAACCAGGTGGGGTTCACAGGCCATGGAGCCACAAAGGCACACATTGCCAGGGCAAGGAGGGATAGTCAATATCGGGGATAGTCAGCATGGTTAAAATCTGAGGAAAGACATTGTTGCCATTGAGGGAGTACAGAGAAGGTTCACCAGTCTGATTCCTGGGATGTCAGGACCTTCATATGAAGAAAGACTGGATAGACTCGGCTTGTACTCGTTAGAATTTAGAAGATTGAGGGGGGATCTTATAGAAACTTACAACATTCTTAAGGGGTTGGACAAGCTAGATGCAGGAAGGTTGTTCCCGATGTTGGGGAAGTCCAGAACAAGGGGTCACAGTTTAAGGATAAGGGGGCCAGTTCATTGGCTATATTTAAGAGGGAGTTAGATGTGGCCCTTGTGGCTAAGGGGATCAGGGGGTATGGAGAGAAGGTAGGTACAGGATACTGAGTTGGATGATCAGCCATGATCATATTGAATGGCTGTGCAGGCTCGAAGGGCCGAATGGCCTACTCCTGCACCTGTTTTCTATGTTTCTATGTCTATGTTTCTATGTTTTGTGTCTGCATCCAACACGCCGGGACCTTGCTTTGTTGCAGTCGCTGCAAACACAAACCTAATGCCTTGCTCCTCAAGATATTGCCCCCTCTCACTCCACATTGCTGCTACATGCCAACCGCCACCACGAATGGACTGCTGCACCCAACGTCCATAATAACGAGGGTAGACTATATACCTCTGGACTGATCTGGACCAATCTTACAATACAACCCTCCCATTTACAAATTCTACAGTTGCTGCATGCTCATTGTCTTCCCTCTGAAACAAGGGGCCAGTTTGCATCATGATGAGCATATCTTAATCGCAATAAATACAATGGTGACACTTAACAATAAACCAGCTGTAGTATCAACAATTTAGGGAGGAGTTGGGTTAATAATTGGAAAGAAATTGATACTTAAATTTTGGAAAAATACAACCATACCAACTGTTAAAATGTGGATTAGGAATATGATGGACATAGCACGCCTTGAAGAAATGAGACTCCGACTAATAGATAAATATGACCAATTCTTAAGGAGTTGGTCTCCTTTCATCGACTTTTTGTCATGTGATGCAGCGGTACTGTAATGATTGCTGATTTCAGTTCATGACGCGGATAGATCTACATCTCCGAATACAGATTTGAAAAATTCTCTTTTAAGGGGCCTTCTCTTCTATTTCTACTTTCCACTTTCTCTCTTCCTTTTTTATTTTTTATATACACACTTCACGTTTTTCTACTCTCTACCATCTATTTTTCCACTTTTTCCTCTTTCTATTGTTTTCTTTTTCTTGTCTTGCTTACTTCCTTCTCATAACATAAAACTAGAGGTTGTACATAGAATGGATTACGATATTACATAGTTGGCACCTAAAATTAGGTTCCACTGTACTGTTTTGTGCTGTATTAACTTCTAATAAAATAAACAAAAAAAAACAAACAAAAAAAAAACAATTTAGGGAGGAGTTCTAGTACAGCAGCACCAATACAAAATGCAATAGATTGAGTGATACAGCTGCAGCCTTTATTTTATAAGGGAAAACTATGGCACAGAGAATTGAAAATGCATTGCAAGGTTTTTAGGCATTACTTGATATAATGTTTGAAAACCTGAATGCTAAATGTGTTTGGCTTCTGGTTGTCCAGATTGTTATGTTGGATTCTTCATGCACACAAAGGTACTGGGAGTTTGCACATTCTCTCTGAGATCTTGTGAGGTTCCTCTTGCTGCTCTGGTTTCCCCGCGCATCCAAAATATGTGGCGGTTGGTCGGTTAATTGAGCAGTCTACGCTGCACCTAGTGGGAGCAAAAGATGGGAGGTACAATCTGGGCAGGGGTGGTGGAGATCATGAGAACATGGGGAGAATAATAAAAATGGGATTGTTGTAGGATTTGTAGGACCTCTTTGCTGAATGTATGACTATGAACCTATAACAGTTTATATGACTGTATTAACTACACAAGTGTGCAATTATATTAAACATTGTAATACTTCGATGTTCCAAGTGCAAAGTTGTTCTCTCTAGGCTAGGCTCATAATCAGTGTGGACTTTCATACTGATGCACAAGCACTATGGAGAGCAGGAGTAATGTATGTGGTCATAGAGTCATAGAATCATAAACTTATACAGCAGAGAAAAAAGGTCCTTCTATCTAATTTGGCCATACAAGCCAAGATGCCCCAACTATACTGGTCCACCTGCCTGCATTTGGTCCATATCGCTCTAAACCTTTCCTATCCATGCACCTGTCCAAATGTCTTTTAAATGCTATTATGGTATCTGCCTCATCTAACTCCTGGTAGCTCTGTCCATATACCCACCACTCTGTGTGTGAAAAAGTTGCCCTTCAGGTTCCTTTTAAATCTTTCCCCTCCTGATGTGTTAAAATATTGCTGTCCAGTGGCCTTGCACACAACTGATCTTTCAAAAGATGCTCTATCTTCTGAAGCACATTTTCTGCTGGTGTCGAGGAATGAATCAGAAATCTGATAAACGCAATGCTTGCCAACAACTGAGTCGCAGCGAGAGATCGGTTTCTAAAATGTCCCTATCTTTGTAGGCTTCCAATGCCTTGTGCCAACTTTATAATGTCAGCCACAGCAGGCCTCATCTCAGCACCAATGGGGTAAGTTAAATTAAAGCCCACTGTTGCAGTCAATATCAAACTATTGATATTGCTCCACACTGTGCTGAATATCTCACTTGCCTTTGCAGTGAGCTCAGCGCTCCAAGGTGCTGTGCAGATCTTCCTGCCTGTGCAGACCATCTACCATCCTACAGGATGAGTAAACCTACCACATACCCAATGGTGCTATTCTTAAATGGTCACAATTAAAAAATAACAGATAGGCCATTTTGGACTGAGATGATGAAAAACGTTTTCACCCAGAGAGTTGTGAATCTGTGGAATTCTCTGCCACAGAAGGCAGTGGAGGCCAATTCACCGGGTGTTTTCAAGAGAGAGTTAGATATAGCTCTTGGGTCAACTGGAATCAAAGGATATGGGGAGAAAGCAGGAACTAGGTGCAGAACTGGTGGTGCTGGTTCGAAGGGCTGAATGGCCTACTCCTGCACCTGTTTTCTATGTTTCTATCTGTATAAGTACTTGAAATTCAACTGGAATCATGGTCATCATTTGTCCCGTAAATATATTCTCACATCACTGACTCCATTAACCCCTGAACAACAGAAGAGATCAACACTTAGTGGTCTATTTTATTAGGTAGTCTCTGAGGATTGAGGATGATTAGCTCCACTCTGGTTCTGAGGTGACCAACCAGGCAAATGCAGGATAGACACAAAATGCTGGAGTAACTCAAAGGGCCAGGCAGCATCTCTGGAGAAAATGGATAGGTGGCGATTGGGGTCGGGACCCTTCTTCAGACAAGTGCAGATGAGGGCACTTACAGATTGTTCTGTAGATGGGCTGGAGGGCAGTGATATGGTGTGTTTCTTTCCTGTTTGTGTTAGACTCCTGATGCATGGACTTGAGGCTCACAGTGCCACCCTACTTGTTCCCAAATCACTTTGACTGTTGTGAGCCAAGATCTGTGAGAATATTACCTTCTTTTGAAAATGTTTTTTGACCAATCTGAATATTTTTGCCTGTTCATCTGCCAGGTACTAAAGGGATCCTGAATAAAAACAGAATATAATGGAACCAATAAGCAGGTCAGCCAAAATCTGTGAATAATGAAATACACAATGAATCAAAGTTCTAGTGAAAGGCCTTTGACCTTCACTGTGAATACTATTCCTTCTTGTACAGTCTCTACTGCCTGACCTGGTGAGTACCTCCAGCATTTTCTGATTTTATTTCAGATTTCTGGCAACTGCAGCTTTTGATTTTCACCAGAGGGATACTGATGATTTTGTATTGAAACAGAAAGAAAGCAATGGGTTTAAGAATGGTAGAGTAATGCCTCTGTCCCACTTAGGAAACCTGAACGGAAACCTCTGGAGATTTTGCGCCCCACCCAAGGTTTCTGTGCGGTTCCCGGAGGTTCCCGGAGGTTTTTGTCAGTCTCCCAACCTGCTTCCACTACCTGCAACCTCCGGCAACCACCTGCAACCTCCAGGAACTGCACGGAAACCTTGGGTGGGGCGCAAAGTCTCCAGAGGTTTCCGTTCAGGTTTCCTAAGTGGGACAGGGGCATAATAAAAACTGAAAAATAAAAGTAACTCCCTCTGTGTTGACTCTTTACGTACCTTGGGTATGCAAAACAAATAGATTCACTGTGACTTTTCACATGTTACAATAAAGTATTCATTCATTCTAACATTTCCCACATTTCTAATCTGCCTACATTTTCCATTCTGACTGAACCCATGCAAAACCATTTTAATATTCCATAGTAATGATACAGAATTTCAGTTACATTCACCCAAAATAATTTAGTTTATGAGCCTTCACTACTAATTTTATTCAGAGCTAATTATTATAGGTTGAAGTCTACTCTCTTCAATGATGTGTAAACCCATCGTAAGCAGGTTATTATAATTATGCATCAATAACAAATTGATCAGCCATTGGAACACTGATATGTAGAAGATATAAATAACATTTATGCTGGTGCGGCAGAAGAGAAGAAATGTTTAAGCTCAGCCTCTTTAGAAACGGAACTTTAAATTCTGGGTGTGAGTCTAGTTGGGTGGGAGAGTGAAGGGCTATTGACATATTTGCTCATTCCCTCTGCTAATTGTCTGAAGAAGTGTCTCGACCCAAAACATCACCCATTCCTTCTATCCTGTGATGCTGCCCGTCCCACTGTTACTCCAGTATTTTGTGTCCATCTTCGATTAAAACCAGCATCTGCATTCTTTCCTACACAACCTGTGTTAATTGGTTGTCTTGTGGGAGATTTTAGGCTTTCTGGAGAAACTTCACATTTTAACTCCTGAAAGGCTTCAGCCGTGCTCCTTGGAACCTGCCATGGATGTTTTACAGCCACAAATCTTCGCTGGAGCGCATTCTAGCCCAGGGATGATCGATTGTCTTCTCTAGATGGATGCCACAAAGCAGGAGAAAGGAGCAGAGATCATTTTTTTTTTTAGATCTTAGGATAGATTGCACTCTGCTTTGTAAAAGTGGATGGGGTCAGGGTGGTGAGGGGCAGTGGAAGCTGATTGTGACCAAGTTAATAAAACCAGAGATGAGTTTGGGTTCTCTGGGCAAGATTGATAATGTGTAACGACTAAATTCTGGTCTCATTAGTCACATCAGTAGAGTGAAGCCTCATGAATTTCCAGCTCGCTGCCTTCTTGTTTATTTTAAAACATAGCAACAAGCTCACAAAGAGTGCGGCTGCAGGTTCAAATCATCACAGAATTATTTAAAATGAGGCCCTCTTCAATTAAACTATTCCAATTGCATTTATCTTTTGCTGTAATTAATTGCGGAGGATGCTGAACGTCCACTTTACACTACACTGAATTCCAATTAAAAGTCATCTTATCAATAGTAATGTCACCTTATAAAATCTCTACATGAGGTCATTAGAGTAGCAATATTTCTTTGCACCCTATTTGGAGTTCTACATCATCTGCTTGAATGATTATAGACATTTCTTTCTTGGATAATAAATATGAAGGCGCGTATTCTTATTAAAGGCAACCGTAACTATTAGCAGGTTCCTCAACAACGTTTCTATGAAAGATGGCCCAAGAAAAAAAATGCTGTGTTTTTTACGAAACTGATGAGTTTAATATTTAAGTTCGACCTGTGTTGATCGACATTAAAAAGTCTGAGAAAGATCCCAACCCCAATCGCCACCTATCCAGCAGCTTTAACTCATATTTTTATATTGTTTCAAAGGCAATTGGAATACATAGAACAAAAGTGATTTAGGAACTGTGTCAAGCCAACATTATGATTGTTCAAATTAAACCAGAGCATTTCACAGTAACAATTCTGGAAAACTGTACGTTCAGTTTCCAGAAATGTACAGGATGCCACAGTGATGCCACAGCTAGTCTGGTCTTACAGCTGCCAGGGACCCAGGATTAATCCTGATTCTCTGCTGCTGCCTCGTGGAGTTGGCACATTCCCGCGGGGACACGGGTCACGGGGACACCCGATAGAAATATATACAATTATGCTGGGCATAGATAGGGTAGACAATTAGAACCTTTTTCACAGGAAGGAAAACAAAACAACTACTCCAAGGCATAGCTTTAAGGTGAGGGGCAAAGTTTTAAGGAGATGTGCAAGGTAATTTCTTTTAAACAGAGAGTGGTGAATGCCTGGAACATAGAAAATAGGTGCAGGAATAGGCCATTTGGCCCTTCGAGCCGGCACCACCACCGCCATTCAATAGGATCATGGCTGATCATCCAAACTCAGTACCCCGTTCCTGCTTTCTCCCTGTATATCTTGATTGCGTTAGCTAAATCTAACTCTCTCTTGAAAACATTCAGTGAATTGGCCTCCACTGCCTTCTGTGGCAGAGAATTCCACAAAATTCCACCATGCTGCTGTGGGGTGGTGGTTGAGGCAGACATGATAGTGACATTTAAAAGACTTTTGGATAGGCATATAGATATGCAGGGAATGGAGCGAGATGGATTATGTGCAGGTAGATAAGAGATGGACTTGGCATCATGTTCGGCACAGACATTATGGGCCGAAGGGCCTGTTCTTGTGCCGTACTGTCCGCCCTATGCACTATGCACTGATCACATTCTATCTTGTGAGGATAGAAATGTTGTTTTGAATTAATTAACGTTCTTGTAGTGCAGGCTGTGCTAAGACCTTCCCAGCTTTGAAAGCTGCAGTGTGGGAATGAAAGGAAATGACTTTAATCATAGAAATTAGCTCCAACACACTTCACACATTTATTAATCTTGCAGCTCCACAGAAAGCGAAAAGCTCCTTATTTGCAAGAGTACATTAGTGATTAAAGAGAACTCCTGGCCATTTGAAATAAAGGAGAGCTATATATTTGGGACGTACAATCAGCAAGCTGGAGAAACAGTGAGTGATTATATTGTCATGTTGAAAAACCTCTCACAGCACTGCAACTTCAGAGACTTTTTTTAGACTGAGCACAGAGTAGGTACTTTCACTTCTTTCAAGAACTTGGCTTCAGTTCCCCTCTACTTGGATTCTCCTCCATCTGGTGCAACCTGGTCTCACCCTTAACAAGTTTGATTTTGTTCATCTCAGTTTGGACAGGTTAAAGATGTAACCAAGGCTACTCGCATGGACCCTAGCTATAGCTATGCCTGCCACTATGTTAATATGTAGAGCAGGCTTTGACCCATGTGTGCATTCCCAACTCTTTCTTCGCTACATTGATAACTGCATTGGCGCTGCCTCCTCCGCCCGTACAGAACTCATCGGTTTTACCGATTTAACCATTAACTTCCACCATGCCCTCAAATCCACTTGGACCATTATCCAAATGTCCCTGCTTTTTTTTGTCTCCATCTCATGAGATATGTTATCAACTACAAATCCACCAAATTCGAAAGCTAGATACATATATACATAGATACATAGAAAATAGGTGATGGATTAGGCCATTCTGCCCTTCTAGCCAGCACTGCCATTCAATGTGATCATGGCTGATCATCCACAATCAGTACCCCGTTCCTGCCTTCTCCCATATCCCTTGACTCCACTATCTAGCTCTACCTAGACTTCCCAGCTTGTGTCTCGAAAGGATGTCATCATGTTCTTCTCTGTTTCTCCGTCTCTGAAACGTCTGTCTTTGAGATGAGGCTTTCTACTCCAGAACATCCAAAATGCAAAGTCCTACGCACTTTTTTTATTATCGGTAACCAAGCCTTCACCTGTATCTTCTCTGCATCCAGCATATCTGTTCTCATCCCACTTTTCCCCAGACCAACCAGGGATAGTTCATACCTTTCATCCCACCAGCCACTGCACCCAATCCATCATTTGTGACATTTCTGCTACCTATAAAATGATCCCACTGTCAGTCACATCTGCCCCACCACAACTCTTTCTGCATTCCACAGGGTCCACTCTCTCTGTGATTCCCTGATTTGTTCATCCTTTCCCATCCATCCCTCTTCCTGCATTGGTACTTTCCCCTGCTAGCTCAGGACAAGTATCTCATCCTCCAGGGAAACATAACAGCCCTTCCAGATGAGACAGAAATTCATCTGTGCTTTCTCCAACCTCCTATACTGAATGTGGTGCCCTAGATATGGCCTCCTCTACATTGGTGAGACTGGATGCAGACTAGGTAACCTGTGCTCTATCTTCGAATCTGAATCTCCCAGTCACCAGACATTTTAATTCCCTTCCCATTTCTACACCGATCTAAGATGGACATTTTTGTGTCTATCTTCGGTTTAAACCAGCATCTGCAGTTCTTTGCTCCACACAGACCTATCTGGCCTCAGACTCATCCATTGCCAGGGTGAGGGAGTCGTAAACCAGAGAAATAGCACTTCATATTCCACCTGGGTACTCTAAACCCCAACAGCATGATCATTGAATTCTCTGTAACCTGCACCCCCATTGTACCTGCAAGGGACCAGAACAATTAAATGATTACCTGCTGCAGCTTTACATGCACATTAAATGTAACAAACGCAACAAATAATATAGTCAGTTATTTTGGGTAAACCAGATATTGCTAGTGCAATCTAAAGTACGTATTGCAATAGAATGGAGCTGAGGTTGGGTTGTGGTTAGATTTGTGCAGTATGGTTCAAGATGTTTTTGTTTTTGAACATGGAGATTCTGCACCTTCTTCCCAATGGTAGCAGCAAGATGAGAGTGTGGCCCGAGTGATGTGAGTCAATGATGATATTAGTTGCCACCTTGAGGCAGCGCTTCATGTAGATCCCTTCAATGGTGTGGATATCAATACATGTGATGGACCGGGCAACGTTCATCACTTTCTGCATCCTCATTCATTTTTGAGCATTTTAATTATTGAACCAGGCCATGATGCAACCAGTCAGTATGCTCCCCACCATACATCTATAGAAATTTGATAAAGTATTCGCCAACATGCTGAATGTTCTCATTCCCCTGAGGAAGTAGTGGCAATGGTGAGATCAGTTCATCCCGCCTTACTTACCAGCCTCCTTTCACGCTATTTCTTTCAACCCCACCCCAGACATTCCCACTACTGGATCCTGTCCCCTTCCGACTGCTCACCCCTACCCTTCCACTCTTGTTCCCATCTCCCACCACCCTTCCTCAATCAGTTTCATTCTTCACCTTCCTTTCCTATTGGATTCCAGAATCTGCAGCCTTTTGTTCGACATGATCACCTGCCAGCCTCAGTTGCTATCTCTACCCTTCCCTCCCCCAGCTGATAGTTACGTGCTGACCAATGCCTCATTTCCATTACACACTTATTGTTTGCTAGCTTTTGCTGCACCCCTCTCCCCACCTCTATATATTGGCTGCTTCTCCTTCATTCTTTCAGATTAGATGAAGGGTAGTCTTTCAGTCTCGAGTAGTAAAGAAAGCATGTGGTATGCTTGCCTTGATTGGTTGAGGCATTGAGTATAAGAATCAATGTCATAATGCAGCTTTATAGGACTTTGGTTAGGCCATATTTGGAGGGGTTTTTTCACCTTTTTACCTTTTTTAAATTATTATTTTTTTAAAATTAGAAGCAATTGTACAAAGATAAAACGTTCGGCATCTAGAATTATACAATTATTGTACAGCTTCATTTTTAACCTTATAACCTAAATTGTGAAAATGAAAAAAAGGAAAGAAAGGAAAAGCAAGAAAAGAAGAAAGTAAAAAGTTAAAGGAAAGAAAGAGTAAAGAAGAACGAGAAAAAGTCCCCTAAACTACCAAAGCAGTGTAGCAGAAAGATAGAGGAATACGAAACAATGGAGATATACCTTGCCCCCCCCCCCCCCCCCCCCCCGCCTCACCCCAACATAGCGTCGGATTTAAATATACATTTGTGTTTCACCGTACTATTGTTGTAAAAATTCAGTAAAGGTGTCCTGTCTTAAGAAATGTCTGGTTTTTAAGCCTAAAATTGTATCTGCAGTTCTGTTTTTTTAGAGACTTTGGAAAATGTAGCAGTGCGCCAAGACAAGCCTAAACTTTGGAGTATTGTTCCAGTATAATTGTAGTGTCCCCACCTCTAGCTCGCTCTCTAGCTCCAGTGATGACCATGGACAGCTACAGCTTAGTGTAAAAGAGTTAGTTTAATAAACAGTTACAGTAAAAGACTTGTGTGTGCAATAAGTCATTTTTACAGAAAAGATTTAGAAAATGTTTACTAAAATGATGCCTGGATTAGAGGGCATTAGCTACAAGATGATTCTGGACTGACTTAGATTGTTTTCTCTGGAACATCAGAAGTTAAGGGGAGACCTGATACAAGTATATAACATAATGAGAGGCATAGGTAGGGTGAAATGTCTAAATTGTCTTTTCCAAGGATGGAATTATCAAATACTACAAGGCATAGCTTTAGGTTGAAAGGAGCAAGTTTAGATGTGTGAGGCAAGTTCTTTTACCCAGAGAGCAGACAGTGCCTGGAAGATGCTGCCATGTGTGGTGGTGGAAGCAGTGGCTTTTTGTAGGCTTTTGGATAAACAGGATACACAAACACATGGATATACAGGGAATGAAGGAATATGGATTATGCACAGGCAGATAAGAGTTTGTCCTGGCATCATGTTTGACACAGACATTGTGGGTCAAAAGTCCCATTTCTGTGCTGCACTGTTCTATATTCTATGAAGGGTCTCGACCCGAAACATCAATTATCCATTTTCTCCTCAGATGCTGTCTGACCTGCTGAGACCTGCTGAGTTCCTCCAACTGCTCTCCTCTCTTTTGTTTTAAGGTCACATTCCAGGTTGCTGTCAAGTTATTAATGATGAAGTTCAAGATAGTTTCACGTTGTTATATGAAGAGAAGGCACCTTGCCCACAGCACCAGCTGTTAGTAAAGAGCAATTTCCAGATAAGCTTGAGAGTTGTTGTATGTTTTGGGGCAGGTGCCATGCACGGTACTCCAGGATGGCCAGTGTCGTGTTATCAACAGAAGCTGTAGGCTATACTCTGTGTTTGACTCCAGGGGTAATGATTGCCAATTGAAACTTTTGGAATGACTTACTCAGCTGTTGTCTGGTCAGGGTCATGTTTGGAGATACCGTTATCCAAATATGATAAGATCTTCAAAGAATCACACTGATATCATCAGAAACAAGAAATATGAATGGATTAAATCTGAAAAACCAATTTACTGCAAACCAAGGCCAGTTCTCTATATCAATTACATTCCATGTAAAACAAAACTTTCTCCTCAAGTTTCCTTTAAAATGTCCCCTCACCTTAATCCTGTGCCCTCGTTTTTCTTGATACATCTGCCATAAGTAAAAGATTATGACTATCTATCTCATCTATGCCTCATCATTTATATCCCTCTAACAGGTCACACAGTATGGTTTGCTCAAGGGAAAACTAACCCAATCTATACAATCTCTTCATTCTGGGCAACATCCTGATGAATTTTCTCTGCGCTGTCCAATACAACTACATCCTTCTTATGGTGTGGTGACCAGACGACACATAATAATCTGTGTGCTCTAATCAGTATTTTGTAAAGTTGCAAAATCATTTCCCAACTTTTATATTCTGTGGCCCAACCTATGAAGAAAGCATACTCTGCCATCTTCACCACCCGATCTACATGTGTTCTCATTTTTAGGCATCTATGTACTTGAACATAGTGCCCTAATATTTAGCTTACATATCCTACCCCTATTTGACTTCCATCATCCAGAATTTGTCAGGATTAAATCCGTTACCTATGCTTTGCTCAATTTTCCATCTGATCTATATTTTCTGCTCTTAGATCACCTTACTCACTATCTACAAAACCACCCTTCACAATAATTCTCTGAACTAATTATTTTCGGGAACTGTGTAGTTGAACATTGCGCCCTTCCATTTACCTTGCATACCCTTCCGTATTTGATTTTCCTAAATGCACCACCTTGCATTTGGTATCGAACATTTGTCAGGTTTAAATTCCATATCAATGCTTTGCTCTATTTTCCAATGTTCTACATTTTGCTGTACTCTTAGACTACCTTCCTCTCTATCAATGAACCCATCCTCCACAATAATTCTCAAAATCATTACCCAACAAGGCTGTCTTCTCAACCCTTCACTATGTTCCTTATACACTCATGACTCTGTGGTTAAATTCTGCTCTAATTCCTCTTACAGGTTTGGGATGAACCACTGTAATCGGCTGGATCTTAAACGATGATGAAATCGAGTACAGGAAGGAAATAAAGACCTTTTTTGGTAAAATGACATCACAACAACCTGTTCCTTAATATCAGCAAAACCAAGGGGCTGGTAATTGAGCAGGAAGCGGGTAGACTATCAACTTCAGTCTGTATCAATGATGCTGAAGTGGAGATGGTTAAGGACTTCGTTCCTAGGTGGAAATATCACCAATAGTTTTGTCCTGGATCAACCACATTGTTGCTACGGCCGTGAAAGAACACTGGGGCCTCTGCTTCCCCAGCTGGCTAAGGAACGTCAGCATGTCTCCAATGATTCTTACCATTTTCTACGGATGCACGATAGAAAGAAACCTATCGGGATGCCTCACAGCCTGGGTATGACAACTGCTTCTGGACACGAATGCAAGAAATTGCAGAGAGTCCATGATACAGTCGTCCTACCCTACACCTCCCTTATCCATCTATACTTCATGCTGCCTCAGGAAAGCAGCCTACAAAACCAAGGACCATTTGCTGCGTGATCATTCCCGCCTCCTGTTTGACGGAAGGGTACAAAAGCTTGATATCATGTACCACTAGATCCAAGGACAGCTTCTTCCCCACTGATATCAGGCACTTGGACAGACCTCTCATGTGCTAAGTATAATTTGCCAATCTTCCAATCTACTTTCATAGCCCTTGCATTGTTAATGTATTTTTTCTTTGTAGTTTTAACATTATATTCAACTCATTAACGTCTCCATTTAAACTTTATTTTGATTTTCTACTTATGTGAATAATTTCAAATTTGCCTGTAGAGTTACACCATCGACTTTCCGGTAACCCTGGTTCCAGAGCCTTAGATAGACACAAAATGCTGGAGTAACTCAGCGGGACAGGCAGCATCTCTAGACAGAAGGAATGGGTGACGTTTTGGGTTGAGAACTTCTTCCTAGTTCAGTACAACTCCGGTTCCAGAACCTTGCCAGATTATCCATTTTGCTGGACCAATATAGGTGACGTAATAATAATTCATCAATACACCTCTGACCCATTAATTATACCCCTCCCGAGTCTCTAAAGCTGGAAACCTAAATAATGAATTAACAATTAACGAAGAAGTAAATGATTAACTCTTTCAGGATGGAGGGACATGTCTCAAAAGATTGTGCGCCACATGCAATGCCCCCATAATTTTTGTCCGGATTCAGGAGATGCCAGGCCATCAATTGCCAGTAAATCGGTGGTGAACCTGTATTTGCCAACTTACTTACTGATCTATATGACTTTGCAAATACCAGACTGATTCCTGGGATGTCAGGACTTTCATATGAAGAAAGACTGGATAGACTCGGTTTGTACTCGCTAGAATTTAGAAGATTGAGGACGTACAAAATTCTTAAGGGGTTGGACAGGCTAGATGCAGGAAGATTGTTCCCGATGTTGGGGAAGTCCAGAACAAGCGGGACACAGTTTAAGGATAAGGGGGAAATCTTTTAGGACCGAGATGAGGAAAAAAATTTTCACACAGAGAGTGGTGAATCTCTGGAATTCTCTGCCACAGAAGGTAGTTGAGGCCAGTTCATTGGCTATATTTAAGAGGGAGTTAGATGTGGCCCTTGTGGGTAAAGGGATCAGGGGGTATGGAGAGAAGGCAGGTACAGGATACTGAGTTGGATGATCATATCGGTGCAGGCTCGAAGGGCCGAATGGCCTACTCCTGCACCTATTTTCTATGTTTCTATGCTTCTATGTTTCCAGCCACCTCACAACTTATGTTTCAGTCCTATGTTTGTAATATCAGTGTATCTGGCTGCAGTGCCCTCTGTTCCTTCATCTATGTCAGTTATATAGATTATAAATAGCTGAGGCCCTAGCACAAATCCATTTTGGCACTCCAATAGGTAGAGTTTACCGACCAGAAAATTACCCTTCACAACGTGTAAAAATCCAATGCCATCTTCGCCTACACAGAGGGTTGGCTCTGTGGAAGAACTTGAACGGGAGGAATCTCTCTGATGCAGTCCCACATGTAGCATATCCAGAGTAAATCTTGTTTAGTCGACTGTCGTTTTGTGAAAAGCTTTTTTGTTGTGTGCTATCCAGAAGAGAGCAGATTCAGTGGAATGACCGAACATGATTACAATGAGGCCATCCACAGTGTACAGACACAGGATAAAGGGAATAACATTTAGTGCAAGATAAAGTTCAGTAAAATCCAATTAAATATACTCCGAGGGTCTCCAATGAGATAGATGGTAGGTCAAACCTACTCCCTGGTTGGTGATAGGATGGTTCAGTTGCCTGATAGGAGCTGGGAAGAAACTGTCTATCCAACTGTAATATAAAAACCTAATGCAATAAAGTGGCTAAATAGGAACCAGATAATCAACGCTATCTTCTATTCAACTCCTTTTCTACCTCCAAATCCATGGCTATCATAGAAATACTCGCAAGAATTGCACATTGAACTGATTGTCAGTATTGGAGCAGCTGCTGAAAACACTAGTGTTGTGGTAAAATAATTTTGACAAAAGGTATCTTGCGATGCATAATTGCAGAGAAAATTCCAGCAACAATGAATTCACTGCTGATAGGGGAGATATATCTGTGAGAGGAGCAAAGCAGCAGTTTAAATTCTGAACTAAGCTTTTAAGCTTTCTTTTAGAATTTAGGAAACCTAGATCCTAAAGGACACAGCAGGAAACCTGAACAATTTCAGTTCTTGACCTGCACAGCAGTGAAATGTGATAAGGAAGTCTAAGTGTTTAAATATAATTAAATATAATTAGCAAATGCATTTTCCTGCATGACACCTTCAAAGGTAAAATAAAACATTGCTCCCACTGAATTTAATGCATTAATTGTGGTTTGGCCTTACATTCCCAATTCCTGAGCATTATCTTGAATTGTCCCTTTCAGATACAGTTAGGATTCGGTTTCCTGTTCTGGAATACAATACTTTATAATCCATTATAAAGTTTGATAATGGAATGTTTTAGGTAAATATAAATGCATAAGGAGTATTATTGCTTGAAATGCCCTTTCATTTAACGCCATTTAATTACAATTACATTTTCTGGCTGAAAGCCACAGTTGCAGTTTATTCTGCTTTCATTTGAATTTCTCTCAAAAATTGAATTTTACCCATCCTGCTGGGCATTACAAATCACACTCTCAATCTCTTTGGTGCATTCATAGAAGTACAGCAGTGCAAAGATTGCAAATGCAAATGTAATATCTCTGAAAAATAATATTACTGAACCCACTGAACTTATTAGGTATTCAATATTTGTAGAAGATGGCACTAATATGGTCAGTTAAAATTTATAGCAGTTGTGTGATAGATAAAATGTGCTGGATCAACGTACAAATCAGCCATAATTTAATTAAATGACAGAATGGGCTTGTGGCAATGTATGGTCTATCCCTCTTGCTCATTGTGGCTGGCTGGGTTGGGAGGCAGTTTTGGCAGTACAGCAATAGTAATGCAAGGACTGGCTCTCATCAGTCACAAGAACGGCAAAGACTGCAGCCTGGGATGTCTGCAATGAGAGAAAAGGGAACGTTCGGAAAGATAGTTACAGCTCATTTTAGTGAGTTCACTGAGGGGGAAAAAAACATCATGAAAGGAGTTACCAGTCAGCTGGGGTGATCAAAATACTGTGCAGATGTCTGCAAAATGTTTCAATTGTGAAATACAGTAATCAGCCTTGAACACCACCCATTCTGTTTTTGGGCATCTGCTATTCCAAATTAATCTGCTTTTGAAGATTTTAAAAAGTCCTTGCAAATACTGCAAATGCGGAAGAACAGAAAACTGGCCAGCCCGCCTCTGTGAAGGAAGAAACAGATTAAAGTTTCTCGTCTTTTTTATCAGAATATTGAAGTGATAGATAAGGCTGAGATTCCCTGGGTCACTGACTACATTACTGCAACAGTAGATGTACAGGGGATAAAATAGACAAATGTACAGTAACTTATAAACTGGCCCAGGATGATCTGTGGTGTCCCATCTAGTATTTGACTTTCACTCCAAATGACTAAAAAACAGGTTCTCCACCATTGTGTTGCTGACGGGCTTGTGGGGGGGGGGGGGGGGCTCTCTCTCTCTCTCTCTGGGTGCTGGGGGGGGCAATGGTAGAGTTGGAAAAACCTGAAGGTACTAAAGCTGCTGTAGAAACACAAACATAAACATAGTGGGTGGCACAATGGCGCAATGGTAGAGTTGCTGCCTGATAGCGCCAGGAACCCAGTGTTCAATCGTGTTGTCTTAAACGGAGTTTGTAGGTTCTTCCTGTGACTGCGTTGGTTTTCTCTGGGTTCCTCCCACACTGCAAAGACAGTTAGGTTTGTAGGTTAATTGACTTTATTAAGTTGTAAAATTGTCCCTAGTGTGTGTATATTAGTGTACTGGGTGATCACTGGACAGCGCAAACCAAAGATATTAGAGCGGAGCAAGATGGTCCACTCCTGCAAAATCCAATGGACTGACGTGTAGTACGCAACAGAGCGTAACTTCCGCCATTTCATTAAACCCGACCCAACTTCAGTAATCAGCATTGCGGGGGAACAGTTTATGTGTTTTTAAATGTTATAAATGTTTTTTTTAATTTTCTTTTTAAATGGCTCATGTCCTGTGTTTGAATTGATTTTTGTATTAAACTTGCTGTAATCAGCGTTGCAGGGGAACAGTTTATGTGTTTTTAAATGTTTTAAATGTTTTTTTTAATTTTCTTTTTAAATGGCTCATGTCCTACGTTTGAATTAATTTTTGTATTAAGCTTGCACTCTGTAATTCATCTAATCCCATTGTTCACAACTGCTTGTATGCACCCATAAAGGCAATTATATATATATATATAAAATATATATATATATAAAATATATATAAACACATATATATTTGTTATATAAATATGTGTGATACACACATATATATATATATGTGATATAGATGCATATAATTATATAACACACAAATATATATTTGTCTAGTTTCTTATATATAAACACATATATATTCATTATATATATATGATGCATATATATATATATATATATATATATACATACATACATATATATATATATATATATATATATATATATATATATATACTCTTGTTTCTTTCTTGTGATCTCTAATTATATGTTGAGCAACCTTTTTCTTTCTTTCTTTCATTCATTCATTCATTCAACCTATCTCTCTCTCTCTCCCTCTACGAAATCCTAATATTGTGAATAAAATATCAATGTACACAAAGGCTGGTGGGACAGGATCAAGCGTTTGGTTTAGTCCAGGGGTGGCAACCTTTTTTGCAAAGAGGCCAGGTGTCTAGCTGCAGTTCCCAGGTTGCCTGCGAGCCCCTGGTCTAGCTGCAGTTCCGCTGTCCGGTCCCAGCGGCTGCTCGCAGCCACCCGAACTACTAAGTGAGTTGCTGGCATGATCCCCTGACCCCCTCCTTCTCAACACTCCTGCCCTCCCCGCAACATTACCCCTGGAGGCCCAGACGTGCTGACCCGGGCCACTTTCCCCATGCGGTGTGGAAGGAACATAGGCACATTTTGAATTTTTATTGTGATTTATGGATTATGCACCAATCCACTCAATTTTAAATAATTCACCATCGAAATTCATAAACAAGGATAACACTTTTTATTTCTGTCATTCATGGTAAGATTTACATAGTTGACATTGTTTTGTGTGCGTGATATATAGGGTTGCAGTATTTCGAATATCAGCTAACCAATGACGGCAGTTCTTTGACAAGTACTCCGTAGTTTGGTGTAGGAGATCTTGTTGATGAGTATTCTGGTGACAAGTATTGACAGGTATTCCGTAGTTCAGCGTTGGAGATCTTGTTGAGTATTCTGTCGACATCTGAAATTACAGAAAATATCATATAGAATTAATTTATAAGAACAATCTTATTATAAGATTTACATAAGAATATCATATAGGATTAACATAAGAATATCATGTTGGATTAATTTATAAGAACAAATTTGATTATAACTAAATACCTGCAGAATGGATGACATATCACTTAAATGCAAAAAATATTTTCAGGGATGGGGAGAGACATGTATATGAAGACACATTTTTCCTCTAATATGTCAATTTATCTTAAATGTAGAAGAGTTTATTAAAATCTTCTTACACCAGCATGCATGCCTTACAACAAGAACAAAACCAAACGTGTACACCAGGTGCATAAATCCTTGTAGGAGGTGGGGCAGGTTGAGAGAGCAATTAATGAAGCAAATAGGATGCTGGACATTAACAGAGATTAATATAAAAGTTAAAAAAATGATGTCATATAATATAATACATTGTTGGGATCATAAGAATAGAATTGTATATGGTTATATGTTTTATGTATATGGTTACAGTCATCATACATTGGGAAGGAAATTAAGGCTTTAATGTGTGCTCCTCGTGGCATGTCGTTCGTTGTTCCCTTAGATATGGGAGCTGCACAAGTGCAACAGAGTCTAGATCAAAGATCATAGTCCCTTCTACGATCTTTGGTCTAGACGTTCAGCTGAATTTGTATGAGAGGCAGAAAGAAATGTCATTATTTAGCCCCCCCAATCTCTCCCACTTGATAGCTCAGATAGTTGCATCCTGGCAACGACTCGACTATCTGAGCTATAGGGAGAGATCGGGCAGGCTAAATAATATTTTCACTACACGACAGAAAGTAATACATTTTTTCTTCACCTTTTCGTTTTTCGTGGGTAACTTGCAGACAGGTCGGGTCGTCTACATTGGCGATTCGAGCAAATTATAGCGGAGAGGTATGCTCTGCTGCCATGTCAGAAGCCGGTTACGGGAATGTCACTGAAGATTACCCATCAGCTACTACAGCTTTTTAGCAGAGTGAACCATCTTGCTCCGCTCTATGATCTTTGGCGCGAACCCAGTGGGCTGAAGGGCCTGTTTCAGCGCTGTATCTCTAAAGTCTCAAGTCTAATTCCTTTTTCTTTTACCACATGTTCATTGCAAAGGATGGAGTACAAAGGGATGAGACCTTGTGTTGATTTCCATACTTAGTGAAGGATTTACTTGCACAGGAGATGATGAAGTGCAGATTCTCCAGATTGACTGGGGATGAATGATCGTTTCTTGAAGAAAGACTGCATACGTTTGGTATTTACTGGCAGCAGTTCAGAAGAATCAGAAACAATCTCAAGGAGACATGCAAAGGAATTCCGTTGGATTCAAAAGGGTTGTTCAGTTGGAGAGTCAAGAATTAATATGCATTGTCAGATGGATCAAGACTGAGATGAGTAGGAACCGATTTATTTGAAGGTTTGTAAATATTTGTGGCTTTCCATCCCAGAGGGCTGTGTATGCTCAGTTCCTTTGTATGCTCAAGGCAAAGGTCAATGTTTATTTGGAATAAGTGAATGGAGAGATCAAGTGGGAAAGTGGAGTTGGGATAAGGTTTGGTCATGTCCAAATTGAACGGTGAAGCAAGCTTTAAAAAAAGCAAGAAACAGAAGCAGGAGTAGACTCTTCCATCTTTCTTGTCGCCAAGAGGATTGGGTGGTAGGACGTGTCTATAAATACAAGGCCTTTGACAAGGTACCACATGGTAGACTAGTCTGTAAATTTACAGGGCTGGGCTGGTACAGTGGTGCAGCGGTAGAGTTGCTGCCTTACAGCACCAGAGACTCGGGTTCGATCTGGACTACGGGTGCTCTCTCTCTGTATTGAATTTGTACGTTCTCCCTGTGATGCATCGGTTTACTCCATGTGCTCAGGTTTCCTCCTACATTCTAAAGACGTACAGATTTGTAGGATACTTGGCTTCGGTGAAATTGTAAATTGTCCCTAGTGTGTAAGATAGTGCCAGTGTACTGGGTGATCGCTGGTCAGCGTAGACTCAGTGGGCCGAAGGACTTGTTTCCGCGCTGTATCTCTATAGTCTGAAGTAAAGTTTAAATTATATGGGATCCAGGGAGAGCTTGCCAATTAAGAACAAAATCTGCTTGAAGGTAGAAGACAGACGCTAGACAGAAGATGGTTAAATCGCGTGGAATCCGATGTGAAATCTTATAGTTAACCAGAAAGAGGAAGAATACAGCAAAGATGGCATTCAAGCTGAATATCTAAACAATTTGCACATGCATTTATGCATCAGGAGCTTGAATATAGGGATGGTGGTGGTGGGGGGAAGGGAGGGGGGAGAGGTTGAACTCTAAGGCAGGGAACTCTAAAGGAAAAATGTTCAGCAGCCAGGGCAGGCTGAAGAGTTATGCAGCTACTAACTTTCCAGGGTATAAGATGGAACACACATCCTTCCACTAGTGGGAGAGTCTAAGACCAGAGCCCATAGCCGCAGAAGACAAGGACATACCTGGGAAAGAAGATGGGAAGGAATTTCTATTGTCACAGGGTGGTGAATCTGTGGACATTGCCACAGACCGCTATGGAGGCCACGCAATGGATATTTTTCAGGCGAAGATTGCCAGATTCTTGATTAGTAAGGGTGTCAGGGGTTACAGGGGTTATGGGGCGAAGGCAGGAGATTGGGATTGAGAGGGAAAGATAGATCAGCCATGATTGAATGGCGGAGTAGACTTGATGTACTGAATGGCCTTATTCTGCTCCTCGAAATTATGAACTTATGAACCTATGTTGCAGAGGGAACAGGTGAGGAATTTCATGGCCCATGGTGTACAAGGAGACTGGTGTGTGCACATATCCAAATATTCCATATATTGGAAAACCTTCCAGAAATCATATGATGCCAAGGATGATGAAAAGCTCTGTAACATTCTGCAGAGTGATCGACAGTCGGAAGCCACCCGTTATATCTCTCCATAATGCAGCATCTACTGTCATCACTGTGTCGACCATGGGTTTGACAACTCAGACAACTGCTTTCAAAAATCTGACTGCACTGTGGAGTTCTGTAGCAGTCCAGCAATCTGTAATACAACCAATTGATAAGGATGTCCAAGGAAAATGAAAGGGGTTTTGTGGAGCACAAAACATCTCCCGTTTTTAGTGTGACATGATTTGTGTTTCAACCCCTCACCAGTGCAGGCTACTGCAGCCCAAGTCTCAGTAATGCTGTTAAAGACGAGTCCTGTAGACTAAGGCCTAAGTAGAGTCTGAGGAAAGGTCCTAACACGTAACATCACCTATCCATTTTCTCCAGAGATGCTGCCTGACCCACAGAGTTACTCCATCACTTTGTGTCTATCTGTAGGCCTAGGCTTGTTCTAAGTCATCGGCACGTTCTTCTGTTTTTTTCAGTTGACATCAAGTATCTCACACTTCCCCACACTGATAACATTACCTGGAACAAGCAAATGTGCACAGATCGCAGGAAATACACATGTATGATCGGTATCATATAACGACTGGAATTATAACATTGAGTGGATTGAAAACCCTTTCAGATTATGAGTTCCCCAGGGAGATTGGTGGATGCTGCGATAGCCACACATTTAGTTAATAAGAAATAAATAATTGCATGGAAGTAGAAAGGTCATTCCCACACCTGGAAGATATATCATAGTTTTGCATCTGCAAATGGTGCTGAGTTGAATTAAAAATATCGAAAAGATTTGCTCATCCTCTTATTATTTTGCAGACTAACATTACAAATAATATAATGGTTTTGTTAGCAATATCATATGTATTTTCTATAGCATCACTGTAAAGAATGCAAAGTCAAGACTTGTTTTCCAACATAACAACACTGTTATGACCATGGCTTGATCTTAATTTCATTTATACTGTGGAAACTGTCATATGGGGATAAGAAATGAACAAGTCAGCACTACGTCTTCAGATTTGAATCTTTCACTGGGATTAATCTCTGAGATGCTGTAGATTAGATGAACATCTTCCTTGAAGGAGATAACAATTATGCAAATCACATTTCTATTTATGTCAGGAAGACCTTGTGGAATTTTAACCAGGGCCTTGGTGGGGAAACTGTCACTGGTTTCCTGACTACGTAAATCAATTCGCAACTGCTGGAAGGACAAAGGCTCTCAAGGTAAATGAAGAGATGTCCTTTGATGGAGAGGAAAGTCACAGTCTCTCCTATCCCCTTCCCATCCTTCCACAATCTCCTCCTCATCAACCTGTTTGGAAACCAGCAGGAATGCTGCTTGTCTGCTGTCAGCAACCACTGTGTACTAATTTCCTGCTTCGTTCCGGTAGGAAACAGACCTGTTGCATTTAAATTTGCCCCAGCAATCTTGATTGATCTAACCCACCTCCCCTTTTAGTCTCTCGGATAGAAAATTAATTCCTCATGAAGGTTTTCTGCTAGAAAGCTGCTTCCCAGTTGGAATTTGCTCCTCCTTATCCTTATTATATTCCCAGTCCCAGCTAATTCATCATAAGGCCACCAAACAAACCTGTCACTAAAGTTGCAGAATTTGATTCGAGGTGAGAATACGTGGAGTAATAATGTCACTGCTGCAAAATATTTCTGCGGTTGGCATGAAGCCATTTCATTAATTAACAAAGTACGCTTCCTAAAGTAGTGCTCTGTGGGGAACAGGCTTCCATAGCAACAAGTGAATGTCACAGGACTCAAGACGTCTGAACACACAGAATATAACTGGAAAGGGAAGGGGGACATTTCAGCAGCTTTTCTTGAAATTGGTGCTGGATTTCCCACCTCACCTCTGTTGTATAGTTTCTCCTTGTAGTTAACTGGAAATTGCGAGGCAGTTTTGGGGGGAAGGGGGGGGGGGGGGGGGGATGTAAAGGGGTATTGTGTGTGGGCGGCAACAAGGGTTGTTCCCTCTGTGGCCATCAATGAGCCTGATGTATTTTTATTTTCCTTTTCATTATTTGTTATTTCTAGACCGGGAGTAACCGAATAGTAATGTTCACAAGTTTCTTCCTCCTGGTGATAAAGGGAATAAACAAAATGTTCTGTTGTTGCAGTGATCTTTCTGATTTATAGCAAACCACAATGGCATCTAAAATGATCATCAGTTCAGTTTAGTTTATTGTCACGAGGTACAGTGAAAAGCTTTTAGTTGCGTGCCAACCAGTCAGCAGAAAGACAATGCATGATTCCAATCATAGAAACATAGAAATTAGGTGCAGGAGTAGGCCATTCGGCCCTTCGAGCCTGCACCGCCATTCAATATGATCATGGCTGATCATCCAACTCAGTATCCCGTACCTGCCTTCTCTCCATACCCCCTAATCCCCTTAGCCACAAGGGCCACATCTAACTCCCTCTTAAATATAGCCAATGAACTGGCCTCAACTACCCTCTGTGGCAGAGAGTTCCAGAGATTCACCACTCTCTGTGTGAAAAATCGATTAATTTACTATGTATCAAATCTCTGCGAAGAAGTAAACTATTAGGACATGAAAACATGGTGGGGTTGTGTGGAGAGGGGAAGAGGGTATATCGTTGGTTAACCCCTTGTATCTTGGGATTGATTGAATCTGTCAATTTCTGCAAAGAGCTGAACTCTGATGGGTCCAGGCAGCTGCTCTTCCCCTAAAGAAGGTAAATTGACAGGGATTATTTTTGAGCTGCAGTGTTTAAAACTTTCCAGCAGGTGGCCCACGAGCAACATGAACTGAATCTGAGGTGTACATTGGCTGTCTGCACCAACAATCAGGTGATAGGAAAGAAAATAAATAAAACATAACTTACAAGATATAGCAAAGAAGTAGTTGTCACTTTTAAATATCATTGTCATTTGTGACTAAGGCAAACCAATCACAGACTAACCAACCAATCACGATAAATTACCCGAGTGTTTATTTCCAGCAGTTGAAAATGTGATAAAGATTTAATTAAAATGCTTTGTAGAAGAAAACATCTGGTTTGAATTCAGACAAATGAATGTTGCCCCAGCTACTCTAATGCAAGAATTTCAGTGATTTGCCTTTTGGATCTCTGCAGTCCAAGAAAGTGTATTTACAATGTGAAACTGAAACACAAACAAAGCAGTTATTTCATTCATTCATTGATTATCCAATTTGTTCTCGATATGTGGGTGGTGACAATGGGGGCTGTGAGGGTGGACTGGTTTTTACCAACTGTGGTTGTTTCCAGAATGCCTTTCTTAAGTAGAGAGACCAGAACTGTTCAAACTTACTAGAAATGTTTGAGCAAATCATTCTCTCATTATCTCATTAGTATTTGTTCAGAGTGATGTTCTGGATGAAGTGAATCATTTACTGCTAACAATGAAGATAATGTATTCTACACTTCATTGGTGCTAGTGTGCTTCACATGGAGTAGGTTACATTCATCGTAAATTGTTTGCCTTTGTACACTCCAGAGTGGTTCCAATTCGTCAATTTCAGATCAAAATAATATTTTTTTGTTATTTCTGCTATTCAAATGGTAAAGATTATTTCTGCATTCATTGACTGTCATACATTTGCTGAACTTCATGTGCTTTGTTTCTCAGCGCTGAGAATAAGCCGAGATAGCAAATGCAGTGATGAAAGATTGATTTACTTTTTGCAACGCCTCTGTGGACGATCAATGTAAAAGGTAAGCACAAGTCAAATCATTATCATAGGAATAATATTCCATGATACACAGCTTTATAAGAGTGTCTGATTTTCTTTTTGCAATGGTTTTCATTATTTTCTATCCCACCTTTGTCTGCAAATGTGACCAAGGAGACTTGTTTTGGTGATAAATTGTACATTTTGATATCCGACAAATGGTAAACTGTCAAAATGCTGCAAATGCAACAAAGATGCAGGTTGGCGTCAGGGGGATATTGTCCAGGTTTTGTGAACAAGGAAGGATGAAATGTAGGTGGAAAATGTGAGGCCATCCTCTTCGGTACATAGGGTGAAATATTTTTGAAAGACGTTGATTTTCAGCAAGACCTGGATGTCCTGGTACACTAATCACTGGACTGCACCATGATGGTACAGGAGGTTATTAGGAAGATGGTGTTTTCGCCATTATCACATGATGATTGCATGGTGTTGGTTTTAGATTATTTTTGAAATACAGCATGGAAACAGGCCCTTTGGTTCACTGAGTCCATGCTGACCAACAATTCCTGCACACTAACGTTTTCCTACACACACTAGGGACAATCAACAATTTTACCAAGTCAATTACCCTACAGATGTGCACGTCTTTGGTGTGTGGGAGGAATCCGAAGATCTCGGAGAAAACCCATGCAGGTCATGGGGAGAAATACAAACACCATACAGTCAGCACCCGTGGTCAGGAGTGAACTCGGGTCTCTGGCACTGCAAGGCAGCAAATTTACCGCTGTGAACGCGCCACCATGCCACCCTTGAGTTGCCTTGCCCCAGTGACAGGGTAAAATGTACTTTCACTGAAAGGTTTTCAGAAAATTCTGATATTGACAGACCATGAGATGTCCTGCTTGAACACCATCTCAAGGTTCCTGATTTCCCCATTGCCCCCACTGGCTGCTCTCAGCTCAAGCCTGCAGCAGTGAAAAATAGAAAAGTTGAACCAGCAGAACACATTCCAGTGAGATCCAGACATTTCACTCTCAGCTTCTATGATGGTAATGATTTTCCCGAATCACTGATATCCAATCTCTCCCATTTCCAACTAAATTACAGTTATCGCTCTGATGGGGTTGAAGTCAGGGCATAATGACATTGCTGATAAAAAATGTATGAGATTAAATTGGATGCTTTATAAAATAGAGACATTTAACAACTGAAATTTAGGATAGAAGCATAGTTCTATTCTGTTCCAGTCAATTCACAATATTAGCTGTTTTTTGGACAAGCAATATGTCTGATCTGTTGTTTGAGTGATAAAATGTTAATTGTTTTAAATTAAACATATTAATGTTTTGATTATTTCTCTATTCTCCATGCTTCTGTTCTCCATGAAAAGTATTAACAATAAAGCATTTTGCTATAATCAAAGATATAGTATGACAATTTATTGTAACACATCGGGGGACAGATTTTCTGCCCATTGACTACGAATGACCAATCAATTATGATAACCATTAACGCCTGTAAATGTCTGTTGGTAGTATTACTGCATGAATGCCGAATGAAATTGTATCAAATTCTTCTCTGCCATTTTGACTGGAGCAATTACCCATGTAATACAAGTGGATGTATCACCATGCCACAGAAAGAATGGGGCTAGACAATGTGCATGCTGCTTGTACAATTACATAGCTCAGATTAATTTGTATGTTAAAGTTAAGCACATTTATACTCGCCATGACACGGAACACCATTTGGGAATATTTAGGTTGTACTGTAATTTCAAGCACAGCATTCAGGATTCATTCAATATGATTTTAATTGTTGCAGAAACATTACATTACAATTATTTCCCAAGACCTTATGTCATTCACGTTGCCAGTGTATTAAAACCAATCCTGTGAGGTCCATTCTTTCCTGGCATTTGAATTATGGAGAAGTCAAGCAGTTTAAGCCCTTTTTCGGTTCATTCTCATTTCTCCACTAAACACATCCAAATTATCCTTCGAGAGTGGTTCTCTTTGATTGAATATTTCTCACTGATTTGAATATAATTTCCCTTCATCACAGAATAATGCAACAAGCAGGCATCCAACAAGAAAGCCCCTTTAAATTTGCTACAGGAATTAAATTAAAGCCTTTTTCTAAAATGCAGGAATGTTCTACAACATCACTTGCAATTTTGTTAAACAATTGAATGGCTGTGAAATACCATTGGAGCATGTTTTAATTAGATGTGTAGGAAAGAACTGCAGATGCTGGTTTAAATCAAAGGTAGACTCGGCCTGAAGAAGGGTCTCGACCCGAAACGTCACCCATTCTTTCTCTCCAGAGATGCTGCCTGTCCCGATGAGTTACTCCAGCATTTTGTGTCTATGTTTTAAATATAGTTTTACTTTGTACATTGATATCAATGAATTCTCAATGAATGTTACTTTAGAAAGGAGATGAGGAGAAATTTCTTTAGTCGGAGGCTGGTGAATCTGTGGAATTCTTTGCCACAAAGGGCTGTGGAGGCCAAGTCAATGGATATTTTTAGGCAGAGATTGACAGATTTGAGTAGTACGTGTGTCAGGGATTATGAGGAGAAGGCAGGAGAATGAGGTTAGGACGGAGAGATAGATCAACCATGATTGAATGGCGGAGTAGACTTGATGGGCCGAATGGCCTAACACTGCTCCTATCACATGAGCTTAATGCCACAGGCTGGAAGGTTAGCACCTTTGTAACAGCTGTTACACGTTTCTTATCTGTGCGACGATTCAGAGTGTAAAACCAGTGGTATTACACTCTTAAGGGGTTGGACAGGCTAAATGCAGGAAGATTGTTCCCGATGTTAGGGAAGTCCAGGACAAGGGGTCACAGCTTAAGGATAAACGGGAGGTCCTTTAAAACCGAGATGAGAAGAACTTTTTTCACGTTGGTGAATCTCTGGTCTGCCACAGACGGTGGTTGAGGCCAGTTCATTGGCTATATTTAAGAGGGAGTTAGATGTGGCCCTTGTGGCTAAGGGGATCAGGGGGTATGGAGAGAAGGCAGGTACTACTGAGTTGGATGATCCATGATCATATTGAAGTGCAGGCTCGAAGGGCCGAATGGCCTACTCCTGCACCTAATTTCTAGTTTCTATGGTAGCTCCATCCCTGGGACTCATCTTCCCTCAGTCTGCGTGTAATCAGGCAAACATGATCTTACCCGAAACTGCTCAATTGGGTGCAGTCTGAAGAAGACTCCCAACGTAAAATGTCACCTACCCATGTTCTCCAGAGATGCTGCTTAGCCTGCTGAGTTACTCCAGAACTTTGTGTTATTTTTTGTAAACCAGCATCTGCAGTTCCTTGTTTTTTATCAAGTGGGTCCAATGCTTATTGAAGGAACTATTTTTTATAGTTGGGTATAAACAGCGTTGGAGGCAACACTGATGTTTACTCTAAAGGCAAATTGAAACATTCAAGGTGGGAGGGGGGGTAAGTTGAGGCGTTTGTTTATGAGGCCTTTTTGCCCTTTGTTGAGTAATCTGCCCTACTATGCACATCTCTGCACCATGCCTTTTGCTTCCAGCTTGGCTCGTTCATGCGGCTGCCTGAGTTGTTGTCTTGCCCCATCACTTGTGGTGAGTTGATTCAACACTGTGCAATGTGCCTGCAATATGAAATTGAGGAGTGAATCTAAAAATTGCTTAAACCCTGCAGCGCTGGATTTGATGAGAGGTCCTGCAAGTAAACCAATTTTGAAACCATTTTGAGACAATTGCACCTAATTTTGTTTGGATCAGCAGCTAAAGATTGTAGACGATTGACTTGACATTTGATTCATGTTCCTCAATGGCAGATGCAATGGCAAGTTTACAATCTTTGGAAGTGTTTAACTGTTTCCACAAAACATAGAAACATAGAAAATAGGTGCAGGAGTAGGCCATTCGGCCCTTCGAGCCTGCACTGCCATTCAACATGATCATGGCTGATCATCCAACTCAGTATCCTGTACCTGCCTTCTCTCCATACCCCCTGATTCCTTTAGCCACAAGGGCCACATCTAACTCCCTCTTAAATCTAGCCGATGAACTGGCCTCAACTACATTCTATGGCAGAGAATTCCAGAGATTCACCACTCTCTGTGTGAAAAATGTTTTTCTCATCTCAGTCCCAAAAGATTTCCCCCTTATCCTTAAACTGTAACCCCTTGTTCTGGACTTCCCCAACATCGGGAACATTCTTCCTGCATCTAGCCTGTCCAACTCCTTAAGAATTTTGTAAGTTTCTATAAGATCCCCCCCCCACCAATCTTCTAAATTCTAGCGAGTACAAGCCGAGTCTATCCAGTCTTTCACCATATGATGTCCTGACATCCCAGGAATCAGTCTGGTGAACCTTCTCTGTACGTCTTGTATAAGAATGTCTTTCCTCAGATTAGGAGACCAAAAACTGTATGCAATACTCCAGGTACTCCAAGCTTTCTTTCATGTGAAACAGAGTTTGTAAAACATACAGATTTTGACTGCAGTCAGTCCAAAGGTTTGGTGGAATTCAGATGTGGCCTAGGTTTTTAGTTTATATATGAATCAGCGAAAAATCAAAACAATCCATCATATGCGACAATAGTCCTTCAGAGTCGGCAGATATTTCATTATATTGCTGAATCAGTACAAGGGGTCATTTTTGGTAGTGCATGGATAACTTTGTTAAAGGTTTTGGCTTTCCTTTTGGGAAATTGTTCTAAGTTGGATGTGGTTTGGAAGTTTGTTCCAGGTGCCTTTGGAAGAAATGGCTCTCTACCTTCTGTACAGCATTGAGTCCCACCCTCCTGTACATAAGGCAAGGATTATCTACGGAAGGCATTTCAAATGACCAGAGAGGTAGCACCAGCACTGTTTCTGCCAAGACCACTGACAGAATGGGTAAACCACCAGCAGCACCCCCTTCTAGGTCAACTTCTCTGGGATCAGTGAGATGGAATCAGTTTGAATGGAGATGAGAAGGAATTTATTTAGCCAGAGGGTGCTTGTATGCCCATCACTAGGCTCCTGAAAAGTGACACTCTAAACTCCATTGTGGTAAAGATTACTAGGAGGCCAGAGGAATCTATTCAAAGCTGGGTTTTTTTAGGCCACTTGCAGAGAGAGAGAGAGAGAGAGAGAGGGGTCGAGTGGGATGGTGGGAGAATAATGTTCTCATTGACTTGATAATCCAGGCAAAGACCTCTTAAAATGAAGGAGCATTTATCATGGCACTGGGAAAGTCGGATGTCTTTGGAAGCATGTGGAGGCCCAAAGGAAATGGTGGAAGGAGTGCACCACCTCCCTAACTACCCGCCCATCCTGCTCTTCAAACATTCTCTGCATTTGTGTAACAGTAACATCAGACACATCTACGCCCACAGAACTGGTGTGGAAGCAAATCATCCTTGACCCCAAATGACTCTTTAAGAAAAAAAACTTTGCTCCCAGCATTCTGTTGAAAACATTGTTATGCCACTTTCCACAGTTTTGCTTTAATTACAGTAAATGTCGCAATAACAGACCTGTGAACTTGTAGATGTAAACCTATGAAAATATTCAACTATTCTTTGTGATGTCCAGCTATAAATCACTGCCCTTTAGTTATTTGTTGATAGTTGCCCAATCCAAGGCATTATCAGTCTTGGTTTGTTGTGACATTTTCGTGTAAAATGGCCTAGCGATCAAATGTCTTTCTCAGCTGGAGCTATCAAGAGTCATTAAGATACAATTATCTCTGTTGTGAAATAGAGCTCAGAGTGGATATCATTTGTCTTCATCTTCATCACTTTAACATTTTTGAGTCAAATATTTTTAAATGTGTTCTCGCATTGTACATTCCTTTGCTGGAAAATTATACTAATTATCAGCCATATTTCTTGTTTGCTGCCTCACTATGCATGCGGTAACTGCAGTCCAATCAAGAAAGTGAAACGATTGTTTAAAGTGGTGACAGTCTCAAAGCTGAAAGCTCACAGATATTGTGACATTGACACTATATTACACACCTCTGCCAGCAAACACAACCATATATGAAATTAGGATATATCAATGCTTATTTTTCTTACACACTTGATGTCTACAATATTAAAGAGACCCTCAAATGTGGGAAGAGGTGCCGTCATTCTATCTGTGCCAATGCTTTTTCTTAAGTTAACCAGATAACCATGTGACTGAGAGAAAGACTCATCGAAGGCTGTCCACATCGCAATGTGTCTAATTTTAAGTCACACTTATGGCAAAAAACAGAAGGCAGATTATTATCTGAATGGTGTCAAGTTGGGAAAAGGGGAAGTACAACAGGATCTGGGCGTCCTTGTTCATCAGTCACTGAAAGTAAGCATGCAGGTACAGCAGGCAGTGAAGAAAGCTAATGGCATGTTGGCCTTCATAACAAGAGGAGTTGAGTATAGGAACAAAGAGGTCCTTCTGCAGTTGTACAGGGCCCTAGTGAGTCCACACCTGGAGTATTGTGTGCAGTTTTGGTCTCCAAATTTGAGGAAGGACATTCTTGCTATTGAGGGAGTGCAGCGTAGCTTCACGAGTTTAATTCCCCGGATGGCGGGACTGTCATATGTTGATGTTAATATTGACCAAATTAAAGACACTATAAAATGGAGAATCCCTACATTTGTCAGAATTGCTTAACCTTTGTCAGTAGAAAATTACAGGCTGTGGATGGCGCCGACCAATCTGAGCCTCAGATTGATATGCAGGATGGTGAAAGATCCAGGTGTTTTCCTTATTTCCTCTTAATTAATGATATGTATTAAAACTCTGTAAATAAATTTAAATGCATTGATATGATTGGATTGCTGCAAAGGCATTGTAAATAATATAAATACTGTTGCAAGACAGTTATCCTGCTGTTTGTTGATTGGCCAAGGTGTTAAGTCCTGCCAGATTTGTTTTCCGTTCCAGAGTAAATGTTGCATTATTCAGTTAGTTGGCTTCCTTCCTGAAGCTTCTTCAAGAAACATGGTATGGGAGACTGTAATTTGTTTGGGGAACTGTCAATAATGTATTGATGTAATTAATATGATTGATTGGACTGTAAAGAGACCACCCCTATGTAGTTCGGCCCCTCAAGTTTCATGGACCTATAAAAGGTAGCCCCATTTTAGATTGGTGTCGATCTTCTGGAAGGGTGCTTGGGACTGCGTGATCTTTAGGGCAGTGTCTGCTTGCATGAGGCTGAAGGGCTTGGCCAGGCAGAGACAAGGATCGAACCTGTAGTAGTTTAGGTATCGTTTAGGGGAATTTGCTGTTCATTCTAAAAGTAAAGTTTAGTTGGTCCAGTGCTTGAGTCAGTGTTTTTTTACTGAACTAGACTAGGGGGGTTAACATGTGGAAAATTTGCCTTGTTTTTCCCTCCAGTCGAAGTCCAGGTGGAAGAGGAGCTGGGGCTTAATGGGCCTGTCACACTTAGGCGATTTTTTAGGCGACTGCTGTCAACTGTCAACTTGCCGGCAGTCGCCTGAAAAAACGGCAGCTGGAACGGCGACTGTCAGAGTGGAACACACACACACACACACACACACACACACACACACACACACACACACACACACACACACACACACACACACACACACACACACACACACACACACACACACACACACACACACACACACACACACACACACACACACACACACTGCTTCCTTCACCAGCCCATTATGCAGGCGGGGGACAGGGCAAGCGGGGGGAGTGCTGTCTGAGTGAAATTCACACGGTGCAAAGCCAATGTGATACAGACAGGAAGGTTGGCGCTGTAATTAAGACGGCTAAATCACTGTGTACGATAAGTCCTTTAAAAGACGGGGGGGGGGGAGACGGGGAGAAGGAGTGGAGATAACTTTTAAGAATCCAGAGATACACGGCTGTGAAGCTCGGCGGACATTTAGCTTTACCAGTTGGTTATCCTTGGTTTTGAAAACTACTGCTAACGTTTTTATTTCCCAATGAGCTAATGAAATTCACCGGTCTGCTCCGGCTACAACCTACGAGAACCTTTGACCTCCTGGCAACCTACTGGGACCTCCTGGCGACCCACCTACGGCACGAGAAATCTCGCTACTCTTCATGGCGGCTTCATTCTAGTCGCCGATAATGTTTCAACATGTTGAAAAATTCGCGGTGACCATAATGAAGCCGCGGGAACTCTTTACGACCATGAAGGCGGCTCCCCGGCAACCACCCGCGAACATGTGGCGACCATGTGATGACTGCATAGTCTCCTGCAGTCGCCTAAAACGTGGGACAAGCCAATAAGTACGCCCCCTGTAAATTCTTTCACTTTCCTTAGGAAGTTGGAAAGGACAGAAAAATACCTGTGGATATTGTTAGGCAAATTTTGGCCACCTCTATACCCGACTCCATGGAGTGCAGTAGATTGTGTCCCTAGACCCTGTAAAAATGTAAGCAATTTGCCAATTTAGTTCTGCCAACCAATTCACACGACTGTGCAACCCGCACTGATGGCACTGTTCACTGGCTCCTTGCCTCAGCACAAAATCCACCAGAGTCAGTGCTCAGCTCTAAAAGTTAGCCTGCATAACGTAAAGAGGAGACACTCTGGTAGCAACAGCTGCTGGCCTATGTGTGGGAGCTCATTCTGACTTGGAAAGGATGAATCAATCATGTGCCATTGGGGAGAGTGAGTTTTAAAGATTTTTAGCCATTACACTGGCAGCCTCAGAGGAGGAAGTCTACACAAATATGGATGTAAAGTTCCCTACAGAAAGTGAGAAGATAACTCAAGTGGTTGGATCACACTTGGACTATTGTATGCAGTTCTGGTCGCCCCACAAAAGGAAGGATGCGTGGGAAGGAACTGCAGGTGCTGGTTTACACTGAAGACTGTCACAAAAAGCTGGAGTAACTCAGCAGGTCAAGCAGCACCACTGGCGAAAAGGACTAGGTGAAGTTTCGGGCCAAGAACCTTTCTGAAGCTGAGTTCTGACCCGCTGAGTTACTACAGTAGTTTATGTCTATTATAGGAAGGATGGGGTTGTGCTGGAGCGAGTAAACCTGGGTTGTTGTCTGGAATGGAGGGCTGTAGTAATATGGAAAAATTGGATAGGCTGGGTTTGTTGTTCTCTAGAACAAAGGAATCTGAGGGGGTTTCCTGACAAAGGTATATGCATAATTTTATGAGGCATAGATAGAAAAGATAGTTGGAATATTTTCCCCATGGTAGGGGTATAAAGAACAAGAGTGTATAGGTTGACATTGATAGGAAGGAGTTTAAGGGGAAAGTTATTTTTTACACAAAGTGTATTGATATCTGGAACTCTCTGCAGAGGAGATGATGGAATTCAGTACAAATACTACGTTTAAGAGGCATTTAGACAGGCCAACACATGTACAAGGCATAGAAGGATGTGAGACTACTGTGTGCAAATAGGAAAATAGACTGAGAAAAAGGTTAGCACAAGGGATCTGTTTGTGTACTGTACAACTCTATGACTATGGTCAGCTGGTTACAATGGATGTGAGTAGGAAGGAATTGCAGATGCTGATTTAAACCAAAGATAGACACAAAATGCTGGAGTAACTCAGCAGGACAGGCAGCATGTCTGGAGAGAAGGAATGGGTGACGTTTCAGGCCTGAAGAATGGTCTTGACACAGTTCCTTCTCTCCAGAGATGCTGCCTGTCCCTCGGAGTTACTCCGGCATTTTGTGTCTACAATGGAAGTGAATTGGCTTGGAGGACAAAGTTAAGGGTCAAGTCCAAAGAATTGGATGGCAGTGCTGCAAGAGGTATAATGGTCTTAGATAACCAGTCAAGCTCAACGAATGCATCATCTCATTGCCATTTCCTGTATTTGTATTATGAGACGACATACTTCTCAATGCACCAAGCTCCTATCATTCATTGTCCCATAGCCTGCTTGCTGGACTTGTCCTTGACATTTATTTCTTGCTCTTAATTCTCACACTCAGTACCTTCAAGTCTGATATTGTCACCTCATTTCTGCATAAACTATTATTTATCCAATTTTGGAAAGTATCAGGTGAGCTATTCACCGACGTGGTCTCCAGGATGAGAAGGTGCTTAATCTCAGGCAGCAACAACTAAAACAGGCGGCGTCAGTCCCATGAAGGGGACTGTGCTTGCTATAACAGGAGTTGCCATATCACTGAAGCTGTAACCTGCCACAATGACAGTATTCTTAATCTAAATCTGTTTCCTTCCTCTGACCATGCTAGAAACAGTTAAGAAGCAACCTCATTGCTGTGAGACTGGAATTGGACTTAAAAACGGACTAACCAAGCATCCATGCCTGAACGCGGAGACATGGTGGCACAGTGGTAGTATTGCTGCCTTACAATGCCAATGATGCTGCCTTACAGCGCCAGAGACCCAGGTTTGATCCTGACTACGGGTGTGGTCTGTACAGAGCTTGTCCGTTCTCCCATTGATCGCATGAGGTTTCTCCGTGAACTTCAGTTTCCTCCCACACTCCAAAGATGTACAGGTTTGTCGGCTAATTGGCTTGGTATATATGTAAAATTATGTATAGGATAGTGTAGTGTGTGGGGATTGCAGGTTGGTGCGGACACTGTGGGCCGAAGGGCCTGTTTCCGTGCTGCATCTCTAAACTAACCGAAACTCAAGTCGGAACTGAATTAGGTACGGATGTTGTAAGCATGTAGCGCCTGCTCTCTTCCTTATCCATCGCACTAGCCCTATTCCAATGTATTTTTTATTCATCAAGAACTGAGAACCTAATTGATGAGTGGATGGTTGGAGAAAAACAACACATCGCTGAAGACGAGGACACAATCAATTTATCATTTTACTCCAGAGTGTAAAATTTAAAGGATGGTCATGTAACATTGGTGAAGGGTGACCTGATGGGCTGGAAAGCAAATCCCAGGAGGATCTCGTTGGAGGGCAGCATTACACATGGGCCTCGCTGGAAAGGAGTGGTCCGGATAACAGTAACAGTCTGATGAGTGTGCATGATGCAATGCTTATCATAAGAGATAGGAGCAGAATTAGGCCATTCGGCCCATCAATTCTACTCCACCATTTAATCATGGTGGTCTATCTTTCCCTCCTAACCCCATTCTCTTGCCTTCTCCCCATAACCCCTGACACTCGTACTAATCAAGAATCTATCTATCTCTGCCTTAAAAATATTCAATGACGGCCTCCACAGCCTTCTGTGGCAAAGAATTCCACAGATTCACCACCTCTGACTAAAGAAATTCCTCCTCATCTCCTTCTTAAAGGGACATCCTTTAATTCTGAGGCTATGACCTCTAGCCCTAGACTCTTCTACTAGTGGAAACATCCTCTCCACATCCACTCTATCTAAGCCTTTCACTATTCTGTACGTTTCCAATTAGGTCCCCCTTATTCTTCTAAACTCCAGCAAATACAGGCCCAGTGGCATCAAATGCTCAGCATAGGTTAACCCACTTATTCCAGGGATCATTCTTGTATACCACCTCTGGACCCTCTCCAGAGCCAGCGCATCCTTCCTCGGATATCGGTCACTTAGTGTTATGGGAGGCCTGCAAAAGTGTTATGGGAGGCCTGCAAAATTCTCCTCTTAGCTGACAGAAAATAGCTTGTCAATTTACAATGCTGTCATGCATTTACAGTATATGTTGACACATTACATTACATTCTGAACCAAAATGAATATTGCCATCTGGGCAATCGGTATTATACGATGACTATTTTTTTATCAATACACTTGATAGATACCATTATCTAGCACTGTGGGAAAATAGATATTTAAACATCGGAAAATACTTTATTCCAAATACATGCAGTAAATGCATGTCTGCCTCTGCAGCCATTGCACCATTAATATACTATTGTCGCTTAATATATATCATCGCCACTCATATTTTCTCCTTAATGCATTTGAGAGGCTATTGTGCAGCTCAGCTCCTTAGGACCAAAGACTGCGGTCCTTCCTTACGCAGTCCTTGAGGTAGCTGCACTAAACTTCACTGCATCCATCAGTGCACACTCTTGCAGCTTGGACTGTGGTGGTTGGTAGCGTTTGCTTGCAGACATCTCCTTTTACAAGAAAATTAACAAATTTGAGACATGGAAAGCACGAGATGTAGATAATGTAGATGGAGGTGATGGCTCACCCAAAGGCAGTGGCTCCAACTCAATGCAGCCATGGGTTTTTAGTCCAGAAGATGTACTGAAGGTCTGAAATTGGGTGTAAATCCACAACCTCACAGCACAGATGAGAATGTTACGAACCAAGATATGACAATATTGCATGATTTCAAGAAGAGATGATTAATTATTGTAAAATAGCATGAGAACTGTAAATTTATTCTTTTTAATTATTATCATGAGGCCGTTCCACATTTGACATTTTGCAACAATTTACCAGCAGCATGAAATTAGTTTGAAGCTTTAATTACTATTTAGTCATAGAATCATTAGATATGCTCTCATAGGCTGCATGACATTAGGAGAAAATGGTTCTCATGCCATCAGAAGAGAGGACAGAGACAGGAAGTATTCGTACTTTCCAAAATGATCACATGTTTCCAGCATTTATGGGTGTTTTTATTTTTATATTTCAGTCATGGTCCAGGGGTCAATGTGATTATTCTGACAGCAGTTAACCAAACAAACCCAAAGCATTGGGGAATTTTATGACAATGGATTTAACAAAAGAAATGATGTGAATTTTCAAGTGCTCTAGTTTAATAACAGTGTATGGCCTTGGTGAAATGATGTTGGAGGGACTTAATAAAATGAAAAGGAATCAAAGAAACATCTGAAGTGAAATCTACAGAAGTTAGTTGGCAATTGAGGGGAGAGAAGTATAATCTGAAGATTTTTTTTGAGAGTTGTGTTGAATTGAAAGAAAGAACCATTCCTTTAGAAGATCGTTGAATATGAAAATTTGTGGGAAACTAAATTTGATAGAGGGCGTGGGAAGTGCATTCAGCAACTAACCTTGGGAGGCTGCTTCTGATTTCAGCAGTCTATTCTCTAGCATTTGCATTAACTGCAATGGGTTAGCAAGTTTCAGGAGGGAACCATGTTTAGTTTAATTTGAGATACAGCATGGAAACAGGCCCTTAGTCCTACCAAGTACACTCACAACATTGATCACCCGTTCACACTAGTTCCATATTATCTCACTTTCTCATCCGCTCCCTATACATATGGGGGCAATTTACAAAGGCCAATTAACATATAAACCCTCACGTCTATGGGAAGTGGATGAAATTCATGCGGTCACAGCAAGAATGCGCAACCTCCACATAGATGGCAACTGAGGTCAGGAATGAAGCCACGTCTCTGGCATCATGAGGCAGCAGCTCTACCAGCTGCGCCACTGCGTTGCACTATTATGGACATCAAATACCACATAAAGCTACTTGCAAAGAAGATGTTTTGTCCTTGTGGAGTGATCTACATTACACAGAACGCCTACAGCACAGGAACAGATTCTTTGGCCCACAATGACTGTGCAAAACACAATGCCCCAAGTTAAACTAATCTCCTCTCCCTTTACATGATCCATATCTCTCCACTCCCTGCGTATCCACGTGCCAATCTAAAAGACAACTTAAATTCCAACACTTGTATCTGCCTCCACCACCACCACACCTGGCAGCATGTTCCAGGCACTCACCAATCTCTCAAAAAAAACTTGCTCAACACATCTCCTTCAAACTGTGGAAAACCTGTGGAAGAAATGGACAGAAAACATTTTGCCACTTGTTCGGATTGATCGATCAGTCTGAATGAATAAGGGTCCTGTCTGAAACATCGTCTATCCATTCCTTCCACATTTGCTGCCAATCTACCTTTGGCAGTAGCATTTATCCATGGTAGCATTGATAGAAGCGACAGTCGTATGGGGCTGGTGGCGACAAATCCCCACCTTCACACCATGAACATCTCCAATGTGTGTATGGCAGCAGATAAATGTACACTACCAGTGGCAGACTGGCCGGGGTGTCAGCTTGCCCGATGGCAAGTGGGCCCCTGATGAAGTGGGGCCCCTTTGTCTCCTGGCAACCAATATTTTTAGACCCAGTCCGCTACTGTACACTACCACAATATGCGGACCCGTTACGAACATTCTGCGAGTTTGAATCAAGGGGAAAACTCGGGAGAATTCGTGAATAACTCTGGAAAATTTGTGAATAACTCGGGAAAGTGGGACAGGCCCTTTAGGCTGCAATACAGGTCTTCATGTGCACCATAAATCGGCATGCAACAATCAGAACTAAAAGCTCTTGCAACCAATTGATTAGATTGATGCTCTGCAATCCTAGTGAGGAATGATGGCTGACAGGAGGAGGTGGCTTCAGGAACATGCTCACTGATAGCAGATCCTGTTAAAATACCAGAGAAGTGGCTGAAACATGACAGTCCTTATCCCTTTCCTATAACTACCTAGAAATGCACTGTTTTGGTCGCTATCTTCAAAAGTATTCTTGTTCTGACACTTAGCCAGCTACATTTGTCAAGAGTACATTCTGTACTGTCCCTTCCCTAGTCAGACTATACGTCCTGGCTCAAAATGCTTTCCTGCACTTTAAAAATTCCACTTTCTCTAAATCTTTCACACCAAAGTAATTCTAGTTATCATTATGGAAGTTGGAATCTCACCTAAATTAATGGTTTTGCTCTTATATCCCTCTACGATTTGTCTACATTTTTGCTCTTTACCTCATGCTGAGAAACCACGTACAACTAGAAGTGTCAAAATAAATGACCCATCTTCCTTCTTCCAGACTTCCCAACCGTCAAAGAAACCAACGTATGGCCAAGTTGATGCAATTCATGTGACACCAAAATCTAGCTGAAACCTCTGGATCAGCAAGATCTACAGAAGCTGACTTGACAATGTCCCACCAGATCTAGTGAAGACCGGTGCGCAATTAGCAGCACCCATGGCTAATCTGTTCCAGTAGAGGTACAATGCATGCATGTATCTGCTTGATAATGTGCGGAGTTGCCCAAGTGCATCCTAATCACGGAAAGCTTTTAAATCCAAACTAGTTTACCACAGCCTTCAGTATATTTGTGACGATAACAGCATTGACAGTGCTATCGGGGGCATTTAATCATTGATTCTCATCATCAACAGCACCGGTCAACTCCAAACATCACAGCTTTGGTCAAAACCTCGTCACAGTATTGATCCAAACATTAATGAATGGATTGATTTCTAGAAGTGAGGTGAGAGTGGCCGCCCTTAATATCAAGGCAGCGTTTGAGTGAGAGTGGCATCATGGCACCTGGTAAAACTGAAGTTAATGTCAGTGGTGCAAGTTATATCTTGTTCAAAGCAAGATAATTATGGTTGACAGAATTCAATCATCCCAGCCGCAGGGCATCACCACAGGAGTTCTCCAGGGCAGGACTCAATCTCCAACCATCTTCAGCTGTTTCATCTGCGACCTTCCTTCCATCATTTAGGTTAGAAGTGGCGATGTCCAACCAACATTGATCAATGTTCAATTCCATTCACAGCTCTGGATCAATTGAAGCAGTCGATACCAGCAGGGTATAAGACTCAGATAACATTCAGGTATAGGCTGATAAAGCAACAAGTAAAGTCTATTCTGCAAATGTTCCAGCAATGACCATCTCCAACAAGAGTAAGTCAAAACACCTAGCTATGACTAGCTAGGCCGAATCTGTAGAATTCATTGCCACAGAAGGCGGTGGAAGCTGTTAATGGATATTTGTAAGGCAGGGATAGATCGATTCTTGATTAGTACGGGTGTCAGGGGTTATGGGGAGAAGGCAAGAAAATTGGGTTAGGAGGAAGAAATAGATTAGCCATGATTGAATGGCAGAGTAGAATTGATGGGTCGAATGGACTAATTCTGCTCCTATCACTTATGACCTTATGACATTCAATTAATTTACCAATATCTAGGCCTCCAACATCAACATGCTAGAGGTCACCACTGAGCAGAAACTGAACAGAACCAGCCATATTAATATTGTGGCTACAAGAGCAGGTCAGAGGCAGGGTCTTCAGGTGTTGTGGCAGATTCCACATTGTGCTGTACAGCTATCTTAACCATTGTCATACTGCAACTTCCACAGTGTCACTACAATACATTACAATACAATAATATTTTATTAGCCAAGTATCTTTTGTGACATACGAGGAATTTAATTTGCCGTGTCAGTCATACAAATAAAAAGCAACAGAACACATAAAATACATTTTAACATAAACATCCACCACAGTGACTCCTCCAAATTCCTCACTGTGATGGAAGGTGGAAAAAAAGTTAAATCTCTTCCCTTTTGGGGGCTTCGAGCCTTCCGTTAATGGGATGATCTTACTCCTATAGTTGGCGGTTGGGGCCTTCGCATAGGGGCGATCCAGCTCCTGCATCAGGGGGGAAATTTCAGTCATTCACCGACAGTCTGCCGAGTATGCCAATGCGGTTGCACTGTCTCGTCTACCGACTGGACCCAACCTGACATTCGATAAAGAGGAGGCAATTATGGAAATTGAGATGGACGTGTGAATGTGCTCAACATGCGGGTCATCGCCGATTTCCCCGTCTCCGCAAGGACGGTCGCCAACTATACGAGCACAGACCCCATTTTGTCGAAGGTACGACATTTAGTCACTCAGGGGTGGCCGAACAGTCCTAAGCTGGACAAGGAATTCCGCTCATTCCTGAATGCGCAAACGGAAATCTCCTCAAAGGATGGCATTCTGCTCCGCGATGGTCGAGTGATCATTCCGACGGAACTGCGATCGCTAATTCTGAAAATGTTGCACAAGACACACATTGGAATTGTGCGAATAAAGGCGCTCGCCCACATGCATGTGTGGTGGCCGAATAATGAGACTGATATAGCCGACCACTGCAAGGACTGACTGCACACCATGAAATAGCGCCATTCCTGGAGTACATGTCGCTGGTTATCATGGATGCCCATTCGAAATGGCCACATGTTATCCAAATGAATAAGTATCCAACCACTGAAACAACCACTTCTGCGCTCGACAATTTGTTCGCCATTTGGGGATTGCCCTTAACAATCGTAAGCGACAACGGACCCCAATTTGCCTCGCAAATGTTCGGTGACTGGTGCAAACAACACTTAATCGTGCATCTGACATCAGCACCGTTTCATCCACCCTCAAATGGTGAGGCAGAGCGGCTCGGCGGCGTTTTCAACCAGGCCATGAAACGTGCTGTAGGAATCGAAAAGAAATGGAAACGATTGGCATTGCGTGATTTCTTACAGCAATATCGAACCGTTCCAAACTGCACTACTGGTCGAACTCCAGCAGAGATGATGCTTGGACGTCAAGTGCGCTCTTCCCTATCAGTTTTAAACCCAACCTGTAACCCTTATATGGCGCGCACACAGCCAATGAAGTCGAACAAGTCCAAATTCGACATTGGCGACTACATATGTTACCACAATTATAAGGCCAAGGAAAGCAAATGGTGAGCTGGCAGGATCGTGGCTCACATTGGAACCAAAATGTACACTGTCCAAGACAAGATGGCCAATGCAAATGGCATGATGACCAATTAAAAAGCCGCGTTCCTCCAGTGAAGACTGCACAGAACCTGACCAAAACCAAGCAGTCGGACATCCCGGTGCCGAATCGTGTGGGTACTGGAGTGCCTGACTTTGACGAAATTCCGCCAGACGAACTCCCCGCCGATCTGTCTGTGGTCCTTCATTGATCGAGACGTTGCAATCATGGTATTCCCCCAAGATGAATAGAGATGTTCAAACTGGAAAGGGGGAGTGTGATGTTTGGTGGACTGTGTGGGTTGGGAAGACCGTTGCTCCTCCCGTGCAGCAGGTGGCGCTGCACAGGACAAAGGGAGATGTCTTGTATATAGTTTATCCTGGCTGTGTGTGTGTGTGTGTGAGTGTGCAGTTAGATTCTGTGTGTGCAGCCATTTTGAGTTGCCTTGCTGCCAGCATTGAGTGAAACATTAAAGACTTCTGTTGTAAACTAAAGACTCTCAAGTGTTTGTGTAGACCTAGAAGACAAACACGAAACTTATAGACACAAAAGCTGGAGTAACTCAGTGGGTCAGACAGCATCTCTGGAGAGAAGGAATGGGTGACGTTTCGGGTCGATACCCTTCTTCACACTGATTAGTAGCAATGTTACAACATTTTGAGATTTTAAAAATCAAGTCTGCAATTTATCCCATCAGATAAAGCATAAAAATAAGTTTAATTTGACACCTAATTCACTTTCATATCTCAAGTATTTAAAAAGTTATGGCGATTTTCATACTCGGAAATTAGCATCTTGTTCCCTATTGATTTTCTATGGAGATAACAAAAAAGCTGTGATCGTGGACAGTCAAAAGCCCATAACCTTCTTAAAAATTAAGAGCTGAATGAAATTTTCAGTTATCATAGATTGAAGCATTCTGAAACAAATATAAAATAATCTTACTTGGATGACCTGAAATTACCTTCAAAGCATATAATTAGTTAGTTACCTAATTGTAGCTAATTACATTTCAATTACTAGATCTAAACATCTATCCATTTCTTAATAAATGATTAACATTTTTAAATAGCCTAAGTGTCCAAATAATATTCACAAATAATTCACAATAAAACATGATTTTAAAATCTCATTTACATTAATTTATAGGCCAAATGGAAGGAATTTAGTGTTCAATTGCTGTAAATTAAAGTCAATTTAAATCAGCTTTCTAGTGGGCTCCTGTGAACGCGCTGGTTTAGAACGTTCACATTGCGGTAGATTTGTGCCCTCAAATGCCCAGAAAAATACTGCGGGATATAATGGGGCCAAAATGAGCTACTCGCAACATTAAACTTTGTATAAAAGGATCTTAAGAAGCCCTTTTTAACGTAAAAATAAACAGCCTACCTTCTGTTGTCCCCTGTATAAGATCTGGCCCGTTGTCGGCGGTCGGGGGTTTAGAGGTTAATTTTTAACCTACTATAACAAGTAAAGAAAGCCCTTAAAACTAATAATAGCTCAAGCGAGGGAATCTTCCGGCGATTTTTCGTTAATAATTAACTAGGCTGAAAAACGATTTGAACAGCCTAGGGAAAATCGCGTTTTAAACCCGCCCCCCTCTAAACGGCGCCAAAATTGCGCACACGGGCTGGGACAGATTTTCAGCGACGCTTCAGGTACGTTTTGCAACATACCTGCTGATTAGTCTCAACCAGAACCGTCACCAATTCCTACACTCCATGATGCTGCCTGTCCCGCTGAGTTACTTCAGCATTTTGTGTCTATCTTCGGTTTAAACCAGCATCTGCAGTTCCATCTACCCAGTAATACCCTTATTGCAGGCTGCGAGTGGTTAATAAGCCATACACAATCCTGTGCTTTATCAATGGTGACAGAGTAAAAGCAGGGAAGCCGTGCTAATTCTTTCTAGAAATTTGGTCAGTCCACAACTCTAGTCACCACATTTTCGGATGGTTCTTAAGGCATTACAGAGAGTGCAGAACATATTTAAGAGAATGCTTCCTGGGATGAGGATGTTATTGTACTCCTGGGCAATCCTGTAGGATTGAGGATGTCTTTTTACATTGTGATGTTGTTGGCTCGGAGGTGGCTATAATGAAGCCAATGTGGAGACTGCAGCCTTCTCCGCAGATGAGGCAGGTAGAGACCAACAGGGCGAGTGGGGGTAGTGGTTTATGAAGACAAACTTCTGTTACAGGGTGTGTGGTTGGAACCCGAGATGCATTGCCTTCAGATGTGTTAGAAGTAATTCCCACTATGACCTGCAAGAGAGAATTAGATGAATCCCTGGTGGAGAAAAATTTGCAAGGCTGCAGAGAAAAAGCCAGCAGTTGGATAAAGGATTGCTGTGGTGAATCAGCACAGAAGTGATAGGATGAATGGCCTCCTTCTATGCTGTAAGTATTCTGTTATTCCACAAATGGCTGAATGGACGTAAGGAATCATTTTGACAACACATGCTCTCCTAACGTATTTCAAATCAATCCGGGAATCAAGAGGAACATTGAAATAATCCACAACATGCGAGGTGGGTGGCTGCAACATTTTCAGATTCTGTGCAAGCACCTTAGACGGAGGGGGTGGTGAAAAGGGTGATGTGCTCTATCCAGAGAGAAGCAGGAGCTGCTCCAGGGAGGTTAGAGGAGGTAGAAGAGGCAGCTACACCATTAATGAAGGGTCCACTGATCTTCACTGCTACCTGTTGTCACTGTGACCAACCTTGCCAGGGCTATGCTTACTCAGAGAATACTCCTGAAGTGGGTGGTAGCTTTAAACAAAGACTTCCTCTTGAATGTCAAACTCTATTCCTTGCTGAGGTTCAGGCAGACGCATTTCTGCATAAGCAATGTGAGTTGATTTGGACTCTTATTGAGATTCCTTCTTCTCATCTTCTCCCCAATCTTACCCTGCTCTCAATGTCTTCATTTGTTTACACGGTTATATGGAATTGCAAGGAGAATGCCTGAAAGTGAATCCATGACTCAGATAAACTGGACTGTGCAGAATCTTTGAAGGCAGAAGTCCTCCAACACCCGACACATCCCTTCCTGTGGGAATTAGCAGCTTTGGAAATTCCAGGAGGCACTGAACTCCAACCAAAGCTCTGATGAAAGATCGAAGGTAGATAAATGTGCAGGTAGAAAGTGCAGATGCTGGATTAACACGATGGGTCAGGCAGCATCTCTGGAGAAAAGGAATAGCTGACGTTTCAGGTCGTAACCCTTCTTCAGATTGAAAGATAGAGAAGGCCAGAACAAAACAGGGCTGACAACAGATGACTTCAGCAAGGATGGAGTCCATAATGGCCCATTGTTGGCTGGGGAGGATGTGCTGATGACAGGGGTACAAGGATGCAAGCAGTGGAGCTGGTAGGATGACTAGGGTGGGGGGGGAGAGAGGGGGTGGGGGGAGGAATGCAGGATTTACATGAAATTAGAGAAATGAATACATACTGCCAGATTGTAAGCTGCCCTGATGAAATATGAGGTGATGTTCCTCCAATTTGCATGTGGCCTCATTCTGAGAGTGGAGGGGGCCCGGGACAGAAAGGTCAATATGGGAATGGGAAGGGGAGTTAAAATGTTTGGCAACTGGACAATCGCGTAGGCCAAGGTGGACTGAGATCATCTGCCTGAAAAGTTTACTCTTTCTATCCACAGTTGCTGCCTGACCAGTACTTTTGTTTTTTGTACCAATCAACAAATATCAATCAATAGTGAATTGGAAAATGCTGATTCTTGTAAGCAGTTGTGACGGGGAAGGATGGATGAAGGGGTTTCTTTCTATTTCTGAATTCATATTTAACCTTAAGGGGAAAAGTGGGATCTGAAGCCTGGAGCATCAAAGTGGCTGTGTTTCAGTGCATCGCCAATGTGCAGTGGTTAGGTTGCACCCTAATTGGCCTGTCCCACTTAGGCGATTTTTAGGCAACTACAGGCGACTAGTTTGTCGCCACACATTCGCCAGTGGTCACCGGGAGAAGTCTCCTCAGTTGCGCAAAAAGTCGTAGCGTCTTTCTGGACGCCGTTAAATTTTCAACATGTTGAAAATGTTTTGGCCACAGTGGGTTTGACGCCAATGAGCGTAGATTGACTTCTCCTGCTGTAGGTGCTGTCGTAGGTTGTCGCCAGGATGATGTAGGTTGTTGCCTGTTTTTCGGCGACCTGCTACGACTATGAAAGTTGCCGGCAGTTGCCCAAAAAATTGCCAAGTGGGACAGGCCCATGACTCTTCAGCACAAGTGCATCAGAGCTGAGTATTAAAAGTGAAATGCAAAAATGGATGCTTCAATGTGAGTGGAAAATGATGGAGTCATTAGTGGAGTATGATGAGCTGTAATGGAGCATTAGTTCTGCAACCTTTACTATTCACAATGTTAATGATCAGAAAAAAGGACTGTAAGCTGAATGTCTGATGAGGTTAAACCATTGTCGGTGGGCATGTCATCCCAAAGTAGCTGAGAGGAAATTAAAATTTTTTCAGGCAAATAAATGGTGAATAATATGTAGTATTGATGTAGGTTAGTTTATTGCATGTTGTAAATATTTGAATGCCAAATAGTGAGAGAACCATAATTATGAATGAGCATGAAAAATAGTTCATTTTAAGAATTTGTCTGCGACTATTTTATTTTATTTGATGAAATAGGTGCTGCAAATGGCAGTGCATTGTATGTCTAGCTTTTCAAAGCCTTTGGCTGAGAGGATACAGTTGCTGCATAATATTGAAGAAGCTGACTGAAGAAGATTAAACGCAATGGCTGAGATATTCCAATGGGTGCTAATGGTTGTAACAGCAGCATCCCAATCACTATTTCAGTCAAGAGCCTGGCACTGCTACCTTATCTGAAGAAGAGTCTCAACCGGAAATGTCACATATCTCGGAAATGTCCTCCAAAGATGCTGCCTCACCTGCAGAATTACTCCAGCACTTTGTGGGTTTTTTTTGCAAGCTTACATTTGCTTTGAGGATGCAAACAAAAATGTTCTATCTGCTTTTGAGGCTGGGAGTAGGTCCCAATGGACTTGCAGTTGGTTTAGCTATCAAATAAATGGCCATGGCTAATGGATGGGTATCAGGACCTAAGTAATATGAGGGTGGGATGGAATATTGAGCAATGGGTCGGGGAGAGAACTGGGAGTGTGGGGGATGTTGGGCCCTGAGCTAGTGTGTGGGGTGAAGTTGATGGGTGGAGCAGGAAAGCTGATATCTTAGGTGGTGGTGGGAAACTTTGACTAAAGACAAAGAAGGGACTAGCTTTGATGGAACCGTCATTTGGGTTAGTCATCAAAGAGTACCCAATGATGGTCATTCATTCCTAGGCAGCTTTGTACAATTTCCCCAGCTACTCAAAAGGAGAGCTGTACAGGAAATGTTGTTTGATGCATGTCTCTTCTGAAAATTACATTGGATGTGAAGATGTGCCTCAAGCTGAGAAGTGCTTGGTTGAAATTCCAGAGTGATGTTACATGGTCATGATCATATTTCACTCTGTGAGAGGTAATTTTCAGTCCACAGGGCTGAAATAAACAGTGCTTTGTAATCTAATTTCTAGGCAATTAATAGTTAATATACAGTATGGCTTGATAATGGAGAGGCATAAACAAAGTGACCTCCAGAGAACAGAACCAGGGCCCCTGGGCTTTAAATAATCAGGATTTAAATCTAGGAAGCACATTCTTGAATTTACAGCAAGCACAACACTATGGAGCCTGGTTTACTGGATGTGTTTATTGCGATTTCTGTATCATCTGCTTTAGTTTATGTTTGAGCAAACAATGGGGAAAATTCACATCCGATTACAGTTGGGATCCAAGGTCTTGTGTTGTGTCGCATTGGACGTTCGTGCAAACAATTACATTCAAAGGCTTATGAATGATATTGGATTCTGTCATCATTCTCCTGTGGTGCAATGCTCGAGTTTTTGGGTGAGTTTTTTCAGCAGCATCATGAACTGATTTAGGGACAGCTGGAATAAAAGTGCAAGGATGGAGCTCCATGCAAAGTATGGCCATTCCCTCTTCTCCCCTCTCCCATCAGGCAAAATGTATAGTAGTGTGAAAATGCACACCTCCAGATTCAGGGACAGTTTTTTCCCCAGCTGTTATCAGGCAACTGAATCATCCTTCCACAACCAGAGAGCAGTGCTGAACTACTATCTACCTCTCTGGTGACTCTTGGACTATCCTTGATCGGACTTTGCTGGCTTTACCTTGCACTAAACATTATTCCCTTATCATGTATCTAGGCACTGTAAATGGCTCGATTGTAATCATGTATTGTCAGGGGCTCATGTTGTCGACCTCCCCGTGGTGAGCCCTGTCAACTGACCTCAGTCAGGTGAACGACTACAAACAGACACAGCAGCAGCGCCGCAGCTTGGCGCCAACATGGAGCATGCGCCCTTTTTAGGGCGGGCACCTACGGATGTCGAACCGGATGGCATCACCCTGGTGTGGACTTCTGCTGCCTCAAACGCAAGAAGAAGAAGATGTATTGTCTTTCTGCTGACTGGATAGCACACAAACAAATGCTATGCTCTGTAATCCTCGGTTCATGTGACAATAATAAACTAAACTAAACCTCCCAGCTCCTGCTTCGATGGAAGAGGGCACAGCTCAGTGGTCTGGCTATTCAATCTCTGCACCATTGCAACCTCTGAAGGCATTGAGCTGGACTTGCTGGAGATATTCAGCCGTAAGCCATGCAGTCTCTACTGTTAACCTGCTGCTTTGTGCATGTTTGGAACGGCTTTTGTTTACACTGATCTTCTCTTCCCTTGTTCATATTGGATGGCCATCTGATCTGTGGGCCAGTAGCATAGGTGGTACTTCATCTCAATGAGTATTTTGAGAAAGTATCCTTGGAGCAGTGGGCAACTGCATAATTAAGTCATGTGAATAGCAAGATGATATTTAAGCAGATGCAGGATTTAAGGGTCTAATGCTGAAGGTTGCTCATTTCAATTAATGAGACACGATAGGGATTGTTCAGCAGTAGTTCTCAATGAACTGTTCTGCTGGATCTCCTGCTATCTGGAGCAACAAACAATCTGCTGCAAATCCTCAGCAGGTAAAGTTATGTCTGTTTGAGGTGGGGCGGAGGAATTGTTATTGTTTCAGGTTGAAACTCTGCATCGGGACCGAAAATGGAGAGGGGAGATGGCCCGTATACAAAGGAGAGGGGAGATGGCCCGTATACAAAGGAAATGGTGTGTGGTAAAGGTGAGGCAGTAGAGTTGATGAGATTCCTGCCTAAATCCAATTGTCTAAGAAACAGCGTTTTTTATGTAGTCGCTGGTCAATAGACAGACCCTAATTATATATCTTGGAATTTAATTGCATTTTCTGACCTTCTTTCCCCAAATTTAATCCTGGTTAATGACTTTGATTAATTCACGTACCTTTCTATAATCTCATTGTACGACAGGGTTGATTACTGTCTTAATTCAAAGTTTGGCTTCTATGTTCATATTTTTCCACCGGGATATTGGCTGGATTGGAGAACTTGAGTTATGGGGAGAGATTGGATAGCCTGTGTTTAAAAGCTGCTGAAAGGAATCTCATTAATTATCTTGAATTAGTAAGTATCACTTCTCTGGGTTTCTAAGACTACAACTACATTGATTTTAGCGTCTTACCTACACTTTTTTTTCAACATTGCATCTATTTCTTACTAAACATTTTCAGACCTAATGAACTGATAATTCTCATCTTCCCAGATTTAGCAAATGATTTTTTTCTGAGAATTTCTTCACTATGGCAACAAATGATTTTGAAATCAATTATCCAATTGGTAGCCAAATTTCACTACACCAATTGGTGTATGTGATAATAAATGTCCCTTGTCCTTTAAACCATGGCACATTTAAGCTGTTGGGTTACAATCCATGATGTGAGCTTTTTGTTTCTAAATTTACTCTAATTTTTGAAACTTGAAGGAGTGTTTCCCCCTTAAAGTAACCATTCTGTTTGACACCACTCTTCTGTGAAGTTGAAAAAAATTGAAATTAATAGTTTATGCAAACTGGGTGGTTCCTTTAATGGAACTTTATTCAGAAATTAAAATTCCTCAATGTACTAATCATTTTCACTGCTTGTGTGGAGCATGGCCCTGTAAGGTATTGGTTTTAACCAGACTATGACTAGAATACATTTGTAACCTGTTTTTGGAGATTATGTTTAAATATATTTCTGAACAAAGAAAGTAAATAGATGGAAGATGTACCCATTAGCGAATGGTTCATGCATCGGGAGTTACAGATTCAAAGTGATGGGTAAATGATATAGGGAGGTTGCACGGCAGTCGGGTTACGACCCGTGACCCGTACTGTTGCCATGCTACACCAACTGGAGTACACGCGATGAACTGCAGGTAAGCACTTACCATTGTTTCCAGCGTAGCGGGCCCGTTAAAAACGTCAAAATGGTCATTTTTTGTGCTGTAAATAATTATGGAAATCGGGGTAAGCGTGAGAGACATTTATCCTACTTCAGTTTTCCAGTAGTGAGCAGAAATGATGGTAGATAGAAGCAGCAGCTGAAGGGACAACAGCAGCTAAAGTGCTTGGCGAACATCGGCCGTGCAGATATCGAGATTGAAAATTTGGGGAATTATCGCGTTTGCTCACTGCATTTCATCAACAGTAAGGCATTATTTGTGTTTTATCTTAATTCCTTTGGTATCTAAAAAGTTTCAGAAGTGATAAATCTGGCTATAAAATTTTTAAATCGCCCATGGTTCTCAAGTGGGTTATCACTTCTGAAATATTTTAGTTTGCCCCGATTTCCACAAGTTCCACACATAGCACAAAAAATGACCTTTTCAGCGTTTTTTTAATGGGTAAGAAAGTATGCGTTTCGTGTATTAACAGCATATGCCGGAAGCTGCCATGTCCTCCACATGGATTGAGCTGGTCCGTGCGTCACGGCCTTTGACCCGATGACCTTACGTGCAACCTCCCTATAGGAGGAATGTGAAGGAAAATGTCTTTACTGAGCATGGTTACATCTGGAATTCACTGTCAGAATACCAGAAGCAATCTGCTGGGCTTTGCAAAAGAAATTGGATAAGCACAAGAAAGAGAATCATCATAACTATAATCATAATCATCATTGTAATTTATTAGCAAAGTATGTTTTACAACATGCAAGGAATTTGGTTTGCTATAAAGTTAGCAATGTTACAAAATTTTGAGATTTAAAAAATCAAGTCTGCAATTTATCCCATCAGATAAAGCATAACAATAAGTTTAATTTGACACCAAATTCACTTTCATATCTCAAGTATTAAAAAAGTTATGACCATTTTCATACTCGGAAATTAGCATCTTGTTCCCTATTGATTTTCAATGGACATTACAAAAAAGCTGTGATCTTGGATAGTCAAACGCCCATTTCTTAAGGAAAGATTAACATTTTTAAATAGCCTAAGTGTCCAAAGATTATTCACAAATAATTCACAATATAACATGATTTTTATATCTAATTTACATTAATTTATAGGCCAAATGGAAGGAATTTAGTGTTCAATTGCTGTAAATAAATGCCCATTTAAATCGGCTTTCTAGTGGGTTCATGTGGAACGCGCTGGTTTAGAACGTTGACATAGCGCTGGATTAGTGCCCTCAAATGCCGAGAAAAATACTGCGGGATATAAAAAGCCCAAAATGAACTATTCGTTATAGATAACTTGATATTCAGGGTTAGATATATGCCCCATTTAATGTAAAAATAAGGTACATACCTTTAATTGTTTGCTTTATAAAACCCTGGGGCTGCGAGAGGTTGCGAAATCAGAGAGTAATTTTAAAACTATTATAACTATATTATCGAGACCTATAAAACTAATAATACCTTTTGCGACCGGGTCTTGCAGCGATTTTTCGTTAATGATTTACTAGGCTGAACAAGTGCGATTAGTACAGCCTAGTAAAAATCGCGTTTTAAACCCGCCCCCTCCAAACAGCGCCAAAATCGCCGACATGGCTGAGGGCAGATTCCCAATGACGATTCAGGTAGGTTTTGTAACATACCTAATAAAGTCATACCAAAAAATCAACAAGACACACAACTACATAAAATCGACATAAACAGCCACCACATTCCCCACTGTGATGGAAGGCAATAAAGTCTTATCTTCTTTTCGACTTTTGGGGGAGTCGAACCATCCGCAGCCAGCGATCGCGCTCCCGTGTCAGGACGGTCAAAGCTTGAAAGCTCCTGCGGTTTGGGAGTGCCCGAAATCGGTCCCTAGCCAGGGACAGTGTGCTCCACGATGTTAAAGCCCGCAGGTTGGAGCACCAAAGTCCGACCAAAGGGATCGCCCGCTCCGAGTTGTTAAAGTCCTGCAGGATTGGGGCTGTAATTGCTCTACAAAAAATCAGCACAGACTTGATGGGCAAATGGCCTCATCTAAGCTTTCATGATTCCATCTGGGAAGTTCCTCTGGGACGTTGGTCGTAAGTGATTTTGCAGTATTTTAGTTTGGATTGCTGCTCAGTAAAAAGAATACATTATATCACAGATTCTCATGTGCCTTTGAAATGTAGATTTGAATGTCAAAAACATGGTTTCTTGCAAATAAGAATTCTGCATGGTTGGCAATCTTAAATTTCACATTGTTTACGTTGAATTCTTTACTTTTGAGCAATCAAAACATTAGTTTTGTTGCATAAGGATTATAACTACCAGGTTTCTTCCTGTGTTTGCTGATGCTGGGGTGGTATTTGGTTTCAGGTGACACTGATCACTTTCCAGTCTCTTATTCAAATGGCTGCCCTTTAGTGAATCTGGTCAATTATGATCCTTCACTCTGAATTTTGTTGCTTTTCCACCAGAGTTATGACCAGCCAGCAGCATAAAGAGCTTGTCCCACTTTAACAACCTAATTCACAACCTTTTTTACTCGTGGACATTTTTCATCATGCTAGAAAAAACTCCCTGACCTACTTGATGCCACGAATACCTACGACTAGCATCACGGCCTGCTACGACCTACCTATGACCTCCTACGACCTCATGACGACCATGCTGCGAGTATGAGCCAAGGGCAAACTCGGCAGAGGTCGTGAATTAGGCTGGGAAAGTGAGACAGGGGCTTAACACCTACAGTGGTTCACTCCCTGACTATGGGGTTCTGGCACCATCACTGCAGGGAGACATCACACTGAGCAAAATCCTGGTGCAATCTCTGCATACATGTATTTTGCACAATTAACAACAGCAAGAACGCTGATTGCATGCAAAAGTATCTGGCATAGGATCCCACAGCTAATTGTGGTGCCTTTGCAATCATCTTGATCTTGGCGAAGATCACACAGCTTCAGCAGAGGTTGGAAACTGAAACCAGAACCCGTTTGATCTGCACATATTATATTGACCACATTTATTGCATGTCATTAGGAGGGCTCGACAAAGAATTTTACAAGTACTTTATATGGTTGTTACAAATTTTTATGCATAAAATTTGTCCTCTGGTCTTGGCACTAAATATGCAACTCGGCAACATGCTTGTTTAAAACTTATTTTCTGAAATCACTTTCTACTTTTAAAGAAAGGAGGGAGGAAATAAGAATCAGGGACCTATCAGCCTGATGTGTTGGCAAATTGCTGGAATCATCAATAAAGATGTAGTATCAGGGCTTATAAAATTATTATATGATTAGGCATGAGGAGATGGTCTTGTTTGGTAAATATAATTGTCTTTGATGATATAATTAGCAGGATAGATCTTATTGCTGCCTTACAGTGCCAGAGACCCGGGCTTAATCCTGATGATGGGTGCTGTCTGTACCAAGTTTGGCTGCTGTAAATTTTAAATTGTCCCTTGTGTGTCGGAAATGATCGCTGGTCTGCAAGGACCCGGTGGGTCGAAGGGGCTGTTTCCATGCTGTTTCTCTAAAGTCGAAAGATTAGTGAAAGGATAGAAAGCAGGACATATGTTTCAGGTTGGCAGGTGTTGAGTCGAGTGTGCTGGTGTGGTTTCACAGAGGTCAATACCGGGCCTTATGAATATAATTTAGGTGTGTCATGTGCCTTTATTTCTAAGTTTGATATTACAAAATTAGGAGGAAAAGCCGAGGACCTTGAGAACCTTCAAAGAGATACAGATAATTAAGACTAAGAAGAGCAGGAAGTGAAAGGTGAAGCACAGTATGTGAAAAATATAGGTTTGTTCAGTGAATGCAAAGGAAAATAGATGAACAAAATGGTTTAAAACAGTGTGAAACTTGTGAATGTTATTGTACAAAGGGTTCTTTATGGACTGGTCCATCCATGACAAGTCTTGGAGAAAGCGTATTAGACTTTGAGACCTTTTTTTGGAGAACAATATATAGTTTTGATCTCCGGATGTAAAGAAGGGCATTTGCATTGTTTGTACTGTGAAGTCAATGCAATACAGGAACATTCGATTGACTCCATGAAGAGGGGGCTGCATAGGTGGAGAGCATGAATAAAACTGATCATGCCTCATTAAATTACAGAATAATTACTGCAAGATTCTGAGAGAAAATTAAATGAATGATTCTGAAAGGCGATATCCTCTTGCTGAAGAGTTTAGAATAAGGAGTTGATCTCAGGATAAGGACTGAGATACTAAGAAATGTTTAGATGCAGTAGGTTGTATAATGGGAATTTATTGCCACAGGGCTGTGGTGCTCTGACGCTGAAGGGTTTGTGGATAAAATAATCAACAGACATGAGGTTCAGTGGAAAAGTGATCCGCTTGATCACCCAGAATATGGACTTGTTCTTTTATTCCTTATATACCGTTCAAGCTGCAAATCCATAATTCTCTGCTGACAAACCTGGGTCCCATACAAATATCTCCACGAATGAATAAGTTTTGAGGTGGACAGGGGTGCAGATGAGGGATAGCGCCACACTATCCAACAACTTTCAAGGTTAGAGCAGTGATGATCTCCTCTAATATACTGTGAGTTGTCTGGAAGGATTGAACATCACTTTAACCATAGCAGGTTGCATGTAGCAATAAATAATAAATTGGTGGCATAGTTAAAGCAGGCACTTCGCTATACCACGTGGATCTGTTCTGTTCTCCACACCAGTCTATATTTGAGACTGACACAGAATGGGTGATTTTTGAATAGATAAATAATTGATTCTCTTTGGCGTGATTAAACTGATCAGTGTAGGCACGCAAACTGACAGATGCTAGAATGAATTTTAACATTGATAAATGTAGACCAGTACCAGCTAGGTGTAAATATACAGAAAATGAATTGCAATTGAAAAGTAGTTTGAGGTAGTCATTGACTTACCCTTGAAACCTATTGGATAGTGTGAATGTATTATCAACAAAATACCTTGTATGACACTCGTTACAACCATGCTGACATATTACCCAGATTAGTTTAGTTTAGTTTAGAGATACAGTGTGGAAACAGGCCCTTCAGCCCGCCGAGTCCGCGTCAACCAATGATCACCCTTACACCAATTCTATCCCACACACTAGGGGCAATTTTTATACAGGCCAATTTAACTACAAACCTGTATGTCTTTGGAATGTGGCAGGAAACCGGAGCACCTGGAGAAATCCTCGCGGTAACAGGTAGAATGTACAAAATCCCGTACAGACAACACCCGTAGTCAGGGTCGAACTGTTGTCTGTGGCGCTGTAAGGCAGCAACTCTAACGCTGCGCCAGTGAATATGAGCACATTACTTCAGTGACATTGTAGTTGCACAAGGACATTTATGGTATTTCCACGCCTTGGTTGAAGCTGAAGTGTCAGAAATAATTTACTGAGGATAAGGAAAATAGAGGGCAAACATTCTACATATTTTAAAATAGTTAAATGTTTTGTGAAGAATAGTAAGTAAGCAAGCTGTTTAATTTTGAAAGAGCGCAGTGAAGATTTATGAAGATGTGTAGGAATGAACTGCAAATGCTGGTTTAAATCGTAAGTCGACACAAAATGCTGGAGTAACTCAGAAGATTTATGAGGACGTTGAAGCAAGGAACTGCAGTTGCTGGTTTCCACAAAAGAACACAAAGTGCAGGCTAGAGCGTTATTCCTTGGAGCGCAGGAGGATGAGGGGTGATCTTATAGAGGTGTACAAAATCATGAGAGGAATAGTGTTTAAGAAGGAACTGCAGATGCTGGGAAATCGAAGGTACACAAAAATGCTGGAGAAACTCAGCGGGTGCAGCAGCATCTATGGAGCGAAGGAGATAGGCAACGTTCCGGGCCAAAACCCTTCAATAGATTGGGTAGATGCACGGAGTCCCTTGCCCAGAGCAGGGGAATTGAGAAACAGAGGACTTAGGTTTGAGGTGATGGGGGAAGGATTTAATGGGAACCTGAGGGGTAACGTTTTTTACACAAAAGGTGGGGTGTATATGGAGCAAACTGGCAGAGGAAGTAGCTAAGGCTAGTAGTACCACAACTTTTAATGAACATTTTGACAGGTACGTGGATAGGCATAGGTTTAGAGGGATATGAGCCAAAAGCAGGCAGGTGGGACTAGTTTGGATGGGATATGTTGGTTGGCGTGGGTAAGTTGGGTTAAAAGGTCTGTTTCCACGCTGTATGACTCTGTGACCCTATGACTCTATCTAATGAAAGATTTCAACCAATAAATCTTTTTCCCTCTGCCATACATATCTAAATATGTGTTATGTTACACACAATAGATAGAACCAAGTAGCAATGTTACAAAATTTTGAGATTTAAAAAATCAAGTCTGCAATTTATCCCATCAGATAAAGCATAACAACAAGTTTAATTTGACACCAAATTCACTTTCATATCTCAAGTATTAAAAAGGTTATGGCCATTTTCATACTCAGAAATTAGCATCTTGTTCCCTATTGATTTTCAATGGACATTACAAAAAAGCTGTGATCTTGGATAGTCAAAAACCCGTAACTTTCTTAAGAATTAAGAGAACTGAATGAAATTTTCACCTATCATAGATTGAAGCATTCTGAAAAAATATAGAACAATCTTACTTGGATGACATGAAATTAAAGCATATAATTAGCTAATTACCTAATTGTAGCTAATTACAAAATTGACCGATGTGACAGAAATGGTAATAAACAACCAGACTGCCTTGAAAATTCAAAAATGTGATATTCTCAAGATCAGAACTTTAATATTATTGAATAATATGCTGTAAGTCAGTTATGGATAGGTAAATAAATTACAATTTCTAGCAAAAGTCTTTATGGAGAAGATCAGCTGCTAGCTGGTACATTGGCATATCATAATCAGTAGCATCATCATACTCCTCAGGCTGCAACCAATAAGCAACTCTGTACACGTTGTTTTTCCTCAGTTTTTCAATTTTAGAAAAAAAGGTAGAGATTATAAAGTTAAACGCTAAAACAAATAGTAAATACTAAAAAAGAAAATCATGTTTAATCAAAATTCAATTACTAGATATAAACATCTATCCATTTCTTAAATTTCCATGCCTAAGTGGCCAAAGATTATTCACAAATAATTCACAATATAACATGATTTTTATATCTAATTTACATTAATTTATAGGCCCAATGGAAGGAATTTAGTGTTCAATTGCTGTAAATAAATGCCCATTTAAATCGGCTTTCTAGTGGGTTCCTGTGAACGCGCTGGTTTAGAACGTTCACATTGCGCTGGATTAGTGCCCTCAAATGCCGAGAAAAATACTGCGGGATATAAAAAGCCCAAAATGAACTACTCGCTAGAGAAAACTTTATATACAGGGTTATATACACGCCCCATTTAATGTAAAAATAAGGTACATACCTTTAATTGTTTGCTTTATAAAACCCTGGGGCTGCGAGAGGTTGCGGAGTGAGAGAGTGATTTTAAAACTATTATAACTATTATTCGAGGCCTATAAAACTAATAATACCTTTTGCGACCGGGTCTTGCAGCGATTTTTCGTTAATGATTTACTAGGCTGAACATCTGCGATTGGAACAGCCTAGTAAAAATCGCGTTTTAAACCCGCCCCCTCCAAACAGCGCCAAAATCGCGGACATGGCTTTGGGCAGATTCCCAATGACGATTCAGGTAGGTTTTGTAACATACCTAAACCAAGCAATCTCAGAAGATTAGACTGAAGCCTTACAGTCCTAGTGAATGGAACGACTGTGAGGGGGGAGAGTCCAGTGTCATCCCCATTCTCAATGATGGTTGGGGCAGCATGCGAAAGGCTGAAGGATTCACAGCCACATTTAGCCAGAAGTAACGAGGAGATGATCAAGCTAAGCTTCCTGTTGAGATCCTCATCAATACACTCCCCAGTCAGTTTGATTCAATCAGAAACCACTGAGCACTGGAAATTTCGTAAACAACAACCCAGCTGTGGCGCCAATGACACATGGTTCAGAACTATCCACCAATGTAGAGAATTGGCCAGGTACATCCCCAGAAGCAGGGTCTTCAGCTGACCAAGATGTCTGAATGTGCTGGACACAAAGTGCTGGAGTAACACAATGGGACAGGCAGCATCCCAGGAGAGAAGGGATGGGTGATGGTCGAGACCCTTCTTCAGACTAGTTAGGGAAAAGGGAAACGAGAGATATAGACAATGATGTAGAGAGATAAAGAACAATGAATGGAAGATATGTAACAAAGTAACAAGGATAAAGGAAACAGGCCATTGTTAGCTAGCTGTTGGTACACAAAAATGCTGGAGAAACTCAGCGGGTGCAGCCGCATCTATGGAGCGAAGAAAATAGGCAACATTTTGGGCCAAAACCCTTCTTCAGACATTGTTAGCTGTTTGCTGGCTGAAAATGAGAAGCTAATGTGACTTGGGTGGGGGTGGGATAGAGAGAGAGGCAATGATGAGGTTGCTTGAATTTAGAGAAAATATTCGTACCACTGCCCAAGCAAAATATGAGATGCTGTTCCTCCAATTTGCGTTTAGCCTCACTCTGACAATGGAGGAGACCTAGGACAGAAAGGTCAGTGTGGGAATGGGAAGGGGAATTAAAGTGTTTAGCAACCGGGAGATCAGGTAGGTTCAGGTGGACTGAGCGAAGGTGTTCAGCGAAATGATCGCCCAGTCTACGTTTGGTCTCGCCGATGTGTGTAAGAGTCTGAATGTGCTAGGCCCATCTGCCTGCGTTTGAACCATATCACTCTAAACCTTTTTCGAAGCATTTAGACGTACCTGTCTAAATGTATTTCAAGTGTTGTAATTGTACCAGCCTCATAAGATTTCTTGGCACCTTGTTCCCTATACCCACCTCACACCGTGTGAAAACATTCCTTTTAAATCTTTCCTGCTAACTCTGAACTTGTGCCCTCTAGTTTTAAAGCCTCCTACCCTGGATTAAAGACTATGACTATCCACCTTGTCGAAGCCCTTCATGATTTAATATTCCTCCATTAACTCTCATCCTCCTAAACTCCAGGTAAAATCATTCTCGTTTTTCAGCCTCTGCTTAGAACCCAAGCCATCCAAACCTAGTAACATTCTGGCAAATCTTATTTTTTTTAAGCAAAATAATCAGGCTTTCTGATCTGTTGAGTATTTCTTGTATTTTCCTCTTTGTTTCCTATTTCCGGCACCTGTAATTTTTTAGCTTTTGATTCATTGGAAAGAAAACAAGATGCAGATTAACAGATGAAAAAGACTGAAATAATTAGAAAAACATTAACAAAAAAGTTCAGTTTCAAAGTTCTTCAGAAACAATTAAAATGTGATAAATTGAGATTTTACATTCTTAAAAAACACTTTTAAGTACTAAGGCAATTGATTGAGAGTAATTAATAATATAACTCCATTTAAAGTATTCTTAGACTTGGAAATACATGATTTAACTTTTCTTATTGAATTCATAAGGTCATAAGGAATAGGAGTAGAATTAGTTCATTCGGCCCATCAAGTCTACTCTGCAATTCAATTAAGGCTGATCTATCTCACTCTCCTAACCTCATTCTCCTGCCTTCCCATAACCTCTGACACCAATTCTAATCCTGTGCTAATCAACCAATACAAATGAATTCTTGCATAATGAACAAATACATGTATTTCCCAAGACTTGATACATTTGAAAGTAGAGCCAGTGAAGAAGAACCATTTTCCGGAGTGGAGCAACACCAGGAGAGAAACTGTAAAATGGTTCATCTCCACTCAGGTAAAGTTGTGACATTTACATATAAAAGAACAGCTGTGTCATTCCCTTGACATTTACTTTGGCAGCAGATTTTGATCTGATATTTCAAAATGTTACATATTTTAAGGCAATAATCAGTGGTCAAAGAGTTAAAGAGATCGACCTCCCTTGCTGAATGCTCTGTGTATTCAAATTCATATGTTTCAGCCTGTGGACTTGTCACAGTAGTGTACTTTTCACCATGCTCTTTTTTGGAACACTTCTGTGAAATCATGCATGGCTATCGAGAGAGTAATCTATAACCAGTGACATTTCCTGGGGCCCTTTTTTGCAATTGTTAATTTAATATTGTGTAACTGCTGGTCTTTGCTAAGAGCAGCTGCAATAAATCAACAAAGCAAAAAATTCTAGCTGATGCTATCCTTTGAAATATCCATCTTTGAAATAATTCTTCCTAGATTAAACCTTTCACCTTGTACCTTAGCTGCCTTCACAATGATTGAAAGAATCCTTTTAAAATAAGGTGGTGAGATAATAACATACATTTATGTTACTCACACATATCTTTGACGTAAACTGCAAAGGGCTTGAATATTTATGATTACATATGAATATTTCTATTATAGCAGATAAGTCTTCAGAAATCAAAATATATGAATGCAGGAATGTGAAATATAATCATAAAATACTTAATCTGCTTCAGAGTTCAAGTGGCATCTGCAGAGACAGAAATAGTAATTTACCCTGTGAAGGCTGCTTCACATTAGTGAACCTTGGAAAATATATTTTAAACAAGTATATTGAAACCAATGTTTTAAAAAAAAGTATTATTGATTTGAATATTGTGCATTGTTTTATCAAGTAATGGAAATAGTAAAATAGACATTAGACTGTAACTGAATTGACACAATGACATGTACTCTGACAATAGAGGAGGGCTCCTTTGGTTAAAAGGAAGAATCTCTGTGTTTGAAGAATGCTGGATGAGTAAAATTGATTTAAACTTCATTGCAACTTACATTTTTTTAAATAAAAACCTCAGATCCTTAATATCACAAAGGGTAAATATTTTATAGTGTGTGGATTCTAAATGAAAATATATCTGACAGGCAATCAAAATAGCAGCTCAATTTGGCAGAACGTAATGGTGATCGACATTAAATTCCTTATTAGCCCATGCAATGGAACAAGTACTAATGGTCCCATGCAGTAATCCCAAAACTTTATTTTTACAAAATCTAATTTCAGAAACATTTGTTTTTATTTCTGACCACTTTCTTATCTCATTCTCTAAGTTAATTATAAAAAGTTTTAGTTTTTTTTTAGTTTAGTTTTACAGCACGGAAACAGGCCGCTCGGCCCACCGAGTCCGCACTGACCAGTGACCCCCCCACACACATATTAACACAAGCCTACATACACTGGGGACCCCCCCACACACACACATATTAACACAAGCCTACATACACTGGGGACCCCCACACACACACATATTAACACATACACGCCTACATACACTGGGGACAATTTACACTTAAACCTGTAGGTTTTTGGAGTGTGGGAGGAAACCGAAGATCTCGGAAAAACCCACGCCGTCACGGGGTGAACGTACAAACTCCATACAGACAGCTCCCGTAGTCAGGATCGCACCTGGTTCTCTGGTGCTGAGAATATAAAAATTAACAGTGATTCATTTTTAATGCCTGCCACTGCCCTCTTTCACCATTATTGCAGGAGAGCTGAATACTGAGCATGAAAGTCGATGCTTTAACTTACTGAAGGTCAAATATTTATTAAGGACTGTAGCAATGCAGTCCTTAATAAATATCTGACCAAAATTGGGATCTTTTTTTGTTTTTCCAGTTTTATATGCATGAGATGGGTGCAATGTGATTGCATTTCCAGGTTGCATGCTGAGGATTGAATATTGACCAAGGCCCGTGGAAGAACTGCTTGCTGTCATCTGAGTGGTGTGTGGGATTTTTTAATTCCATCTAAACAGGCAGATGAAACTGTGGTTTGATGTCTTACTTAAAGTGCAGCAGCTCCATCACCACTTCATTGATGTGCCTGCCTAGATTATGCTATTCAATGCAGAGAACAACTCAAGGTACTTTGCAGTGAGAATAAATAAATAAACTGAACTGGAGGGATATGGAGGGCGTTTCAGAGAAAGGCTGATAATAGGGTCAAGCTGGGAAGATTTCAAGAAAGACCCCGGCTTGTGAGTGTGGCGGTGGGCTGGGGGTGGCAGCTTATATGGCTGAAAAATGTTTTTGATATTAGAGAAAGCATTTAAGAATTTGATAATTCTGTGGTCAGGGTAACAATGTTGGTGAAGATGTTGTCATGAATGAAGAATGAGTAAGGATGCAGGCAGCGAAGGTTTGTGTATTTTGGGAGGGGTGGGACAGGGAGTAGAATGAATAATTGTTGAACTAATGTATCAAGGGTCCTTCCCTTCCAGCGATGATGAAGCTTAAATAGGGAGTGAGCTGTCTGGCTGTTGAATTAGAAAGGGATTATTAACTTCCACATTGAACATGATGCCAAAGCTTTGAACGATGTGAACCAGTCTGGGTGAAAGGGTTTGGAGGGACGTGCTGCTTATGGTGAACAGATTTTATGTTGAGAGTCCAAAAGGAAATGTTAAATTTGTTTCAAACGTTATTTAGAGGATGCATCGACCCATTCACTACTACCACTAATTAGTTGGACATGGTAGAGGTATTTGCGAGGACCAGAAGGAAAAGTGGAGAATTCGACCATCACTGGATTGCACGAGGATCTGGCCCCTATGTTTGCCAATGAAATCACTGAACAGTAGAGTTAGGATGATTCAATTATGTACTGGTTTGTGTGGCCCAGAAAATAAGCTATTGATGAAGCTCTGTCTGTATTCAGTTGGTGAATATGGAGCCAGATGTGGATAATTCACTGGCAGTGTGGAATTGGAAATGCCTGGATACATTTGAAAAAAATGTGGAAAGTAATTTTATAAATATAAGTCCTACTTGTGCATACTGCAACAATGCTAAACTAATTCCAGCTCTTGCAAGGAGTTGAGTGTATTGGCATCCATTGCATGAAATGACAGTGTGTTCCAGTGGTCTATAGTGAGCACTGGGAATGACACATCCAGAAATATAACCAGAATGTAACTCCAGTTTAAATCAATCTAAGTAAGGCAAAACATTAGTGAAAAACATAATTGAAAATCCTCATCAAATTGCTCCCAAGTCTAGGCTTCTCTAAAACATTTCATCAATACTATTTTAGCCTTCTGGATTACTAAGGCACTTCCTATCAATCCTCTTCTACTCTTTTTCAAAGCTTTAATATCATCCATTTTATTAGACTGAAAGAGGGCACCTGTATAAATTCCCTAGTTAGGATAGTGTGCGACTTGCAGTTTCCATACACTTGATGCTCCTGTAGAGGTCACACCAGTGCTGAACTACTATCTACCTCTTTGATGACCCTCAGACTATCCTTGATCGAACTTTGCTGGCTTTATCTTGCACTAAACGTTATCCTCTTATCATGTCTCTATACACAGTAAACACATTGGTTGTAATCATGTATTGTCTTCCTGCTGACCTGTAAGCCTGCAACAAAAGTTGTTCACTGTACCTTGGTACAGGTGACAATAAGCTGAACTGAACTGAGGTCACGGGATTGGGAGGTGCTGGGAGAGTAATAAAACATTTGGTAGATGGTACACACTCCAGCTGGCGATGAAGGAAGTGAATATACATGGTGACAGATCGGATAACAGTCAAGCAATTACTTTGTCAAGGATGGTGACAATGTTCTTGAGTGCTTTGGAGCTGCTCTCATATCAACTTGTTAACATGAAAGAAAAGTAAAGTGGCCTTTCTCTGTGACCAGAACTAGTCAGGCTGTCAGGCCATGCTCTGATCAGAGCTATGAACTATCTGTCATGATTTTCTCTGACTTTTTTTCTAGCTTTTGCCTCTGTAGGTGAACAATCTGTTGCCAGATGTAATCCTCCAAGCATTGAATGTATCAGTACACTGCTGTTTAGTTCAGGTTGTGTCAATGCTGCCTTGTTTTCCATTCTCTGTAAGGTAGCATTTATTTCTCGACCCTAATTTAATTAATGTTCTGTTCCTAGGCATGTTGCACCCTAATCATCCTGGATTTTATGAGGCACCTTCTTTGTTTAACTGTTGGTTTTGATTTGGGATTTTTAAAATAAAATTAAAAAATATTTTTATTAGAAGTGATGTACAATAATATGAGACATGAATATCATATTACATTTCATGTACAACTTATTTTAAATTTAATAGTAGAAAAAAAAGGTAAGAAAAGCAAGAAATATAGAGAGAGAGTATTGTATAGCTCGAAAAGGAAAAGCAGAGGAGATGTGAACTAAGCAAAACGAAAAAGAAAAGGAGAGAGAAAAGAGAGAGAAAAAAAGGTAAAGAAATTGAAAGGGATATGCCTCCCTCATATGTTTACCCACCTCTCACCCGGTTCTGAAAGACTTAATTTCTAAGGTTGTGTTGCACCACATGCTTGTAATAGATCGATAAATGGTGACCAAATCTTTATGAATTGGTCTGATATGTCTGATAGGACGAATCTCATATCTCCAAGGTGTAACATTTCCGACATGTTTGAGATCCACATTTTGAGCGTCGGTGTGGGTGCATTTTTCCAGAATTTAGGTATATGCTTTTTTGCCGTTATTAAGCCATAATTAAGTAGACATTTTTGAAATGGGGTCAGCTTACATCCGTCTTCCGTTGATCCAAAGATAATCAGTTCTGTATTGGGGTTCAATTTTATTTTAAATAATTTTGTGAAAATTCCAAAGATTTCCTTCCAGAATTGATGACGTTTTATGCAAGAGACTAAAGAGTGTACTATAGTAGCGTTTTGAGATAGGCATTGATCACAGATGGGAGAAACATTTGGAAAAGCTGTTGGTTTTGATTTGGGATTGACTACCAATTTGACGATTTAGTTTAATTTCGTTTAGAGTTGCAGCATGGAACTAGGCCCTTTGGCTCACTGAATCCAGGCTGTTTATTGTTCACCCATTCACACTAGTTATCCAACAACACACTGGGGGTAATTTAAAGAGGCCAGTTAATCTAAAACCCACACAAGATGTGGGAGGAAACCCAAGCTGTCACAGGGAAAACGAGCAAACTCCACACATCTAGTACCCGAGGTCAGGATCGAACCTGGGTCTCCGGCGCTGTGTGGTGGCAACTCTACCGCTGCGCCACTGTGGCATCAGATTTCTGGGCAAATATATTTGTAAGGATTCTCGGAATCACTGGGCTCCCATTGCAAATTCTGGATAATATTAACAGAACATATGTACAGAACAAACTCGGTATGGAGTTTGTATTCTCCCCGTGACCACGTGGGTTTACTCCGAGATCTCCGGTTTCCTCCCACACTCCAAAAGCGTACAGGTTTGTAGGTTAATTGGTATAATAGTAAATTGTCCCTTGTGTGTGTAGGATAGCATTAATGTGTGGGGACCGCTGGTCGATGTGGACTCGGTGGGCTAAAGGGCCTGTTGCCATGCTGTATCTCTAAATCAAACGAAACCAAACTCGCAAGATATTCCAGAAGAATTGGAGCGAGTTGCCAAAAATGTCCAGTGCATAAGCTCGATAAACATAGATTTATAAATCAGTAGGCATTTACTTCTGTGAATATGCAGTTGTTTTTGAAATTGCATAACTCACAAATATTTAAAAGAAAGTTGGATCCATTGCTGGGTTTGACCAGCCAATGGACCAGCAAGTAAATTTAAAATGTAGGATCTGTCCCAGTCATTGAGTTATGCTGGAATTTCATAATTCTTAGGACATGTGAGGAACATCAAAACAATTTATATTCTTAAATTGTCTTTTTCTGCAAGTTGCTGGCTAATGGATCAGCAGGAGAGTTTCCGAGTGACAGCATGTGGAAATCATACCAACAAGTTCATTCAAATGAAGTCATTGAACAAGCTTGGTGGATCACTTCCACATGCACATTCACATGTTCATATTAACTGCTGAAAACTGAAGGCAATTAATTTCTGGAGATACATTCTCTGATAGCAATAGACATCCCAGCACAGACAGTTTTACACAACTACTTCCAACCCATTTTCTCACTTCAGAGACAATACAATGTAAATGCTTCCAAGATCCTTCTGGCCAAGATCTCAAACAAGTTTATCTAATTTCATGAAAGGATGAACAAAGTGAAACTCAACTAAATTAATATAGTTCCATTTAATTAAATATTAAAATGTAAGAAATATATTAAATAAACATGTCAAATATTGAAAGCCAACTGTGAGCCAGAAGCTCTGTCACTGATCAAAGGACGTTTCCAACCTAAAGGATAAAATCATTTTCAGATATTTGAACTGTTAATGAATCTATTGTGTCTCTTCCCAGGTTTTCTATTCTCCATAGGATTGTTTGAACACAGAGAGTGGTGAATCTCTGGAACTCTATGCCACAGAGGGTAGTTGAGGCCAGTTCATTGGCTATATTTAAGAGGGAGTTAGATGTGGCCCTTGTGGCTAAGGGGATCAGGGGGTATGGAGAGAAGGCAGGTACGGGATACTGAGTTGGATGATCAGCCACGATCATATTGAATGGCGGTGCAGGCTCGAAGGGCCGAATGGCCTACTCCTGCACCTAATTTCTATGTTTCTATGTTTGAACCAGACTAGAAAAATGATCTTGCTGGGATAGTGGAAAGGGTTTTAAGGCAAGATAGGAGTTGGGATGTGATACCAGTGTTGGGAAGAAGATTTTTGGGTTAGGGATGGTGTTGCAAAATAATTCTCAGGTACAAATAAACTAAAAATAATTTCAAGATTTGTAGGAAGGTAAAGAAGTGAAGCCATCATTAATGTTACAGGTAACATGAATACTCCAAGTTCAGAAAAAGTGTAGGAAATAATATCAAAACAGCTGAAGAAGGGTTTCAATCTTAAACGTCACCTAGTCCTTTTCATCAGAGATGCTGGCTGATCCGCTGAGTTACTCCAGCATTTTGTGTCTATCTTAGCTGATTAAATGAATTAGGGATGATAAAACTAAAGAATGGAAAGTAAATAAAAGATGTTAAATTCAATGTCAGGATCAAAATCCAATTATTAGCAAACTGTAAGTTATAAATGGGAGATAAATATTCCATGTAGAAAGCCCAAGGATCAGAAATGTTTGAGTAAACAGGATGAGTTCGAAAAATTGATAGCAGGTAAAAGAGGGACAAAGGAGATTAAACTACCAGGAGAAACAAACTGTAGGAGAACAAATAAGAATGCAGATGATGGAATCGGAAACAAAAGCGGAAATGCTGAAAGAACTCAGCCAGACAAGCAGCATCTGTGGAAAGATGAACCAGTTGACCTGGAGGCTTTTGTCAGTCCCCCTACCTGCTTCCACTACCTGCAACCTCCGGCAACCACCTGCAACCTCCGGGAACCACACGGAAACCTTGGATGGGGCGCAAAGTCTTCAGAGGTTTCCGTTCAGGTTTCCTAAGTGGGACAGGGGCATTATACAGTCCTGGTGAATGAAACGACTGTGAGGAGGAGAGTCCAGTGTCATCCCCATTCTCAATGATGGTTGGGGCAGCATGCGAAAGGCTGAAGCATTCACAGCCACATTTAGCCAGAAGTAACAAGGAGATGATCCAGCTAAGCTTCCTGTTGAGATCCCCATCAATACACTCCCCAGTCACTTTGATTCAATCAGAAACTGCTGAGCACTGGAAATATCATAAACAACAACCCAGCTGTGGCGCCAATGACACATAGTTCAGAATTATCCACCAATGTAGAAAATTGGCCAGGTGTGTCCCCTTCACAAAGCACAGAAGAAATACAGTCCAGTAAACTACCACACACATAATCTACTTTATCATCAGCTAAATGATGGCATTTGTAATTGATAGTGTTTTCAAGCATCTTCTGTGCATAAGATCCTAATTGTTGATGCTCAGTTTGAGATTTGTCAGGGCCACTCGGATGCCAAAATCAGCACGCTCTTGGTCCAAGCATCAGTAGTCATAGTTTTAGACAGCACAGAAGCAGGGTCATCAGCTCAGCTAGTCTGTGCTGACCAAGATGTCTGAATGTGCTGGCCACAAAGTGCTGGAGTAACACAACGGGACAGGCAGCATCTCTGGAGAGAAGGAATGGGTGATGTTTCAGGTTGAGACCCTTCTTCAGACTAGTTAGGGAAAAGGGAAACGAGAGATATAGACAATGATGTAGAGAGATAAAGAACAATGAGTGAAAGATATATAACAAAGTAACAAGAATAAAGGAAACAGGCCATTGTTAGCCGTTTGCTGGCTGAAAACGAGAAGCTGGTGTGACTTGGGTGGGGGAGGGATAGAGAGAGAGGGAATAACGAAGTTACTTGAATTTAGAGAAAATATTCGTACCACTGCCCAAGCAAAATATGAGATGCTGTTCCTCCAATTTGTGTTTAGATGAATGCATTTCGTTGTCTCTGTACTGTACACTGACAATGCCAATTAAAATTGAATCTGAATCTGAGCCTCACTCTAACAATGGAGGAGACCTAGGCAGAAAGGTCAGTGTGGGAATGGGAAGGGGAATTAAAGTGTTTAGCAACTGGGAGATCAGGTAGGTTCAGGTGGACTGAGCGAAGGTGTTCAGCGAAATGATCGCCCAGTTTACATTTGGTCTCGCCGATGTGTAATGCCCCTGTCCCACTTAGGAAACCTGAACGGAAACGCCCCACCCAAGGTTTCCGTGGAGGAACCGGAGGTTCCCGGTTTTTGTCAGTCTCCCTACCTGCGTCCACTACCTGCAACCTCCGGCAACCACCTGCAACCTCCGGGAACTGCACGGAAACCTTGGGTGGGGCGCAAAGTCTCCAGAGGTTTCCGTTCATGTTTCCTAAGTGAGACAGGGGCATTAGTGTACGTAACAGAAAAGATGAGGGCGAGCAAAAGGAACGTCTATATTTATGTCTCTATGTCTATATAACATTGTTCCTCGAGGAGTGCAGAAGGCCTTTCTTCATGTAGAAATGAAGAATGTAGTAGAAGAAAGTAGCCCAGGTAATGTTGATTCTGCAGAGGCTGACGTGAGAATGTACAATGGGGAATAAGGAAATGGCAGAGATAATAAAGACTTGTTTTTAAGAAGACATTGAGGAAATTAAGGAAGAGAATAGTGTGAATAGGATTCTTAGATTTGATGGCTTTGCCCTCCCTGGTTTCTAAAGCAGATAAGTGAAGATGTAGAGAATGTGTTGATTGTGGTCTTTGCAAGTTCCCTGAGGTCCGGCAGATTGAAGAGTGGCAAAAATAACACTGCCATCTGATTGTGGAGAGAAAGTGGTGTGCAGACTAGTTAATCTGAGGCCAGTGGTTGGGAAATTGATGGAATCCATTCCAAAGGAAATAATAGTAGTACACTTGGTAAATCATAAATTAATTAATCTTACTTAACATGGTTTTTGGAAAGGGAAGCTATTCTTAAGGGTATACAAAAAAGATGCCTTGATGAGAGGATTGTCCAAGAGGAGAGAATAAATAGCATTCATCATACTTTCACAAACACAGAATAGTAAGAGATAATCTAATTGAAATATTCTGATTCTTAGAGGGATTGACTGGGAAGATGCTTGAACATTGAACGAGGTGATGCAGTCTAAGTGAAATGGCCAGCCATCTGGACCGAGATGGAGAGTAACATATTTAGTCAGAGGGTTGCAAATCTTCAGACATTTCTATCTTGAAGGGTGTGGATGGTAGGTTGTTGAGTGGTCAAGATTGTGGATAATAGATGAATAAGATCTGAGAGAACCAAGAGAAGGGAGTTGTAATAACCGGGTGCGGGTTGATGCCTGAACAATGCTGGTAGTGATCACATGGATAGATAGGTGGGGAAATACATCGTTCTTGGTGGGTCAGAAAAAGTCATAAGCATAAAAAAATACTTTGCACTCCATCGGACAGTCTGCATTCCCTTTCATAAGGTCTTGGAAACAATGTAGCCCAGAGTTAAAATTAAATGGAAATATACTTGTTGAAATGAGCATCTTGTCTTCTGAAACCAAGTTTCTTGTTCATCAAGTTCATGCAATCATTAAAACTGAAATGTGTGTGTTTAAGGAAAAATTAGTTGTCGTTTGAAATTTAAAACAGTGTTTATATTAAACACTTTGGGTACCTACATTATTTGAATTGATAGTTATTTCAATCATTTTAAATCCATTTTTATGGCAATCAGGAAAAGCGAAACATCACAACAGGATTCATTGCTACTTGCCTCACAATAGATTCCACTTTACATGTTGATAGAGATAATTCAGATGAAAATCTCTGGGCTTACCTCTGTAATTAAGTCTCAGCATGCAGAAACAGATATCAATATGCCAAAACAGCAAGGTGTAGTGAATATCAGGAGAAATGTTTCCAATTTCTGAAAAATATTTTTTACTCTGTCATCTGTGTGCCAAGATAAGCTCATTTTTGTAACTTGTTGGATCACCTTCATTTGCATCCTGGCTTCCCAATGTAACAAGTTGAAGTGATTTCAAATAAATCAGGCTTTTAACACATGGCTGTCTATAATTTCCATGAGAACTCTGCAGTAGGAAATCAGTCAAGCACAGATGGAGCTGTGACCTTCTGTTTCCTTGGAACTGTTCTCGCTCGGCTGCTGTAAACTTTATTTTCCAATGCTTCTGTTGGTGTAGCATTGAAGTGGTTCAAGACTTGTTGCCACACCACGGGAGAGCTGTGATTAAGCTACGGAGGCTACAGAAAATATTCACAACAATGTTGCCTGGATTGGAGGGCTTGTTATAGAGAGTTTAGTTTAGTTTTGAGATACAGTGCAAAAACAGGCCCTTCAGCACACCGAAGATAAACACAAAATGCTGGAGTCATCTCTGGAGAGAAGGAATGGGTGATGTTTCGGATCGAGACCCTTCTTCAGACCTCGACCTGAAACATCATCCAAAACCCACGCGGTCACAAGGAGAACGTACAAACTCCACCCAGACAGCACCAAAGATACTATAGCGGAGCAAGATAGTCCACTCGATGAAAAAGCCGTAGTAGGTCATGGGTAATCTTTAGCGCCATTTCCATAACCGGCTTCCGTCTCCGCTCTAGTATCTTTGCTTTGGTCATGGCGTCCAAATACCACATCGAGACTGCACCGAACAGCGACCCCTGCACATTAACACTGCACTACACACACTAGGGACAATTTTATATTCATACCAAGCTAATTAACCCACAAACCTGTACGTCTTTAGAGTGTGGGAGGAATCTGAAGATCTTGGAGAAAACCCGCGCAGGTCATAGGGAGAATGTACAATTTCCGTACAAAGCAACATCCGTAATCAGGATCGAATCTGGGTCTTTGGCGCTGTAAAGCAGTAGCTCCGTGCCGCAATGAGACTGTAATCCTAATTGTGCCGACAATACTTTTTCTCCTGAGTATCTTGTCCATTTTTTGCACAGACTATTTTTGATGTTGATTTTACCTCAATCATTCGCTCAGGTATCTGAGTACAGCCTCTTGTGGGTGATAATTCTCATGTTGCATTGAATTTCATTGTTTACAGCAAGCTGGCACAGGTTTGAGATGGTCTACTCCTGCCAAATTGGGTTGCAAATCCTCGGACATGGGAGAAAATATTCTTTATCATCTAGAGTTTGTTGAAGTTCATGTAAAACTACTACAGGGACAGGCAGCCACATCTGGGGACTGCAATGCTGGATGGCACCCATTTGGTTTTTACACTTGTACTCGACTTTCATGTCCTGCTGATTTGGTGAGCTTCTATCAGGTGCCAATCTGCAGCCACCTCTCCATGAAGACAGACACAATAAGCTGGAGTAACTCAGCGGGGCAGGCAGCATCTCTGGGTAGAAGGAATGGGTAACATTCAACCCAAAATGTCACCCATTCCTTCTCTCCAGAGATGCTGCCTGTCCCGCTGAGTTACTCCAGCTTATTGTGACTGTCTTTGGTGTAAACCAGCATCTGCAGTTCCCTCTTACACAGCCATGAGACTGATTCAAATGCAGATTAGTTCAATGTCATATATACCAGTGCAATGAAATTATTATAATTTGCATGAAGCTGATAGAGTATACATGACAATGACAGATGCAACAATGAGTACAATGACAAATGCAAAACAGCAGAACGATGCAAAGATTATAATGCAATCTGAGACCGTACACAAAATAACTAAAGTGCAATAAAAGTAAAGCCAAATAGGGTAAATAGTGGAGAATGTAAATATCAATAATGATTTGTCCTGTACGAAACACAATGAATCTATGGTAAGAAAACACCTGATACGTCTCCAAAAACAATGACCAACCTCTACAGATGCACCATAGGAAGGCATCCTACACAGCACCACCATTGATGAGTACAGGGTTACATTCAACCCTTGTTTCTTTAGTTCCACAACTCTTTTGTCTTGCGGACATTAAGAGCTCGATCATTGTCCTGACACCATGACACAGGGTTCTTGATCTCATTCCTATACTTCATCTCATCATTGTTGTTGACTTGGCGGACAACAGCGGTATCGTGGTGAACTTACAGGCCTTGTGCTTCGTCACACAGCTATGGGTGTACAGGGAGTCGAGCTAGGGATTGAGCAGCCTTGAGGAGCACTATTGTTGAGGGTCAGGATGGAGAAAATGTTACGACCATTCTAGCTGACTGAGGTCTGCCAGTTAGGAAGCACAGAACCCAGTTGCAGATGGAGGTCCCAGGATCGAGGTCAAGGATATTACATACAAGCTTATTCAATATTATCCTGCTGAAGGCTGAGTTGTACTAATTGAATATCATCCTGGTGCTCTGATCGTCAGAGTGATCCAGATCTGAACATAGTGCAAGGGAGTTGTTGTCCTCCATAGACCTCTTTATCCTTAACACAAATTGCAAGGGATTTGGATTGTCTGGAAGACTGTTGCAGATTTGGGCCGTTACTAATATTGCCAAGCACTCTGTTATAGTTGTGGTGGAGATACTAGACTATAGTCATTGATTCAGGTCATTTCACTTTCCTCGGAGATTGGACGTGATCCAGATCTGAACATAGTGCAAGGGAGTTGTTGTCCTCCATAGACCTCTTTATCCTTAACACAAATTGCAAGGGATTTGGATTGTCTGGAAGACTGTTGCAGATTTGGGCCATTACTAATATTGCCAAGCACTTTGTTATAGTTGTGGTGGAGATACTAGACTATAGTCATTGATTCAGGTCATTTCACTTTCCTCGGAGATTGGACGTGGAAGTTTCCTTCAAGCAGATGGGGACGGGAGACTGTCAATGTGAAAGGTTGAAGATTTCAGTAAAGACTTTGGTCGGTTGATTGTTGCACGATTTCATTACCTGTTCACGGACTCCATCCAGGTTGGCTGCTTCAGAGAATTTCCCCTTGTTACCGCTTTAATCTACTGTAGGTTCAGCAGATGATCATAACAATAATTTATTCAATCACTTGAAACACATTAGTACTTCCTAAGTTCCATTACAGGATTTAGAATCAACACTCCCATGTGTTGAGTGTTTAAGATGTGCCCGATGAATAGGTAAAATGTGGCGGAAGAATTTGTGAACATGTTTTCAGAAATGGCATTTTCTTGTCCTCTTGATTTTGTGTAGATGTGGAGTGGGTCAGGTGCCTCATCATCTCTTCGTGGAAAATTCTTCAATTTATCTTGTGAGGTGTTGAGAGTCTCATTTCCTTTCAAGACGAGTTTCCATTTATGAATGCTGATTCCATTTATAGATTTTGAAAATGCTGTCAGGATATTTTAAAGCAGAAAACACACCTTGTGACTAACACACTATACTGTAAGTGATTAAAGAGTTCCTGAAAGGAAACAGGTTTTCGGTGAGTGCTCTCGAGATAGCTCAGGAAGCGAGTGTGCAGCTTAATGTGGCGCTGAGCCTCGCAAAATTGAACAAACCTGGGCTTCATCTCCCATCTGTAGTAAAGAGATTAAAATGAACCAGCAAGCCAATACATGTGGTCCTGGAGCTCGTCAGGTAAAGATAAACTAACGTTTCTACTCTCACTTTCATTCAGTGAACCCTTCTTGCAAAAGTGCAGAAATATCCGAGCTTATGTGGATGCCAAATAATGAGTGGGATTGAATTTTCGTCTACTGATCATATTTCAGATGATAGTGCGATTGGTAGGATAGTGAGTCGGGAGGCTTATTTATATTGCTCCTGACTTATATGTCTAAAGGAAATGGAAACCAAGAGATGTAATAAAGGGCTGAGTTTTGCTCCAGCTCACTTTATACTGTTGCTCAAGGGCTGGATTATCATTGGTGTGAAGATGAAAATCAGGCCCAACTGCAGTGAATCCTATGGGGATTTTTTTTTATCACACTGATGTTTACCCTCCATTAATGGCAGGAATAGGACTGATCACATCTGATTTTAACTCAGTGACTTTAATGGTCATTAACTATGTGGATACACACAAGGACAGCAATCTGGCCCTTTTCATTGCTATCCAGATTGCAAGAAACATTAACCCTTTTTCCACTGGGTAATAGGAATTGAGGGAATTGTTTTCACACGGTGTGAATTAGTAAACATTAGGGAGAAGGTGAAAAATAAACTAAAATGCAATTTTGCTGCAGAAGTCCACTTACCTTTATGTAAATTTGTTTGATTGTACCAAACAAAATTAACTGTTGACAACTGTTACCTTATGTTCATAGGTGATTGGAGCAGAATTAGGCCATTCAGCCCATCAAGTCTACTCCACCATTCAATCATGGCTGATCTATCTCTGCTTCCTAACCCCATTCTCCTGCCTTATCCTCATAACCCTTGACACCCGAACATGGCCCATGTGTGAAAACAAGTAGAGCTACTCCAACACTACAGCATTTCACCAAAATAAGCTCCATTATTATTTTATTTGTCTCCTCTCTCCAATAGAGAATTACACTCAGGAGATGCTTGTAATCAGAGCCTTATCTGGAATACATGCTTCAGAGCGGCAGGTCCATTATGGTGTTTACATGTGATGTGGAGACTTACAGAGGCAAATTAACTCAGCTACGACTAACAAGTATTCATCACCGTCTCATAGATGTTATCAATAGCATTTGTGTCCATTGGCACCCCTTTTGATTTTCATCTTAGCAATGACTCCCTCTGTTCTATCCTTGTTTGCAATTCAGTCGATGCATGTTTATTTTCACTTTTCCAATTCTGTTCACATGAATAGACCTGAAAACTTCACTCTGCTTCTCTATTCACAGTTATTGTCTGACTTGTTGAGTATCTACAGGATTTTCTGTTTGTTTCATACAAGTCTTTGGAGCTGTGAGAAAGAGCTGCCCGTAAGGCAGCACCTATGAACTTTATGAGATAAATTAAAAAAAAATATTAGAATGATAGTCATAAGGTCATAGAGTTATACAGAACAGAGCCAGACACTTCAGCCTAACTCATCCATGCCAACCAAGATAACCCTTCTGAGCATTGTCCAATTCCCTGCATATGGCCCATAGCACTCCAAACCTTTCCTATCCATATGCCTATCCGAATGTAGTTATTGTACCTGCCTCAACTACTTTCGCTGACTGCTTGTCAGCTTGACTCCCAAAAATGCATTACTTCAGTTATTTGAACTACATCAGGCCACTAACCCTGCTTGACAAGATCCTGCTCTCATTCTTGGTAAACCTCTTCATTTTCTATGATACCACCTATTTTGGTACCACTGCAAATTTACTAACCATGCCTTGCACGTTCTAATTGTAATTATTGATATAGGTGACAAACATCAACAGCTCCAGCATTGATCTAGGATGCACGCCACTAGTCACAGGCCTCCAGTTGACAACAAAAACCCAAACCTTCCACCACTACCCACTGCTTCTTAACATGGAGCTAATTCCTCATCTGGTTAGCTAGCTCCCCCTGGAACCCATACAATTTTACTTCGGAGTCACGTGAGTGATTCCGTGAAGACCCCAGCTCCAGTGCGCAGGTGCGGCATTACGCACAGCGTGCAGAACGCGGCCAGCGGGAGTCGGGCTAGCTCCCGCATCCAGGGACGAGAGGTAAGTACTTACCTTAATCGGGCCTTGTGATTTTTGCTCCACGGGGAGCAAAGTGAGGCATGGTGAGCGGGCCCCGTTTCGACTCCAGCGTGGGGCCGACAGTGACGGGGAAAAGGTGCCACCCGGACCGCTAACGCTGCGGACCGCTGCTAGGAGCTGCGCTAATGCCGGTCCGCTGAACAGCTGTTCCGTACAGCCGCGGACCGGCGGGAAAATTTAAAAAAACCCGACCGGCAGCCCTGCAGACTCCTGACCAGGAGAATCACCGCCCGGGAACCGCCACAACGCCGCCTGGAAAACGGCAGGCAGCCTCTACTTACAGGTAAGGGGAAATCTTACCAATTTACAGGTTCTACAGGAGCCATCTTCCTCCAAAGCTGGAACAGGTTGGAGAAGGCAAAATAAGTATGTCTGTCTCCCCAAGCCAGAGGAGGTCATGAAGTTCACCTCCAGGAGAAGGACTGCCTGCCCAACTCCACACGAGGGTCCTTATCTGGGAGGCAGCCACCGGTAGCGGTGGAGCTATTTCAATGCTCCCGCTCACTCGACACCGAGCCGCTCCCTGTGCCGCCGGTGTAAAGGGGCACTGGCTGAATGCCAAGGGAGCTGACTCCTACCCCAGTGCTATTGCACTAGCCATCTCCCTTGTCGAGGGATTGATGCAACAGCGGAGTGGAGTGCTTTGCCTCCTCCCATTTAGCGCATCCTTTATGCTCCTTTTTTAAGGGCTAAGGAGGCCAGGGCTGGGCTGGCTTAAGCGCTGGGCAGGCGGACGAGAACAGCAGTATGCCAGGGGAGCAGGATCAGGAAGAGCCACTGGGTGTCGTGGGCCACTACATGGCTCCTCCACGCGACCATCTTCCCAACAAAAGCCCTGCAGGAGCAGGCCTTTCCAGAGGCAAATCCGCAGGCAGCTGGGTCTCGTAGACTCACAGACAAGCAGCGAATTCTACAGAAGGTCAAGATGTTACCACCTTTGCTCGCCTTTGGTGCTGACGCCTAAGATGTTCCCATATTTGGGATACTCGACTGAACGATGGTGCATATAGACCTGCCCGCAACCCCGAATATATGGGGCTATGCAAACCGCTGCTGCGGGGAAGAGGGAGCAGGCTATGGGACGAGCAGGACATCACATCCAACACCCAGCTGGCAGCACCCCTCGGCATCCACCAGCAATATCAAACAAGGACTGGTGAAAGCCTGGTGACCGCTGCAGATCCCCCATAGTTCTTTTTAGACGGGGCCCAGAGCGGAGCCGTGGGAAGATGCGCCGCCCCACCGACAGCACCAGCATACCAGCAAACTACGCCTTCATGAAAAACAACAAGCATGGAGGTAGGTAGTCTGGTTCCTCCCAGTTTACACTAAAACAAGGGTGTTCTACTAAACTGCATGGGGAGTGGGCTAAGCATGGGATGCTGTCACAAATAACCAAAATATACTCAACAGCATTAGAGGATAAAAACGAATTCAAATTGGGCATTTTACTGCCAGTTCAGCAATGCGCCCAAAGGGCTGTTTCTCCCTCTAAGAAAAGAGAAGTGAGAAGGCAAGCTGAACTAAACAGGCACATTACTAAACGGATTGGAATTTGTATCGAATATATTCACCAAAACTATAAAAGATGATGAATGTAGCATCATCATTGATCTAATATCACTAAATAAATCTGTTGAGTATATCCACTTTAAGATGGAGGTGGAGGTTTGTCACTGCCAGACATCTGATCTCCCTAGGATACCTATGGGGAGCATTGATATGGGAGATGCTAACTATCTTATACCATACACTAGGATCATTATAGATACCTAAATATATTTACCTGGATCATGGATATCCCGGTTAGGGCAACCATGGGAGCATATAGCATTTCATATGGTCTAAACCTCAGCCCTAAACTATTATAAATGGCCATGAAAATATTAAGAAAACAAGCATAATCATGGCACATATTGGATGATATCCTCATATTAGGGGAAACAAAGGAATTAGCTGTGGAGCAGTTCTAGCTACGAAACAGCTCCCTAAAGCTGAGGTTCATCCCACGCCCAGATAAACCAGAATTGAAGCGTTACTACCAAGGATTATCTGGGCTTCAATAATAATTCCGTCCATATGACTGTTACTTTGCCAAGATACTTGGGTCACTATAATCAAATCATGAATGTACCCACTGAAGCTATATCACAATTAAGGTGGTGGGCAGACATATATTTGGCATAGTTTTCAGCCCTATTATCATCACCAATCCCAACTTGGTTATTTTAAAAACCAATGCCAGTACTTTAGGCTGGGGAGCAACTAAACTCCATATCCAGCACAGGTAACAGATGGACCAAGTCACAAACATCGTTACTACACATACCGGGCATCAACTTCTTGGGATTGGTGATCGCCTATTGGGCTAAAAAGCATATGCATTTCAAATGCAGCACGTACATATGTGGTTACGGATTGATAATACTATGGTGGTGGCTTATATCAACCATATGGGGAGCATAATAATCATTATTGTGCAACAAATTGGTCAAACAAATCTGGCAATGGTGTGTCAAAAGACATTTTAACTATCAGCTGCCTATGTCCTAGGAAGCTAGAACACAGTGGGAGACACCATGTCACGGGGTAAAATTTATGATTACATTGAATAGATGTCATAACCCAAAATATCTGCTAAATTTATTAAGCAGTTTGAAAGCCAGATATCAATTTGGTTGCACAAGACGGAATCACCAGTAACCCATGTATGTGACTTAGGAACCAGATTAGAGGCAGCAGCGATAGATGCCTATACGCTGGAAGGGGGAATTTCTGCTTTGCCTTCCTCCCTTCTGCTTCATCAGTCGGGCACTTCGCAATACAGATGGGATCTGTCTCCGAGATATTGAACGTGCCCGACCGGCCTACAGCCATGGTTCCCAGTTTATCACGACACGGTGGGCGAGTCACCTATGGATTTCCCTAGTGGACCATGGTTGCTGACTCAACCCAGTATCAGGCATAAGCCACCCATGCCAGGGAAACATCAAACTCCTGGGTGCAGGTTTTGAATAGACCTTACCAGGGACTGGGATTATCCAAAGGAACCATTACCACCATGTCGGCATCCCTGCGAACAGTCACTAAAAGCTAACATGGGTAAAATACTGCCACGACGCAGGGACAACGAACTATTCAACCACTGACGTATTGGAGTTCCTGGAACATCTACACCATGACTAAAAGGTGAGTTACAGTGCCGTAAATACAGCATGGAGCGCCTTATCTGCTTATCTAAAACCGCATGTCAGCAGAGCATGGGATCCCATCCACTGAAGGTAAACTTATGAAGGGCAACTATAATATAAGCCCCAAACACCCAGGTATATACCCATGTATGGGATATTGGTGTGATATTGACATACCTCAGAGAATGGCACCAGCCAGATCCCTCAGCTTGCTTAATCTATGTTTTAAAAAAGGCTCATGCTTATGGCTCTCGTACACGCTCAAAGAGTCCGGTTACTCCATAAACTAGACTGGATACATGGTGATTACCCCAGACGCATCAAGTTCATATTTAGGTCTGGTAAAATCTAACTCGCAGGTATATGGATTCGGCACGAACTAGCAGGGTCGAGATCGCCTGTGTTTTCCGTGCTGTAGTCGTTATATGGCTATATGGACCAGGAACGCCCGATTCACTGGTGGGATTCCGGGCCTACCCACCAGAGTCCAGGTTGAGTGTGGTGACCCATTTACTACTATATATAGACACAACCCACTATCTTAGAGGGAGAGGAAAGCCTATGGGTCAACCACAGTAACCCAAGACGGGGTACGAGCCAAACCACTCCAAGGTGGCTCAAACAGGTACTGAAAGCTGCCGGAATAGATAATAATACATTTAATCCCATTCCACTAGGGCAGCATTGGTATCAGCGGCTGAACGAATGGACATCCCGGTTGACCACATTTTCAATACAGCAGAATGGTCAAGGGAACCGCGTTCAGAACATTTTTTATTATAAACCGTTGATAAACCTGATTTAATTGCAGGAGAATATTACAAACTGCAATATTAATTTAAGCTCAGAGGAGCTTTTTTATGTTGTTATTGTTAACAAATACCTTTCTGTTTCTTTTGAAAGCGGATCCACTGGTTGATTACGATAACACTTCCTCCCTCATAAACTTCGGCAGTGAGTGAAATAAAAACTGTTACACGGTTTGAAATCACAGACCTTTGAAGTCTTCACGGAATCACTCACGTGACTCCGAAGTAAAATAGTAAGATTAAACGAGTACTTACCAGTACGAAGTTTGATCTGTATTTTATGAGGAGTTACGGTGAGGGATTAAGTGCCCGCCGCTCCCACCCTCATTATACAGATCGAACTAGTAAACTGATGTCTCGTGATCTTTACTATCTTACTTCAAATATTGTGTCTATTCTGTGATTTCACACCGCTGCTTCGAAGTATGCCGCACCTGCGCACTGGAGCTGGGGTCTTCACTTAATCCCTCACCGTAACTCCTCATAAAATACAGATCAAACTTCGTACTGGTAAGTACTCGTTTAATCTTACTATCAAACCTTCCAGAGCAGCCTACCTTGTCATGGATACTACCAGAGCAGCCTACCTTGCAGATACATGGATAGGACAAGTTTGGAGGGATATGGACCAAGCACAAGCAGGTGGGACTAGTGTAGCTGGGACATGTTAGAAGGTGTGGGCAAGTTGGGCCGAAGGGCTTGTTTCCACACTGTATCACTCTACGACTCTATGACTCCATTTAGACCAAGTTTCTGGTCCTTCTGTCGTCAACCCACTCGATTACTTTAAAAAAAAAAAATCATATTCATGAGACACAACCTCCCACCCACAAAACCATGCTGACTATCCCTAATTAACCACTGTCTTTCCAAATCCAGAGATTGGGGCGGAGCATTTAGAAAACTACTTTTCAACTCGAGAATAAGATGTGACATACAAGGTTAAATGTGATAGGTATTGAACATAGAGTAAGTGAAGGAAGGAACTGATGATGCAGGTTTTAACCGAATCTGAAGAAGGGTCTTAACCCGAAAAATCACCCATTCCTTCTATTCAGAGAGGCTGCCTGTCCCACTGAGTTCCCCCAGCAATTTGTGTCTATCATGGATTAAGTGAGAGATGTTTGCAGCCTCTGAAATTCCCTTCCAGGGTAATGTTTGAGGTAGAAATTATATTGAGATTCAAGTTAAATTGATTAGGTGGGTGAAGAAAGTGACAAAAAGATACACAGTATAGGGATGGGTGGGCAAGTGTGATATTTTATTGTATAAACATCAGCATTAAATGATTCAACCAATAATCTGACTTTTCATTGATGTGAATGATTAAAAAGTTAATGAATGTTGATTACCCTCTGGGTTTGAGGCAATAATCATTCTTTTTCATTTCATAAATAGAGCAAGACTGAAGATCATTTATTTTGTCATTATCTTTGATCTCCACTGGGTGAGAAAAGAGGAAGGTAAAAAGGTTTGCAAAGCAGTTTGTTCCAGATAGTGCTGTGTGTGAGGATATTTTGGGGACAAAGTGATGAGAAATACTGATGGACCTTTGCCCCTTGAATCTTGCCCCTTTCAAGGGATATGATCCATTCATATGGAGATATTGCGTAGATTTTATTGAGTAAACTGAATTAAATTATTATTAGTTTCTACCTCAACATTAAAAGAAGTTACAGTTGTTTATATTCCCTTGTATCTTCCTCCATCTACTTGGTAAGACTTTAAATAAACCATTTGATAAAGAAAATGGGTTTCAGTGGCGACTGTCATTAAAGTTTGGCATTGTATTACAACTGATGTTGAAATAGGGCTGCGGGAATCAACTCCCACAAAAGTAGGGCCCTTGTATGGGTAACATTGATGCCAAGGACTTACTCACAGCAATCATAAGTCTGGAGCAGCAGACGCAGCAGAAATCTCAGCTTAATTCTCCAAAGTCCCACTGAGTTCCTCCAGAATTTTGTGTCTACCTTCGATTTAAACCATCATCTGTGGCTCTTTCTTATACCATTCAGATAATAATCTGCCTTCCTGTTCTTGCCACCAAAATGGATAACCTCACATTTATCCACATAATACTGCATCTGCCATGCATCTGCCCACTCACCCAACCTGTCCAAGTCACCCTGCGTCCTCATAGCATCCTCTTCACAGTTCTCACTGCCACCGAGCTTTGTGTCATCTGCAAATCTGCTAATGTTATTTTTAATTCCTTCATTGTAAAGAGGCGTCATAACACACTGTGTCTTTACTACTGTTTATTCATGATACACACACGTTTGTGGTCTGTCACCGGAACTAGAGAGAGGGATCAATGGGTGGGAAGGTTGTAATTATACTTGTGATGTGGGGAGTGGTTAGTAGTGGTGAGTAGTGGTAATTACTGCCTGTAATTCTGAAAGGGATCCGTTAAACCCTACTCTTTGTTTCCTGTCTGCCAACCAATTTTCTATCCATGTCAATACCCTACCCCCAAAATCATGTGCTCTAACTTTGCCCACTAATCTCTTGTGTGGAACCTTATCAAATACTTTCTGAAAGTCCAGGTACACTACACCCACTGGCTCTCCCTTGTCCATTTTACTTGTTACATCCTCAAAAAATTCCAGAAAATAATTATCAAGCATGATTTCCCCTTCGTAAATCCATGCTGACTCGGACCGATCCTGTTACTGCTATCCAAATGTGCCGCTATTACATTTTTAATAATCAACTCCTCCCCACCACTGATGTCAGGCTAACTGGTCGATAATGCTTTCTCTCTTAAACAGTGGGATAACATTAGTTATCCTGCAATCCACAGGAACTGATCCAGAATCCATAAAACGTTGGGAAATTATCGCCAATGCGTCCACGATTTCTAGAGAAACCTCCTTGAGTACCCTGGGATGCAGACCATCAGTCCTTATCAGCCTTCAGTCCCATCAGTTTACCCAACACCATTTCCTGACTAATGTGAATTTTCTTCAGTTCCTCCATCACCCGAGATCCTTTGGCCACTACTATATCAGGAAGATTGTTTGTGTCTTCCTTAATGAAGACAGAACCAAAGTACCTGTTCAACTCGTCTGCCATTTCCTTGTTCCTCATAATAAATTCACCTGTTTCTTTCTTCAATGGACCCACATTTGTCTAAACTATTTGTTTCCTCTTTACATACCCAAAGAAGCTTTCACTATTCTCCTTTATATTCTTGGCTAGCTTACGTTCGTTCTTTATCTTTTCTCCCCGTATTACCTTTTTAGCTACCTTCTGTTGATCTTTAAAAGTTTCCCAATCCTCTGGCTTCCCGCTCATCTTTGCTATCTTATACTTAGTCTCTCTTATTTTTATAATGTCCTTGACTTCCCTTGTCAGCCACGGTCGCCTCTTACTCCCGTTAGAATATTTTTTCCTCCTTGGAATGAAATGATCCTGCATCTTCTGGATTATTCCCAGAAATACCTGCCATTGCTGTCAACCACTGCTAGGGACCCTTTCCAGTCAACTTTGGCCAGCTCCTCCCTCATGCCTCCTAGTCCCCTTTATTCAACTGCAAGACTGACACTTCCGATTTTACCTTCTCCCTCTCAAATTGCAGATTAAAACTTATCATATTATGGTCACTACCTCCTAATGGTTCCTTTACCTTGAGTTCCCTTATCAAATCTGGTTCATTACACAACACTAAATCCAGAATTGCCTCGTCCTGGTAGGCTCCAGTACAAACTGCTCTAAGAATCCATCTCGGAGGCACTCTACAAACTCCCTTTCTTGCAGTCCAGTACCAACCTGATTTTCCCAGTCTACCTACATGTTGAAATCTCCCATAACAACCATAGCATTACCTTTGTTACATGACAATTTTAACTCCTGATGCAACTTGCACCCTGTGGCCAGGCTACTGTTTGGGGTTCTGTATTAGGGTCGTTTTACCCTTACAATTCCTCAGTTCTATCCATACTGACTCTACATCTCCTGATCCTATGTCACCTCTCGCAAGGGACTGAATTTCATTCTTTACCAACAGAGCCACCCCACCCCCTCTGCCCACCTGTCTATCTTTCCGATAAGACGTATGCCCCTGAATATTCAGTTCCCAGCTCTGCTCGTCTTGCAACCATGTCTGTAATGCCCACAATATCATTCTTATCAATTTCTAGCTGAGCCTCAAGCTCATTCACTTTATTTCTTATACTTTGCACATTCATATATAACACTTTTAATTTGGTATTCACCTCCCCTCTCACACCGATTTCTAGTTCACCCAACCTTACTCTCTTATCCCTTCTTGAACTTTCCGTCCCATTAATTTGGATGTGTTTTACAACTTTTCCTGCACTCTCTTCCCCTTTAACTCCATCCTTATACTCCCAATTTGTCAACCCCTTCCCCCCGCTATTTATTTTAAACCCACTCGTGTAGTGTGGGTAATTGTGTGATGAGAGGGAACTAGAATTTGAGCAGAAGGATTAAGTATTGGATTGGATTGGATTGGATTCAATTTTATTGTCATTGCACTTTTCAGTGCAACAAAATGGTTTAGCCTGCAGTCATAACATAGAATAATAACAAAACAAACACTCAACACAGTTTAAAGTCCCAAACGAATTGTCTCTTCCCTCCTTGCTCTCCCTCTGCGCTGAGCCAATCCAAGCCTCCGATGTTGCGACCCCGCCGGGTAATGGTGTGCAAGCCCCGCGACTGAATCTGAGCTCCGCAAGCGGGCTGGTTCAAACTCCGCGGCCTGGGGCGGTCGAAGCTGCCGAAGCTGCTGCCCTCCAGTCCAGCGGACGCAGCTGAAGTTACGGGAGCTCCGGAAAAACAGGTCACCAACCTGTGAGCTCCCGATGATGTCGTCCACTGGCCCGCGGCCGAGTCTCCGAGGCTCCAAAGTCGGGTCGGAAGTTGGGTCGCTCCACAACCACAGCCCCAAAGTCGGCCAGCCTCGTGTTGGTAAGTCCTGGCTCTGCCTCCGCAGCCTCGAGGTCGGTCGCAGTTGGAGGCCGCCAGCTCCACGATAGGCCTCAGCGCAGACGGACACGGAGACGGGGGGGATACGGCAAGAAAGGTCGCATCCCCCCCGAAGGAGGAGTCAAAAAACATGTTACACCCACCCCCCCACACATACACAACTAAATAAACCGAAATAAACTGTAAAAACGGGACAAAAGAAAACAAAAAAAGAAAAGACAAACGGACTGCAGGCGAGCCGCAGCTACAAGGCAGCACCGCCACTCCCGGAATGAAGATATCTTGAACTTTTTTGACACTGATATCGAAATAATGGGTTATTCCAATAATGGAAATAATGCCACATAATAATTTCCAGTCTTCTGCTCCAACCTGAAAAAGCTCTCCAAGCCCAAAGGTTTGGGCACCCAAGACCTCTAGTTCCAGTCCATCCACTGGCTGTAACCTCAGCAACGGTTGTATTGATAATGGCAAAGAATGCAATGCAGAAACACCTGCCCTCTGACAGGTTGCTCTCCAGCCTTGCCTTCAGCTGTGCACCTAGTGAGCGGGACGGGGATCAGTGAATGTCTTTACACTCCTCCAGGCCATTTTGAATGGGAGGGCAATCTCTTTAGCAGCAATGATATGAGTTTCCTGCTAGGGAGAGAGGGATGTGTATTAGTGTTCAAGAAGGAACTGCAGATGCTGGAAGATCGAAGGTACACAAAAATGCTGGAGAAACTCAGCGGGTGCAGCAGCATCTATGGAGCGAAGGAAATAGGCAACGTTTCGGGCCGAAACCCTTCTTCAGACTGATGGGGGGTGGGGGGGTGAAGGAAGGAAAAAGGGAGGAGGAGGAGCCCGAGGCCGGGGGAATGGGAGGAGACAGCTCGAGGGTTAAGGATGGGGAGGAGACAGCAATGGCTAGCAAAGCTGGTAGAATTCAACGTTCATGCCATCCGGACGCAAGCAACCCAGGCGGAATATGAGGTGCTGTTCCTCCAATTTCTGGTGTTGCTCACTCTGGAAATGGAGGAGACCCAGGACAGAGAGGTTGGATTGGGAATGGGAGGGGGAGTTGAAGATTGGTGATTGTCTTGCAATCTATTTGACAGACCCGACAATCTTGATTGAGCAGCTGCGATTGCGTACAATCTGAGGAGCGCAAGGTATGCCAGGGTAATTTAAATTAAGGTGGCTTGGATAGGATACATTTTTAGGGGGTGAGCGAGCACCTGCAATCAATTCTATAATGCCTGAGAACAGTGGAACATTTGTGGGACGTGGCATTTGCAAATGCATTCACTCATTGATGACAACGCATATAAGATCATTGAGCTTCTTGCAACAATGAGCTCAGATCTTTCCTAAACTCCTGGCTTTAATCTCCATCGTTAGCTGCCTCCAAAGCTTTTAAATACTTCTCTGTAAGATCATCTGGCCTCGTATGGACATAGGGCATCACCTTGCCTTCTTCACCAGGACATCCAGACCGCCGTTCAATTTAATGGGAGTGCATTCTCTCCCATTCTTCAACATTTCTCAGGATGAATTGCTTGGTGTATGACAACTACAAATGTTCTTTCATAAAGTGCCTGCAGGCTTTAAGCAGCGTAGGCTGAAAATCTGTTAATCTGGTCAATGTTGATCATTTCAGCCAACCAGCATTGCATTTGGTGCTACAGTAGTATGTGAGTACTCGGGAAAATGACAATAAAGATACACTTGATACTGTATGTTGAGGTCAATCTACTGAGCAAATGATACAAAACTGGTTTGCTGCCTACACTTGAAACAATAGGGTATGTTTAAATCCCAATCCACATACTTGGTTTCAGTAACGGCCCAATTCTTTTGCCAGGAATGGAGGTAATCATTTATTAATTATTTGCATAGTAAATAATTATTTAGTTTTTTGTTTTAGAGATAGTGTGGAAACAGGCCCTTGCAGCCCGTCGAGTCTGCACCGAGCAGCGATCACCTGTGCACTAGTACTATGCTGCACTCTAGGGACGATTTACAGAAGCCAATTAATCTACATGCCTGCGTGTCTTTGGAGTATGGGAGGAAATCGGAGCACATGGAGAAAACACGCGCAGTCACAGGGAGAACATGCAAACTCCGTACAGCTAGCACCCGTAGTCAGGATTGAATTCAGGTCTCTGACGCTGTAAGGCAGCAACTCTATTACTACTTGACTATACCACCCCATTTATTGTTTACTAGACCAAGTGTGGACCCGTTGGGTCCCGTTCCCCCAATGCAATATTCCATGCCTTTCCTCGACACCCTTCGTCTCCCTCTGAGACGCAGGGAGACGTGTCCTCTACAGGCTCCTCCTCCAAACCCTGCACTTCCTCGCCCTGGTCCACCGTCCAGACACCAAGTGGCGGTCGGTGTTGCCTTCCGGTCACGAGGGGGGCCCCCGGTGGGGGTCCCTCTACGCAGGGATTCTCCCCCTCTACATTTGGGGACCCGGGGTGGAGGGTATTGCACCGAGGTGTTCCCTGCAACCTGTTTCTCTCGCGGTTCACAGACTCGCCAGCCGCCTGCCACTTTTGCGGGCTGGAAGAGTCTGTGTACCACGTGTACATGGAGTGCGTGAGGCTGCAGCCACTGTTTGAATACCTAAAGGGGCTGCTCCTTGTCTTCTGGCTGCATTTTTCACCCACCATCCTCATCTTTGAACACCCTGTGCTGTGCGTAGGGGAGAGGGTAGGGCTGAAGATGTCCTGGTTGGGTTGCTCCTGGACCTGGCCAAGCTGGCCATCCGCGAGTCAAGGCGCCAGACGGTGGAGGGCTCTACCCGAGCCGGCTGCCTGCCCCTTTTCCGGGGATACGTCCGTGCCCGGGTGCGGATAGAAAGGGAATACGCCCTGTCTACGGGCACCCTGAGGGAGTTCCGGGACCGCTGGGCACCGAGGGGGGATGAATGTATCCTGGACAAGGATTGCAATATAGTTGTTTAGCAGTTGCTTAGCATATTTGTTTCGTCTTGTATTATGGTGCTGTTTTGTTTTATTGTATTGTAAATACTATTTTAATATTTGAATAAATATTTTTGATTGAAAAAAAAAGAGCAATATTCCACCAAACTGCGCATGCGCGGCTGACGGGCCCGCACTAACGGCAGGAATTAAGTTAAAGTCAATAACTTTGCGTTTAATATTTCCATTGCCATGCCCTCCCTCTTCCTACCCCTATCCTCCTCCATTCCCCCTCATCCCCCAGCACTCCCTCCCCCCTCCTCTTCACCCTCACTCTTCTTTCCCCTCTCCTCCTCCCCTTCCCCACTCCTTCCCTCACCGCTCTCTCCCTCTCCGTTCCCCTACCCTCAGTCACTCCCTCCCTCCATAACCCCTCTCCCCTCCATACCCCTCTCCTCTCTCTCTATCCCCCTGCTCCCCCACTCCTCACCTCCCCACTATCCCACCCCCCCCACTCTCGCTCCTCACATCCCCCACTGGCTTCCTCTCCCTCCATCCCCTACTCCATAGCTTCCCCCACTCCCCCCCCCCCCCCTCCCCCCCCTCCTCCCCCCCCCTCCTCCCCCCTCTCTCCCCTCCTCACCTCCCCAGGATCTCGATGTAGACCACCGCCGGCCCCGTTTTGTCCACCACATTGTACTTGAGTGCTTGCAAAGAAAAAAGCTTGGCGATTTGAAAATCGGGAAAGGCTCCAACTGCGCACGGGCAGATACCGGGCCAATGCACACGCATGGGCGGCAAGTGGGGGCGCTGTTTTAAGTTAAGTTTTAAATGTCAATAACTTGTAAAATATAACATCAATCTGAATGAAAATTGATACTGCACATCCCAGGATAATGATGAGTAAGGTGAGTCTAAAATTATTGCTGTATCGTGTACTGTTTTTGCAAAATTACGGGAAACAAATATAGGTATATAGGTACAAACTAGATGAGAGTTTTAGTAATATAATATAGCATATAGAATATAGATATAGATATGTATGTTAAAAGTAAGAGGGTAACTGGGGAAAAGGTAGGAACCATCAAGGATAAAGGAAGAAGTTACCATCTCCACAACTCGTTGCTTCACTCATCCCAACCCCTTCCCATGTGCTTTGACCTGCAACTGCAGGAGATGGAACACCTGTCCATATACCTCCTCCTTCTCCTCCAACCAGGGATTCCAGCAATCCTTCCAGGTGGTTCTTGTGCTAATCTCACTTTCTGCATCCCGTGTGGCTTCCTGGACTTCGACGAGACCAAGCGTAGATTCGGTGACTGTTTCGCTGAACACTTGTGATCTGTCTGGCAAAGTCTTCTGGATCTCCTGGTTGTTGACTATTTTAACTCCCCTTCCCATTCCCATATTGAGCTTTCGGTCTTGGGCCTCCTCCAATGCCACAGCACTTCATATTCCACTTTGTCCTACCTCTCCTCTCTCTGCTTTCTTTCTTTGTCCTTTTATGTAAACCCCCAGTCCCCCTAGCTACTACAACGAGTACTTTCATCTGCGTTCACCAAGGATCTGAATAGAAGGGTGCACTAATATGCTGACCTCAGCTGAGTGTTGGGTCTCTGAGAAGCCAACACTTTATGTCCATATTTATGCGGAAAACAGGCCATCTCGGCCATACAAGCCGTCCGAACAATTTTTTTTTGCTTGTCCACAGCCTGGGTATATCTACCCTCCATTCCCTAAACGAGTACTTTGCCATCTGCGTTCACCAAGGAGATGGAATAGACATTAGAGGTGCACTAATATGCTTGGGCAGTTTCAGATCAAAGAGGAGGCAGTGTTGGGTCTCTTGAGAAGCCAGAGACCCGGGTTCGATCCTGACTATGGGTACTGTCTGAAAGGAGTTTCAGGTTTCATGATTTTCCCAGGTCTCCCTGTGGCCGCGTGCGGTTTCTCCGGGTGCTCCGGTTTCCACCCACACTCCAAAGACTCGAAAGAGACTTTTAAATACGCACATGGCCATGCAGGGAATGGAGAGATGTGGATTGCTGACAGAGGAGATTGGTTTGACTTGGCATCATATTCAGCACAAACATTTAGGGCTGAATGGCTTTTTTCCTGTGCTTTACTGTTCTATATTCAAATCTGTTCTCAATTATCGGATGCAAAATTTTTTGCATGATATATATGAGGCAAACAATTCAAAAATATTTGCACAATTTGGCAGAAGCTTTATTACAGAGCAGTTGTACTTCTGGCCCCGTGGAATATATTTCCGCCTCCGCATGGAAATCTGTTTTGAAAGCTAACTTGTAGAATGTCTCCAAGGAGTGTGATTTATGTAGATGGTTATGAATGAAAGAACTAGCATTTTCTTTCAGCCTTAATGCAAGCATTGAGTGCCGTATGACATGTGAAGAAAGGAGTATGGAATTACAATTATTCTCCGAGATGGTTACTCATGGTAATATTTTGGAAAGTGAGACAGCTATTAATAAACATAGGAATATATATTTTGTCTTCACCACCTAATTGGCATTTGTGCACTTAGATCATTAGCCAAATATTGAATCAATCATTAATTTTAAATAAATCATACTTGCTTGGCTACAGGAAGCTGGTGATTCATAGTACCAGGTTTTGGTCCATATGGTAAAAAAAAATCCAAAATTAACAGCAAAGGTTATGGCCTACCAGTTACATGTAAGCAAATGGCATGGTTTAGATGTTAATCCATGTGCCTATGTCAAGGGGTCATTTTCTTGCATTTTATACATTTGACTAATGCTGTGTTGGCTGTTGATGAATCCCTTGGAGAGTAATTCTTTGCCACAGAAGGCTGTGGAGGCCAAGTCAATGGATATTTTTAAGGCAGAGATAGATAGATTGTTGATTAGTACGGGTGTCAGAGATTATTGGCTTATGGGGAGAAGGCAGGATAATGGGGTTAGGAGGGAGTGATGGCTCAGCCATCATATGTATAATGGCGGAGTAGACTTGATGGGCCGAATGCCCTAATTCTGTTCCTCCCACTCATGAGTTTATGAGCAGCATAAATGATGAGTGGCTGTTGGCCTTGTTCCATTTTATATTACAGCTGCCCTCCACTAAAACCCAGCAAGAATCTGGAGAAGTCCATGTAAGTTAAAAGTCAACTTTGCAAACTTTCAGAATATGAACTAATTTTTTTAGAAAGAGAGAGGGGATCAGATTTAGCATGAATTAAAATCTTTCATCTGATTTTCTTATCTTAAAGACACTGAAAGTCAGACGGAGCAGTAAATAGGCTGCCATGAGTTTTGTTGAAATTAATTTTGCACCAACAATTGCTTTATGTCTAATCTGAGTTTTTTGTGGCAAATGATTGACATGGAAAATGTCTTGCCATACCACAATAGTTCCTGTTTGTTTTAGCTTCCTGTTTGTTTAGCACTTAGCTTCCACCCCCCCTTCCAACCTCCCATTCTCCACCTCGAATACCCCAGTCTTGTTTATTTGCAGTGGTACACTTGGGATTGTCTGCACTGGAGACACGCACTCCCTGGCCTTTCTTTGAGGTGGAGTGGGCTATGAATGGCAACAAGGCCACAGGCAATGGAAACTGAGATCCCTAGCTCAACATGGATCTGGTGCCTTTTGCCACCCCATTTGCTGACTAATGCCCCTGCCCCCTTTGGCGATTTTTTTGGGTGGCTACAGGCGACTAGGCTGTCACCACATGGTTGCCGGGGTGCCGCCTGTATGGTCGTGAGTCGTCTCCTCAGTCGCCCAAAGAATCGTACCGTTTTTTTGGTCGCCGCTGGATTTTGAAATGTTCAAAACATTTTTGCGGCAGTCGGTGACAGTTGGCTTGACGCCAATGAGCGTAGCTTGACGTAGGTGCTGTCGTAGGCTGTCGCCAGGATGACATAGGTTACCACCGGGTGCTGACTTCAGTGAATTCCATTGGCGACTACCTACGTCAACCGGCGACAGGTACCAACGACTGAATTGTCTTACCTTGACGTAGCTTGTCGCGGGAGGATGGAGGTTGTCGTAGGTGTGTTCGTAGGTGGACGTTCAATGGGTCGCCGGTTGTCGGTAGCTTGCCGTAGCTTAACGTCGACTAGGTGGTAGGTTGTTGTAGACATTGTCGTAAACATTGTCATAGGGGGGTTTTCCGGTGACCTGCTATGACTATGTCAGTCGCCAGCAGTCGTCGAAAAAATCGCCTAAGTGGGACAGGCCCATAAGGCTTCTTTCACTGTTCTACAGGCCTCTAATTTGTAATGAATTAGAATGAAGCTAAAACAGAAATCATTTAAAAAATATGAAATATGAACTAAAATATAAACATATACATTAATTTATATAAATACATTGGAAATATAATTATAAATATATATGCAAGATTGGGTGAGGTTTATTTTCTTAATGAGGTTTAGTGACCTCTTGCAGTTAAAGGGTGGCACAGCTTGGGGATAATGTACCGACATGGATTGAAGAACATCAAAGAGGAGGATGCCTGAACTTTGGTGCCTTCCCTCACAGTGGGAAACTTTGATTCCGCTGTGTGGGGATGTTTGTGTTAAAGACTGTCGTGTTCAGTGTTCTTTTTTTATTCGAATGGCTGTGTAGTGACCCCAAATTTCACTGTAGCAATCGGTGCATGTGACAATAAATGTCTCCCTTGAATCTTGAGAATTGGTTACTAGACAGGAAGCAAAGAGTAGTGATAAATGGACTATTCTCAATTGACAGGTAGTGTCTGGTGGGGGACTAAAGGGAGCAGTGTTTTGGGGCCCAACTAGTCACTATCTATGTCAATGTTCTGGTTGAGGGGACTCAATTGTTTTTTTTAATGTTTACTAATGATAAAAAGCAAATGGAATTGTGATTAGGAAGGATTTAAAGAGGACAGGTTGGCAAGGAATATCGACCAGTTGAGAGAATGGGTATGAACATGCAAGAGTAGAGTAATCTTTAAGCTGTTGGTGTTCAAAGGGACCTGAGTGCCCTTGTATACAGGTTACTGAAAGCCAACATTCTTGTGCAGCAAGCCATTAGGAAGGCAAATGGTATGTTGGATAGACATAAAAGCTGTAGTAACTCAGCAGGACAGTCAGCATCTCTGGAGAGATGGAGTGGGTGACGTTTAGGGTTGAGACCCTTCACGTATGTTGGCTTTTATTATGTGCATATTTTAGTATAAAAGTAAAGATGTGTCATTGCAGTGATAAACTGCCTTGGTGGACCTTATCTGTAGTTCTGTGTATGGCTTTAATCTCTTCATCATTCATTTAAGATTCATTAATGGATTTCCTGGGATGGTGGGTTTGGCCAAAGAGAATGGAATGAATAAACGGGATCTGTATTCTTTAGAGCTTGTACAAATGAAAGAAGATCTTATTACAGTTCTTTTACAGGGCTTGGCAAGCTGTATGCACAGAGCATGTTTCCCATAGCCGGGGAGTTTAGATCCCAAGGTTACAACCTCATGATAAGGACTGGGCCATTTAGGACGGTGACAAATAGAATTTTTTTCACATAGACAGCGGTGAATCTTCGGAATTCTCCACCGGGCTTCAAAGGCTTGGTCACCAACTTCATTGAAAACAAAGATAAATGATTTCTGAATAGAAGTCAATTCTGAATTGAATAATTTAAGGAAATAGGGATGATACAATAATGTGGCTTTGAGGTAAAGGATCAACTATGTTCTTGATGAATAGCAGAACAGGCTCAAAGGGTCACACTAAATTTGAAGGGTCTGACGAAGGGCCTCGACCCGAAATGTCACCTATTCATGGTCTTCAGAAATGCTGCCTGACCTCCGGAGTCATTCCAGCACGTTGTGTATTTTTGAGGATCTATAGGTCAAATGGACAATTATCCATGTTAGATCATTTTGAGCAATGTTATATAGTAGAGATTTCAACATTCACATCTCTACTGTATAACATAGAAATGGTTAAGCCGCACTATTTAACCCCCTCAAGATTCATGTCACCTTTCAAAGAACTGTCCAGCATTTATCCTTTAACCAGCTTCACCAGCACAGACCACCAAACCATCTATTCTAGTTGTAGTATTTACTGGTGAATATTGGGTGCTGTGTTTTCCTCATTACCACTAAAACGTATACTTTCAGTATATTTATATGGCTGTAATGAGCTTTCAAATCAACCAAGGTTGTGAAAGAAACTGTAGAAATGCTTTTTTTAATTCATGAGAATGACAAGATTCCTAGCTACCTTTTGTGTCTTCCAGTGAAAATGTATGTCCGTCATGCCCTGTTACTTTAAGCTTAGGTCTCATCAGTAATTTCTTATTATCACTCACTCTTATTGTCGGCTTTCAAGGTGACTTCTATTTTATTGTAGTTCATTAATCAGATGATTGGAGATTTGATTGAGCATTTCATATAGAAAAAATGTTTTTTAGCTTTTCTGAGTAATATGTAGGAAGGCCGATGGCCTTTAATGCTAAGGGAATCCTGTCACTGTTGAGATCATCACTCAGACTTGGTGCCTCATGCAATATTTAGTAAGAAACTGCAAGTTAAGGTTTGACGAGGTTAATCAAAAAGCCCTTGGTATCTCGGTCGTGTATCCATTTCTCTAGATGTTAACATTTATCTATTGATACTTGCCTTTAGCTAGGATACTGATATCCTGATAAATCATCACCAATGAACTATATCTGTAGCTTGCATGATGCACCCATCACTACCCCCATGAGGTTTGAGTCAACCATTCACATCAACCAGATTGGCACCAATCATGCAGCAACTGGTTCACATTGACACACAGGGCTCTCCAGCGATTGATTAAGACATTTGCCCAGTAATGCGTTAAAGTGATTCAGAAATACATTTAAAATATAGGCCCAACCAACCTGTACCGATTTTTAAACTTCATTTGAATGTGTTCTAATCGCATTAGTCCACCTCGTTCTAATGCCCCTTTCAGCTAACTTTCCTCTTATGCGTCCATTCAGTCTAATTTTGAATGTTGATACGGTTTCTGCCTCAGCAATCTCTCCTGGAAGTGAATTCAACAGACTCGCAGCAAACTGTGGAGGATCTTTAATCTACAGCGCGGAAACAGACCCTTCGGCCCACCGAGTCAGTGCTAACCAGCAATCCCCGCATATTAACACTATCCTACTCACACTAAGGATAACTTTTACATTTACCAAACCAATTTACCTACATACCTGTGCATCTTTGGAGTGTTCAAGTTCAAGTTACATTTATCGTCACATGCACTAATTGGTACAGTGAGATTTCAGTTACCATACAGCCATACAAACAAAATAACACAATACACAATAGGATTTAACATCAACCTCCCCCACAGCAGAATCAATGTTTCCCACTGTGAGGGAATGTTCAGTAATCTTCCTCTTTGTTCACCCCTGGTCTTTGAACCCTCCGCAGTCGCCGCTACGGCGGCTCGATGTTCAGGCCCTCTCGCCGGGATGATCGGAGGACCGGCGTTGGAATGGAAGAACACTCTCAGCGGCTTGGAGTTACCGAATCGGCCACTTCTTACTGGAGACCGTGGCTTCCATAGTCCACAGGCCGAGCTGGATGGAGCTCCAAAACTGGCGACTTCCGGCAAAGGATCCCAGGACTCTGCGATGTTAAACAGCAGGCCCAACACTCCGGAGCTCCACGCAGCGATCCCTGGTAAGGCATTGTCCCATTCCCCGATGGAATTCAGTGCTGTGCCGCTGCTGAAGCTCTGGCTGGTCTCCAATCCAGATGGCAAGCCGTGAGGGGGGCGGGGCGAAGATGCGACTTGGAAAAAAGACACATCTCCAACCAAGAAGTGACTGAGAAAACGGTTTCCCCTCTTCCACCCCCCCCATCCACACCCCACATAAAAAAGGCTAAGAAACTTTACAAAAACATACTTTTAACATACTAAAAAATAACAAAAGGATGAAATGACGGACAGACTGCTGGCGAGGCTGCCACGCGCAGCGCCACCCGATGACGTTCTCCCACACTCAGATCATCATCATGAGTGTGGGAGGAAACCGAAGATCTCGGGGAGAACGTACAAACTCCATACAGGCAGCACCCGTCAGGATCGAACCCGGGTCTCCGGCATTGCAAGCGCTGTAAGGCAGCAACACTACCACTGTGTCACTGTGCCTGCCATGAAATCACTTGACATAAAATTAAATGAAACGTCTTGATTTTTTAAAGAATGCAGTTTTTAAGAATGCAGTTTCTCTATTAATTCTCTTGCAACCTATTCTTCTGCAGGGAACGTGACATTTTCAGTGTATCTATGCATGACTGTGATTCTATTTGACATCAAGGTCATATGTTGTTTATAGATGTTCAGTCTATAAGCATGTCTTAATGTCATGATGTGTAGTATAATCATTTATGCATCATATTGGAACTAGATCTCCTCATTTGGAAATATATTTGCTCTGTCGTAATGAATTCTGAAGACATTATTTACCCATAGCCCTTTCTGCATGGCCACCCAAATATTGGAAAGATCACTACCTTATCCTATTCTACTATGATTTTACACATATTTTTCCACCCTTTGCTTTGTTCTTAAAGAAAATAATGTTCTGAATCAAGCCATTCTTCATCGGGCCTCAACCTGAAACTTGACCAATCCTTCTCTCCAGAGATGCTGCCTGTCCCGCTGAGTTACTCCAGCTTTTTGTATCTATCTTCTGTTGTGAAAGATTAGAGTCAACTACTCATAAAACAATTTTCTCAGCTACAAATTAAGCTGCGTGGAAGATTAATTTTGTGAACAGATTTAGTGTTTGTTTGGAGAATTGTGTCATTTTTGTGGTTTATACTTGTCTAAGTACACCACATATCACCATGCACTAATTGAGAATACAAAACTGCATTCATTAAAAAATCAAAACATTTAATTTAATTTTTTAAGTCAAGTCATTTCATGTGTTGCTGTAATTTGGCATGCCCATTTTCAGATGAGAGCAAACAAGTCTGTAGCTATAGAGGTCTTCGTTATTTGAATCAGATCTAAAGTGTGAAGGAGAATATAAATGTGAGCTTACCAGATTTAAAGTATGATGCAGGTTATTTTAAAGATTTTCAGCTTTCTAGATTGGGAGAAGGATAAGAAAAATTGTACAAAACTAAACAATGTTTTTTTAAATTTGGACCAGATGCTCCATTTAAGATAGTTAATAACGGCAAATTATTTGAGAACACTTTCTCAACTAAAGTGATAAAATAATTAGATATGGACTCAGTAAACTGGGGCAGAGATAGGCAATGTGGACCTTTGAGCACACTCCGTGGGAGTGTGGTTGATCCAATCATGTGGATGATGTCAATGTTCCTGCTTGATCCCAAAGCCTACATTCCATGAATTCAATATCAATCGGCCCAGGTCCTGATTATGCTTCATGATGAACTGACTCAATGTCAGTTGAAGAGTTTCTTCAAAATACTCTTGGAATCTTTTAATTTGAGACTGGTAGACAACACCGCAGTACAGAAGCAAGTCAAAAGGATGACTTTTTTTCAAACATGTGTGAGCATGTGATCTCTAGCTCAATGTAGTTACACTCTGCACTGTTTCATTTAGTTATTTAGCATGGAAATAGAGCTTGATTCTTGATTAGTATGGGTGTCAGAGGTTATGGGCAGAAGGCAGGAGAATGCATTTTGTTGTCTCTGTACTGTACACTGACAATGACAATTAAAATTGAATCTGAATCTGAGAATGGGGTTAGGAGGGAGAGTTAGATCAGCCATGATTGAATGGCGGAGTAGACTTGATGGGCCGAATGATTTAATTCTACTCCTATTCCTTTTGACCTTATGATGTTATGACCATCCATGCTGCCTAGGTTTTCAATTGGACTAGTCCCATTTGCCTGAGTTTGGCCCATATTCCTCTAAACCTGTCCTATCCATGCATGTACCTGTCTAAATGTATGTTAAATGTTGCAATTGCTTGCCTCTGCAGCTTTATTTAGCAGCTCATTCCATATACATGTCTGCATCTTCAGATCTATTTTAAATCCTTCCTCTGCTGAAAAATATCCTCTCTGGCTCTGCACTCCACTGCTCTGGGGAAAATACTGTTACCATTCACCTGATCTATGCCTCTCACGGTTTTGTATACATCTATAAGGTCACCCCCAGGCTCCTACTCCCCTGGAAAAACATACCAGCCTATCCAGACACTCTTTATTACTGAAGCTTTAGTCAACAAAGCGATCCCTTCATAGCATTTCCTGCTGTTGCAAGGGAAAGTACCAGGGGAGGGGATGGTTTGGGTGGAAGGGAAGAATTGACCAGGGAGTTACGGAAGGAATCGTCTCTGTGGAAAGCCGATAGGGGAGGAGATGGGAAGATGTGGCCAGTGGTGGGAACCCGTTGGAGGTGGAGAAAATGTCGGAGGATTATTTGTTGTATGTGACGGCTGGTAGGGTGGAAGGTGAGGACAAGGGGGACTCTGCCCTTGTTACGAGTGGGGGGATGAGGAGTGAGAGCAGAGTTACGGGGTATAGAAGAGACCCTGGTGAGAGCCTCATCTATAGTCGAAGAGGGGAACCCCTGTTCCCTGAAGAATGAGGACATCTCCAATGCCCTGGTTTGGAACACCTCATCCTGGGTGCAGATGCGGCGTAGACAGAGAAATTGGGAGTAGGGGATAGAGTCCTTACAGGAGGCAGGATGGGAAGAAGTGTGATAACCATGGGAGTCAATGGGTTTATAGTGGATGTCAGTCCGAAGTCTGTTGCCTGCGATGGAGATAGTGGGGTCTAGAAACGGTAGGGAGATGTCGGAAATGGTCCAGGTGAATTTGAGTGCCGGATGGAAGTGCCGGATGGAAATACCGAAGAGTCGTATTTACTTCACATCTGGCCCATCGCCTGTGACTTGACACAGGGTGACTAGATTAAAATTCAAATGAGATTATTTACGTATACATCAGGGTGCAATAAACCTCCAGCCAGAATAACATCCTTCCACCACGACTCTCCGTCTTCTATGAGTAATTTAGTTCTGAAACCAAACTACCAAATCACTGTAGATCCCGTACATCGGGTGTAGGAAGGAACTGCAGATGTTGGTTTAAACCGAAGATAGACACAAAAAGCTGTAGTAACTCAGTGGGACAGGCAGCATCTCTGGAGAGAAGGAATGGGTGACTATTCGGGGCGAGACCCTTCTTCAGACCTATCGACCTTTCATGAGTGACTTCATCCAATACCTTACTAACATCCATGTAGACAACATCGATTGCAATCCCATCAATCACCTTTTCACCTTCCTAAAGCATTTAAATTGTCAGTGAAACGTAACTTGCTGCAGTTATAGCCATGCTGATTATCCCAATTATTCACCTTTTTCTCCAAGTGAGAGTAAATCTTATCCCAAAAAGTCCAGTTGCTTCCCTACCACTGATGTGAGGCTCACCGGCCTATAATTTTCTGGATTATCTCCACTTCCCTTCTTAAATAACCTTTGGCGAACATGCAAACTCCATACTGACAGCACCCATAGTCAGGATCGAACCCTGGCACTGTAAGGCAGTAGCTCTATCACCGCAGCTCTGTGTCACCCTGTACAGAATCTGTATCAGTCGAGGCTCTTATGTCCCTGTCTCACTTAGGAAACCTGAACGGAAACCTCTGGAGACTTTGCACCCCACCCAAGGTTTCCGTGCGGTTCCCGGAGGTTGCAGGTGGTTGCCGGAGGTTGCAGGTAGTGGAAGCAGGTAGGGTGACTGACAGAAACCTCCGGGAACCTCCGGGAACCGCATGGAAACCTTGGGTGAAGCGCAAAGTCTCCAGGGCTTTCCGTTCAGGTTTCCTAAGTGGGACAGGGGCAATAGGATTTACCTTTATCTCGCCTGCCAGAGCTATCTCATGAACTCTTTTTGTCCTCCTGGTGTTCTGGAACAAGTGTAGGAAGGAAGTGCAGATGCTAGTTTAAACCGAAGCCAGACACAAAATGCTGGAGTAACTCAGCGGGACAGGCAGTGTCTCTGGAGAGAAGGAATGGGTGATGTTTCGGGTCGAGACCCGTAACAGGCGATGTTACCTCAGAATTACTTCCAAAAGTGTTTTAATCAGCAAGATCATGACTATCATGTCTGTCAATGAAAATGTATTATTTTAAAGTGGATGCCCAAATGGCAAGTGATACAACTCTGCAGTAGACTATGGGAAGCTCATCTTCACAGGAAATTCCCAGGAAACAGTGGTGTAGCATCCAATCCTGGCCACATGGTAACACTACCATTTATATCCATGTAGTCAATGGAACTGAATTTTGGCAACAGAATACCATGCCTTTAATCTAGCATATTGCATGCTAAGAGAGTGTGATCAGGGATAAAGTTCATCCCCATTTAACGAATAAAACTAACAGCCAACCTCTACAGGAAAAAAGGTTGGTATCTCAGTATCTCAGAAAAATTATCATTTTTTGTGGATCTTTCGAAAATACCATTTTATGGCTTAAAATATATTTTTTCTGTACAGAAATGCCCAACCCTGAATAATTTTACAAAGTCACCTTCATGGCATGATCATAATGGTGGAGAGATTGGCAGGTCATAGAGTGATGCTGTGAGTAAACAGGCCCTTCGGCCCCACTTGCCCACACCGGTCAACATGTCCCAGCTACACAAGTCCCACCTGCCCACGTTTGGTCCATATCCCTCCAAACTTGTCCTATCCATGTACCTGTCTAACTGTGTAAGAAGGAGCTGTAGATGCTGGTTTAAACCAAAGATAAACACAAAAAGCTGGAGTAACTCAGTGGGACAAGCAGCATCTTTGGAGAGAAGGAATGGATGACGTTTCGGGTCTAGACCCTTCTTCAGTTACCTGCCTAACTGTTTCTTAAATGTTGCGATAGTCCTTGCCTCGACCACTTCCTCTGGCAGCTTGTTCCATACACCCACCACCCTTTGTGTGAAAATCAGTTACGCCTCAGATTCCTATTCAATCTTTTCCCTTTCACCTTGAACCTATGTCCTCTGATCCATGATTCACCTTCTCTGGGCAAGAGACCCTATCTATTCCGCTCAAGATTTCATACACCTCTATAAGATCACCCCTCATCCTCATGTGCTCCATGGGATAGAGTCCTAGCCTACTCAACCTCTCCCTGCAGCTCAGACCCTCTAGTCCTGGCAACATCCTCGTAAATCTTCACTATATCCTTTCCAGCTTAACAACATCTTTCCTATAACATGATGCCCAGAACTGAACACACAACTCTAAATGCGGCCTCACTAACGCCTTATACAACTGCAACATGACCTCCCAACTTCTATACTCACAGGCCTCACATGATGTTAACATAGAGCCCACCATCCTCCTCCTCTGAATTATTATTATTTGCTGGCAGCAGGTCCACGTCAACTGTGCACATTCATAACCATTACTTCTTCTATGTTGATTTGCATCCAGGTCTAAAAATTGAACAGTGTAGTACATAAAAAATTCTGTAGTACATAAAAAATTGTGCCACACGATTCAATTTTTAGACATGGATGCAAATAAACATAGAAGAAGTAATGTTACGAATGTAGTGATTACATAATCACTATATACATAATCACTCACTAAATGTGCCCATCAGTTTAGAGAATGCAAGGTTGCATATTGCAGCATATAATCAAGCAATTTCATATGCACTGCACAAAACATTCAGAGCTTATACGGGGATGCCAATTATTGTTTAGTTTTTAGGTTTAGTTTAGAGATACAGCACAGAAACAGACCCTTCGGCCCACCGGCTGCCCCGACCAGCGATCCCCGCACATTAGCACTGCCCCACACTCACTAGGGACAATATTTACACTTACCAAGCCAATTAACCTACAAACCTGTACGTCTTTGGAATGTGGGAGGATACCGAAGATCTCGGAGATCTCATCTCCTTCTCGCTGTGTAGGGAGCTCTGGCACTTAGATTTACCCAGATTGCAGGCTGGCTGAAGGTTCATGGAATAAAAGACTGCATATGTGTCTTTCTGATCTCTTCAAATCATCCAGTGGGCCTGTACCAACACAGGAATGTCCAGATTATGCATGACACCAGAAAATGCTTTGGATCATTGTACTGAGGCATTCTGATGTGTCTACTATTCTTCAGCAAGCCAGTTAGATAGATGTATAGCCCTTCAGGTACAAGGACTACCTCCCTCTGTCCTAGAATCTCATTACAGTTTGGGATCGTAAAGGTGATAGAGCACTCGATACAACTGGAGGCTTGGTAGAAAGTGTCATCAATATCCCTGAGATGTAATTTGACTACCTGGACCACACAAGAGATCCCTAGGGTATTCTCCAGAGAAGGCCCCATGTTTTGTTGTCGCTACATATTTGAAGGCAAAGCACTTGTCCACAGCACAGTATCAGAAACAAGAAAATGGATAGGACAAGGTGGAAGAAAAAGAAACCAACAAAAGGAGGACCTCCCTTGTTGTGCCACTAGGATGGGATTTAGAGTTCTGACATTTCCTTCAGAGTCTCCCTCCTCCATTCCAGGCCACAAATGACAGACAAAGTTTGTTGAATGCAGCAAAGACTTGCCATCATCTTCAGTTGGAAAGATACATAGCAAGTTATTATGCTACCCAGATACCTACTATCGACATAAAGCAAACTTTGATATTTCTTCTTGAGTTTTGACAACATTCCCATTGTTTGCACTCTAGTCTTGGAATCTCCTGTGTGGTCCAGGCAGTGGCAGTACATCTCAAGGACCATGGGGACATTCTCCACCAAATTCCTCATGTCCCAGTGACTGCAGTTGTATTGGGTGCTCCATCGTCACTACAATCCCAAACTGGAATGGGAGTCATAGGACAGAAGGTGTAGTCTTTACAGCCAATGAGTTATGTATCTATCTAGTAGGTTTGCAGACATATGGTAGGCACATCAGATCCATTGTAGTCATCAAGATTGGTTAGAAACATACTTGAAGCAGGCACTTAAGACAACAACAGGCCTGTTGCCGCATTTATTACGATGAGGAACTCATCCAGAGGGCACCGTACTTTATTTACAACTGCCATGATTCATTGGTGATAACAGAAATATTCCCAATTCTCAGGCTTGCTTTTTAAAAGTAATATTTGCAATATTACAAGACTTTTCCTCTGATTTAATTGTGTTTACCACGTATTTCTTGTAAACATTATTAATTTCTTGTAGTCTGTAGTTGTGAGTAATGTAGTTGTAATTATATTATAGCAATATGTAGAAATATACTATTTCTAGCTCATGCCTAATATCTTTGAAGTTTGCTCTGTCATATTTATGACACTCATTTCTGATTAATCTAACTAATTTATCAATTGTTATGTCACATTCTATCATTTATGATCACTCTTCCTGAAAGACCCATTAGCTGTGGCATTGTTAATTAACCTTTTTTATTGAACATTATTAATTGAACAATACTAGGTCTAAAATATTCAGTTCCCTTGTTCCCAGTGTTTCCACTTTGAAGGAAATAACCTGAAATTCGGGAAATTCCGGTTGTCTTCGGGAAATTTTTAGGAAAATTAAATAATTTCGGGACGCGGTAGGGACGCTGACTCCCCATGCATATGCAGTGGGCCCGGTATCTGCACGTGCGCAGTTCGGGCGGCAGTCGCACATGCGCAGTTGTGGACGGCCTACCAGGTCGGGAAATACCATCAAATTCCAGGTAATATGGTATTCTATTTCAGGAAAAACAATTTGAGGTGTGGAAGCACTGCCTGAACATACCATTCTAGAAAATCATCTCGCATTGGGCCACATTTTCCTTTCATAGCATTCCCTACAATTTACATAAGGATTGTTGCCCAAACATACGATTGCACCTCCTCCAGGTGTTGCTAGTTTTTTTTCATTATAACTAGTTGCAGTAAGCACAGCAGCAAATCAGAAACAAAATAGTGAATGACTTTTGACAAATAGATTTCCTATTTCATTAAGTATGATGATCTGCTTCTCGGCCAGCTTCTGTTACTTTTAAATTGCATTAGACCAATAGTTCTAGCTTCGTAACATCTAATTGGAATTGTTTAAAACAAACAACATGGAAGGTCTTTTTTTATGTCCTATTGTAAAACTGGCAGCCATGTGACCTGTCTAGTGCAAATGTATTAAGTTTATTAAAGCACTTTGAGAGTGAAAACATTTAAATGGTGAATTGTAAACCTCTACCTGTGCATATGATAATCCCAATGATATACTGTAGTTAATGTGTGCAGTGTAATGCCAGCAAACGCATTATTCACACTTTGTTTTCAGAAGTCTATCCCGTTTCTCTTCCTTCAGAATTAAAGTTCACACAATATTGGCATTCAAACGTACAAATGTTCCAAACATTTTCTCATGATCCTTATGTTCAGTTAATTAATAATCTTCTTTCCAGGTTACCTAGAACATTATTCTTCAGTCCACACGGCAGTGATAAAAAAAATGGATTGCCATTGATTTTAACACGCTAATTATCCTTCAACTGCTTTCAGCAGAGTTTAACATAATGCCGTGCAAAGGTCTTAGTAAATTACTCACTGACTGTACTAATGACACAAGAACACATACTCCATTGTTTCCTCTTTATGTCACATTCAAGAATCCCTTCCATATAGGTATGCTATGATAATGGTACAATTTCTTAAGCAGTGAAGGGAACGGTAATAACACTAGCAGGAATTACTTTCATAGAAACCATTAAACTTACTCCACTACTTGTGCATTGTAAAAACGTTTAGGCAGTGAAAACCTTTGATCATGAGTCTGCCAGGTAGTGGTCAGGATGGAATATCCTGCAGTTCCTGCAAAAAAATATGATGGATCCTGCAGGAGTGGTTCCCAATTAGACTGTGAAAATCATTTGACGGAATGCCTCATTGCCAGAACTGACTAAGAAGTGAGTAGAGATCTCGCCGAAGTAGAGATAGTTGAAAACTTCAAATTCCTAGGAGTAAATATCACCAACAACTTCTCTAGGACCATCTATATTGGCGGATCGACCAAGAAAGCACACCAATGACTCCACTTTCTTATCAGGCTTAGAAAGTTTGGCATGTCCCCAACAACTCTCACCAACTTCTACGGATGTGCTGTAGAAAGCATTTTATCGAGATGCATCACAGGTTGGTTTGGAAACAACTCCATCTAATGGGCCTGTCCCACTCAGGCGATTTTTCAGCGGTCTGCCGGAGACTGTCAAGTTGCCGGCAGTCGTCTGAAAAACCGGCAACTGGAACGGCAACTGTCAGAGTGGAACACACACACACACACACAAACACACACACAAACACATCACTTCCTTCACCAGCCCGTTATGCAGGCAGGGGACAGGGAAAGTAGGGGGAGCGCTGTCTAAAAAGTTCACACAGTGCAAAGCCAAGGTGAAACAGACATTCAACACGATGAACAGGAAGGTTGGCGCTGTAAAAAGACGGCTAAAACACAGTGCACGGTAAGCCCTTTAAAAGAGGGGTGAGAAGGGGGGAGAAGGAGTGGAGACAACTTTTAAGAAGCCAGAGATACACGGCTGTGAAGCTCGGCGGACATTTAACATTACCGGTCGGTTATCCTTGGTTCTGATAACCACTGCTTACCTTTTTATTTCCCAATGAGCCAATGAAATTCACCGGTCAACACCGGCTAGAACCTACGAGAACCTCCGAGAACCTTCGACCTCCTGGCAACCCACTAGGACCTCCTGATGACCCACCTACGGTTCGAGAATTCTCGCTACTCTCCATTCTAATCGCCGCTAATTATTCAACATGTTGAAAAATTCACGATGACCATAATGAGGCCACGACTAGTTCCCAGAATGTGGGAACACCTCACGGCCATGAAGCCGACTCCCCGGCAACCACCCGCGAACATGTGGCGACGATGTGGCGACTGCATAGTCTCCTGCAGTCGCCTAAAAACTCACCAAAGTGTGACAGGCCCATAAGACTGCAAGAAATTGCAGCGTAGTGTGAACACAGCCCAGCTTACCACACAAACTAACCTCCCTTCCATGGACTCAGCAAGGTCAGCAGCATAATCAAGGATGAGTCGCACCCTGGCCACTCTCTCTTCTCCCCTTTCCCATCAGGCAAAAGATATAGAAGAGTGAAAACGCGCACCTCCAGGTTCAGGAACCGTTTCTTCCCAGTTGTTATCAGGCAACTGAATAACCCTACCAACAACTAGAGAGTGGTCCTGAACTACTACCTACCTCATTGGTGACCCTTGGACTATCTGTGATCGGACTTTACTGGCTTTATCTGGCACTAAAGATTATTCCCTTATCATGTATCTTTAAATGGCTCAATTGTAATCATGTATTGTCTTTCCACTGACTGCTTAGCGCGCAGCTGTATTATGTGACAATAAACTAAACTGAACAAGCACTCAGAACTGCATCTACTGAGGGCTGCCCTTGAGATGGTTGCAGATGAGATGATCGTCCACCTATTTGTGGAAGGTATGTTTGCTGAGGAGCTCTGGAAAGGGATGCAAGGGTCCATGTAAATGTGTAAGAGAGGACTCTTGTAACCCAAGGTCTGTCCCAAGAAGCCATACTGAGACATACATGAATTATTGCTGGAAGCTCATTAACGGCAAAAGAACCACTTCCTGAAGCCTTACTATTTACCCCAATGCTAATTTTGTTATGCGAGGGAAGGAACTGCAGATGTTAGTTTATACCAAAATTAGCCACAAAATGCTGGAGTAACTCAGCTGGTCAGGTAGCATCTCTGGAGAAAAGGAATAGGTGACGTTCCACATTAGGTCTGAAGAAGGGCTTTGACCTGAAACATTACCTGTTCATTTTCTCCTGAGATGCTACCTGACTGCGGAATTACTCCAGCATTTTTGTGGCTTATTTTGGTATTGTCCTTTTCATCATGACACTCACATTCAAGACCAAATCATTGATGCACAGCATGAAAACCTTATGCCCTAGAAGTGAACCCCAAAGACATTTGCTGACTACAGACTTCAAGTCTTAAAATTCCCATTGACCAACATCCCCTGCATTCTCACATAGAGCTAAATTTGTATCCAATCCTTGGATCCCATATCCTTTTAATAGTCTCCTCAATCTTCCATGTGGAATCTTGTCAAATACTGATTAAATTCACATAATGTAGATAAGATTAAACAATGTACTGTTTGGTGAGAAGCAGAGCCTTGACAGGTTTAAAAGGAATTGGAGGTGGAACATCACTGTGTGTGACCTGGTGTGTAAATGAGTTGGTCTTCTGAGAGCAGTCGTTAAGTATATTCTTTCCATTAATAATGTTTTATTATTATTTACTGTATTATTATTCCATTAATAATGTTTTATTATTATTAATGTTTAGTGTTTTCTGAGTCATTCGTAATTCACTGTATGTCATGTTGTTCCTTGTGGGCGGAGCACCAAGGCAAATTCCTTGTATGTGAATACTTGTCCAATAAACTTACTTACTTACTTACTTACTTATTAGCTGAGCTAATCTAAATAGAGGCATTACAGAATACTTCAGACATGAAATGTGAATTCTAAGCCATATGTAAACTCTAAATAAGATGCTTAAGTTTTGGGAAATCACAAATATAGGAAGGGCCATCAAGTAGTGAGTGCAATTTATGGGTTTCTGAGCTTAAGCAACAGCTAATTCTCTTGACTCCATCCAAGGACCCTGGCAGTTATTTTCAGGTTAGGCAGAGGTTCACTTACACCTCTTCCAACCTCATGAACTGCATCAATTGTTCCAGACGAGGACTCCAAGCGCAGACTCGCCGATCGCTTTGCTCAGTCCACCTAAGCCTATGTGATCTCCCAGTTGCTAAACATTCTAAATCCCCCTCCAATTCCCATACTGACCTTCCTGTCCTGGGCCTCCCCCACTGTCAGAGTGAGGCCAATGCAAATTGGAGGAACATCATCTCATATTCCGCTTGAGCAGCTTACAACCCAATAGTATGAATATTGACTTTTCTAACTTCAATTAACCCGTGCTTTCCCTCTCTTTCGATCCCTCCCCGATCTTAGTTTTCCGACGTTTCACAGTCCTCCTGATTAAATGTTACTGATTCTGTGCCTTCCCCTCAGCTGCCTATGAACCATTCTACATTTTCCTTGATTATTGACCCCTTTGATCTTTCATTTTCCTACCTTACCCTTCCATATCTCTGTCTTTCTCTCTCCCTCGACTCTCACTGAAGAAGGATTTCGACCCAAAACATCACCCATTACTTCACTCCAGAGATTCTGCCTGTCCCGCTGAGTTACTCCAGCATTTTGTGTTTATCATCACTGTGAGATGTCTATTTGGCTGAATCTTTTATGGATAGCGCATTGCAAGAATTGGTCACTTCAGGTCAAGAGAGCGTAGGCAGAGATGGAACGAGTGAATGCCAGGCAGACTGCCCAAGAATAAAGGAAGCAGATGGTTCAAGAGAACACAGAACAACTTGTTCTCCAACTGTTCTGGATACAGATAGAGATGAAGGTTTCTCTAAAGAGTACAGACAGAGCAAAGAGCAAAGCATGATGGTGAGATTAACTATGGCCCTTTGCTCGTCTCTTGCCTATTCCAAAATGTCCACTGTTGTTGGGAGAGGGTGGGTGGGACATGTTGGAGTGTCCTTGCAGAGATACTCAATGAGTCAAATGTCTTCTTCCACGCTGCAACTATTCTGCGTTTCTGAAATTTAATTCATTTGAAGTTTCCCTTGTTATCATCTTAAAGGGCAAGTCAGGCAACATCTTCCATTACTAAATCTGTGCTGACAGTCCTTAATTAATCTGAGCCTGCAAATGTTGACTTATGCTGTCTCTCAAACCTTTTGTAATAAAACTAGCAGACTGCTGATATTAAGATGACTGGCTTATAGACTTATTCAGTCTATATCTTTCAGCCATTTCAAAGAACTGTACCAACATTAGACTTCCAGTCTTTCTCTACCACCCCAATGCCAAATAGGATTCGCAGTTACTTCTGCTGCTTCATCCTTTGCTTCCATTCACTTAGCATAGCCCTAGTGATTTATCCACTTTTAAAAATGCCGGACCTCGTAATATTTCCTTTCTATTAATTGTTTCCAATATTTCACATCCTTTCACCTGATCATCAATATTATCATGCTCTTCCATGAAGATAGATGTAATGTTTTCCTCTAAAACCATGGATATATTTTCACCTCGACCATAGATGTTACTCTTTGCTAGTTCATTGAAAGATATTTCCCAATAAAGTCTAAAAAGGCACTCCTAATCAAACTGTGGCAGTCATCCTCAATGCCTGAAACTCCACATCTATCAACCAGGGGCGGAAAACCCGGGTGGGCCAGAGGGGACACGCCCCCCCCCCATAATGTTTTGAGAGGCGGGGGACATCCCCCCCAAGTTTTTGTAATCCGTATTTTAAAATCTCCGCCTTCCGCGAGACAGTGGAGGTGGGACTGATGATCGAAGGCGCGATGATTGGAGGAGCGAGGAGTGGGGAGGGGGGACTGAGGATAGAGTGCGGCGATTGGAGGAGGGAGACGTGGCACAGACCTACGCCTCATCCGCAGGCAGGATCGATCCCGGCCGGATCTCCGGCGCTGTCCCGAGTGCCCCCGTCTCCTGCCTGGACTTGCGGGAAATATGGCCAGCGCGGAGAAGCAGCGCTGGTATCCCGTCAGTCCAGGCAGGGCTGTAGTTAACCCGGTGAGACAGGCAGAGTTGAGCTGCATTTAGCGCTGGATTGAGCCTCCGAAGCCTCGCGCGCATGTGTGGCAGTGTGCGTATGCGCGCGGGCGGCCGCCAAAAAATTGTGTCCCCCGTCCCATCCATGTTTTGATAGCGAGTTCCGCTCTTGCTATCAACAAACACTTGACTACAAAGGTAGCAATGCAAAGTGGGCTACAAAAACAGAAGCATTGGTTTGCAGTTAGAGGGAAGAAATACATAGGTAAACCCCTGATCATCGTTCAAGCCTGTCTGCATTTGCTAAATTCATTCTCATCAGTAGAAGCTGCAGTATGTTTGGAGAAGCAGACCCTGAGGGTATAGGATCATAGGACACACACAAAAAAAATGCCAGCCTTAGTCATGAAAAAGCTGAAGGTCAAGAATCCATCTTCTTTTCCGTAAATAACAAAAATGGAAATCAAAGAACAATAAAACAGGAAATCGATGCCAATAGTTTTTGCAGGATTAGAGTTAAACCTTGCTGAGGGATTACAGTTAAACCCTGCTGGCTTTTAAATGGCAATGCTGTATATTCTGTCAGAGTGAAAAAATTGTGAGCCACATCTTTCCAGTGTAGTGACCTTTCCAGTGATTTGCCTTGCAGGCGGACAGTTAATGAAAAAGGGAGGAACTGCTATCATTTTCGTGTGACTGATTAAATTTTCTTTACAGTTGAGGCTATTCAGAGATCTATGCAATCCCTTGTAAACTTTAAGGCTAATAAACTGTTTTAATTTATACAAATTGGATCTATAATGAGCTAATTTTTTTATTACCATGAGTAATTTGCCATGGATTTTCTTCAGGGAAAAGGAATCATAGTCTGTTCATTCGATTGCTTTTTAAGCATGTTCATTTATTGGCTATGTTTGGAAAGTGCTTTACATTGATATTTTCAATGCGAAAAGACTAATATTTAATAAACCAGTTTCAAACCACAATTTAGTTATTGCTGTATGCTAAGAAATATCATGTATAATGCAAATGGAGACTTTAAAAATGATTGATACACCAGGAACATTGGGGAAACTGGATATTCTGTGAAAGACAGATGGAAGAATATTTTTATTGGTAATCACAAGGCACACGTTCACGCAAGATATAATAAAAATCATCTGTCTCCAATTAACATCAACCACTTAAATCCTGAAAAATGAACAACAATTATACCAATATGGAGGGTTTTCTTTTTCCCCTTTGCACATTATCATTACAAAATTTTGAAGGTAGACAAAAATGCTGGAAAAACTCCAGGGTGAGGCAGCATCTATGGAGCGAAGGAATAGGCGACGTTTCGGGTCGAGGCACTTCTTCAGACAAATTGTGAGGTCATTTTTGAAAATTACATTTCTGCGTTATTTAATTAATCTGTCATAAAATACATCGTATTTTAGTTTAGTGAATTTAACCTGTTCTTATGAGACAAATACTCAAAATGTGTGTGCTTTAACTGGGTATTGTCATCCATATAAGGATAAAGCATTGTCCCCCTTATTCATAGATTAGGCTAAATTACATAAACTGGAAGTGATTAAATTAGGTAAATTAAATTTGAGTGCCATCAGCCACTTCCTAAAATTGTTGAACCTCTTTAAGGGTAATGGATTAAATTGGATTGCTTCTTAAATCCTAATTTACTGAGGAAATGTTCCCAATGTTGATTAACAAAACTATTCTGTGTAATTGCTCTATTTAGAGCCTAGATGAGACTATACCTGGAGCATTGTGAACTATTTTGGTCTCGTTCAGCTCAAAAGCATAAATTAGTTATTAAGCTAATGCGGTATTCTCCTATCTGGATCCTTTGACGACACGTTGGTCATGTTTGCAGGGACTGAATAGATGAAGTCTCAATTGTATTATTTTTGGAATTCACTGCCACTCTTCCTGGAATGCCACCTTGAAGGAGTTCTGCTTTCCTTTACAACATGATCTACAGTATTTGTTTCTTTCACCTTAAATCCCCTCAATGGTTTCTATTTCCTATATAGTCTTTCAGAAGACATTGAGCAAATTTGCAGCCCTGGCCACACTCTTTCCTTAGTAAATGCCTCCATATCTTGCTTGCTGCACATAGGTTCTGACAGATATTCCACTATTCACAATTTAGACCCACCCATGATTATAGTTACGTCCAAACTATTCTGTTTTTCTCCTGACACCTTCTCTGTAGCATGCTGAGATCAGTGCCTAATGTCATACACTCTTCTATATACATGCTCTTGACTTCTGTCTGCAACACCTCTAACTCAGTCGATCTCAAAACTATCAGTCCACTATATTGTTTGCCACATATGGTGACATTGAAGTCATTTTCCCTTTTCAGGTATCAAAGATTTCAAACCGAATCTTCAAGGAGACGTTACCCCTGCCTAAGAGAATGACCTTGTGATTGTAGAAGTCATTGTTAAAACAGTGATGCACTTTAACCACACAATTTAGTGAATACCCACTGTGATCAGCAGGGCATAACTTGATTCCCCCTCAAACATAGATGCCGCCGTTACAAAGTGTAATTAATCTGTCCTCATTGTCTGTGATGCAGTTTAAATGCTAACTTTATGCTGGCTGCTAATTGTATGTCTGCTGTGCCCAGTTATTACTAACTGTATTGCGAGTCGCTGCTTTTGTATTAGACTGAGTGCCTTAGATATAAAGGAATTGTGAACTTGCATAATTTTTTTAATTTTATAATCAAGCTGGAATGGGTACAGAGAGGATTTACGAGGATGTTGCCAGGACACGAGGGTCTGAGCTAGAGGAAGAGGTTGAGTAGGCTGGGACTCTATTATTTGGAGAGCAGGAAGATGCGGAGTGGTCTTATAGAGGTGTGTAAAATCATGAGAGGAAGAGATCAAGATGCACATTCTGTTGTGCAGAGTAGGTGAATCGAGGACCAGAGGACATAGATTTGATGGAATGGAATGGGTAAAATGCAATAGAATTGGAATACTTTATTGCCACATGTGACTCAGCATAATGAAATGATTGGCTTGCTCACCCAATGTATACATAACTGACAAAGTTACAAAGCACGCCAGCACCTCCATTTGTTCCCCACCCACAACGTATACATTTTCAAACCACTTTTCTGGTTGTAGGTTGGATGTCCATCCTCTTAAATCCTAGAAATGGAGTTGGGTTGGTGTCAGTTCTGCAGTATTTAAAATTGTGACAGTACTTCACCCTGCACAGCCAGCTCATTTTAGTGGCAATTCAGCATCATTTTCAACAGTACTCTCAGCACCTGGTGATTCCCAGTACACCTCTGAGGAATTCATCGCGTTAAGTAATGTGGCATCATCCCGCTACCAGCACAGAAGTGGATGAAATTTGCATTACACACCTGTGCTCTGTGTTCCTGTCAAATTTTCCAACCAATTTTTAATAAAGATCTACTATTTGCACAATCCGCTTGTACACGAAAGATCGCACCATGTAATTAAATTCCTAAACCCATCCCAATCGATTCCATTTATTGGTGTTTTTGAGGTACATCAAAATGATCGCTGGGATGGGATACTTCATCAGCTCTATTGTAAACAGTGCCACAGGGTCCTAGAGTATATTTCAAACTAGGAGCTGAAGAGGCTGGAGTTTAACAACTCGTTTGACAACCATCTGGTCTTATACCTGGACAATATGATAATGATCCAATCCTATATGAAAAAGATATTTATTATATATTTAAATAGTTTATTTAAAAATATAAGATTTCCTGAAAGAAATAGAAAAAAATATACATTTGTTTGAATCTAAATAAAACAGAAAGGCAAATTTCTCTAAATATAGTAATGCATGTTTTATTTAAATCTTTTAATGTAAAAAAATTGTAATGTCCATTTAGCTCAAAATCATCCCCATTAACAGGCATGTTTAGGAAAGCTTGATATTATCAAAACAAGTTAACATTAGTTTAATAAAAGGCAAATGATGTTTGACACATTTGCATGTGTTCTTTGAAAGTTTAATGAGTAGATTGAGGGGAACTAGTAGATGTAGGGTATTTGGAATTCCAAAATGCATTTAACAAGGTGTTATGTGTGAGCTGGTGTACGTGTCAAAAGCTTGTGATGTTGAAGGAAATGTTTTAGCCTGGATTTAAAACTGATCATCACATAGAAAACTAAAGGGGAATAAGCAAGTGTTTTAGGGGTTGGAAGGATCTTTCTAATGGAGTGCCCCAGAGATAAGTTCTTGCTCCCCTATAATTTACTATTTATATTAGTGATTCAGAGGAATGGCCAGAAGGCAAGGTATCCAAGTTTGCCATTGTCATGAATATAAGTGGAAGGGTGTAGGAAGGATAGTAAAGATGAGGGAGTGGGGGCTCGGAAAGCAAAGGTTATTAAAGAGACAAAGGGCATGTGAGGTATCTTGGACATAGGTGGGGAGAGATTGGACCTGGGGAGATCGGATTGAGTCGAGGTATATGGTAATGATTTCAGGGCAGACAGCCATAAGTGATAAAATCATGAATGGTCTGAGAAGTGTTTTTATGAGCATATTGTTACTCAACAACTAGAGATCGATTGAGTGAATGGGAGACAACTTGGCAAATGGAGTTTAATGTGGGAACGCGTATGGTCACGTACTTCAGTAGGATGCATCAAAAAGCAGATTATGATCTAAATGGAAAGTGATTGCAAATGTGATTTTCCAAGGGATCTAAATGTTCCTCTGCATGAATCACACAAAGTTAACAGAGAAGTGCAGCACACAAATAAGAGGGCTAAGGGCATACTGCGTTGTACTTCATTGCAAGGTTAGTTTACAAACTGAACAAAATCACTTCCTTTATTTTGATCAAAGGCCTATGCTTTGGACCAATTTGCATGTGGTAAGTTTGTTTTCATTCTATTGCAGTGAGCTTTCCCTGCTGTGGTCTCACCAATTGGGAAAATGCATAAGTGGTGCCTGAGTGCAATTCAGCTCAGATATTTTTCTGCCATTTCTCGCACATATACTTACACCATCAGCCTACTCTATGTGGAATACTTTGCTGCCTTATCAACAGAGATCTGAGCAAAACACTGCCACCTACAGCCTTCCTTTTCAGCTCATCACTTACGGTAACAAGGAGCAAACACTGCAGTTGGTCCACAAGCAGATTTGTGTTGAAGGCTTCCCACAGGGACACTAATGTATTGCCTCTACACATATACACCTGTCTGAGTAAACACTCTGTGCTTTGCACATATTGTGGGGCCTCTTACAGCTTGTTGCTACTGTCCAGAGCAGTGATACGTGCTGTTAAGTGAGGTGTTAATGCATCGTGGAGGCTTGCAGTTGCTCATGGTATCAAACTCCCATCTGTGCTGTTGATCATTGGGGGAGGTGTGCAGTGTTTCCACACACACATAGAAGAGAAGTATTCCCTCTCCTGTGTTATCTTTGATCACATCATTAAAGATCAACAGCAATGGAAATATAGATGAAATGCTCTTTGCAGCGTGGTTGGGTAATGTCACACAAGCCACTGACAAGTTGGAACGGGCATGAGAGTCATGATTTGTGAATTCGAAATGGTGCAGGAGCTTATATTATACAGTATTTCTGTCACAGATGGACGTCAGTGGCGGCTCATTTACAAATGCAAAAGCCAGTGATTTGCTTGGAATTAAATTCTCTTATTCCAACTTATTTTTAAGATCAGATTTGGTTTCCACAAAATCTTTTGTAAGATTGTCTCTTCTATCCATTCCTGCAAATGAACATCTTCCTTTCCAAATGCAGTGCAGAGAATCAATGCATCTGATGTGAAGTAGCCCGGAAAGTTGACAGCAGTAACGTGCCTTCAGGATTAGAGAAAGGCACCAGGTGGCTGCTTATTGCAGGGCAACCTATTAATTTATCTGGAAGAGGTACAGATAATGTAACTCAGCAAGAAAGGCATCTTTGACTGCAGTCTGCTCAACATTTCAGCGCTGCGTTCAACACAGCGCCAGAGATCCAGGTTCGATCCTGACTACAGGCACGGAGTTTGTACGTTCTCCCTGTAACCGCATGAGTTTTCTCTGGGTGCTCCAGTTTCCTCCCACACTCCAAGGAATTGCGGGTTTATCGGTTAATTGGCCCTAGTGTGGTAAATTGTCCCTAGTGTGTGCAGGATAATGCTAGTCTACAGGTGATCGCTGGACGGCCTGGACTCGGTGGGCCGAAGAGCCTGTTTCCGAGCTGTATCTCTAAATAAAACACAAAATGTCCCCATATTGTCAATCAGGGTTCATGTATCTGACAGTTTGGTGAGCTAATGATAAAATGTTTTTAAAATCCTCAGCACCCGGTGTGGCAAGGTGGTTTTTTGGAGATATTTTGTGTCATTGCCTGCATGGAAGAAAACACATAAATATTAAAACAGTGCAATGCAAAGTGTATTAGAACAATGCAAAGTATATTTAATCTTATCTGTATAATAAAAAAACAAATATGCAATATGTGCAACGTCAGCACCATTGCTAAGTAGGCTCATAAAATAAAGCCATTGGTGCTAGTCAGATTTTAAATTCCATGCCATTCATGTCAGATTGATTGTGAAATTGTGACATGCTCCTCAGACACCACATTGACTGTGGGTTTTGCTATAGACTGCCACTAGTGATGTTAGCTTTTTTTCATAAACCCATCTGTCACATATTTACAGGGCTGTCACCAGCTGGCAGTTTGAAGGTGCTCAGAATTCATATCCGACACATGGTCAGATGTGCCAATTAAGATGCAGCTACAGAGCTTCTGAAGTGATAGGAAAACTCAAGCTGTGATCAGAGAATAGCTTTTCCTTGATGCAGTTTTGGGGAATAGCATTACCAAAGCACGGTTTAATGTGTATCTATGTAATGAGCAAGGGAAGACATTTCTGTTTATCTCTGTGACGCTGAGTTTGTTTAATTTATATATTGGTATCGTTCTGTAACAATGGCATCACTAAAATAGACTTTTTAATCATTTTATCATACCTCAACATTGAGTGGCAATACCATGTAGAAATTACCTGCTTCAATATCTTTCATAACCATATCAAATGTATTGTAAAGGCTGGGAAGCACAGAGGAAAGCTCTTTTATAATACTTTTTTTCCTTTTCCTTAATGCAACAATTCCATTTGTACCCATGCACTGAATAGCATGAAGTGGTTAGAAGATATGGATTTGAGAATTTATTTTTTACTATTAAATATGTAGAAACAAATTACAATGATGTCAAGATATTGCTAACAGATAATACTGCAATGAGATGTGAAAACTGTATTGGTGAATCAGACAATAATAGGAAGTTCTAAATAATTGAGCTGATATTACATCAAAAGTCAGTTTTATGTTATGCTGTGGTAATCCATAGTTGTGTGGATATTGATTTTCTTATTAATGTTGTAACCTGTACTTTATTACCCAATGCTTTTTGCTTGTGGATCAAGGCTTTGTGTTGATTCATTGTGGACAAATCCCACATGTAATATTTTAATTTATTTCCTCCTCACTGTCTGCAACATCGGAAAGGGATTGTTGAGTCTCAATCAACCGTGAAGAAGGATTGCAACATGAATGATTGGGGCCAACAAGTCGGAAAGTCATTTTTTAATTATTTTAAAATTAATGAGTTCTATTACGTGTCAGTTTTTTTAAATCATACTTTATCCTTATTATGCCTACAGTGGCTAAATTATGTATTTGCAGATTATTAATTGTTGCTTAATGTATCCAATCAATTCTCCATGTTCAAACAATGTGCATGATATTCTAATAAGTATCACAATCCATCGAGACACCATTTAATTAATTATTTAAAGTGTTATTAATCAGTTTTGTACTTTGGAGTTACTGGTGAAAGTAATTTCAGAGTCATTGTGAGTATTGTTGCAAGACATGGCAAAGGAGAATGGGGCATCATTTAATTGTAGTGTTGCCAAAGATCGATCCACTCCCATTCATACCATAAAGGCGGACATGATCACACGGGCAAACATACATCGCAGATGCTACTCTTACAAAACCTTCACTGCCATCCTCAAACAAAGTACTGCCACAATATAAATGTCTTCATGAACACCCAGTCCCACCTGCTTTCAAAGGCAGTGTAATTATGCTAGTCTCTACCCTGAAGTGATGAAATGGAATTAATTTGCTAGGAGCCATGATGGGAGTGGAAAAGAGAGATTGATAAAACCTGACAAGCCAAAGCCATAGTTTCTGCTGCATTTAATGACATGTTGTTGATACCAGAAAAATGCTTTCTTTTAGAGTGAAAATAGGCAATCCCCATTGGTAGGGAGCAGGGCCAGTATATCTGTGGGGTGTGGTGTATAGCGGTCCTGGTCGGACGCTTGTTACAGATTAAATTGTTGCAGAGAGAAGCCACGACTGGTAGAAAGAAGATCGATAGCTTCCCTCAGTGGTGGCAGATTAGTGGAAGGAAATTGGCTAAGTGGGGGGATGAGATTACCTCCTCCCAGTCATTGTTAATCTGGAGAGAAAGTATTTGGCCTTCCGAGCCAGGAACTCTCTCTTTTTCAACATCAAATAGTCTATTCTTTCGGAAATTTTTGCAGCAGCAGCAAATGGACAAATAATTAAAAAAAATCTTATCTAATGCATATATTTCTGCTTAATTGTACAATTGCAGTGCTTTTTTTAATTTATTTCTTATTTAGAATATTTCTCATTTGATTACTGTTTCATTTGTTCATAAGCCCCTTACTTATTTTACTTTATGAGTACCAGTGCCATTTATAATGATGTTCTGATGGAAGTAAACAAGTGCTGAGTTTTTTTCTCACTAATTCAGCAAATTAACTTTGATAGTTTCATGTCGACACAAGGAACTGCAGATGTTGGTTTATCAATAAAGGCACAAAGTGCTGGAGTAACTCGACGGGTCAGGCAACATCTCTGGAGAAAATGGATAGGTGACGTTTCATACCAGATCTGCAGTATTATCATATAAAAGCCAGGTAGTTGCAATGTTCTGAGTAGCCTGCAGTCTGTGTGGTCAGGAAGGCAGGTTCATACCATTTACCTTCACGTGGTTACTTTAAATACCGTTGTTTGCATGAAAAAAACAAGGGTGAAGTAGTCATATATTTTGTGCTATTTATGAAGTATTTAATGACATCGCTGTTGCAGAAGCTATCCAAAAGGGAAATGGAGAAACAGCCCAGCTGCGTTCAGCTATAGTTTTAGAGATGCAGTGTAGAAACAGGCGCTTTGGCCAATCGAGTCTGCGCCGACCAGCGATCACCAATACATTAGCTCTATCTTACACATTAGGCACAATTTACTGAAGCCAATTAACCTACAAACCTGTATTTCTGACGTGGGAGGAAAGCGCAGGACCCGACAAAACCCACACGATTATAGGGAGAATAGGTACAAACTTCGTACATACAAGCACCCATAGTCAGGATCAAACCCAGATCTATGGCACTGTAAGGCAGCGACTCTACCGTTGCACCACTGTGCAGCCCAAATTAGAATCATTTTTCAATTGTGATGCAATACATCTTATTTAGACTACCCCTGGAGTAATATGTATAGCCATGGTTGCTGAATTACTGGAAGGATGTGATATTAATAGAGGGCAGATGAGTTTCATCAGGTTGTGCATGGAAAGGAGGGCTGTAGTTATACGGAGAGATTGGATAGTCTGGGGGTATTCTCACTGGAACATAGGAGGCTGTGGAATAACTTATAGAAGTTTATAAAATTAAGAGGGTCATAGACAAGATAGAGCAATTATTCCCCCCAGGAAAAAGGAGTCTTTCAAGATGAGGTGTTCCACCAATTGAATGTTTATTATAAACCCACTGGCTCCCGCAACTATCTAGACCACACTTCTTCCCACCCTGCTTTTTGCAAAGACTCTATCCTTCATCTACACTGCATCTCCATAGATGCTGCCTCACCGCTGAGATTCTCCAACATTTTTGTCTACCTTCGATTTTTCCAGCATCTGCAGTTCTTTCTTAAACTTTTGGCCATGTAATAGAACTCGTTTCCTTTCGGTATTGGAAGAATCAAATGTTACCACTATTTCCCGCTGTATCACGACCTGTTTTTTCATAGATTGTCAGGTCACCTCATTCTTACACCTTATTTTCCAGTGTTTGCCAGGAATTCCAATGTATTATTAATCCGATCTGTTGCAATATGATGACAAAATTCCCACTGGTTTGGAATTCTCAGCGGTTAATTCTCTAAATAGGAGAGCGTCATAAATGAGAGTTATGGATATTATAGTTGCTTAGAATCAGAAAATGAGCAAGAATTCAGCTGCTCAGAGATTTTGCCAGGTGCATTGTTTTTTTAAATTATATTCCCAAATAAAATGCAACTGTGCAAGAATGTCTACCATAATAGATCAGTATTTATAGAAGTGGCTGAATACAATGTGTACATCAGCATTGAGTTGCATGCTGTGAATTTCATTTGATTTTATAGAAAACAATTTCTGAAAATTGTCACTTTGTTCTTGTTCCTCATTGTTCCCTCATTGTTCCCTTTGTTTTAGTCAAGATGCTAATCCAAAAGTTCACAACAAAAACAATAAATGGTCCAAAAACATCCATGTTTTTTGATTGTCATGCTGCTAAATTGAAGATTAAAGGAATAATCTTGCTTGGCCATGAGCAAATGTAGTTGACGTCACACACAAATAACAACATGATATGTTGAGCAAAATCTTATGTAATTCAAAGCACATTATGGTCAGTTTTAGCAGATTTGTTGGGCAGAAGACAGCAAGAATAGGAGTAATGGAAATGGACTCAAATTGAAAAGGATCAACTGGAGGTGTCTCAAAACAAATCTGTGCTAGGACCTCCATAATTCACAATATTTATTCATGAGTTAAACCTCTGAAGAAAGATCTATGCATCCAAATTGCCGATAACACCATTGCCGGTGGCTAGGTAAGTAGTGTAGACTGGAGCATAACATTGCAAAGAAACGTTGATGGATTGAATGAGGGAGCAAAACTATTGCTGATGGATATCAACGTGTGGTCATCCACTTTTGACCAAGAAAGATGACGTCTTTATTTGAATCCAAAAAGTTGGAAATGGTGGAAATTTAAAGAGATTTCACTTACACAATTCAATAAAATGTATTTGTCAGGCATAAAATGCAACTAATGGTTTGTTAGTTTTTGTAACCTTGGCACTCAAGCTTAACAAACACATTATGTGATCAGAAATATGATGTATTTCTGAACATTATTCTCTGGGATAGACCTGAGTAGCATTGTGTTGCAGATTTAGCAAATGTTATTGGTTTTAAGATTAAATTTAGAAAACTTAGAACAGCGTGGGTTTTCTCCGAGATCGATTTCCTCCCACATTCCAAAAACGTACAGGTTTGTAGGTTAATTGGCTTTGTATAAATGTAAATTGTCCCTAATGTGTGTAGGATAGTGTTAATATGTGGGGATAGCTGGTCGGCGCTGACTCCGTAGCCGAAGGGCCTGTTTCCGCGTTGTATCTCTTAACTAAACTAAACTAGAAAGGAAATGTGGAAAGTTGAGAAGTGATTTTATTGGTGATAGTTACATACAGTTAACTGAATTATAAAATTGAATGTACACATCATCCATGTTGCTGGTGGATATGTTTATATTTGCTTTAATACTTCAATACATTTTAATAAAGAAATGCCAGTGCAGATTTGTGCAATCCATAAGGCATTTATGTTAAACCGATACATCATTTTGAAGGGGATGATACTGTATATAGCCAATTTTGATATTGTCTTAAATTGAAGAATCTACCATGACAGACCAATAACAAATGATGCATGGATTTGCTGCACTGAAAATATCACTGATTTGTAACATTTCTAACGGTTCCAGTTAAAATCTAAGCCTTTCACAAGCTACCATAATTTTTTATTTGGTTGTTACAGTGGAATCTTCACACTCAAAAATATATTGTCACTATTTTGTATCACGCTAATTTGTCCCACATCGTCTGACGAGAAGACATCTGTCCTTAAAGTGAGAATAATAAGATCAATATTTGCAGAAATATTGACAATTATATTTCCAGGAATGCAACTTGATGTAGTCAGAGAAGGTCAGAACCATTTGCAGTTCAAATTTGCTGTGATCAGGTACCATCTCACTGTGCACAAAATCATAATTATTACTCACAATCCTACTTGAGTCAAAACCGTGAAATCACTTACTTGATCAGAGGCTCATAACTTGATGGAGTGCCACATACAATTGCAGCTGCACAGACAATGATTATATCTATATGCCGAGAATGCTCATAGAATCTGCTCAGAATGTAGACCAATAATCAACAATTTGATCCAATGATCCAATGATTCAATGATATTTTACTGTTGATTGGAGTTAGTCTCATGTTTGACAGGCTGCTGGCAGGGCAAGTACTGATTTGTTCATATCGTTGCCTATCTCTGCCTTAACCGCTGATACAAAGAACTGGGGTAATCCAAATTGAATGGACTTTTTTCCTTAGTTCTAAAATTGTTGAAATGAAAAGCAACACATGATTTAAATGAAGGTTGAAACAAAGCCGGTAAACATTAATAATTCTTGTTATCCATTTGGCAGTCTGTGGATTTTGGACCAATGAAACTCTTCAGCCAACCTTACTGACAATGCAGATGAAGGAGTAAACATTGCATCACTCCCTCAGGGATAAGGATTGTGGGAGAACACAGTGCGGGGATGAATGATTTCTTCAAAACATTATATCTATTGATTTTATCCAGTGTGGATGTACATCACTCTAATGGCAGTACAGAGCTCGGAGCGTCTGAAAAGTAAGGGCAGGGCACGTTATGTGTGTCAACTTCCACGATTGATGGAACTGACTACATTCAATATCTTTATTTGCATACAAAGAATGGGCTCTCTGATTAGAAGACTTCTCGTGCTTATGAAACTTGTACCGCAAGTAAATCCCTTCAGCAGTCGGGGAGATGAAATAAATCAAGTAGGTGAAAAGTAATTGAAGGTAGACACAAAATGCTTGAGTAACTCAGTGGAACCGGCAATATCTCTGCAGAGGAGGAATGGGCGACGTTTTGGGTCAAGACCCATCTTCAGACTAGTCAGTCTGAGGAGGGGTCGAGACCCAAAACGTTACCCATTCCTTCTCTCCAGAGATGCTGCCTGTCCCGCTGAGTTACTCCAGCATTTTGTGTCTATCTTCGATTTAAACCAACATCTGCAGTTCTTTCCTGCAGGTGAAAAATATTTGCTGTGGGTATACATAAATGAAACTGAAAAACATTTGATTGTTTGCAATCGTACAAAGATACAGAGGTTTACTGATCAGCGATGAAGTACTTTGCAAAAGATCTGACAACATTTTCTACAATTCTGACAATCTTTTCTACAATGACTAAAAGTATAGTAACTTTAAACTCAAACTTAAAGGGAGTAGGGAGACGTTTGTAGAAGTTACCTGGAATTATAGAATTCAACTTTCATACTGCTGGGTTGTAGGCTATCCAAATGAAAAACGAGGTGCAGCTTCTCCAATGGCAGTGGAGGAGGTCCAGGATAGAAATGTCAGTATGGGAATGGGAAGGGAGTTGAAGTGATTAGCAACCGGGAGATCGAGTAGGCCTTGGCAGACTGCACGCAAGTGTTAAGCAAAATGGTCATCGAATCTACGCTTGGTCTCGCAGATGTAACGGAATTTAAAAAGCCTTGGCTTCCTCTGTTACTAATCATCTGTCCATGGAAATCTGACGAAATTTAGATCCTGCACTAGGTCTGTTCTGCTGTAGGGTCTGTGTGGTATTTTCCACAGTATGAAGGTGGGGAATCATGCTTCGACTCCCCAGTAAAACCATGACAGAGCACAATGATGGGTTCTTCCCACTGAATCTGACAATAACTCCCAGACTCAGTGTGTGTGAGTCTTTCAGGGATTTGCTTCCATTATCAATGTTCAGACAATGGGAGTTTAGACCATACATTCCACAGAAAAGATGTCAATATTATAAACAAAATGATAACAGGCCAGACAAATTGATAAAAGAACCCCCCCCCCCTAGTTCTAAATTGAATTGTGAAATAAACTAAAACCATGCTCACAGGAGATGGGATTTTAATTGCAACATTGGAGGTGGAAGGAAGCTGTTTATTGTATCTTCTGGTGCCATCATGCGAGAGAATACTGCCACTAAACATAAAATGGAAAGATTATACTTTCTCCAACATATGAACAATAAACATCTTAAAAAAGGCAATGATTATGTTGCAGTATTTATGAAGCAATCTCCAGTGTGACGTTATTGCGAAATGGCGGCGCCAAACGGCAGCGGCTCGACTGCAGTCCGTCTGTCTTTTCAAAAATTTTGTCCCGTTAGATGTATGTTTTTGGGTCTAATTTTTATTATTTTTTAGCTGTGTGTATGTGGGGGTGTGGGGGAAGCCGTTTAATCTCATCTCTGTGCGGGGACCCAACTTTTTCCCTGTCGGGTCTCCGGTGTTGTTGGGCCTAACATCGTGGAGCCGACGGCGGCCTCCAACCGGAACCAACCTGAGGGCTCCAGTCACGGAGCCTGCGGACTCGCCATCGCGGAGCTGGCCGACTTCGGAGCGGGAAGAGCTGTGGTGGCGTGCGGCTGCAACCCGACTTCAGAGCGTCGGAGTCTCCGGCCGCAGTCCCGGTGGACAGGAACATCGGGAGCTCGCAGGTCCCTGGTGGGAGACCGCTTTTCGGAGCTCCCGTAATGGCAACTTCTCCCGCTGGAATCGCGGGGTTTAAATGACTCAGAGCGGGGCCTAACATCGCCCGGCGCGGCTTAAAAGGCCGCGGGACATACCATCGCCCGCCGTGGGCTTTAACATCGTGAGCACCAGTCGCCTCAACGCTGCAGTTGGACTGCTGGACCGCGGGAGAAGAACAAAGGGAAGAGATAAGACTTTTGCCTTCCATCACAGTGAGGAGGTGTTGGAGATTCACTGTAAATTGAATCTCCAACTTGAATTGGATATTTGTGTAAATTGTGTTAAGTGTGTGTCTTGTTTTTTTTTTTTGAAATATCTTGACTGTAGGAATGAAATTTCGTTCAAACCTTGTCTGTTTGAATGACAATAAAAGGCATTCTATTCTATTCTATTTCAGCTGTTACAGCACCGCAGCAGTCTGTTGTTTGTAATTCCTTCTTGCACTTATCAAGTAACATACTTTCACTTGTAAGTAACATACTTTTATGGTTTAGCAGTGTGGATATCGGGGTAATATAAAGTGCTAGGAACAAAATTAGGTCATTAGACCCATCAAGTCCACTCCGCCATTCAATCATGGTGTTGTAACTGCTGAAATAAGGTCACACTGGAGAGCGCTTCATCAATATTGTAACATAATCGTTGCATGTTTTTATTTTGTTTAGTCTTCATATTTTTCCCTCATAGCTCCAGTCCCATGCCTTCTATAGGTTCCTTGTTTTCCTGCCATTCCCCTGCCTTTTAAAAGTTCTATATTTTCCTTGTTGGAGGAGGTCTAAAACCAAGAGCAATAGTCCCACAATAAGGAGGTGGCCAATCAGAATAGAAATGAGAATTTCTATCCCAAAGATCTGAAAAGGCTCAATCACTGAATAGATTCGAGAGTGATCAATAGGTGTTTGGGGCATGAAGAAAATCAAGGCATGAGGTTCATGTGGATAAGTGGCAGAGCAGGCGTGAGGGGTTGAACGGCTTGCTGCTTTATTTTATATCTTCTCAGAATCATACAGTACAAACACTTGGGATGTGCTTCAGTCCTGATGAATTAGCTCTGTCAGGATTCGCAGCACTTGAAGTGCCTGTCCCAGTTTCTTGCTTCTCAGGCCCACATTATACCTGGAAATAAATCGTTCACTGTGCAAAAAAATGCAATTATATCAGACAAGAGTTCACTTTGTACATTTAATGGGATATTTTTAGGTTAAAATAAACTTCCCAGGTTTAGACTGGAAGTTGTCACGACTTTGCCATGAATCTAATAAACGCTCAAAATAAACAGCACAATATCTTCATTTAAATAATGGACGAAAGAAGTGTGATACCTACACTTTAAACATTTCTGAGTGAAAGCATGCACAGCAATCTCACGATTCTTCTACAATTATTCATTTGGACTAAAATAATGACTTCCTTCTCCGAAAGCAAACCTTAACCTGATTTTTAACAGGAAGTAAACATGTATTTCAAATTTCAGGAGGTGATACATCTGAAAAGCACATTACAGAGGTAGACATTAAGTATGCAATACAAGAGCATGGCTTTACAAGTTTCTGGTTTTGTAAAAAGATTGTGCTCCTAAGAATTTGCCTTTTGCCATTTGCAGTTTAGAATCATCAACATGATTTGTGAGCACTCTAACATCATCAGAAAAGTTGTAAATTCAGAGACCATTTATTGATAAATTCCAATAGTCTTTGGGCCGCCCAATGGCGTAGTAGTGGAGCTGCTGCTTTAGAGCTCTAGAGACCCGGGTTCAATCCTGACTAGGGGTGTTGTCTGTACATTTTTTTAATACGTTCTCCCTGGGACCTTGTGGGTTTTCTCCAGGTGGTTCAGTTTCCTCACACACTCCAAAGACGTATCGGTTTGTAGGTTAATTGGTTTTGGTAAAATTTGTAAATTGTCCCTTGTGTGTACGATAGTGTTAGTGTTGGTCGGCGCGGACTTGGTGGGCCGAAGGGCCTGTTTCCACGCTGTATCTCTAAAGTCTAAAGTCTTCTGATTCAGTTTGTCCTTCCTTAAAAATAACTTAGGCTGTAACATACTGCTGGAGTTTATCGGAATTGTGTCAGAGCTTCCTGGAATAAACTATTAATGTCAAGGATAGATTTCCTTTTAATACTCTATTGGTAAATAAAATTGTGGAGATGTGAAAATGACTTTTTATCACCCACTGATTTTTTTTTACCATAGGTGGCAAAAGGAGTGAGAATGATCAGTCGTGGAAGATCAGATGCAGGGTTGTGGTAAGTGAGTTTGGCGAATGTTAAAAGATATTAATTTTTCAGAATGTTAGTAACAGTGAACAGGCCATTATTTATTGCCCACCTGTGATTACTCTTGAAAAAGTGCAGGTGAGCCACCTCCCTTGAACTGCTCGAGTACTGATGTGTGGTCTTCTGACCACTAGTTCCTTTGTTTTGTTGGTGTTGAGCACGAGGTTGTTACTGCTGCACCACTCACTATCTCTCCTGCCCATTGACTCATCACCACCCGTGATTTGGCCAACAATAGTGGCGTCCTCAGAGGATTTATTGGTGACATTTGTGCTGTGATTAAACTGCACAGTCATGGGTCTAAAGAGAGTAGAGCAGGGGGCCTAAGCCCACAGCTCAAAGTGCACCTACATTGATGGTCAACGAGGAGGAGTTGTTACTTGTTATATTGTTACCGATCTGTAGATGGACACAAAAAGCTGGGGCGACTCACCGGGTCAGGCAGCATCTCTGGAGAAAAGGAATAGGTGATGTTTCGAGTTGAGACCTTTTTTCAGACTGATAGTCAGGGGAGAGGGAAATGAGAGATATGAAAAGAGACATAGAACAAATGAATGAAAGATATGTTCGTTTTTTTAAAATCTTATTCTCCAGTGATTGAACATCAGCAAATGGGATGGTAAGGAGGGAAGTGGGTGTCACATACCCCGATGTCTCAGTCTTACCTGTAGATCTTCTGGGTGACCATGTTTTCTGGTACAATAAAGGCCTCTCTGGCATTTCCAGGTATTGAGTTTGTGCTCTGGGAGGCCACGTCTGCTGAGTCCACTGGGTCCATTGATTGCTTAGACATCGCAAGGCTTGAAAGACCGTTTGTTACTGCAGTACATGTGACCGGCAATTCCAGTTCTAAAAGGCCTGGACACGAATACACAATTGTTAACCTGCACTGTGCCTGCAAATGTCTCCTCTCTCAGGCTTCATTTTTAGAACAGAAGATTGGAGGCTTGGTTGAAGAATGAAATATTGCTTCTTTTAAGCTCAAACTTTAAATCAGGGGCCGGCAACCTTGTTCTGCATAGGGGCCGGGACGCACGTCTGTGAACGGATGGCGGGCCAGATCTATCACGTGTTGACATAGATCCCGCCCCTTCGAGGACACCACCCGGAGCACTGGCCCCTAGTTACGGGCAAAGATGGTTACGGGCGTGCACGAACATGGCGCACCTACGACCATTGCATTGGCTCTGTCCTGAAGGCGGTGGCTCAAATATTATATTCACTTGCCCCTGGCCTATTGACATGCCCGATCCCGACAGTGTGTTTAAGAAAGAATTGCAGATGCTGGAAAATTTGAAGGTAGACAAAAAGGGGGAGAAACGGAGCAAAGGTATAGGTGACGTTTCGGGTCGAGACCCATCTTCAGACTGGTCTCAGAGCAACATCAGCCGCTTCTGAAGAAAGGTCTCGACCCGAAACATCACCTATTCCTTCACTCCATAGATGCTGCCTCACCCGCTGAGTTTCTCCAGCTTTTTGTCCACCTCCGATCCCGACAGTGAAGCCCAGTCACAGAAGGTGCGCGGTCGTGCCGGCGGCTTTGCACAGGATGCGGTACAGCCAGAGCTCAGCGCTCGTCAGCAGCTTCGCGCTCTTTGGCTGCTCAGCTTGGCAGCTCGGCCAGCACGGCCAGCACGGTGCTGCTCATCCAGCTCCGCCATTGCGGCCGTCAGCACAGGCCCCCTTGCGTCACCCGGGAGGTATTGGAGATGAAGGAAGTCGGCGGGCCGGATAAATACGGGTAGGGTAATACGCCTGTGGGCCGGATGATTTCTGGTTATGGGCCGCATTCGGCCCCTGGGCCGTAGTTTGCTTTAAATAAATTAATTTCTGGTTTAAATAAATTAATTTCTGGTTTAGAACTGAGCCATGTAGACAAGAACATTAATCTAAGGGCTGCAGTCTCTTCCCTCCTCTTCTCCCTCTGCGCTGAGGCAATTCCCCACCGGGCGATGGCACAAACAGTCACCGAACCCCGCAAACGGGCCGGCTCAAACACCGCGGCCCGCGGCCGGCTCAAACACCACCACTTCCGGATTGGAATTGGCAAGTAGCAATGGTCCGAATGGCCTCATTCTGCTCCTATCACTTTTAAGAATCAGGTTCATGCTCCGTACAGACGGCACCTGTAGCCGGGATCGAACCCGGGTCGTTAGGTAGTAACTCTACCGCTGCACCGCCGTGCCACCCACAAGCTGTAGAGCATAAAATTGACTTGGTTATTCCAAACTCTGATGTGGGAAAGTTGATCAGCCAGATATCAGATGGATGTCAATGTTAGGCATTGAATGAGGAGGATCAAAATAAATTAATGACAATCAAAACTGAACTCAAAAACAAGTTAGTGCTTCAGAAACACTGTCTGTGATGAAAATAGCTGAGATACCTAAAGCAGTTATGTAAATTTACAACATTTTACAATGTAGAAGGTCATATTAAATGCCGGAAATTATTTTCGGTAAAGAAAACTAAAAACTATTTTGTGATATATCTTTGGATATATCTTTGATTTATCTTACGTTGGGTAAAACAGAAGAAAGTTAACAAGAAAGTTGTTCATCCCCTGTCCATATCTTTCCTTGAATCAGTTTATTAAGTAAGCATGAAAGGACTGCGTCTGATATTGCCATCTTTCATTGGCAGATGTTCAGTGATTGCTATAAAGATCATGGCGGCAGAGCGGAGCGATAAATAAACGTAGAAAGATTGAAAGGAAACTGAAAATATTTCAGTGGTTCAGTGAAATATTAGCAGGGTGAGTTGTGGATTATTTCAAGATTTATTGAAAAGTCGGTAGTACGTGTGGGTTATGTAATCCCAAATTCGTATTGGTTTATGCGGCACGGTGGCGCAGCGGTATAGTTGCTGCCTTACACCACTTGCAGCGCCGGAGACCCAGGTTCGATCCCGACTACGGGTGCTGTCTGTACAGAGTTAGTACGTTCTCTCCGTGACCAGGTTTTCTCCAAGATGTACAGGTTTATAGCTAAAATGGCTTGGTTTAAATGTAAATTGTCCTTAGTGTGTGTAGGATTGTATTAATGTACGGGGATCGCTGGTCGGTGCGGACTCGGTGGGCCGAAGGGCCTGTATCCACGCTTTATTTCTGAAATAAAAGTGATAGGAGCAGAATGAGGCCATTCGGACCATTGCTACTCGCCAATTCCAATCATGGTTCATCTATCTCTTCCTCTTAACCCCATTCCCCTGCCTTCTCCCCATAACCCCTAACACTTGTACTAATCAAGAATGGCTACAAGTGTAAAATCAAATACTTTTAGATTCATACATTTTGTTCCAGCATTAGATAATTGGTCCCGCTTGCAGTAGAAAGTAAAGCTCTTTAATGTACAACAAAAGCAATGATAGTCTTCAGAATTTCTATTCAATCCACATAACAACAGAACTGCGAATGTACAAAGAGTAACTGTACAAGTCCGTGATTCATGTGGCTGGAGATTTTAATATAGGTGCCAAATACTGCAAATGGAACAAGGGAGTGACTCAGAGACGTATTACGAATAAGAACAACAACTGTAGTACAAGTTAATTATCATGGCGCTCGAAAAGTAACTCAGCATAAGCGTATAAATCTTTTTGTCTCTTTCAAATTTAGTGAGGGAGCCACGAATGGTTGCTTTATTGTTTAGGAGATGGTGATAATCATTCAGAATGCAGTGGACAGATTTTGAAAAATAAGCCTCACTGTTTCTGTTTTCGAAATCTCTCATATCTGCAGTTCTGTCCATCATATATGAAAGATATTAAACTTAGCTGTAGTGAACATAACGTACAATGTGCTAATTCTAGATAAGAATACCAATTTATTTCATTCAGGTGTATTTCATTTCATTCAACAGTGATAGATAAATAAACCAATTATAGTGATTTATACTTGTTTTTGGAACAGTACAGAAATAACCAGGCAGATGATATCTACGCCTGCTGTGTTTAGAAACAGAAACTTGGAAAATAGGTGCAGGAGTAGACCATTCGGCCCTTCGAGCCAGCACCGCCATTCAATAAGATCATGGATGATCATCCAGAATCAGTACCCTGTTCCTGCTTTCTCCCTATATTCCTTGATTCCGTTAACCCTAAGAGCTAACTCTCTCTTGAAAACATCTAGTGAATTGGCCTCCAGTGGCAGAGAATTCCACAGATTCACAACTCTCTGGCTGAAAGGTTTTTCCTCATCTCACTCCTAAATGGCCTACCCCTTATTCTTAAACTGTGACCCCCTTGTTCTGGACTCCCCCAACATGGGGGTTGCAGTTAAATCTTTATTTTCTTCATTCTGATAATTTTCATATTTCATTCTACATATTGCATGTGGAGCAATTTTACCAGCAAATTTTAATCAGCAAATGATCATTATGTATTATTTAATGCTTAAAGGCTAATCAGGAAGAAAGCATTTCTGACAATATAAGATGAACAGTCTTCTCAGAAATGCAGCATTTCTTCTCTTCACCTGAAATCTACTGATATCTCTGGGGTTTGTCCTACTCTAGATTTTTGCCAGAAAAACTATGGCAACTTCCTTGCTTCCCCTGTGATTAAAAAACAAAAACGACAGCATGATACTCTTCTTCTGCTTAAAGAAGGACCCTGATGCTTTTGAGTAAAGTTGAGTAAAATCATCCGCAAGGATTTAAAGAATTTGTTCATGACTAACTTATCTGTCATCATTTTCTTTCTTCCAAAATTACGAGCTCTAGCTGTGGTCTCTTGCACTGTTCTGATTTCATTCATCCTCGGAATGACTGCTGTGTTTTCATCTGCCTTGGTCCTAAAGGCTGGATTTCCATTTCTACTAATCTACCTCTTTATGTTTCTGTCTATATACTCAAAGTGCTCCATAAAACATTCTTGCTTGATAAGCTTTTGAGTCTGTCCTAATATCTTAGGTATCTGTGAGTAAGATTGACTTACAGTTCTTATAGCTAAGACCTATTGGGAGTTATAAATGCAAAATGAATTGTGACATTGTAAAGTGGCATCTTTAATATGGTAGATTGGCAGTATCTTTAATATGGTAAAGTATCGACTCTTGTTTCTAGTCTAAAGGATTTATTTACAAAGTGGTTGTGTTATCAACCATTCAATACTGCAGTAGAATTCAGCACTGTTGATGGGCTATCCAAAAATAAAAGCAATTTTGATTGAGTGTAATTGCACCAAGATGGAGACACAGAAACTGCCGATTCTGAAATCTTGAGTAATACATAAAATACTGGAGTAACTCAACAGGTCAGGCAGCATCTGTGGAGGGACACAAAGTGCTGGAGTAACTCAGTGGGTCAGGCAGCACTTGTGGGTGTTTTGTGTTGGGATGCTATGTCCGTTGCGACCCTTCTTCAGACTGATTGTAGTAAGGGGGAGAAAGTTGGGAAAGAGGTGGGGGCCGGACAAAGCCTAGCAAGTAATCAGTGGATATGGGCGAGGGGAGTTTTGATTAGCAGATTGGGTGGACAAAGGCGTGAGATGAAATGGAGAGAAAAGAATATCAGATAAGTTGAGAAGAGGGGTGAAATGTAAAGCTAGAGAGGAGGATATAGGTGGAAGGCGACGGGGTTGTTGCACCATGTTGAGATACAATGCCATCATTTGTGAGCATCACAGTCGTTCCTTGGTATTTTTGTGCAAATTGACGATCCTGGGTTGATTGGGGCCCAACTTCAAGTCAAACATCTTTTTTTAATCTTGTGCATGTTATTTAGGAAAACTTTGTGGTAAGCTAAAGTTTCTGGTAGTTTAGACTTTCAGTACATGTAGCTACATTGAGCAAAGGCAGAGAACTATTGGAGAAGATTGTGCTGTGTGATAGTCCTGAGAGAGAGCAGAGTGATCGATGTTTGATTATCATGTTTCCCAGCTGCTTCCATCTCATAGACACATCTCTACGTGTCCATAAAACAATATTATGGTGGCTTCTCCTGGCTTGGTGGTGTGGTCATTTAAATTAACTGCTTCGATGAGCACTGTGGAAGTGGGAGATATCACTAACAGTAGCAGGCACATCCTCTCACTTTTCTATTCTGCCTGATACCTGCTTCGGAACCTATGGTTATTCAAGACACTTCTTCAGACTGAGAAGTGGCTCATTTTCAGACTTTCTTCATTGCGACATTCCATTTTGATAAAACAAAGAATTTTGCCTTTCACAGCCATGAATTACCTGGGCTTCTCCTGGGATTTGGGAAGAAATCACAAGGGGGTCAGGGGAGGGGGGGGGGGGGGGGGGGGGGGGGGGGGTGGGAAGCTCCTATCCTGTGGACAACATAATGGCACCATGTCATCTTCCACACTATTTGCTCATATTGGTGAAATTAATTCTGCATTTACTTTTTTTATTCTTTCCGTGGTAACCTTTCTCTGATCCCACGTAATAGTGTTAGCTTCATTACTTTTCAAGTCATGGGTAAATATCCATATCACTTTGAGTGCAGTTTTATGACTTCCCTTGATAGGCTCTCGGTATTAAAAGGCAAACGAGCTGAATCAGAAACAAAAAAAAAATAAGTGTAATGAGGTGATTGATTTAATTCAAATAATTTTTTTTTGTTTATGGTAGTCATTTTTTTCCAGTAAAAAGGAAAGCATTATTCCATAAAGTAGAAATTGTCTCTGGTATATCTTTGGCTTTTATTTGAGGATGTAACTGTTTTTGGTGGAATTCTTGGCAGCTGACATGATTGTTTTTAGCATTTGTGCACCACCTTTGACCTTGCCACTTATAAAAACACAAATGTAGTTTTGCTTCATATTGTTGGGAACTCTAGACATAATTCCGGTGCACTATGTTTGAAGTGTTCTTGTAATATGGGAGCCACTGTTGTCTTGTAATATGGGAGCCATTTAACAAACAAATTGGCAAACTAAGTGGATCCTATAGAAACATATAGAATTATAAAAGGACTGGACAAGCTAGATGCAGGAAAAAATGTTCCCAATGTTGGGGGAGTCCAGAACTAGGGGCCACAGTCTAAGAATAAAGGGGAGGCCATTTAAACCTAAGATGAGAAAAAAACGTTTTCAACCAGAGAATTGTGAATTTGTGGAATTCTCTGCCACAGAAGGCTGTGGAGGCCAATTCACTAGACTAATTTAAAAGAGCATTAGATGGAGCTCTGGGGGCTAGCAGAATCAAGGGATATGGGGAGAAGGCAGGTACGGGTTACTGATTGTGGATGATCAGCCATGATCACAATGAATGGCGGTGCAGGCTCGAAGGGCCAAATGGCCTCCTTTTTTTGGTGGTACTGACTAATGGAAGAATGATGAACAGGTGAAACTTTTGTAATTGTTGACATCCATTAAATAAATGTTGTTTAATGTAAAGGAAACCAGTAAAAGTACAGCACAGCATTGCTGGTTTGCACTGATTTGGTGCCTTTATTTGGGAGGAAATAGAAATCTTTCGGTTTTAAGAAAACTAGTGAAGGACAATGTGGATGACATGGTGGAAGGAATTAAACTCCTGTGTGGAATGAAGACTGAAGCACAGTTACCGATGGTTAGGAGACTGAAAGATACTTTACACATTGTGCAATGACCCATGCTGTCTGGGTTGGAGGACAGTGCAGTTTTGCAAAGATGAAAGACAGAGGTAGGAGGCAGCAAAGTCCAAGGAATTGGGGAACAAGGATGAGGATGCTACACTTTGAGTGTTCAGGAAAACAACACTGTATTGAAGTGTCAGCACACTCTCATGGTCTTAGTTCAACTTGAACAAACTTATGGGTTTCAAAGATATTTTTATTGGGAAGGCATTTGTGAGAGTTAAATAATTCAAAAGTTACATTTCTATAAAAGCAACCATTTTGCAAAATTGCACTTACTGTCTCTCTCTGATATGATACAGTAGATGCAGAACCAGATGTGGCATTGGATCTGCAAAAAGAATGTTGTTTTCAGAAGAGAAGGGAATGGAACAGGATGAGGCTCACTGCTGTCCACAGTCTCAACCATTTATTTGTGTGTAAAATTATAAAACAGTTGCTTACATGGAATTAAATATAATTCCCTTTTCTATTTTTCAGCATTTGCCAATAGTTATTTAATGTGGTTAGCTTCTCCGTGGATTGTTAACTAGTAAGTATGTTACAATACTTTCCTTCAGCGGCACTGTATCTCAACATGGTGCAATTCTGCCACTGGCCGCGTGCGCGATTTTGGCACGTTTGGGGGGCGGGGTTAAAACGCGGTTTTCTGGTCCTGGATTATATTTTGTTTGCGTGCAAGCGTTTCTTAAAGAAACGTTTCGACGGCCGTTCTGTGTGTTTTAAACAAAAATTTGCCCAACAAGTTAATCGCTGGAGTGATTTTAAAATCAGCTTTTGAAGCCGTCAATGCTGACAACGGGGCCGGATTTTACGTAGGGGACAGGTAAAAGAAAGTAGTTTATTTTTATGTATAAAAGTGTTTCTTAAGATGCATTTAATTCACATTTTAAGTTGTGAAACGGTGATTGTTTTCCCCGAACGAACCGGCAGTGTTTTTGCTGCCGATATGGGGGACTAAATCACTGCAACCGCAACATTCCAATTGATCCCGTTCCAGAAAAACCCACTCGCAAGATGATTTAAATGACCATTAATTTACAGGTATTAAACATTAAATTCCTTCCATTTGGTCTATAAACCCATGACAATGAGATTTAAAAATTATGTTATATTGTGAATTCTTGTGTGAATGTTATTTGGACACTTAGACTATTTAAAAATGTTAATCTATTCTTAAGAAATGGATAGATGTTTAGATCTAGTAATTGAATTTTGTAATTAGCTACAATTAGGTAACTAACTAATTATATGCTTTAATTTCAAGTCATCTAAGTAAGATTGTTTCATATTTGTTTCAGAATGTTTCAATCTATAATAACTGAAAATTTATTTCCGTTCTCTTAATTTTAAGAAAGTTATGGGCTTTTGACTGTTCTCGATCACAGCTTTTTTGTTAAGTCAATGAAAAAGCAATAGGGAACAAGATGCTAATTTCCGAGTATGAAAAATGGCCATAACTTTTTTTAATACTGAAGATATGAAAGTGAATTAGGTGTCAAATTAAACTTCTTTTTATGCTTTATCTGATGGGATAAATTACAGACTTGATTTTTTAAATCTCAAAATTTTGTAACATTGCTACAACTTGTCGTGGCAGAGAAGCTTGTGTGGACCTGAGATGGTCCTGGTCGGGCCACCCATGGCGGTAAGGTCGAGGGGGAGGTCGCTGACAAAGAGCAATCCAACCAAGACTTCAACGGTGGAACAGGCGGAGGATAATCGCTGACCTTAGTGCAGCATCAATAGCTGGGAAGGTGGATGAAGGCTGCAGCAGAAAAGGGTCTCCGGTCGTCTTGGACTCCATGCCACTGGATCCTGACCCAGATGTGTCAAGGACTGTGGGGCGGCTGTCTGTGCACCAGTCTCCTCACGTTAAACAAAGTAACACACTGGCGTCCTCCATATAGGGAATAGCACCCTGGAGACACCCATGGTCAGCCATGACCAAAGGGGACCTAAGAATGTTAGCTTATTATTAATATAATTATATAGTAGGAATTGGGAAAAGTTAAAGTAAAATCAATGTTTTATATACAGAGAACTCTTGTTTTTATTGTGTTGCGTGCTCAAATATAGGAACAGACAATAAACCCCAAAATAGCTAGTCTAAAGCTAAAAAGCTGAAAAGAAATGTCTAAGATATGGTGACCACTGGCCTTGTTCTACCTGTGGGCAAGAATAAAATGAGTATGTGAGGAGTTGATACGGGATTGTGATGCCTCCTATACAAAACAATAACAAGCAATCTGATTCTCAATTGTACAGCTCCCTAACCCCAAGCTATGCTTTAGTAAATGCATAACTGGTACCAATAAGTAGGTAGCTTTGAACCAGTCCAAAGAGATTTCAAATTTATCACGCAAACATCTTGCAATGTTATTGAATGACCCAAGACTCCTGGTGAACAGAATATTGAAAATTATTGGAAACATGAGAAATAGCTAAATAAATTGATCAAGCATTTAAACTCAGTATTTGTACAATGATGAAGGAAGCCACAAGAGGCAGGAGGTTTGTCCTTCATGTGAAAGATTATTCAGCTCAGAGAGTTATCAGTATTTGAAGGTTGTGGTGCATTTGTTACATTAGACACTCACCATCCTGCTCCGTAGCCATGAACTTAGCCTAAATAGAATAGGAAATGTACATTAGTAGCTCTATACTGAAAGGAAAAGCCGTCAGAATGCTGTTTTTTTTTGTGTGCAGTTTTACAGGACTGAGAGTTACTGAGCTCTGACAGTAAAGTGGCTCTTAGATCTGTCGGGGTTGCTCATGAGGAGCTGCCGTTCCACATTCCGACTTTCATGTTGCAAAGCAGAATTTGCCTGTTGTTGGATTCTTTGTGGAGTAGCTATTGTACACCAGCTATCACCAGTAATTCATGCAGCAAGGTCTTTGATCGAGTGGCAAATGAGACTCAGGAACACAGGTGGCTTGACAATGTCATCACCGCACCGTGTGAGATGTGACTGCCCGCTCAATGAAAAGGGATACACAATGGGCGGCACGGTGACGCAGTGGTAGAGTTGCTACCTTACAGCGCCAGGGACCCGGGTTCAATCTTGACTACTGGTGCTGCCTGTACGGAGTATGTATGTACATTCTCCCCATGACCGCGTCTGTTTTCGCCAGGAGCTCCGGTTTCCTCCCACACTTCAAAGACATACAGGTTTATAGGTTAATTGGCCAATAAAAATTGTAAATTATCCTTAGTGTGTAGGATAGTGCTTGTGTACGGGGATTGCTGGTCGGCACGGTGTTGGTGGGCCGAAGGGCCTGTGACATGAGTTAAAAGAGAACTATGTGCAAGTGTATTAATGTTGTACCTGGCACCATGCTGGGCACCAAATAGTGATATGCTTGGCTTTCCTTCAGAAGCCATGCTCAACCCCCAAACTGCTCACTCTTGCCAGGCTTATCCAATCTGTGCCTCTCTCCTTTACCCTTGGATCCGCCCCTTATGTCACCATTCATCCCAATCAATGATCAAATCTCCCATAAGCTGATTTCTCCCATTAACTAACCAGCAATCCTAGACTCTCTCGTGACCCCAGGCCCATCTCTATCATTACAACCATTAGCAATCCCTGCCCATTTCCCCCTAGTCCTCAACCCCATCTAGAAATGTGAAATATAATAATCTATATTACTAAAAGTCTGTTCTTGACCGCTTTTGGCCATCTGTGCTGCGATTTCCGAGAGCACATCGCCACCTACGGCTGTCATTTCTGGCCACCTTTCTCAGAGCCCCCCTCCGCCACATGTGTGCTGAGGATTTTTCCCGTTGGTTAAACATGACAGAGATATTAATGTTTTTACAAATTTCCCCATTATCTCTGCTGCCCCCGCTGGGGGCAGGGGGGGAGGGACTATAAAACCAGGAAGTGGTGTGCCACACAGTCTCTTCAAGATGGAGGAAGGCAGAGGGTCATGTTTCTCTGAGCTGTGAATAACACTGAATATATGTCTACTGGTTCTAAAGCTTGCAAAAAGTGTCTCTAAATGTCTATTGGTTCTAAAGCTTGCAAAAAGTGTCTCTATTGGTTCTAAAGCTTGCATAAAATGTCTATTGGTTCTAAAGCTTGCAAAAAAAATGTCTATTGGTTCTAAAGCTTGCAAAAATTGTTTCTAAAGTCTATTGGTTCTAAAGCTTGCAAAAAATGTCTATTGGTTCTAAAGCTTGCAAAAAGTTTCTCTATTGGTTCTAGAGCTTGCAAAAAATGTCTATTGCTTCTAAAGCTTGCAAAAAAATGTCTATTGGTTCTAAAGCTTGCAAAAAAATGTCTATTGGTTCTAAAGCTTGCAAACAAATGTCTATTGGTTCTAAAGCTTGCAAAAAAATGTCTATTGGTTCTAAACCTTGCAAAAAGTGTCTCTATTTGTTCTAAAGCTTGCAAAAAATGTCTCTATTGGTTCTAAAGCTTGCAAAAATATGTCTATTGGTTCTAAAGCTTGCAAAAATGTCTCTATTTGGTTCTAAAGCTTGCAAAAAATGTGTCTATTGGTTCTAAAGCTTGCAAAAAATGTCTCTATTGGTTCTAAAGCTTGCAAAAAATGTCTCTATTGGTTCTAAAGCTTGCAAAAAAATGTCTATTGGTTCTAAAGCTTGCAAAAAAATGTCTATTGGTTCTAAAGCTTGCAAAAAAATGTCTATTGGTTCTAAAGCTTGCAAAAAGTGTCTCTATTGGTTCTAAAGCTTGCAAAAAAATGTCTATTGGTTCTAAAGCTTGCAAAAAAATGTCTATTGGTTCTAAAGCTTGCAAAAAGTGTCTCTATTGGTTCTAAAGCTTGCAAAAAGTGTCTCTATTGGTTCTAAAGCTTGCAAAAAATGTCTATTGGTTCTAAAGCTTGCAATAAAATGTCTATTGGTTCTAAAGCTTGCAAAAAATGTCTATTGGTTCTAAAGCTTGCAAAAAAATGTCTATTGGTTCTAAAGCTTGCAAAAAATGTCTATTCGTTCTACAGCTTGCAAAAAAAAGTCTATTGGTTCTAAAATGGTTGATACTAGCGCTCCAGAAAACCACCCCCCTCTCCCCCCCCTCCCTCCCCCCTCCCCCTCACCCCTCCTCCCTCCCTCCCCCCTCTCCCCTCCTTGCTCCTTGCTGAGACATGGCTCTCCTCTCCTCTCCCTCTCTCTCGCCCCTCACTAACTCTCTCCCTCACCCCTTTCTTCCCTCCCTCTCCACCCCCCCCCCTCTCTCCCCCCCCCCCTCTTCTCCCCCCCCCCCCGGTTGGCTTGGCTTGGGTGTGTCTTGAAATTGAAAGGCACTACTTACTGCAAATGGTGGCTTGGGAGCTTTGGCTTGAAGTTGAAAGGCACTACTTACTGCAAATGGTGGCTTGAAGTTGAAAGGCACTACTTACTGCAAATGGTGGCTTGAAGTTGAAAGGCACTACTTACTGCAAATGGTGCCTTGGTTGCTTTGGCTTGAAGTTGAAAGGCACTACTTACTGCAAATGGTGGCTTGGGTGTGGCTTGAAGTTGAAAGATAACACTCCACTTACTGCAAATGGTGGCATGAAGTTGAAAGGCACTACTTACTGCAAATGGTGGCTTGGGAGCTTTGGCTTTGAAGTTGAAAGGCACTATTTACTGCAAATGGTGGCTTGGGTGCTTTGGCTTTAAGTTGAAAGGCACTACTTACTGCAAATTGTAGCTTGGGTGCTTTGGCATTAAGTTGACAGGCACTGCAAATGGTGGCATGAAGTTGAAAGGCACTACTTACTGCAAATGGTGGCTTGGGAGCTTTGGCTTGAAGTAGAAAAGGCACTACTTACTGCAAATGGTGGCTTGGGTGCATTGGCTTGAAGTTGAAAGGCACCACTTACTGCAAATGGTGGCATGAAGTTGAAATGCACTACTTACTGCAAATGGTGGCTTGGGTGCTTTGGCTTGAAGTTAAAAGGCACTACTGTAAATGTACTTACTTCCTGTTTGCACTGTATATTGATTTTAGATAAAACGCTACCACTTATGGCTGTGATTTTTGGCCATCTTACTCAGTCCTCCTCTGCTGAGCAGATGCAGAGAATTCTTCCCATCAATGAAAAATAAAAGTGTTATTAGTTTTTAAAAAAATGTTGCGAATCTCTCTCCAATCACTCCATGAAAGCCACACCTTTTCCGGTGGGGAGGAGGGGTTATAAAATCCAGAAATGTGGGTGTGGCTCAGTCTCTGCAAGATGGAGGAGGGAGAGGTCACAACTCGCTGTCTTTAGTGGCTTTGCACCATACTTCAAATGGTATGAAACTGCACTTGAATATGGTGGCCTTGCACCCTGCTAGAAGTGGTAAGAAACTGCACTTGAATTTGGTGGCCTTATATCCTGCTTGAAATAGAATTTCAAGGATTAGCCGTGAGTCACCTACCAGCCCACCAGCCGTGAGTGAGTGAGTTGCCAGCACAACAGGCTTGATTGACTGAGACGCCAGCCCAAAAATCCATTTGGTGCACAATTTGCATACTAGCCCTCTGGAAACCAGTCCCTTCAGCCCACAACACCCATACTAACGCTCCAGAAAGCCCCCCCCCCCTCCTCCCCAACTGGCCACCAATATTAGAATTGGTGGAGAGGTGGAATATTGTGTTGGATGACCAGCCCTCCTGTGTGATGCGGGGACCCACTTAGTCTAGTAATAATAATACATTTTATTTGTTGGGCGCCTTTCAGACATCTCAGGGACACCTTACATAGATTAACAGGAATATAAACATATAATCAGAATAAAATAAATAATAAAGGCATCACAGAGACACAAACTAAAAACAGAATTCAGTCCAAAAACAGAAAATCAAAAACACAATGTGAAGAGAGAGCAGCGGCAGCTAAAGCACGCCAGCGTCCACTCTCCCTCCACGGCAGCCATCTTGGACAAAGACTAACAGGATTACATTACAGACAAAAAAAAATCATCATGGATACCACTGTGGGGGAAGGCAGAATGTCCAGTCCCCAACCCCAAGTTGTCCCCAAAGTCAGGCCTATATATACAGTAGCAAACCTAATGTGAGTGAATGAGAGAATTGGCAGCCAGAATTAGTTTAGTTTAGGGATACAGCATGGAAACAGGCCCTTTGGCCCACTGAGTCCATGCTGACCACGTACCCTAGTTCTATCCTACATACTAGGGACAATTTACAGAAACAAATTAACCTACAGACATGCACAAATTCTTTGGAATTTGGGAGGAAACCGCAGCACTGAGAGAAAACCCACTCGGTCACAGGGAGAACGTACAAACTCAGTACAGAGTGCGCCCATAGTGAGAATCGAACCTGGGTCTCTGGTGCTGTAAGGCAGCAACTCTACCACTGCCCACTTACATAACAGTAGCACCAAAAATCAAGTTTTTTTTTTCTGGTATGTATTACATTACAAAACAGAAATACTGAAATTAAAATGAGTGTTCTGTAATTAATTTATTGAACTTGCTGCACATTAAAATAATTAGAGAATTACTTTAAAAAGTTGATCTTGGACAGGTTCAGGGCACCTTATGACAACAACACGATTACATATTTGAAACATTCTTCATAACACACCATTGGAGTTTATTAACTCTATTGGAAAGAACAATGAGATAATCATACTGAGCCTATTAGCGGATTGCCCCATGGTTTTTCCTCTTGATTTAATCAAGCAAATGATATCTGCCTTATAAAACAGAACAAAGCAGCACTCGCCTTCCAACTCTACATTAGTTATTTAATACAGATAATAATAAATATAATATGGCAGCTCCTGATACAGTATTGCTTAATTCTTTAAACAGCAGCCCTTTACAAATTAAAAATTCAATTAAGTGGAACCAAAATTATATCATAAAAATCCAAATGCTCTCCTCAACACTTGTGTTAATGTGCTTAGATGAATATGGAAGGAAAATTAATGCACTCTGCAAAAATCCAAGGAGGCGGAACATACTAATGGGCGGTTCTCACGGTGCGGCCTGATGCAAGATGTCACCAGAGTGAAGTGGTCGTGGTCCAGCACATAAGAGTTCCGCACGATATAACGGGGGGTAGATAAAGAGTTCCCACGGTACTCGGCAATTCTGTCATTTGTGCGTAGCACAAATGATGTCACTTTTTTTCACACACTATATAAATATCCTCCGTTCGTAGAATTGGCTCATTTGCAGACATGCCTACACTAAGTTGGTGGCTCTTAGAGACATGATTCCTACTTCAAACAAAGAGGGTGTAAAAGCTCTGCCACTACTTTTACATTGCAGCTGCAGGGAACAGACAGACTTATAAGGTAAATTAAAGGTAACTGCAAAAACAGCACTTTTACATCTGTAGCATTGTATGTTTTTAAATCATGGATAACATTAAATTGTTCTCCTGTACATAAACTAATATATTTATTATAGATACTCACATGAGCACCCGGGATACTCCGCAGCCTTCGTCTCCAGCAGGTTGCGCTTTCTCTCCCTATTTCTATAATCCTCTCTGGATTTGTCATAGAGAATCTCATTGCATTGGTACCACTCCACCAGTTCCCCCTCTTGTTCCCTGTTGAAGTTATATGGCCTTACCTTCTGCCATCTTCCCTTTATGTTATCGTCTGCTGAGGCTATTGGGGAGGCAACAGCTACTGGGGAGGCAATCTCAAATCCACCTTGATCACCCTCTCCCTGCTCCAAGGAGCCCACAGGCAGTAGTATCTCTGGCATCTCCTCTTGCCTCTCCACCTGTCTCTCTTGCTGAGTCTCCTCCTCATTTACCTGCATGTCTAAAAACTTTCTGACTTTCTTTGACCCCTTGCGCTTTTCTGAGAGGCATCTCTGCAAGTCTTACTGTGAAAAAGATTCTCAAACAATGACAATTAGGTGGGACGTCCTCGATGGGCACATGGTCTATTGGCGATATTGAGACCACCTTTTTTACTCACCTTATGTCCCCTCTGTCAAGCTTCCGGGTTTACCGTTCGCAGGAGTTCCCACGGTACCCGCAAGAGTCATTACGGATATCGCACGGATATCGCACTGACATCTGCGTTCATACAATGTTGCAACGCTCACCAAAAAGTGCTCAAGTCACTCTTGGAGAAATTCAAAAATGTTTGAATTTTCTCCCGACCTTACAAAGTTACACGACTACCTGCCGTTAGCGCCACGGAGGTCCTCGGTGGTCCACAAATGCCGTACTGTTATCGCAGGAGGTTCCCACGATGTTAAACTCTTGTTAAGTCTTGCTTCAGGTCGCACCATGAGAAAGCCCTTTAAAGAGCTGCCACCTTTGATAAGAATATTTTGGCAGCAGAAAATTTTTTGGTTGCATTTGCACTATTTTTCATTGAACTGTCTTCATACAGTCGAGAGGCTTTTATCTTCTATCCAATCAAATCCTCTCATAACACAACAAAGCATCTGTTTAATAATAGGAATAAATGTACTGCTTTCAGCTGAAGGGTGTTGCAATTGTGTCACCTTTTGTAGCTGTTACAAAATTAAATGAGGCAGATTCATTTTGATTGTGAAATACTATTCCCTTTCAATATAGAGATTTGTAAATGTCTATGTCGTACAGTATGTTCACTTAGGTTTCTTTCATGCACAAGGGATGTACTTCAACAAAGTCCCAGGAGGCAAGGGGCCCTCTGCAATGCTTTGAACATGACAAGAAATGCAAGAGAGCTTTCAAAATCCAATACCTTTTATACTTTGTTGGTATTCTAGTTATTTAATCTACACATATTTCAGTTTAAGTTAAAAGAACAATGTTGAATAAAGGTAAGAACAAAAACTGAATGCTGCTTCCTAAAGGGGCTGTCCCACTGCGGCAACCTAATTGGCGAGTTTAGAAGAGTTGCCCTTGACTCATACTTGCAGCATGGTCGACACGAGGTCCTAAGAGGTCTTTGTAACTCTCCTTCATGCTCGAGAGTAGTCCCCGCGTACTCGAGGCCTCAGCTAGGTCGCGGCATGTTTTTCAACATGTTGAAAAATGTCTGCAATTAAAAAAAAGGTCGCCATGGAAAAAATGTATATTTTATTTACTCGTAGGTTTAGTCGATGTAGGTCCTAGTAGGTCGGCATGTTATTCGGAGGTAATCGAGGGTAGTCAAAGGTAGTCGTAGATAGTCTTCAACAAAATTGAAGGGAGGTCGAAGGAGATCGAAGGAGGTCATCTTCACTCTCCACTATTCGGTGTCCAATTTTCTCGAAGCTAGTCAAAGCTAGTCTTCAACATGGTCGGAGGAGGTCGAAGGAGGTCTTCAACATGACACTTTTTCAAACTCTCCTAAACTCTCCTAAACTCGCCAATTAGGTCCCCGCAGTGGGACAGCCCCTTAAGGCAATAGCTGTGTTCACTGAAGTAATTCAAAGGCCTTAACACCTTCACTACCAACTTGCTTTAATTCAAATGTTCCATCTTGGAATATTATTTGTTAAAACTCAAGTTCAAGTTCAAGTGAGTTTATTGTCATGTGTCCCTGTATAGGACACTGAAATTCTTGCTTTGCTTCAGCACACAGAACATAGTAGGCATTTACTACAAAACAGATAAGTGTGTCCATGTACCATGATATAAATATATAGACACATGAATAATAAACTGATAAAGTGCAAATAACAGAAAATGGTTATTAATAATCAGAGTTTTGGCCGAGCCAGGTTTAGTAGCCTGATGGCTGTGGGGAAGTAGCTATTCCTGAACCTGGTTGTTGCAGTTTTCAGGCTCCTGTACCTTCTACCTGAAGGTAGCAGGGAGATGGGTGTGTGGCCAGGATGGTGTGGGTCGTTGATGATACTGCCAGCCTTTTTGAGGCAGCGACTGCGATAAATCCCCTCGATGGAAGGAAGGTCAGAGCAAATGATGGACTGGGCAGTGTTTACTACTTTTTGTAGTCTTTTCCTCTCCAGGGCGCTCAAATTGCCGAACCAAGCCACGATGCAACCGGTCAGCATGCTCTCTACTGTGCACCTGTAGAAGTTAGAGAGAGTCAAACCGACTCTTTCTGACAAACCGACTCTCCGTACTCTTCTCAGGAAGTAGAGGCGTTGATGAGCTTTCTCGATAATTGCATTAGTGTTCTCGGACCAGGAAGGATCTTCAGAGATGTGCACGCCCAGGAATTTGAAACTCATAATGCAATTTTCAGAAACATTGAAGTCTCTTACTTGAAGTCAACAAAAGGGAGTTGCCTTGGAGTTGCTGGTGTGGAGCATGCCCTGAGAATGCACTACTGCAAGAAATGCAGTGACCATGCTAAAGAAAGTCTGGGTCAATAAATACATCTCCAATGCTACATCAGGCCAAATGCATTGTTAGCTGTGTGACAGTTCAGTGTACTATGTTTCCTATCATTAACAACTTGTATCAACCAGGACACATGTTTAATATTCACATGCCCAGTCATTACAATGATTCAATTATATTTTATTGTCTTTGTTTTTTGCATCCATTTCCATACAATCATGGGAGCAGACGTCACCAACCACATGTGATTGTTTTCTATTACAAATCTCAAATTGTGGAGTACAGAGGCAAATGAATAAATGACGGTTCTCTGTCGCAAACATTATGGAGGGCTCTGTAAATGTTGGAAATTAGCAGCAAAAGAATCAAAGGAGAATAGACAGAACAATATTCAGGGAATAGAGAGAACAATCTTCAGGATTGCAGGGAAGTAAGAGGGGCAAGGAGAGTGAAGGCATTGCTCCGGTGGAACTGGCATAGACCTAGTGGGCCAAATGGCCTCCTTCTATGTTTTAAATGTTAATCATCAGCCTGAAATGTTTAGTCTATTTCCCTCTCCCTTCACTGATGTCTTCTGACCTTCTGAAATAAGATCCAGCGTTTTCCGATTTTATTTCAGAACCAGACATCTCCGCTATAAAATGGTACATTGGTCACAATTGTACAGTGGGGTGTTGTGTCATTAAATGATAACAATGTTGGTTCTCCTTTCTTAACCCTGTGCTGCAACTGGCCTGGCCATGGAAGGTATTCACCAGTCACTCACGAAATGGCCACTCCTTGAGTGAGAGATTAAATCAGATAATCAATCACTCCGCACTGCTCTCGCTCATCTCCCAGAAAATCTATGAAGATGTTAACTCTTTAAATGCTTATTTTTTAATTTTAAAGCAACATGGACTATTATTACAAACATACATTTCTAATTATATCAGGTGCTTGGAGAAATCTTGAGTACTCATGATGAAATGAGTCCATTTTGACTGGATAAAATATGTTTTATAATATTGGAGCATAATTTCCCTGCTTGTGTATTCAATGCCCAGGCTATTGAAGAACAGTATCCCATATGCATTCTAAACCACGTTATCTATCATTTGGAAGGTCAATATTTAATGAAAGATAGCGAGCACGAGAGAAATCTGGCCTGTTTCTAAATTTCACGATACCACATACAACTACGGTGCAGACATCGCCGAGTTACTGATGACCAGACGTGTTAAACCATTTATGTATTTGATGAAACCAGAGCCAAGATGAAGGAACGACCTTGTGTCAAAGCTGTGATCATCATTTTGCAGTATTTGTCTGAGATTCAGCACCAGGAAGCTGGTTGTCAAGGTGCATCATAGATTGATTGAGCTGGTTTCATTTGTATTCATCCAGGTTACAGTCGTATGATGAAGTGTCATCAGATGATGACATATTTTAAGCCAGATAAGGATTATCTGAAACCACAGGGTTCCACACTAAGTTGCGAAGAGGATCTCACCTCATAAGATATGTCATTAGTTATTAACATAGACATGGCTGAGCCATTGACATAGAGGTTTGAATTTTGTAATGCAGAACTGTGCTTTTCACTGCATTATCTGTATGTGTTTGTACATACAATGTGGACATACAATATTCTGAAAATCATCATCAAAGGCCAGAAGATATGTTGTGATTGTGTTCCTCATCTCCCTCCTGTGGTTAGGTGATACTGCACTATAAAAAGGCTTTACAGAGAAATCACACACTTTATCTGAACCAAAGATGTTATTTTGCTTCATCTTGGCATTGTGGTGTCTGATTCCATTACATAAGCATATCAGTAGCCTTTTCTTGGAGTATAGCAAGACTGGAGAACAAGCAGAGGGCATGCAGGGTAAGATCAATTATTGTATTGTATTGTATTGCATTCAAATTTATTGTCATTGTCTCAATTTGAGACAACAAAATGAATTTCCCTTACAGGCAGTATCATTAAAAAAAAATACTAATGGGTGGGGAGAAGGGAGAAGGACACAGAGTTGGAGGGAATATCAACTTTGGTTAATCTAGGGAATAATGTTCCTGGTTGTAAACCCATGGGTACCAACATGCATAATATCTATAATTCCAAGTTAATACTCCCACACAAATCTCCCTCATGCTGCAGCCATAATAATTTGCAACCGACAGTACAGCATCTTGTCCTTTAAGAATGAGGGGTGTAGGCTGATGATTGTTATTTCATGATTTTGTCACAGTGGCAAACAGTTGAATATTGACAGTGTGTGCAAACCATGAGATTTGAGTGTGAGGCCGGCAGCAGCGAGGCATGCTGCAATAACATAAGACTGTACTAAGAACTTTCGTAACTTTGTCAGCGCCAGAAACGTGGCCACTGTCAGATAAAGTGCACATTGTCAGATTTTATTCAAGGCCATTTTTATACATTTTGGTTTCACCATGTAGAAATTACAGCTGTATTTATACATAGTTATACATACATTATACATTTATACATTTCAGGGCACCATAATGTTTGGGACACATGGTTCACAGGTCCTTGTAATTGCTCAGGTGTGTTTGATTGCCTCCTTCATACAGGTGTAAAAGAGCTCTCAGCACCTCGTCTTTCCTCCAGTCTTTCCATCACCTTTGGAAACCTTTATTGCTGTTTATCAACATGAGGACCAAAGTTGTGCCAATGAAAGTCAAAGAAGCCATTATGAGACTGAGAAATAAGAATAAAACTGTTAGAGACATAAGCCAGAGCCTTAGGCTTACCAAAATCAACTGTTTGGAACATCATTAAGAAGAAAGAGAGCACTGGTGAGCTTACTAATCGCAAAGGGGCTGGCAGACCAAGGAAGACCTCCACAGGAAAGGACAGAAGAATTATTTCTATAATAAAGAAAAATTCCCAAACACCTGTCCGACAGATCAGAAACACTCTTCATGAGTCAGGTGTTGATTTGTCAATGACCACTGTCTGCAGAAGACTTCATGAACAGAAATACATAGGCTACATTGCAAGATGCAAACCACTGGTTAGCCACAAAAATAGGATGGCCAGGTTACAGTTTGCCAAGAAGTACTTAAAAGAACAACCATGGTTCTGGAAAAAGGTCTTGTGGACAGATGAGATGAAGATTAACTTATATCAGAGTAATGGCAAGAGCAAAGTATGGGGGAGAGAAGGAACCTCCAAGATCCAAACCATACCACATCATCTGTGAAACACGGTGGTGGGGGTGTTATGGCCTGGGCATGTATGGCTGCTGAAGGTACTGGCTCACTTATCTTCATTGATGATACAACTGCTGATGGTAGTAGCATAATGAATTCTGAAGTGTATAGACACATCCTATCTGCTCAAGTTCAAACAAATGCCTCAAAACTCATTGGCCGGCGGTTCATTCTACAGCAAGACAATGATCCCAAACATATTGCTAAAGAACAAAGACTATGTATAAACACTACTGTAATTTCTACATGGTGAGACCAAAATGTATAAAAATGGCCTTTATTAAAATCTGACAATGTGCACTTTAACCACATGTGATTTTTTACTATTACAAACCTCAAATTGTGAAGCACAGAGGCAAATAAATAAATGATGGGTCTTTGTCCCACCAATGAACCTTCCCCTCTGTTAGATGCTGCCTTCTTGAAGCAGCATCTCACGTGGATGATTTCAATGGAGGGAAGAGCTGTGTCCATGAAGCACAAGGCTGAGTCCGAGGATCTGTGGCGGCTTGATAAAGCTGGTCAGTACTATGTTTTCAAGGACTATAAGGGAGAGGCAATAATTGTTGCCCTTGGTAATGATGCTCATTCCGAAACTAGATAAATAGTAAAAATACTCATTAATCTTGAAGCGTGAAAAGTTGGCAGAGGAACGTATTAACCTGCCAAGACTTAAGAGAACATATGGTATGAGAAAACATTGTGACACCTCCTATATATTGAAATATGTAGCATGTGGTTCAATAATATGTGTCCAACATTTTCAAAATTCTAAGAGCTGCAGATTTTAGAAATTCATCCTCCTCTTTCAAAAATATGTAATTTTTTTCGGATCCCTGTGCTGAAGACATAAAAGTATTATACAAATGAAACCAGATGTAGGGATATCCCTATCGCACGCATATTATTGCTTTACTGATGAATTATTTTAAACGTCCATGTATCATCGCAGTTTTCTTGAACATTTATCCACCCTTGGGGAAGAACATATCAAACATGAATAATAAGCTATAAAGCTATTTCACATTCAACTTTATTATATAGAACGAACTTGAAAGAAAATCACCAAAAATGAAAGGAAAATTATAAAATAGATTTCAGATTACATGCATTTGTAACTCTCTCTTTTTCTATTCATATTCATTGGTTTGTAACTCTATTTTGTCTCAGTCTTCCTTCCCACTCTTTCTTGCCTGGTCTGTCAGAGTATTTTAAATTAGTGTCACTGGAACCCAATGTACTGATGTTCCAATGCTCCGACCCGCGGGGCTATGACCTCGACTTCCCCTCGGGCTCACCGCCATCGGCTACGGTGACTGACCCTTGGGCTACGTCGACCCAGGGTCCATGGACTCCATCGGCCACAGGCTCCGTGGAATCCTGCCAAGTTCACACGCCAAGCTCGCCTACAGATGGTCCTGGTGAATTGGGGAGGACAGTATAGATAAAGGGGTGTGGAGATGGGTTGAAGGTGGACTCCACTTCTCTATGGATTTACATTTGTGAAAAATCTGGAAGAATTTTTCTAGTAGCCTACAATGAATCATGGTTTGCAGAGAGCATGGAGAACCTCCATAGTGCATTGATCTGCACATATACTCCATAGGTTGTAGCCAGATCAGTTATATCATTTTATCCCGATGATAGTCCTGGACCTCATATGTTAACAGGGTCTCTTTCCACTGAGATTACCTGATCTGCTGAGTCTTTCCAGCATTTTCTAATTTTATTTCCGTTTTCCAACATTTGTAGATTCTTTTTGATTTTTTTCAATCACCTGTCATTGATCCTTATTTGCTTGGTAAAACATTTTACTATCCCTTGCAAGTGAATCCTTTAAAATAGTAGCTGGTGGGACTAATTTCCATCACCACTATTGCCATGAGTTAACTTTGTCTCCGGTGTTACTTATTGATTGTATGCTTTCGATTCATATTCCAACCCAGGTAGTTTGTTATTATTTGTATTGATTCTTAGGAATAATGGAGTAGCCTCCACCAATAAGCTTGTGGAGCTCCAGAAAGAGAAAAGACAGGCAAAGGTACGTTAGGAAAAATGGACCTCTGCATGCCACTTGGAATTGTAATGCGTGAGGAATGTTAGGTGAAGTGAATGAAGAGTTATAAGGAACGGGTGGGAGCATTGCACAACTAAAGTATCAACTTTTAGCACCACTCAGCAAACAGCTCGTAAAGTAGATCATTGGCAAGCTGGAGGAACAACTGAAGCTCAAGGCCTCCACTAAGCACTTGATTCATTACTCACATCCAAACTATTAAAGTTACATCAAAGATAAAATAGCCAATGATTATGTCCAGTGAAACTACATGTTGTCAGACACAGCTATGAAATCTAGCTGGATGCAGGAGAGTGTCAGATATGTTTAATTTATGTGGAGAATATCCAAGTGGAAAGTTAGGTGAAGTAAGTGCTCAAAGAATCTCTGGAAAGAATCAATAGTTCTCCTCTTCTGGCCTCAACTACACTGGCATATTTTTGTACCCTTTCCTCAGTCCTCATAACACAGTAGTCTCGAGAGAATCTCCATTTCCAACACAGTTACAGGCTCCACCCGAAATCTGACATTGTTTCCATTTGCTATCGAAGGCAGACTGATTTCAGATGCAGGGCTGGGCTGTTCAATTTGGCTCATAGTTTTTTAAAATTCTGACTGCTCTATATGTTTTATCACAGTTCCCAGGCACTTGCTTCACCTGCCTGATTCCAAGTGGAAATGATGCCCTTCAATGGAGAAAGCATGGATCATAGTGAGGATTTGATTGGATCTCTCTGCAAGATGGATGTGGGACAGTGAAGTGTACATAACTAGTGGAGGAGATGAGGGGTATCTATGTGCATCAGGAGCTCCTCCTGACACTTCCTGAAAAGGCAATGAGAGAAATTATCGATAGTGCACTTCCTTGAAAGTGGCATCACAGGTGGATAGTGTGGGCAAGAAGGTCTTTAGGCACATTGGCCTTCATCAGTCAGAGTATTGAGTAGAGAAGTTGGGAGGTCATGCCACAGTTATATAAGACATTGGTGAGGCCACATTAGGAGTATTGTGTTCAGTTTTGGTCATCATGTTATAGGAATGATGTTGCCAAGCTTGAAACGATTCAGAGATTTCCCATTAGGTTTCTGGGAGTTCTGGAACTGAGCTATAGGGAGAGGTTGAGCAGGCAGGGCCTTTAATCCTTGGAGCAAAGGAGGATGTGGGGTATTCAGATTCAGATCAGATCAGATTCAGATTCAATTTTAATTGTCATTGTCAGTGTACAGTACAGAGACAACAAAATGCATTTAGCATCTCCCTTGAAGAGCGACATAGCAAACGATTTGAATAAATAATAATAAGTGTCCGGGGGAGGGGGTGGTGATTGGCAGTCATCGAGGTACATTGTTGAGTAGAGTGACAGCCGCCGGAAAGAAGCTGTTCCTCGACCTGCTGGTTCGGCAACGGAGAGACCTGTAGCGCCTCCCGGATGGTAGGAGGGTAAACAGTCCATGGTTGGGGTGAGAGCAGTCCTTGGCGATGCTGAGCGCCCTCCGCAGACAGCGGAGGGCGCTCAGCATATTCTTATAGAATATATTCTTAAGACTATATTCTTATATAGGTGTACAAAATTATGAGAGGAATAGATTGGGTAAACACACAGAGTCTTTTGCCCAAAGTAGGGAAATTGAGATCCAGCAGACAAAGGTTTAAGTTGAGGGGGGGAAAGATTTAATGGGAAACTGAGGATAATTATTTCATACAAAGGGCTGTGCATGTATGGAACGAGCTGCCGGAGGAGGTAGTTGAGGCAGGTACTATTGCAACATTTAAGAAACATTGAAACAGGTCCAAGGATAGGGTAGGTTGAGAGGGATATGGGCCACAAGCAGGTAAGTGGGATTAGATTAGATGGGCCATGTTGGTCTGCGTGGGCAAGTTGGGCCGAAGGACCTTGTTTCCACATTGTATGACTCCATGACTATTACATTTAATGTCAGGGTCTAGGTAATGCCTGACATAATTAGTCAAAGTCAGGGATTGTTCAAATGTCATAGTTTATCCACTGCCTCAACCTTCTTACTAATAATCGCCATCAGTCTGGAATTATATCTAACATTCACGTTTCACTTCATCCTTACATGCCCAGTTTCGTGCAGGTCCTACTTCCACCTATGTCAACCCATGAACCTTACAGCTGCAGCACCCACACAAACTGGATAATTGATACTTTCACAAACAAAGTGAGAGCAAGCAGTGCCAGGGTTTGCCAGCTGGCAAACTGCTTTTGACAGTCTTATGGTCAGGGCTTGTTCTGGCCTATGTATATGTTGTCATTGCATTGGGCAAGGCTCTGCTGCAGCGCAGTGCTTTGGAATTCCAGATTAGGATGCCTTAAGGTAGCAGGTTGACACACACAAAGCTGGAGAAGGTAAACCTGTAGTTGCCAAATATATGCGAGTGCCTTGCCACTGACTCCAAACTCTTGGCCATTGTTTTGCTGTTCATCATATCATATTCTATGCAGTGGCGCCAAGATTGGTTGCTGCACTTCTTTATATTGTAATATGGGATACATTTCAAAAGCCAGATTCTCAAAGTACATTGTGTTGCTATATCCCCATTTTCCCATGTCTTCTTCATGGCCAAATGTATGTTCTCCCACCTTTGAGAGCAGGGCACCTAAAAGGCAGAAAGACACGTAAAAACTCAATAGGAATGAAAATACGAAGGAAAGATGCGGAAGGTAACGTTATGTATGGAAGTGCGTGATTGATGGCCAGTGGGCTGAAGGATCTGTTTACACACTGTATCTCTCCGAGTCTCTGAATATATGAAATGCAGCAATCAACAAAGGTCCCATATTCATCAAAAAAACGGTTACATTTTTTTCATAATCGTGAGAGGAATGGATCCGGTAAATGCACTGACTCTTGCCCTCAGTAGGGGAAACGGGAACCCGAGGACATAGGTTTTAGTTGAGGATGGAAAGATTGAATAGGAATCCGAGGGGTAACTTCTTTTACATAAAGGGTGGTGGGTGTATGAAACGAGCCGCCTGAGGAGGTAGTTGAGGTGGATACTATCGCAATGTTTAAGAAACAATTAGACAGGGGCATGGATAGGGCAGGTTTAGAGGGATATAGACCAAATTGAGGCAGGTGGGACTAGTGTAGATTTGGCATGTTGGCCAGTGTGGTCAAGTTGGGCCTATGGACCTGTTTCCACACTGTATGACTCCATGGCTCTCTGTGACTCTAATATTGTATGAAGATCAAATGTTCCCATTTGCATCAGGTGAACGTTTCATTTCTGCACAGCACAGCACAGCACAGCACAGCACAGCACTGGAAGGCAGGACAGTTTCAACCGCACTGTATTCTCACTGAACTGCACATAATCATGGTGTTCAAATCAAGGAAATGAATCTTGAATTCAGAACTTTCTGATCCAATGGTGAGGTTGAGTCGAATGGACACCAGTACTAGGATCAATCAAGTGAGCATCAAATGTCAGAAATTGTTTCAGGGCAGAGCCTTTCCCAATGGAATACGATTGACTCCATGCCCAGAATGACTTTTGAGTTTGTTCTGCTGCTCTTACAGACTTGCAAGCTATCAAAGTAATCATTGAAATTGGATGTTTGTGTATATCGCTATAAACATTCAAAGACACTCATAAGCCCTTACAAATTTTAAACTGATATTGTAATTTTCAAATTTAATAACATGCTTAAAAAGGTTAAAGAACACTAGAAAAAAACATTAAAGGTAATTACATTTATTTAAAACAACCATATAATTGAAAATAAATAGAAGCTTGATGGTCAAAGTAGACTCATTTGGGTGAAGGGCTCCTTTCTTAACTGAACTCTCTGTGTCCAAATTAAAAAAGAAATTAACATAATTATACTTCTTTTCACAATGCCCCATTTCTTCATTCCACCTGAAATTAATGGGTCCATTGGACTTGTGCAATTTTAAACTGACATTGATTCAGCAGAAAGATCTCCATTCTAAATCCATGGTGTTCACCAGAGGAATATGGAATGCAGTTGTCCCACAGCTTTGTAGAATCAGAGACTTCTACTGATGAGATTCTTGAGCTTCTGCCTAGTTATGTGACATTTCCAACTTCCTTGATTTTTCAGCCTTTGCTAATGCCAGACTCTCTGACTTCCTTTTGAGGTTCCATAGCTTTCTTTTTCTCGGTGACACTCCATCCAAAGTACCGTAGAAGCACAGAACTGTTACAAAAGAAGATACAAAGTGGTGGAATAACTCAGCGGGTCATGTAGCATCTCTGAAGAACATGGATAGGTTACATTTCGGATCGAGACCCTTCTTCTGACTGTTTTGAAGCAGATCTGAAGAAGGGCTTGACCCAAAATATCACCTATCCATGTTCTCCAGAGATGTTGCCCGATCCGCTGAGTTACTCCAGTTCTTCCTTCAAAATGTTATAGTCAGGATACCTAAAATTTATGCCTGAACATTCCTATCTGAATGCTGAAAAAATGGTGAGGTGCAGTCTAAAATGTAATCTGGAGTAGAGCAAGATTGTGTGCATTCCCATGACCATTAATATCCTTTGGGAAATTTGACTTGTGACTTTTCAGTAAGATTTTCATTTTCACCAGCACTATTTTTCTGGCTTAAATTTCCACAAGTGACAGGAACACTATTGCAAAGTTTAGGCAGTGACAGTTTTCTGCCTTGCCTCTATCAAAACGAAGTTTCTTATTTATTCACCAAACAACCTAGTTTTACCAAATGTGTAGGAAGGAACTGCAGATGCTGGTTTAAACCGAAGATATACACAAAATGCTGGAGTAACTCAACCAGACAGGCAGCATCTTTGGATAGAAGGAATGGGTGATATTTTGGTTCGAGACCCTTCTTCAGACTAACCTGGTTTTGCGTCTAACCTGGTTTTACCAACTCCTTTTGCTTTGAAGAATCAACACTCAAGCTGCATGCTTTACCTAACGTAGATCGGCGATGTGGAGTCTCATATACATGTCGTACTGGTTTCCCCATGGAAGTCAACTTCACAGTCTCTTTCAGCTTGTTAGCCTCAGGGTTATTCCCAAATACCACTGCTGCTCACTTGCTCGAACCCCTGGCTGAAGTAGTGAAGCAATCATCAGCTTTTCCATCACAGCATAAGAGGAGGCAGAGTGTGCTTGTTGATTCGCTGTTTCTCCAATGTACAGTCACAGTCTGCATCCATGTCGCATTGCTTACATGACCTACTAGCAAATGTCTGTCAGAAAGCTGTAGCCCTGAGGCATCTATGGTCCCCTGGCACAAAGTAAACTCCCCCCGTGGGTATTATGCTTCACCTCCCTGATTCCCGGGATACGCAAAGTTTACATTTCCCCGTAGCAGCAAGAGTTCAGTTTAGTTTAGTTCAGTTTAGTTTATTGTCACGTGTACCGAGGTACAGTGAAAAGCTTGTGTTGCGTGCAATCCAGTCAGCAGAAAGACAAAAACATGATTACAATTGAACCATTTACAGTATATAAAGGGAAAGGGAATAAAGTTTAGTGCAAAGTAAAGCCAGCAAAGTCCGAAAAAAGATAGTCCGAGGGTTTCAAAGAGATAGATAGTAGTTCAGGACTGCTCTCTGGATGTGGTAGGATGATTCAGTTGCCTGATAACAGCTGGGAAAAAACTGTCCCTGAATCTGGAGGTGTGCATTTTTACTCCTACATTTTTTACCTGATGGGAGAGGGGAGAAGATGGAGTGGCCAGGGTGCGACTCGTCCTTGATTATACTGCTGGCCTTGCCGAGGCAGCATGCTGCTTATATTCTGGAATGTCCTTTTTAGAGCTGGCTGCCAAGGTAGCCCTGCTTAGGTTAAAGTGTGGTCCTGATCTCCCATCTACCTCATTGTAGACCTTTGAACTATCTTTAATCGGACTTTATCCATTTTGCACTAAATGTTGTACCCTTTATCCTTTAGCTGTGGATGGCTTGATCGTAATCATGCACAGTCTTTCTTTGACTGGACAGCACGCTAACAAAAGCTTTTCACTGTACCTCGGTACATTTGACAATAATAAACTCAACTATGCTAAAGAAAGGCAGCAACTGTGAGAACTTGTGGCACATCAATAGTGTGGTGCAATGCTTGCTTGAATGGCTTGATTTCACTGTAACCAAATTGGAGCATTGCTAATGCAGATTTTAATTAATTGGTACCTACCTGCAGTACTTGCAGATGGCTGCAACTTTTGTTATGCAGTGCAAAACTATTCTTTGTCGCCGGTGAAATTGCCTAATCTCTCATTCTAGCCTGCAATAAAAAGATTGAGCACCTGCTAATCTGAAACAAAAAAACTGTAAATCCACGATGTGCTTGCAATTTAGAGAAGTTGAGAAGAAGTGTATTCTTTTTGCTGCAGTAAATTCAAAGCCATACTCTGCATTGTTTATCAAACATGCTACTAGGTGAATTAAGAAGTTGTTGCCATAGAAACAGCAGCCAAGAGCACTTGGATTTGCCACTTTTAATGGTTGACACAATACCAATAGCTGTAATCTAATTGTTTGCAATAATGGGCTTTTCCTAAACAACACCACACTTCACCAACGTGACAGGAACCCAACTTAAGAGTTTTTGTAGAGCACATTATTACAAGGAAAAGTGTGTAAATCCCATAACAAAAAATAACGAGTTGCAGTGTTTGTTCATTCCGAGGTAAACAGGGAGGTTTGGTTTACAGAATAAATGATTATATTGGAATGGTGAACAGGCTTAAACGTGCCTTTAAAAAAATAATGAAATCCTTATTTCTAATGCTCTCAGGGACGCACTGACAACATTGTACACCAAGAAGAAAGCTTCACCTCTGCCAGTGGGAAGTTACGCTTCTGGGTACAGATTTGTCCTTGGCTATTTGGATAAACAGACAACATTGCAGCGATGGTGATTGTACTCTGCTCTTGCAATTCTATTGCAATGACGTCAAGGAAACCAATTGCAGCCCCTTTATTGCACGGTTAGCACAAGGCACCAAGGACACTTTCACACATTCATATACAACAATGAGAGACTCCAGGCTGCTCTTTGGCTTTCAGAGTTAATGCCAAGTGAGAAAATCAAAAAGAATGGAGGGTTTTTTGGAAATGAAATCAAAAAATTCAAACCAAGGTTTTGCAAAGAGCTTGGATTACAGCTCTGAGCCTTAAGTGAGGTGACTGTGTTTCAATGCGATACAAAATCAAAACACAAAACACAAAACAAAGGCAGTACTATTTACATATGTGAACTTTTAGTCATCCCATTGGCATCAAATATTGATCAGCATTGTCACAAATAATCAATATGTGGGCAAATGGATAAAACAAGATTGCCACAGTGGTGCAGCAGTAGAGTTGTTGCCTTATTGCGCCTGAGATCTGGGTTTGATTCTCACTGCAGGAGCTGACTGTATGGAGTTTGTACGTTCGCCCTATGAACGTGTGGATTTTCTCTGGGTGCTCCAGTATCCTCCTACATTGCAAAGACGTGCAGGTTTGTAGGTTTATTGGCTTTTGCAAATTGTCCCTAGTGTGGAGGATAGAACTAGCATGTGGGTGGTCACTGGTTGCCGTGGACTCGGTGGGCTGAGGGACTTATTTTCATGCTGTATCTCTAAACTAAACTCAATAATAAACTGTCAATTTATTTCATCTTTTTTTATGATTGACTGTGTTTTTTTCCTAATAAATGTGTTATTTCTCAATATTGCTCCCAGCAAAGTTCCCTAGGCTGCTGTTTGAGAGGTGGCTGTTTAACTTCATAAGAGAGTGTTCTTAACTTTTTTGTTACCAATGAGGATATCATGCCCCAAAGGGTGGATTTTACAAATTAGTGTTCATAGAATAAAACTTCACCATGCAGGACTCTTGATCAGAATTTATCAAAATGACGATATTTAAAAAAACGAGCAGGAAATGGGGATCTCAAAACCTACAGCACTATGTAAGGATCTGTGCAGTTTATGTCTGTTTGCAACTGAGTTTCATCACAGTACTACTTATCTTAAAATAATTATACAAGACATTCTCATTGGAAGAACTTTTTTGAGTCATAGTGACATAGTGTGGAAACAGGCCATTCAACCCAACTTGCCCACACCGGCAAAAATGTCCCAGCTATAGTCCCAGCTGCCCGTGTTTGGTCCATATCCCTCTATACCTGTTGTATCCATGTACCTGGCTTACTCGTTCTTAAGTATTGGGATAGTCCCTCCCTCAACTACCTCCTCTGGCAGCTTGTTCCATACATCCCCCCACCCTTTGTGTGAAAACGTTACCACTCAGATTCCTATTAAATCATTTCCCTTTCAACTTAAACCTATGTCCTCTGGTCCTCAATTCACCTACTGTGGGCTTTCTTTTCTTAAAAGTTTTAAGAAAAGTTTTCTTAAAAGTTTCATTTCTTAAAATATTCAGAAGCTCAAGGGGTTACCCAAAGGTGCAGATCTTCAATATTCCCCCATATATCCACTGTTGGCCTGAAATAAAGCTCATATTCAAGTGAGAGGGATGCCAAAATATTAGCCTTTACCAATTGAAGTCTACAATGTCTTATACAATTTGGGTACCTGAAAACTTCAAGTCCCAAAGTTCTTGGAGGTTGTGCATGTGGCCATCTAAAGTATTGTTGGTGAAGCTCACCAGAGCTCAGGTCTATGGTGGTTCTAGGGAACTGCTTGTAGAAGTACCAGGAATGGACGATTGGGATGCAAACAATTTGTGTGGTTGATAAATCTTCCTGTTAGGAACAAATGGAATTAGGTTTAAGATAAATTTATTTTTGATCCAGGATCTGGCACTGGGTTTAAAGTTTATTATAGTGAAGATACCATCTACAAGATGGTATTTGGCTTTTGGTTAAAAAAAAACCCTGTACTAATGATGACAATAGGCAATAGGCAATAGGTGCATGAGCCCCTAGAGCCAGCACAGTGATCATGGCAGGTCATCCACAATCAGTACCCATTACTGCCTTCTCCCCATATCCCTTGACTCTGCTATCTTTAAGATCTCTATCTAATTCGCTCTTGAAAGCATCCAGAGAATTGGCCTCCACTGCCTTCTGAGGCAAAGTATTCCACAGATTTCAACTCTCTGGGTGAAAAAGTTTTTCCTCATCGTTCTAAATGGCCTACCCCTTATTCTTAAACTGTGCCCCCTGGTTCTAGATTCTCCCAACATAGGGACCATGTTTCCTGCCTCTAGCATGTCCAATCCCTGAATAATTCTTGTTTCAATATGATATCCTCTCATCCTTCTAAATTCCATTCTATTATTTTTATTATTATTATTATTATTATTATTATTATTATTATTATTATTATTATTATTATTATTATTATTATTATTATTATGCCATTCACTTTCTTTACTGCCTGCTGTACCTGCATGCTTACTTTCAATGACTGATGAACAAGGACCCCCCGATCTCGTTGTACTTTCCCTTTTCCCTTGACACCATTCAGATAATAATCTGCCTTCCTGTTTTTGCCAAACAAGAGGATGACCTCACATGTATCCACATTAAACAGCATCTACCATGCATCTGCCCACTCACCCATCCTATCCAAGTCACCCTGCATCCTCATAGCATCCTCCTCACAGTTCACACTGTCACCCAGCCTTGTGTCATCCGCAAATTTGCTCATGTTACTTTTAATCCCTTCATCTAAATCATTAATATATATTGAAAATAGCTGCGGTCCCAGCACAGAGCCTTGCGGTACCCCACTAGTCACTGCCTGCCATTCTGAAAGGGACCCGTTTTTCCCTACTTTTTGTTTCCTATCTGCCAACCAATTTTCTATCCATGTCAGTACCCTACCCCCAATACCAGGTGCTCTAATTTTGCACACTATTCTCCTACGTGGGACCTTATCAAAGGCTTTCTGAAAGTCCAGGTACACTATATCCACTGGCTCTCCCTTGTCCATTTTCCTAGTTGCATCCTCAGAAAATTCCAGAAGATTAGTCAAGCATGATTTCACCATCGTAAATCCATGCTGACTCGGACTGATTCTGTTACTGCTATCCAAATGTGCCGCTATTTCATCTTTTATATTTGACGCCAGCATCTTCCCCACCACCGATGTCAGGCTAACTGGTCTATAATTCCCTGTTTTCTCTCTCTCACCTTTCTTAAAAACTGGGATAACCTTAGCTACCCTCCAATCCACTGGAACTGATCCTGAATCTATAGAAGGTAGACAAAAGTGCTGGAGAAACTCAGCGGGTGTAGCAGCATCTATGGAGCGAAGGAAATAGGCAACGTTTCGGGCCGAAACATTGCCTATTTCCTTCGCTCCATAGATGCTGCTGCACCCGCTGAGTTTCTCCAGCACTTTTGTCTACCTTCGATTTTCCAGTATCTGCAGTTCTTTCTCAAACACTGAATCTATAGAACATTGGAAAATGATCACCAATGTGTCCACGATTTCTAGAGCCACTTCCTTAAGTACCCTGGGATGCAGATCATCAGGCCCTGGGGATTTATCAGCCTTCAGTCCCATCAGTCTACCCAACACCATTTCCTGCCTAATGTGAATTTCCTTCAGTTCCTCTGTCAACCAAGGTCCTCTGGCCACTAGTACGTCTGGGGGACTGAGCAATTGTTGGTGTGTTAGAGATGCAAGGATGATTTAGATGAGGGTTGACGACTACAGGCAGAAGAGGAGATGAGCTCACGTTATACTCCATGAGTCTACTGGGAACGGCACCAGAAGAACACCTCCCATCAATGTCATGCATCCTTAAAGCAATGAGGGGGGACCTCAATGAAACGTATAGAATAGTGAGAGGCTTGGATATAGGGGATGTGGAGAGGATGTTTCCACTAGTGTGAGAGTCTAGGACTAGAGGTCATAGCCTCAGAATTAAAGGACGTTCGTTTAGGAAGGATTTGCGGAGAAATTTCTTAAGTCATAGGGTGGTGAATTTGTGGAATTATTTGCCACAGAAGGCTGTGGAGGCCATCAGTGGATATTTCAAAGGCAGAGATAGATTGTTGATTAGTACGGGTGTTAGAGGTTATGGGGAGAAGGGAGGGGAATGGAGTTAGGAGGCAGAGATAGATCAGCCATGAATGGCAGAGTAGACTTGATGGGCCGAATGGTCTAATTCTACTCCTATCACATGACCTTATGACATTATGACACTCTTATCATTAGAACTCTGGTCAGTAAAGGTGACAAATGTCTGCAGACAAACGTCTGGTTGGACATTCAAGCCTCAGCAGCTCTTCCTATAGTTGAGGGTCACTGTCACCTTGTACTCCCCAGCCCCTCTGATTTATGCCGCACGCACCTACCCTTTTGCAGCTCATGCTGCATACTGGACATCATGATGTTTTCCTCTGAAGGAGAGGGTAGCTCATCATCAACCTCTCTTCAAGCATTCGGTTTCCCATACATCCAGTAATAAAACGCTCCACTCACTTTTTGGTCGAGGCTGCACGAATGAACCCAGAGATCTTGTGAAATTCCAAAAGGCTCTCGTGCCCTGAACATACAGATCTGTGCGTAATGAAACCTGACTGTCAAGGTCGTGCGTCCTGCAAGCAAGCAGCGTGCTCTATCCCAGGTTGTTGAGAAAGAGAAAGGAGGAGATTGCAGGGGCCTTGATGAATCATCTCCAACCAAAGGCATAGTTCTGGAGGGGTGGAGCATAGCCAATGTGGTTCCCTTGGTTAAGAAGAGAAGTAGAGATAATGCAGGACATTGCAGGCCGGTGAGCCTCACATCACTGGTTGCGATGCTATTGGAGAGTATTTGAAAAGAGAATTGGATAATTAGGGTGGACAAAAATGCTGGAGAAACTCAGTGGATGAGGCAGCATCTACGGAGCGAAGGAATAGGTGATGTTTCGGGTCGAAACCCTTCTTCAGACTGATATGGGGATGGGGGGGGGGGGGGGGGGAAAGAAGAAAAGGAAGGGGTGTAAACTACCCAAGCGAAATATGGGGTGCTGCTCCTCCAATTTGGGATAATCAGGGACAGTTTGTATTGAGCCACAGAGGGATTTTAGTGTCCATAGCTTCATAGGTCCCTGAAGATGCTAGCGCAAGTAGCTAGAATGGTAGAATAGGCATTTGTAGTGGGGAATTGAATATAAGAGTCAGGAAGTCATGTTGCAGCTTTATAAAACTTTGGTGAGGCCACATTTGCATTTGGTGAGGCTGCAATCTTTTGCAGATCTGGTCACCAAGTCACAGAAAGGGCGTGGAGGTTTTGATGAGGACAGAGCAGAAATTTACCCGAATGCTGCCTGGATTGGAGTGTATTAGCTCTGAGGAGATTTTGCACAAACATGGTTTATTTTCTTTGGAGCACCGGAGGTTGAGGAGAGAAGTGAGAGAAGTATACAATATTATGAGAGGCATCGTTAGGGGGAGACAGTCAGAACCATTTTCCCAGGGTGGAAATGTCAAAGGCTAACTATAAGGTCAGAGTATGGTGGATACCTGGAACATATTGCTAGGGGTGGGAGTGGAAGCAGATACGGTTGTGGCATTTGAGTTTTTTAGATAGGCATATGGATATGCAGGAAATAGAGGGAGATGCATCACATGCAAGCAGAGGAGATTAGTTTAACTTGGCATCATGTTTGGCACAGGAATTGTGGATTGGAGGGCCTGTTCCTGTGCAGTACTGTTCCATATTTAGTTTAGTTTAGTTTAGTTTAGAGATACAGCACAGAAACAGGCCCTTCGACCCACCGAGTCAGCGTCAAGTCCGCACTGACCTGCGATCCCCGCGCATTAACACTATCCTACACACACTAGGCCAATTTACACATACACCAAGCCAATTAACCTACATACCTGCACGTCTTTGGAGTGTGGGAGGAAACCGAAGATCTCGGAGAAAACCCACGTGGTCATGGAGAGACCGTACAGCTCAGTACAGACAACACCCGTAATCGGGATCTAACCCGGGCCTTTATCCTCCAAAACAGAACTGGTATGAGGACTTTGTCCTCTGCAGAGCTGACACTCCGGCTGCCCTTTCCCCAGGCATTTTCCTCATTCCTTCAGGGGATGTAGACCTTACTGACACAGCCAAATTCATCACCCACGCCTTGAACAGAATTGCTTGCTGGATTATTTGCAAGGGAGTTAAGATTCATTCGCTCTGTTGTTGGTTTGTGGCTACATATACCAGGAAGGGAAAATAGATTTCAGAAATTGACATCATTTGCACAATAGCTTCCCGTGATCATTGACATGCTGCTGCAGATATGACACAGTGTGTGATCTTTTATTTTAAAGTCTTCTCATGTTCTTTATCTGAGCTGGTCAAAAAGCAACTTTATTATTAAAGGCTAATAATATCATGTTCATAAAATCATGTGATAGGAGCAGAATTAGGCCATTCGGCCCACGTCTACTCTGCCATTCAATCATGGTTGATCTATCTCTCCCAATCCCATTCTCTTGCCTTCTGCCCATGACCTCTGACACCCATACTAATCAAGAATCTATCTAGCTCTGCCTTAAATATATCATTGACTTTGCCTCCACAGCCTTCTGTGGCAAATAATTCCACAAATTCACCACCCTCTAACTAAAGAAATTCCTCCTTTTATCTCTTTTCTAAAATAATGTCTAATTCTGAGGCTATGACCTCTAGTCCTAGACGCTAGTGGAAACATCCTCTCCACATCCACTCTATACAAGCTTTTCACGATTCTGTATGTTTCATTGAGTTTCCCCCTCATCCTGCTCAACTCCAGTGAGCACAGGCCCAGTGCTGACAAACGAACATCAAATGTTAACCTACTCATTCCTTGAATCATTCTTGTAAACATCCTCTGGACCCTCTCCAGAGCCAGTACATCCTTCCTCAGATATGGTGCCCATAATTGCTCACAATATTCCAAATGCAGCCTTACCAGGGCCTTATAGAGCCTCAACATTACATCCCTGTTTTTGTATACAAGCCTTCTCGAAATAAATGCTAGCATTGAGTTTGCTTTCTTTGCTACCGATTCAAGAGTCAAGCCAAGAGAGTTTTATTGTCATTCCACTTGCAGATTAACTTTTTGGGAATCCTGTACCAGCACTCCCTAGTCCCTTTGATTTCTGGATTCGCTCCCCATTTAGAAAATAATCTATGATAAAACTACGATAAAAATATCTGTTTAAAAGCTTGTTTTAACAATAACAAACACAAAAAAGCAAATCTTTATAAAGGGTGCAATTGATGTGCATTGTGAGAAACATAATAGAATACACAAAATTATTTTAGGTGTTTGTCTGTCCACAGAACAGTTCAAATACATCCATAAATAAAGAGTTTAAGAAGGAACTGCAGATGCTGGAAAATCGAAGGTAGACATAAATGCATGGAGAAACTCAGCGGGTGCAGCAGCATCTATGGAGCGAAGGGAATAGGCAACATTTCGGGCTGAAACCCTCCTTCAGACTCTGTAATTGACTAACACAGCAGAGAAGCAGCCAGAACTGGCAAAAAAAGAGACAAATATTGCTAATTTATCCTGGTCATTATTTATATACTTCAGGACCAACATTAACACAGAACATAAGATAGCCACAAGTAAAATCCTCAACAAACTTGCAAGGTTGCAGCCTCACAGCCCATGAAAGGTTTGTCTTTTACAATTCAAAGCTCCATCTCTTCACCAGGCAACTGCAGGAGCCCCCCACCCCCTTTACTGAAGTGAGTATTCATCAAACTGCAAAGAAAATGTGCGAGGCAGTTTTTTTAAAATTAGTTGGAATGTTATTGTGCACATTAAATTTTACAGATATCCCACTGGTTTATTGCAGATTATAATTGTAGGAATGCCAGTAATGTGCAAGAATTAGTTACGCATGTGAACTAACTGTGGAAATCTCATTTTAGTGAATTGATATGATGCCTTAGATATTAAAGACATTTCCATTATCCAAAAGGAAAGTTTAATTATGCTTAAAATTCTTCTCTTCCCTTTAAATTTTTTCTCATACAATTTGATGCTTTCCTGTATGTGGCTTTCTTCGCAGAGCTGGTGTGAATGGTCCCAAATGCAGGCTTCTTAACCGATGTTAATGCAATTTAGATTCAAGGAACTGAAGATGCCAGAGTCATGTGTAGGACATAAAGTGCTGGAGTAACTCAATGGGTCAGGCAGCATATCTGGAGGACCTGGATAGCTCTCATTAGAGAATCTTTCAAACCTTAGTCTTAAATAGTCAACTACATCTGAACTCCACAAGATAGACACAAAGTGTTGGTGTAACTCAGCGGGTCAGGCTACAACTCTGGAGAAAAAGGGTGAGTGACGTTTTGGGTCGGAACGCAGTCTGAAGTAGGGTTCTGACCCAAAACATCTCTTCTCTTCACAGATGCAGCCTGACCTGCTGAGTTACTCCAGCACGTTGTGTCTATCTTCGGTATAAACCAGCATCTGCAATTCCTTCCTACACATTTTGTCTGAACTGTACAATACGAGGTGAGGTATCTGAAATGGCAAATCCTTGGATTTCAACCTATAATTGTTGATTGGGAATCAAACACTATGCTATCTGGCAGATATTTACTTATTTATTATGACATTTTCAGTGTAAAGAATTTGTTTTATTCTTATTTATTTTGTATATTAATGATGTATGTAGGGTTGCAAACCTCTTGAAATGTGTGTTATTTGCAGATGACACTAATATTTTCTGTGATGGGGACAATTTGCAGCAGATTTTGGAGGTGGTCACAGCAGAAATGAGTAAACTAAAAACATGGTTTGATTTGAATAAATTATCATTCAATTTAAACAAAACCAAACTTATGCTGTTTGGAAAACGCAAAATAAATACACAAGTAAAAGTAATGATAAATAATGTTGAAATAGAAAGAGTGTATGAAAATAAATTTCTGGGTGTGATTCTTGATCTGCTGGAAACACCCCTAATCTGCTGGAAACCCCATATAAAACATGTGAGAGCAAAAGTAGCACGGAGTATTGGAGAGATGGGGAACGCAAGGCATGTTTTGAATGAGAGAGCACTGTATATTCTGTACAGCTCACTTGTGTTACTGTATTTAAATTACTGTGTGGAAGTATGGGCAACACCTACAAAACCACCTTACAATCACTAAGCACACTACAAAAAAGAGCTATTCGTATAGTAAACAATGTAGGATATCATGAACACACCAATATACTGTATTTAAAATTACACACCTTAAAGATTAAGGATCTGGTAGAATTTAAGACTGCACAAATAACTTATAAAGCAAAAAATAAACTGCTACCTGTAAACATACAAAAACTGTTCAAAGACAGAGAGGGGGGTTATAACTTTAGAGGGAAACTAAACTTGAAACAGCATTATGCTCAGACCAATTTAAAAAGTATGTGTATTTCCATTTGTGGGGTGGTTTTGTGGAATGGTCTTGACGAAATGATTAAACAAACTATGAATATAATGCAATTTAAAAAAATGTACAAAAGATATATCTTTGAAAATGAGGAAGGAGAATGTAAATCTCACAGATGTTAATGGTGCTTGTTCTTTTTGTTCCTTTCTTTTTTTGTTCTTTTTTTCTTAATAGCTTGATTGGAATAGTTTTATTTGAATTGTCTGTTTAGTTTATTTTATTGAATTTTGCATTTGTTAATGGTGAAGAATGGGGGTAGGACTTGACAAGCATAGGCTGCTTCATATCCCTTTTCGAACCAGTCTAACGAGTATTATGTTGAAATTGGCTTTTGATTTTTTAATTTATGTATGTACATATATTCAGATTCAGATTCAGATTCAATTTTAATTGTCATTGTCAGTGTACAGTACAGAGACAACGAAATGCATATACATATATTTTCCTTGTATTTGTTCATTTTGTCTGTATATGTGTATATTTATTTATGTATATATAAAGTATCATCATTATGTCAATGTTGTTGGTGTAGTATGTAGTTATATATATATTTATATATATGATTTCATATCACCATCTTTTATTTTCTTAATCTTTTTTTAATTGTTCGACGGGAAGGGAATATTATGGTCATTCATTCATATCAAAGTTGTCGGGGTTAGTCAAAGCGGCACGGACATATGATTCCTGTTTCCGATATCACCTTAATCTATCTTCGGAGGTATTTAATGGTAACTTTAAGATAAGCTAAGAACAATTATAAGCATCACAGTTTGTTTCAAAACCTGATAGGAACTTTCAGTACTTTAATATTTATGGTGAATGCTTAAGTAAGCAAGGATGGCTAGAACAAGCATTACTAAAGGCAATCATACAAATAATCACATGTTTCTTTGATTATAGAGTTAACATAAACTTCAATGAGACTCCTTCCTTGCAGGCAAATCAGACCACTTCCAAAAGACGTGGTCTGCATTTATCGACTTACTACAGGTATAAGGTGCAACAGTACTTTAAAAATAAATGGTGTCAGGATCTGGCAAGGGGGGATGAAAAATATGAAGTTGGTATATCCCTTTCTGCTTGGTCTTCATAATAGAGCTTTTGTTTCTTTTTCTTTTTTTTCTTTTCTATGGCCTATTTCTTAACTTTTTTCCCTAACTCTTTGCTTAATGGGTCTTTCTTTTTGATCACTCTTTCACAATATCACGACTTTCTCTCACTTTACTTTCTTTATTTCTCTCTCTTTTTAAAGCTTAAAAAATGAAGTGGTACAATAAATGTAATAATATATATTTGGCTTGTATTATTGTAATGTACTGTACCTCTAATAAACTACATTAAAAAAAACTTCATTGTGGCTTTTACGCACTGAGTACATTTATATATGAATTGACATCCAATTAAATGAAACCCTGCATTGAATGTCATTTTTTAAATTCTACTTTTTTAATACTTGTCCTAAATCTTGTACAAGAGGTGGTTTTGTACCAAGTATGCTGCAAGTCACGCTGCAGTTCGCCCATTCCAGCGTGAATGAATTGCAGATTACTGTGCCTCGTTATATACAATAGGAGTCACAGTGTACTTCAAAAGATTACTTCAATGAGAATATGTAATATTCATGACTGCAGGCTGCCTTTGTTCTGTCATTCATTGTAGCAATGCCACAGAGAAACTGATTTTAAAGTCATCAAGCAATGTTTAACATAAATCCAAATACAAATTTAATCTGCTTATTTTTAAAGCTTCCATCACATTCTTTACATATTGGCACAGAATTTTGTGCCGCAAAGCCATATGCTCCTTTTAAATCAGTACAAATATCATGGCCTGCAAATTCAGTGTCATCTAGGGGTGTTTATCAGTGTCAAGGGATAAGACAGGCATGTTCATTGGAAAGCAGAAGCAGGCCACTGTATCTACTATATCAAGCAGCTTAATGGCAGCAAGGCACACAGGAGAACTGCAAAAATGGCAATTAAAAATATTTAAATAAGAGCCCCACACTTGTTAAATAAGACCCAGAATCTGAAGGAACACCTCTATTACCTTCTTGAGAGCTGACAGAGAGTTGCTGAAGTCAGTCTGTTAGAAACTGCTGACTCACATCCAGAATTCTCTGCAACTTCTTGTGAACTCAAGGTTAGAACTGACTACAACTATGTACCAGTCTGAAGAAGGGTCTCGACCCAAAACGTCACCTATTCCTTTTCTCCAGAGATGCTGTCTGACCCACTGAGTTGCTCCAGCTTTTTGTGTCTATTTACAGTTTTAACCAGCATCTGCAGTTCCTTCCTACAAAACTAAGTACGATCTGTGAACAACAACCCCTTCTTTGGACAAGGTAATGAGGTATTGCCAAGTGACTTCCTTGGATCAGGACCAATAAAAAAGAAACAGGATCTGCTGAGAATAGTTTTCAATCAGTGAGAGAGTCAGATAAGTTAGTTAAATTAATGTGTGGTTAAAATAAGCTTGTACACAAGTGTAGTGTAGGATTCATCTCTCCATTTCTGAATATGTAACAACTGTAAACTACAAATAAAGAAGCCTTGAAATCTCCAAGCATTATTAAATAGTATGTTTGTAATGTAAAGGCCAAACAGGCAGTGTCAGCTAAAATGGAAATGTCATGTGAATTGTCAGTCATGTGCATGCTTTTCAGGGTAATGTAAGGGTTAAAAAGGCTGTCAGGTTAAATGGAATTGTCTGCTCATAGTTATATGTTTGCTTTTCAGCTAAATTAATGGCACACATGCAAATAGCATTTTAACAATTGGCGTAGTTGACAGGATCGCTGAAAGAAAGATGCGGACCCTTCGTATCTTCGCCCCCGGAGGTAAGGAGGACTCCTCTTCATTAAAATGTCCTCTGCTGTCCGACGTGTGTTTCTCCACGCAATCACGCATCTCTCAGGTTTGGTACGTGTCTCAGGAGCCTATTTTCAACCAGTCTGAAGTAAGTAACGGTAATTGTAATTAACCAACCCAGCTAATAGCCACCTGGCTCGCTCGAGACCCCGGTTACTTGCGGCCGACAATCAATTACCAACACCTCCCATCTCCTTCGTGGGCATCTTACCCAGTAATGGAATTGGAAGAGTGCGGTGTCCTGGTAAAGTCACATGGTACCTCCGACAGTAATGTGTGGCCAGTACGAAAACCAAATGGGACCTGGCTTACCATCCACTATTGATGGGCCAATTAGTACATCGACCAGAAGGCCCCTTTGTGGCCGATCTCACTATAATATGTACTACCTGGATACTAGTAGACCAATGGTTCTCCATAAGTGACATGGCCAATGGGTTCTGGTCAGTGCCACTCACACCAGAGATCCAGCCATGTTTCACCTTATAGATAATTCTAGAAGCATTCAATCTCTACGTAATCTGAGCCAGCCTGGTCAACCCTCAAGAGAGACACAATGTTCTGGAATAACTCCGCAGGACAGGCGGCATCTCTGGATGGAAGGAATGGGTGATGTTTCGGGTCGAGACTCTTCTTCAGACTGGTCAACCCTTCTACTATGCTTCCATTTCCTGAAGAGGAAAGAGGGGGAGAGGAACGTAACTGTGTAGAAATCTTGAAGGAAACTGAAGAATGAGGTTTGGTGGTGGCAACACCCCTGCAGAATCCAGAGCTGATCATTGTTATGGACGACTCTTCTTTGTTGATAATGGTTTCAGGAAAGCAGGATGGGCTGTTGCCAGCCTACACAAGGTAATGGCAATGGGATGTCTTGCATGGCAAGAAGCATTTCACTACACCTAGGTGTATGTGATCAATAAAATTACCTTTGAACCTTTGAACCTTTATTCAGATTCAGATTCAGATTCAATTTTAATTGTCATTGTCAGTGTACAGTACAGAGACAACAAAATGCATTATCATGGAGAACTTCAGCCCAAGAAGCTGAGTTAAGAGACCTGTTAGAAGCATGTTGAATAACAGTGGGCCAGTCGGCTAGCATCTATATGGACAGATATGCCTTTGAAGTGGCTCATGACTTTGGGCAGCTATGGAGGAAAAGAGGGTACCTCACTCTAACAGGTACTGTCAGAGACTTAGGAGAAGCCATCTGCCTGCCCAGCAATGCCCATTCTAGGGAAAACATGTGGGAGGTGAAGGGGATTGCATCAGGTGACCAGGCAGTTAAGGACGAGGTGAAAAAAGGTACAAGCTTTGGCAATGAGCTACAAGTGTACAAGCTGAATATGGGTAATATGGAAAGAGCTACAGAAGATGCTGAGTGAGTCGCCAAAATAAGAGAAATGGACATGGACTGAAGCAGGCATTAAGTTATGTGAGGGTGGTGTCTGGAGACAAAGATACATGGACAAGCCACTCGCACCACAGGCATTAATGTTCTTTTTTGCCCAACAATTTCCTCTTAGGGGCCATCTCACCCCACGGCAAATGACAGACTAATTCCAGCAAAGTTGTTGGGGACGGGATTTTCGGAATCATGCTCAATCAGGTGGTCGACTGATATGGGATGTGGCAGAAAAACAACTCAGGACCTGTAACGGCAATGCCCACATTAAGTTCTCCAGCCCTGGCTGGCCCATTCCAGCACCTACAGGTTGACCAGATTTCTGTCCCTGAATATCAGAGGTATGCTGACATTCTCATTACATCGACAGTGTATCTTGGTGGGTGGAGACCGTTTCAACCATTGTGAGCAATTTTGGGCACCATATCTGAGGAAGGATATGCTGGCACTGGAAAGGGTCCAGAAGAGATTTAGGTGAATGATTCCAGGAAGGAGTAGATTAACAGATGTTGAGCATTTGATAGCACTGGGCCTCTGCATGCTGGAGTTAAAAACAATAAGGGGAACTCATTGAAACTTATCAAATAGTGAAAGGCCTGGATAGAGCGGATGGAGAGAGAATGTTTCCATTAGTGAGTAGTCTACGACCACAGGCCATAGCCCCAGAATTAAAGGACATTCCTTTAGGAAGTTCATGATAAAATAGGCTGAAGTCAGCATGGCATTGTGAAGGGGAAGTCTTGCCTGACAAATTTGCTGGAATTATTTGAAGAAGTAAATAGCAGGACAGACAAAGGAGAGTCAGTAGATGTTGTTTACTGAGATTTTCAGTAAGGTGCCACACGTGAGGTTGCTAAGGAAGATGAGAGCCCACGGTATCAAAGGACAGATACTAGCATGGATACCAGTTTGGCTGGATGGCACAAGACAAAGAGTGGCAATAAAGAAGGCTTTTTCTTTGTGGCTGTCAGTGATTAACGGAGTTCCGCAGGGGGTCAGTGGTGGGGCCGCTACTCTTCATGTTGTATATTAATGATTTGGACGAGGGGACTGAAGGCTTTGTGGCCAAGTTTGCGGATGATACAAAAATAAGTGGAGGGAGATAGCAGGGACTCTGCAGAAGGATTTGGACAGGTTGGGAGATTGGGCAGAGAAATGGCAGATGGAATACAGTGTTGCAATGTGTGGAGTCATGCATTTTGGTAGTAGGAATGAAGGCACAGACTATTTTCTAAATGGGGAGAGAATCCAGAAATTGGAAGTGCAAAGGGTCTTGGGAGTGCTGGTGCAGGATTCCCTAAAAGTTAATCTGCAAGTCGAATCGGTTGTAAAGATAGCAAATGCAATGCTAGCATTTATTTTGTGGGGGCTTATTTGCAAAAACAGGGATGTAATGTTGAGGCTCTATAAGGCGCAGGTAAGGCCACATTCAGAACATTGTGAGCAATTTAATGCATCATATTTGAGGATGTGCTGACTCTGGAGAGGGTCCAGAAGAAGTTTACAAGAATGATCCCAGGAATGAGTAGGTTAAACATATGATGAGCGTTTGACAGCACTTGGCCTGTACTCGCTGGGGTTTAGAAGAATGAGGACGGGACCTCATTGAAACGTACAGCATAGTGTAAGGCTTGGATAGAGTGTATGTAGAGAGGATGTTTCGTCTCGTGGAATCTGTTAATCTAGGACACGAGGTCACTGCCTCAGAATTAAAGGACGTTCTTTTAGGAAGGAGATGAGGAGGAATTTCTTTAGTCAGAGGGTGGTGAATCTGTGGAATTCTTTACCACAGAATGCTGTGGAGGCAAAGTCAGTGGAAATATTTAAGGCAGAAAGAGATAGATTCTTGATTAGTACGGGTGTCAGGGGTTATGGGGAGAAGGCAGGATAATGGGGTTGAGAGGGAGAGTTAGATCAGCTTTGATTGAATGACCCGGTAGACTTGATGGGCTGAATGGCCTAATTTTGCTCCTATTACTTATAAACGTATGAAGTTATGACCCAGAAGAGCTACAGGACCCACACTGCCCAGGTCCTGTGCATAGATTATATTCCCCAAAGGGGAGTTCAGGACCGTATTAACTCAGATCAAGGAGTGCATTTTACTGGTGCAGTTTGCCATCAATATGAAGAGACTCTGTTCTTTCAAAATGCAATGGGTTGCAAACCAATTAAAGAGGTTTCCTCATACAGTTATGGCTCACTCATCTTCAGTGGTCCTCTGTGCCACATGCATCACAATTAGATTAATTCTACTGGTCAACAGGGGATATTTACAGCAAGTTTAGTTCACGACTCTAATCAGGAAATAGGGCACAATTACAGTGCCATTCCACCATCAGAAACATCCTCATACACAGTGTGCATTTATGTAGTGCCTTCAACAGAGCAAACGTTCCCACCAATTGGACAAAAAATGGCACTGAGATTATAAAATAGCCGAGCGAAACCTTGATCAATGAAGTGTGTGTTAATGAACATCTGAAAGGAGAATTTAAAACTGGAAAAGCAGAGAAATTTATGGAGTGAATTCCAGCACTAAAGAGTTACTTTGTGGACTCGACTGAGGCTAAGAAACTGAGGGTTGTAGAGGAGATTGGAGTTGTGGAACGCAGGGTTCTTGGAGGGCTGTCATCTGTGAAGGACCTTTCCTCCAATCGCTCACTGATAAACCTGTACGTAATTGATGATTTGTTTAAAATCACAGTTGTTACGATAGTCACAACTATTAATAACTGTTTTCCTTTGCATGGAAACATGCACGTTAATTAAAAATCCATGAATTAATGTTGCTGAACGACTGTCAATTAGGCATTGAACATGGATTGATGTTACTCCTGCTTTCTGCATTGATGTATCACATGTGTGAAATCAGGAATGGATGTCTACAATAGGAGTCATATTTTGGGATCAATTTTTATGTTAAAAAAAATTTAAACCTACCACCATAACAATCTTGTATCGCGTAATTGTATTTGTAAGCCTATATGTTTTTGAAATATTCAAGTGCAAAGTGAGATATTATTGATTTTGCTGGTTTATTCATCAATGGCTTATTAATCATTTTTAAATTTGCAAACAATTTCTCCTACCTGAGTGTGATTCCACACTTTAAAATGTATTTTTCCATGTGACCTTTGCCAATTCAACCTGTTTAAACCCAACCAACATGCCAATCTATGTTTACTCAGACTATTTGAGGAGCTGGTCCATTAGCAAATGAATTGCTGCAGTATAATTACTGGACATAAAATGGAATGCAAACCTCCCGTGGGACAATTGTGTTTGAGGGCCCGTTCTTGTAACGAGCAGTATATAATGGAAATGAGATCTCCTACAGCATTTCATTGAAGTTATACTTCAATGCCCACATAACAAGTCCAATTAAATTACTTGAATCCTGGGATGATTTACAAATTTTAGTCGTGGACATTATTAAATGATTTAACAATCTGTCTCTATAAATGTCTCATGAGAATCTTTAATTCATATGTGGAAAAATGTTGCCTTGCTTACATACGATTAATGATATACTGTATGTCATCTTTGTAAGGGTGTTGATGTCTAGTAATTGCAGCCGATGATGTTATTGCACTAGTATTTAAAATGTTTCAATCAAATCCTTTTAAATTATTATTTTAGTGGGAGTCTTGACACGTTTATTATGGATGAAATGGGAAAGCACATTTATAGTTCTTATGATAACGTCACTCACTGCGCTCCAATGGGGCAGTTCTGAAATCTGCAATTAGGCAATCCTTTCCCGAGTCTTGACGTTATTAAACAAACTGAATGTAATAAATTAAACAAAATATGATACTTCCCATTTTGTATATTTTTCCCCTGTTCACCGTTCCTGCCATCTAAAATTTTAAATATACAAAGAAAGAAAATTGAGGAAATGAAGCAGCAAAAATTGATGAAGAGCTTTGATAATCTAAAAGAATATCTAAAGTACCTCAATATTTAATCTTTCAACAACTGCATGATAACAGTTAGAACTTCATTCACAATAAATTGATGGGGCTTTGTAAAAGTTATAGTACTCAGTTTACTCAAACATATTAAAATGCAGACACAAAATCCTGAGTAATTCAACGGATCAGGCAGCATCTCTGGAATAAATGGATGTGAGATGTTAATGAGATTACCATTCAATAGTCTATTAATAGCAGGAAAGAATCTGGCCCTGGTGGTAGGTGCCTTTTGGCTTTTATATCTTCTGCCTGACAGGAGGCGGGAGAAGAAGGAATGACCAGGGTGTAAGCGGTCCTTGATTATGTTGGCTGCTGTACCTAAGCAGCAGGAACTGTAGCTGGTGTTGATGGGAGGTAAGGGGAGGGGGGGGGGGGGGGGGGGGGGGGGGTAATGAGGGGGGTTGGTTTGTGTGATGGACTGGGCTGCATCTGCAAATCTCTTTAATTTCTTGCGGTGTTCAGCAGAATAGTTGCCAAACCACGTCGTGATGCATCCTGAAAGGATGCTTTCAATGGTGAATCTGTCGAAATTGGTAACTCATTGGAGACTGGCTGAATTTCCTTCATCTTCTGAGCAAGTAGAGGCATTGGTGGGCTTTCTTGAGAGTAGTGTCAATGTTGTTATGCAAATTGTTAGTGATATTTATGTTTGGGAACTTGAAGGCCTTGACCTTGTGGATTGTGGACCAGGGGCACGTCCCCAGTAGGCATCCAAATGTTCCTGATGTTGGGGGAGTCCAGAACCAGGGGTCACAGTTTAAGAATAAGGGGCAAGCCATTTAGAACGGAGATGAGGAAATACTTTATCACAGAGAGTTGTGAGCCTGTGGGATTCTCTGCCTCAGAGGGTGGAGGGCAGTTCTCTGGATGCTTTCCAGACAGAGTTAGATAGAGCTCTTAAAGATAGCGTAGTCAGGGGATATGGGGAAAAGGCAGGTATGGGATACTGTTTATGGATGATCAGCCATGATCATATTGAATGGTGGTGCTGGCTCGAAGGGCCAAATGGCCTACTCCTGCACCTATTGTCTATGTCCACCACTTGCTTCTTAAAGTCAATGATCAGCTCCTTCACTTTTGCTGACGTTGATGTGGGTGGTCTTCACTTTGATGATCTGCCTGCAGGATTTAAGTTTTCTGAAATGTCTCTATAGTAAAAGGAAATGATTTAATAGATTAATGCAGATTAAAATTAAGAGACCTCTTCAACCATAACTCGTACAGCCTTTTTGACACATGGAGTAATTATACAGGAAGGTCCTTCAGGAAAACACTTTTTTTCTTTGGAAGTGCTCTTCAGAAATTCAGGCACATGCTTCCCAAGATTTCTGAACCATTTAATTCCCGATTCCTGATGTATGCTCCCAGCAGGCAAGATTCTCCATCAAGAGTGAGAATTTAGAAAATTACATCTGATAACGTGCAAATTTCATGTCTTGCTATTCCCATTGGAGAGTAGAGCGGTTTTAAATGGATTGACTGGATATAGAGCCAAGAGTCATAGTTGTGTAGGAAGGAACTGCAGACGCTGAGTTAAACTGAAGATAGACACAAAATGCTGGAGTAACTCAGCGGAACATGCAGCAGAGAAGGAATGGGCGACATAGAAACATAGAAACATAGAAAATAGATGCAGGAGTAGGCCATTCGGCCCTTCGAGCCTTCACCGCCATTCAATATGATCATGGCTGATCATCCAACTCAGTATCCTGTTCCTGCCTTCTCTCCATACCCTCTGATCCCCTTAGCCACAAGGGCCACATCTAACTCCCTCTTACATATAGCCAATGAACTGGCCTCGACGTTTTGGGTCAAGACCCTGAAGCATTTTGTCACTATCCTCAGAGAGTCATAGTTATTCAACATGGAAACAAGTCCTTTGGCCCAACTCGTCGACACTGACAAAATGTACCTACTGTACCTGATTAGTCCCATTTCCCTATCTTGTCCGATGTCATTCTGAACCTTTTCTATTCATGTACGTTCCTAAATGCCTTTTAAACACTGTACTTGAACCCACCTCTACAACTTCCACTGGCAGCTCATTCCATATATCAACCACCCTCGGCGTGAAGAAATCCGCCCTTCAGGTCCCCTTTAATATTTTCTCCTCAACTTTAACTCAATACCCTCTAGTTTAGACTTCCCTACCCTGGGGGAAAGATTGTGATCATTAAGCTTATCTTTGCCACTCATAGGACATTGAACAGCACAGCACAGAACCAGGCCCTTTGGCCCACAAGGGCTGTGTCTAATATTACACCATTAAACGAATCTCCTCTGCTGCACGTGATGCATATATCCCTTCTCTCTGCCGATCTATGTACCAATCTAAAAGCCTCTTAACTGCTATGATCTTATCAGCTTCCACCATCGAGCAGCGCATTTCAGGTACCCACTGTGTGAAAATGCGCACCTCCAGAATCAGGGAGAGTTTCTTCCCAGCTGTAATCAGGCAACTGAATCATCCTTCCACAACCAGAAAGTAGCGCTGAACTACCATCTACCTCTTTGGTGACCCTTGGACCATCCTTTATTGTACTTTGCTGGCTTTACCTTGCACTAAACATTATTCCCTTATCATGTATCTATACATTGTAAATGGCTCGATTGTAATCATGTATTGTCTTTCTGCTGACTGGATAGCACACAAATGCTTTCACTGTACCTTGGAACACGTGACAATAAAATACACTAAACAATCACCAGGAAATAAAAAGGATATATGCTGGAAATATTCAATGTGTTGGGCAGTATTTGTGGAGAGAAAAACAATGTTAAAACTTTGTAGTATCTAGCTCGTAACCTCTTAATAGACAGTGACCAGGATGGATGCAGGGTAGATTCATGCTACCTCAACCTCAACCAAGTTTTAGAACCAATAGACATTTTTTGCAAGCTTTAGAACCAATAGAGACACTTTTTGCAAGCTTTAGAACCAATACATTTTTTGCAAGCTTTAGAACCAATAGAGACACTTTTTGCAAGCTTTAGAACCAATAGACATTTTTTGCAAGCTTTAGAACCAATAGACATTTTTTTGCAAGCTTTAGAACCAATAGACATTTTTTTTGCAAGCTTTAGAACCAATAGATATTTTTTTTGCAAGCTTTGCAAGCTTTAGAACCAATAGACATTTTTTTGCCAGCTTTAGAACCAATAGACATATTTTTGCAAGCTTTAGAACCAATAGAGACATTTCTTTTGCAAGCTTTAGAACCAATAGACATTTTTTGCAAGCTTTAGAACCAAAGACACTTTTTTTGCAAGCTTTGCAAGCTTTAGAACCAATAGAGACACTTTTTGCAAGCTTTAGAACCAATAGACATTTTTTTGCAAGCTTTAGAACCAATAGACATTTTTTTGCAAGCTTCAGAACCAATAGACATTTTTTTGCAAACTTTAGAACCAATAGACATTTTTTTGCAAGCTTTAGAACCAATAGACATTTTTTTTGCAAGCTTTAGAACCAATAGACACATTTTTTGCAAGCTTTAGAACAAATAGACACTTTTTTTTGCAAGCTTTAGAACCAATAGAGACACTTTTTTTGCAAGCTTTAGAACCAATAGACACTTTTTTTTGCAAGCTTTAGAACCAATAGACATTTTATGCAAGCTTTAGAACCAATAGAGACACTTTTTGCAAGCTTTAGAACCAATGCAAGCTTTACATTTTTTGCAAGCTTTAGAACCAATAGACATTTTTTTGCAAGCTTTAGAACCAATAAACATTTTTTTGCAAGCTTTAGAACCAATAGACATTTTTTTTGCAAGCTTTAGAACCAATAGACACTTTTTTTGCAAGATTTAGAACCAATAGACATTTTTATGCAAGCTTTAGAACCAATAGAGACCCTTTTTGCAAGCTTTAGAACCAATAGACATATTCTGCAAGCATTTTAGAACCACTAAGAGCACTTACATTTGAGTGACAGAAATTCAGTGTTATTCACAGCTCAGAGAAACGTGACCCTCTGCCTTCCTCCATCTTGAAGAGACTGTGTGGCACACCACTTCCTGGTTTTATAGTCCCTCCCCCCTGCTGCCAGCGGGGGCAGCAGAGATAATGGGGAAATTTGTAAAAACATTAATATCTCTGTCATTTTTAATCGACGGGAAAAATCCTCAGCACACATGTGGCGGAGGGGGGCTCTGAGGAAGGTGGCCAAAAATGATGGCCATAGGTGGCGGCGTTCTCTCGGAAATCGCAGCACAGATGGCCAAAAGCGGTCAAGAACAGACTTTTAGTAATATAGATGGAGAACAGGAAGTTTGTTTGTGGGAAAAACACTCGTCCAGTGATACCAACAGCAGCTTCTGATGGCAATCTCTGTGACTTAGCAGGAAGATGAAATTTTAAAGTACTAGGATTACATATAGTTACAAACATTTCAAATTAACTTTCTGTTTATGTTTAACATGTTAGAAAGTCAAAACTTCATAAGTCTACATCATTTTGTACCATCAGTAATGCATAACTAAGCACTGTTGGTGGTTGGAAAATTGGTGGAATGAGCACCACAGAGGCAGCTGAATCTCCGCAGCTTCAGTGTAGGCTGTCATTTTATAGCATGCCAACCAGTTGGAACAAATGCTACTTTCTGGATTACATTAACCATTGTTATCAATTTGTACTACTTAATTTTAAATAGTAGAGATAAAAGTTAAATATATAATCCCCTCGTCTTTGTCAGACTCTTTTTGTGGTCGTAGCATATGCTCTCACCAGATAACTGAGTCCTGATAGACACAAAAAGCTGGAGTAACTCAGCGGGACAAGCATTATCTCTGGAGAGAAGGAATGGGTCATGTTTCAGGTTGAGACCCTTTTTCAGACGAAGTCTGAAACGACCTGATATGTCACCCATTCCTTCTCTCCATACTTGACTTACATCTGAGTCACTCCAGATTTTTGTGTCCATTTTCAGTTTAAACCAGCATCTGCAGTTCCTTCTTACACATAACTGAGTCCTGGTTGTGATGGGTTTCTGCTGGTTCTGCCTGTTTATGACTTGAGAACTTCTTCATAATCCTCACGGAAAAAATATTGTCTGTTTGAAGATTTTTACTTGAAGATGATCTCCGCAAACTATCAGGGATCTCCGCAAATCTATCAGGGATGCCAAGAGGGGCTTCCAAATCAAGTTGGAAACTCAATTTAATTAAGTTGATGCTAGACAATTGTGGCAGGGCCTGAGTACCATTACGAGCTGCAAGCCAAAGTCGGGGGCGATCTCGGAACGATGCGTCTCCGCTAGGTGAGCTTAATGCCTTTTATGCCTGATTTGAGGTGGCAAACAAAGCCCCACCAAGGCACGTCTCACCATCCTCCACTGTCTCAGTCCCATATATCTCGGTGGCAAGAATCAGATCAGATCACAAGGGTAAACGCTAGGAAAGCAGCTGCCATATGGAGACACTGGGTGGGTTCTGATATTGAACGGCAATCGACTGGCCACAGTACATGTCAACATCCTCAACCTCCCACTTCAACCGTCTCCCATCTCCATCTGCTTTAAGGAAACCTCCATCATTCCAGTCACCAAGAAAAATAAAGTGATGTGTCTCGATGTTTATAGCCCAGGAGCACAAATATAGACCAAAGTGAAGTGCTATGAAAGATTGTTAATGACCTTTGATTAGTACAGGTGTCAGAAGTTATGGGGAGAAGTCAGGAGAATGGGGTTTAGAGGGATTGAATGGTGGAGTAGACTTGATGGGCTGAATAGCCTAATTCTACTCCTATTTCTTATGACCTTATGACCCACATTTACACCAGTCTTCCAGACAATCTAAACCTTTTGCAATTTGCATACAGGTAGAACAGGCCATGTCTCTTGACCCTCATTCAGTCCTGGATCACTTTAATAATAACACCTATGTAAGTGTGCTATTCATTGACTGCACCTTAGCCTTCAACGTTATAATACAGAATAAACTCATCACGACCTTGGCCTTGGGTCCCCCATCTGCAACTGCCTTGAACAATAGATCTCTTTTTATCTCTTTCCTCGATGGAGATACAAATTTTTCTGTATCGTTGCGCCTAACATCGTGGAGCTGCCGGTCCCTTACTGGGGACGACTTTTGAGAGCTCCAAACTTGGGAGCCTGCGGACCTAACATCGTGGAACTCGTGGTCCATTGGTTGGGGATCGACTTCGGGAGCTCCAACTGCAGGAGTTTTAAACCACCCCGATCGCGGCAGTTTCGATCGCCCCGATGAGGGAGCTTCAATCGCCGGCTGCGGGAGCTTCAATAGCCCTGACTACCGATGGTTCGTCTGCCCGACTGCGGGAGCAATGGAGGGAAGATAATACGTTATTGCCTTCCATCACAGTGCGCTGTGGTGGACGTTTATGTTAATTTTTATGTAGTTGTGTGTCTTGCTGCTATTTTGGTATGATTGTATGGCAAATCAAATTCCTTGTATTCTCATACAAACTTGGCTAATAAATAAATCCTTTGTATCTTGTATCTTATATCAAACAATAACCTAGACCTCAACATCAGCAAAATGAAAGAATTGGTCGTTGATTTAACAAAACAAGAGCGTGAACACAATCCTATCCTCGACGGAGCAGCTGTAGAGATAGTTGACAGCTTCAAGTTCCTAGGCATCCATATCACCAGCAACCTAACCTTCAATACTGCTGTTCAAAACTGATCTGGTGAGGAAGAAAGCACAATAGTATATTTAATTTTTTAGGCGTCTGAGAGGATTCGGCATGTCCACAAAAATCCTCTCACACTTCTACAAGTATACTATACAAAGTATTCTGACCTCACCCTGGCATGGTAACTGCTCTGCTCTTGACCGCCTGAACCTGGAGAGAGTGGTGAATGCAGCCCACTCCATCATAAGCTTGTCTCAACCTTCTATCCTGTGCATCTTCATAGTACTTTGTATCAGGAAGACTACAAGTATTGTCAAGGATGCCTGCTCCCTTTTTTCTCTTTGACCTTATAGGGGGAGATACAGGACCTTAAAAGCAGTAAGGCACAGACTAAGAACATCTTCTTCCTCACAGCTCTGTTATCCTGAACAATCAGCTCTTTCACAATCTATTCCCAAGAATGCTGCCATTTACACTCACTCTTAACTCTACCTCATTCGGTTATTCTGTTATCTATCTATATACTTTTAAAACTCTGGCCCCATCCGACTGCCTGCCGTACGGATCCCTTTCTGCCTTTTGATTCGTGCCCGATACTCGCAGATGTCCAATCGGAATGGCCGATGCTCGCAGATGTCCAATTGGAATGGATCCATTTGCATGTACGGCTGCCGGCTGCATTTCTTCCTTTGATTCATTGCCACGCCCAATCCAGACGCTCAATCTCCGAGATCTTTTCCATTTCGGTAGAGATTTCGCTTTTCTTTCTAAGTATCCACTCCTCATTACATTTCGTCATGTTGAAGTACACGTTTTTAATCAAATCCTTCTCCCCCCCCCCACCCCCAAGTATTTCAAACATAAACAGGCTTCTCCATTTACATGTCAGCTTCCAACACACTTCGAAACAAAGTTGCAAGACAGGAACACTCTGAACTTTTCACTGCTGCAGCAGGCAGGGGAGGTGCCATTGGATTTTTTTTTTTAATCCACTGCTGAGGGAGGCAGGGCAGTGCTGGAATCTTACTTTTGAGAACGGCTTCAGTTCCATTGGAGGAGACGGGTGCATGGTGGAATATTGGGTTGGGGGATCACACCATTGGGGGAGCAGACCCAACGGGTCTGCACTTGGTCTAGTTATATATTAAAACTGTGTGGCTGCTGCCTGCCGTCCGGCGTCCGGCTGCCTTTCTGCCTTTTGATTCGTTCCATCGTGTGATGTCACAATGCCCAATACACTCCTTCCTATCAGCTTCCAACACACTTCAAAACAAAGTTGCAAGACAGGAACACTCTGAACTTTTCCCCTCAATGGGATATCACAGCAAGTGCTTCAACAGGAGGGGGAGGGCCAATTGGTATTGCAATTGGAACTGCTGCAGCAGGCAGGGTAGGTGCAATTGGAAATTTTTTTCAATCCACTGCTGAGGGAGGCAGCGGATTGCTGGAATCTTAAATTTGGGAACGGGTTCAGTTCCGTTGGAGGAGACGGGTGCATGGTGGAATATTGGGTTGGGGGATCACACCATTGGGGGAGCAGAACGGGTCTGCACTTGGTTTAGTTGTACTTTAATATTCATTTATAGTTTAATTTTAGTTTGGTTTAGAGCTGCAGTGTGGAAACAGGCCCTTCAGCTCACCGAGTCCACACCAACCAGCAATCACCGCATACACTAGCATTATTCTACTCAATAGGGACAATTTACAGAAGCCAATTAATCTACAAACCTGCACGCCAGAGCAGCTGGAGAAAACCCATGCATACACAGGAATAAGATACAAACTCCATACAGACAGCACCTGTAGTTGGGATTGAACCTGGGCCTCTGGAGCTGTAAAATAGCAACTCTACCGCTGCGCCACCGTGCTGCGCTTTTGTGCTATTCCGATTTTTAAATGTTGCACCACTCGTGGAATTGTTGTTGAATTTGTTGATGCATTTATACTCTATGTATGCTGTTCACTGTTTGAGCTTCATGTGAACTAGAAATCTCATTGACGAAAGTGACAATACACTAATCTAATCTAATCTGAGCTCCTGCAGCATGGACTCAGGATATTCTAGAGGTCAGTGTGGCAAATGTATGGTTAGTACAGCCAGTCAGCCATAAATGGACACAAATGGATTTCTGGGAAAAATATCGGAGATAGGAACATTTAAAATGAGTCATTTCAACCTAATTTGCAGAAAATCAGGTAATTTCTCTCCAATTTATTTCAGATTTTATTTCTTTGATTTAAATTATTTTCATCCTTTATCTTAAACATTGTATTTTGATCACTCTATAGGATTTTTCTTCACACTTGTGGTTCACTTCCCATTACCAAATCCAAAATGCTTTGGAAATAAAGTTGTATTTACTGGGTAAAAGAGGACCTTTGCACTCTATGTAAAATTTGTTTTCCTTTGTCTCGTCTTAACCATATAACCATATAACCATATAACAATTACAGCACGGAAACAGGCCATCTCGACCCTTCTAGTCCGTGCCGAACACATAATCTCCCCTAGTCCCATATACCTGCGCTCAGACCATAACCCTCCATTCCCTTCCCATCCATATAACTATCCAATCTATTTTTAAATGATAAAAACGAACCTGCCTCCACCACCTTCACTGGAAGCTCATTCCACACAGGTACCACTCTCTGAGTAAAGAAGTTCCCTCTCATGTTACCCCTAAACCTCTGTCCCTTAATTCTCAAGTCATGTCCCCTTGTTTGAATCTTCCCTACTCTCAGTGGGAAAAGCTTTTCCACGTCAACTCTGTCTATCCCTCTCATCATTTTAAAAACCTCTATCAAGTCCCCCCTTAACCTTCTGCGCTCCAAAGAATAAAGCCCTAACTTGTTCAACCTTTCTCTGTAACTTAGTTGCTGAAACCCAGGCAACATTCTAGTAAATCTCCTCTGTACTCTCTCTATTTTGTTGACATCCTTCCTATAATTAGGCGACCAAAATTGTACACCATACTCCAGAATTGGCCTCACCAATGCCTTGTACAATTTTAACATTACATCTCAACTTCTATACTCAATGCTCTGATTTATAAAGGCCAGCACACCAAAAGCTTTCTTTACCACCCTATCTACATGAGATTCCACTTTCAGGGAACTGTGCACAGTTATTCCCAGATCCCTCTGTTCACCTACATTCTTCAATTCCCTACCATTTACCATGTACGTCCTATTTTGATTTGTCCTGCCAAGATGTAGCACCTCACACTTATCAGCATTCTTGCCAGTTTAAATCCTGACACTCGTGGTTGAAATTTCTGGTGAATGTTATTGTGCATGAGTTTCACAAATGGAAACATATTCCTTTCTCTGTCTCTTACCCATTGTAGTGCAGTCTGCATTATATTCCTACTACTGTGAAAAGGGACGTGCACTTTGACACACATTTCCATTTTTATTTTCTGAATGCTAATGGACCTACTTTGTAGCTTTGTCATTGTTTGCTTTTTGGTTCTGGTTTTATTTGCACAAGATGAATCTCCAGTCAATTACCAGGAACTGTGGAACATTTATACTGACAATCAAAACAAGTGACAAAGTCGAATTAAAAATAAACTCAATATTTAGAATATTTGGGCTACCTGACTCTCATAAGGACATTGATGTATTGTTTAGATTTCTCACCAACCTGTTACCTCCGTCTCATCTTTGATTTACTTTCTCATAACCCAAGGGGTTAAATTGTTTTCAATAGAGAATGGAAAATAAAAGGAAGCTGGTCTGGATCTCTGAGGCTTCAGCTATTCGTCTATGGAATTTAATAGCTATTATGCCTCAGGGATAATAGGAATATCAGGTGCAGTATGCAACTAATCGGATGAATAATGTAGGTTGCAATGTTAGAATTATCTTCCTGAGATGACAATGATATTCAGGGAGAAATTCCGGTTAGATTTATCTTGGAATTTTTACATGTACAGATTCAAGTCACTTATAGATTAAATGCATTGAGTAGTGTCCGTTAAAGACGTACTGTAAGTGTCATTGAAATGACCATCGTCAGAATGAGCCATTTCTAAATCAATAATTTATGCTTAAAAAAAAAATCAATTAAGATGAAGCGTTAACCTACTATTTCTGGCAGCTATATTTCAATTTATTTTAATTTAGAATAATAACCACATTAAAAAAAGCTTCAGATGATCTATTTTAAAGTGCCTTCAAATCCTTGGGTTATGAGAAAGGAAATCAAAGTGGAGACAGAGGTGACATGTTGGTCGCAGTTGGTGGATTTTTGGCCTCTAAATCACAGGTTTCTGTCTATAGGCTTCACTGAAGGAACACACAATTATTAAGATATGCCATCTTCCAGATGAAAGTTTTTGTTGAGATCCTTACTATCTCTAAGAACATTCCAGTGTACCCAGGTTGTCATTTGAAAGGGGAGAAAGGGTTTGCCCGGTATCCACTCGAATATGCACAAATTCCACCCTAGTTCTTAACCACTATTGAATAACTACTTCCTAAGTTGAACCACATGATGCACATTGATTTTGAACTGAGCATCAATGATCACAAGCTAAATATCACCAGTGTTTCCAATGCTTATCTCCAGGTCATTAACTACTTCTGCACTTTTCAAATGCCTGCTGTTGTGAAACCACTTTTATAGTGGTTTAATTCCTTCAGGAGTTGTGCTGCTTTTCTCATCCCTTGATCTTTGCAAAATGCAGGCATAAAATATAACTCTTCACATTCGGCTGCTCTTTGGTCTATATGAACTGCACCGAATATAAACCGTCCATCCCCAGTCATGCAGGCACACACCTCTACCCCTGCAACCTTTGTGTCCACCTATATTTGGGGCAGTTGTTCTTAGTGTCCAAATGCCTAATGTTTCCCGCTCAAGTCTGTAGCCATTTCATGTCTGACACCTTGAAACTTTGTTCTTAAACATCTTTTATCTTTCCACTTTCAAAGCTTTCTCAACATCCAAAAAATGATATAAAGATGGAGGCATTGTCTGTTGCTGGGGAGTATTCTCAGCACCAGGCACATGTGCATCCTCCAACATCTGATCAGGATTACTTATTTAATTACATAGTGGAAGACCTGCATTTACCTGTTAACCTCCCTGCAAGGTTTTGAAGAAGAAAGAATGATTTAGCTGGAGGCTAATTTATAATTAGTCATGTTGCTGTGGAGAATGTCTGAGTGAACCATGTATGAGAAGAAGACTTGGAAAGCAGTGATAATCAGATCATAAAGTTAGGTTAGGATTAGAGATGGGAAATGAGTAATCTATAATATTTATTCTGTGAAAGGAGAGGATATAGTGGAAGCAAATGTTAGTTGATAGAACTGTAGCAGAACAATAGACAACCTTTAAAGTGGAGATGGTTCAGGGTCAGGTCGCATGCTATCCTATGAAGGGGATATGTAAGGGAACGGAACTCACTGAATGTCAAAGGAAAAAAGAGGAGGGTGAAAGAGGGAAGATGCGTGTATGTCACTTGTCTGCTAAGAAACTTCAGTAGAAATAAGACTGAAAATAATAAGCTGAGGAGAAATATAACGAGGAAAATAAAACAGGTAAAGAGAAGCGAATAGTGGTTAACATAAACAGAATCCAAAAGTCTTCAGAAAGCATGTACATAATAATGTAATAAAAAGGAACTGTGGAAATTGGTTTATACAAAGATATGCACAAAATGCTGGTGTAACTCAACAGGTCAGGCAACATCTCTGGAGAAAATGGATAGGTGATGTTTCAGGGACCTTTCTTCAGATTGATTGTAGAAGGGCGAGTGGAAAAAAAATGGAATTGAAAAAGAAACAGGACAAATCAGGACCTCAGGCAAGGAGGTTGCCTGATAGGCTGATTTTTGGTAAGAGACAGATGTGAGCCCAAGAGAGATTTATGGTTGCGAACTATGGATCAAGTTAATGGACATTTAGTGAGGAGGTAGGGGGGAGGAGAGGGAGGAGGGAGGGAAGTGTTTGGAGAAGTTACCTGATATTGGAGAATTCAATGTTCATGCCATTGGGTTACCCGAGCAATATATGAAGTGCTCTTCCTCCCATTTGCACGTGGCCTCATTATGGCAATGGAGGAGGCCTAGGACAGAAAGATCAGAATGGGAATGGGAAAGAGCTTTCAAGTGGTTAAGGGCCTGTCCCACGGGCGTCATTTGCGCATCACGCAGGTGGCGTGCGAAGATTTTGTGAATCCCAAAATCCTGGGGCGCCGTTTGTCACTGCCTACGTCACCATGCACCATGCGTGCGCAATGCATGTCATGCACGCGTAATGCACGCCATGCGCGTTGTGTGTCGTGACGCGTAAATGTTGTCGTGTAAATGACGGGCAAATGACGCCCAAGTGGGACAGGCCCTTTAATAACCGGGAGATCCAGTAGGCTTTGGCAGACCGAGCCGAGCGTAAGTGTTAAGCAAAACGGTTGCCGAGTCTACACTTGGTGTCACTAATGTAAAGGAGTCCTCATGTGGAACACCATATGCAGTAGATTAGGTTAGCGGAGATGCATGTGAACTTGCAACGTCTCAGCTGGAAATCAAAAGCTGTTACACTTTTGAGGGATGAAGGACAAAAATGAAAAATAAAGAAGTTATCTCATTGTGGAGAACGATATACTCATGGATTATCTTGTTTTAGAAGATCTAAAAGTTTGTCTGAGGTCTTTATTACCTCTGAATCCATGGCTTGGCACGGCACCAAGCAGTCGTATTCTCAAAAGCCAGTTGTCATTTTGCTTTGACTAATTCATCCAAATCTCATGCCAGTTTCCACCTTCTAAGGAATAATATTCTCTGTGTATTCAGTATTTCTCTTCACTACATCCTCCAGCATCTGATCAGGATTACTTATTTAATTACAATGTGGAAAACCTGCATTTACCTGTTGACCTCTCTGCAAGGTTTTGAAGGAGAGAGATTGATTTAGCTGGAGGCTCATTTATAATTAGGCCTCCTGACACATTCAAATAAAAAAAAATACAATTTACAAACACATTTTATTACACAAGAGGAGGCAACCATAATTATACATGCATTCCTTTTCTTCAGAGGGTAATTATGAGACAACCACATGGCTATAGAACTGGAGCCTGGAACAGGATTCCTTCCCTAAAGGTCTATTAGTAAACTAATTGAGTGTTTACATCAATTCAGTTGCTTAATGGCCATTGGTACCAAAACTAAGTTAAAAAAAAAGTGTTTAACTGAATGTTGGTGTTTCCAAGCTGTCATGGTAGGGTCTGCATCCATGAAATTACTATTGTAACCATGACTCAGATTCAGATTCAGATTCAGATTCAACTTTAATTGTCACTAGACCAAGTGCAGACCCGTCGGGTCTGCTCCCCCAATGGTGTGATCCCCCAACCCAATATTCCACCATGCACCCGTCTCCTCCAATGGAACTGAAGCCGTTCCTAAAAGTAAGATTCCAGCACTGCCCTGCCTCCCTCAGCAGTGGATTAAAAAAAAAAATCCAATGGCACCTCCCCTGCCTGCTGCAGCAGTGAAAAGTTCAGTGTTCCTGTCTTGCAACTTTGTTTCGAAGTGTTTTGGAAGCTGGCATGTAAATAGAGAAGCCTGTTTATTTTTGAAATACTTGGGTGTGGAGGGGGGGGAGGGGGGGAGAAGGATTTGATTAAAAACGTGTACTTCAACACGACGAAATGAAATGAGGAGCGGATACTTAGAAAGAGAAGCGAAATCTCTACCGAAATGGAAAATATCTCGGCGATTGAGTGTCTGGATTGGGCGTGGCAATGAATCAAAGGAAGAAATGCAGCCGGCAGCCGTACATGCAAATGAATCCATTCCGATTGGACATCTGCGAGCATTGGCCATTCCGATTGGACATCTGCGAGTATCGGGCACGAATCGAAAGGCAGGAAGGGCACCGGACGGCAGTCGGTCGGATGGCCCCAGAGTTTTATAGATATACTAGACCAAGTGCAGACCCGTTGGGTCTGCTCCCCCAATGGTGTGATTCCCCCAACCCAATATTCCACCATGCACCCGTCTCCTCCAATGGAACTGAAGCCGTTGCCAAATGTAAGTCTCCAGCACTCCCCTGCCTCCCTCAATTGCACCTCCCCTGCCTGCTGCAGCAGTGAAAAGTTCAGTGTTCCTGTCTTGCAACTTTGTTTCAAATTGTTTCGAAGTGTGTTGGAAGCTGATAGGAAGGAGCAGCGAATCAAAAGGCAGAAAGGCAGCCAGCAGCCGGGCGGCAGGCAGCAGCCACAGACTTTTATATAATAATAGATAGATTGTCAGTGTACAGTACAGAGACAACGAAATGCATTTAGCATCTCCCTGGAAGAGCGACATAGCAAATGATTTGAATAAATATTTACATTAGCATATATACAGACATAGTGTTTTTCCTGTGGGAGGAGTGTCCGGGGGGGTGATTGGCAGTCACCGAGGTACGTTGTTGAGTAGAGTGACAGCCGCCGGGAAGAAGCTGTTCCTGGACCTGCTGATGACACGACTCTAGGTGAAAAACAATATCTCCATATATTTTCTAATTTCAAGGTAAAATCCAATTTCTTCTTACAGTTGACTGGCCAATCTGTTAAACTTTCTCAGTTACATCAATTTGAATGTTTTCCACAGGCTCATAATGTGACATCTATTTCTGGTGGGCTTTTGCAAATCTAACGCACGCCAGTAAGTATGGAACTTGTGAACTGTTGGGAATTGAAAGGAATGACAAACGTAGATGAACAACGAGAGCTTGAATTCGTCCATGTAAAGAAAAAGAAAGCATCTGTCGGTTTTAACAGAACTACTTAAAAATAGTGAATGTAGAACCAAAGATAGTGTTAACAAGCTTACTCGAAACTTGGTTCATAGGAAGGAACTAAATGAAATGAAGGTGTTGGCTGCATAGTTCCTGTTTTTTGGGTGCTTCAAGTTACTAATTGCTTCCAAAAAGGTTTTGCATGCACATACATCCATTTATTGTGTGAGTCACATCAGTCTACAGTGGGTAGAAGCAACGTGCAATATCTCCTTCAAGGACATTGACATCAGTGACAAAAGATAAGCCGCAAACTAACCATTGGCATATTCGCAGACTGTGCTGCTTAGATCGGTCTGGAGAAGCCCTGTAATTCTCAGCAATGTATGTCCATCAATATCAATATCAATATCAGTTTTATTCGTCACTTGCACATAAAGTGCAAGTGAAATGAATTTGTCAGCAGCGGTACAAAGAAAAAGAACACACAAAAACACAATAAACATTTTTAACACAAACATCCACCACAGCGTCATCACTGTGGTGGAAGGCACAAAATTTGGCCAGTCCTCTTCCACTTTCCCCCGTGGTCGGGACCTCAACCCTCCGCAGCCGCCGCTGCAGGCGTCCAGAGGTGCAGACAACGCAAAGTTCAGATAAAGTCCAGGTAGGTCCTGAATCGGTGCTGCCCTCCAGAGACCGCGGCTTCAGGTTGGTGTAAGCCGCAGGCCGGCGGTCGAAGATTTAAAGTTCCCGCCACGATGCAACCAGAAGCACCGCAGACCGCAGGGCTGGCAGTCAGAGCTCCTCTCCAGGGATCCCCGGCGAGGGACCCCGCTCCTGATGGTAAGTCCCCGCCGCGCCCGCGGTAGAAATAAGCCGCGGGCCGGCGGTCGGTGCTTCTTCTCCTCCCGGGTCCCCAACGAGGGATCCCAGGCTGCGGACGTCGTGCCAGCTGGAGCTCCGCAGACTGCTTCAGGGGGCCAAAACCGATTTCACCCCTTTCACGAGCAGTAGTCACCTGACCTAATTGTGTAGCAGGCAACAGCAAGGGAATATCCTGAGGAAATACATCAGAAAGACATTTAGAAGGATGAGAGGTGATTTATTGAAACATATAAATTTCTTAAGGGATTAGACAGGCTAGGTGCAGGAAAAATGTTCTTGATGTTGGTGGAGAACCAGGGGGCCACAGTTTAAGAATAAGGGGTAGGCCATTTAGGATTGAGATGAGGAAAACCATTTTCACCCAGAGAGTTGTGAATCTGTGGAATTCTCTGCCACAGAAGGCAGTGGAGGCTAATTCATTGGATGTTTTCAAGAGAGAGTTAGATATAGCTCTTAGGGCTAACAGAATCAAGGGGTATGGGAAGAAAGCAGAAACGGGGTACTGATTTTGGATGATCAGCCATGATCACATTGAATGGCGGTGCTGGCTCGAAGGGCTGAATGGCCTACTCCTGCATCTATTGTCTATGTTTTTTATGTTTCTAAATGTGCTCCACAATATCACCGACACTCGCTCAGTGAGGTGACTCAATTGTCCTGGTGTTTATGTCGGGGCACATATTACGAAGCTTCCTGTCAGCCGCTTTGACCACTTCCAACAAAAGTTTTAACATCAGTGGGCTGACGTCCACCGTTGCTTAGTGGATTTTTCCTTGTCCTTGTGCTGCGATGGAAACGGTGACATCAGCTACCTTCTGCTGCAACATAGCTGGCTATGAAAAAAGGTTAGTGAAATTGGCCACCATTTCCATGCTGGGGAGGATGGGCTCCAGGCACTGTCATAATCCCAAGTAACTATTGTCTTTAATATTCAATATTCATACTTTTAATGAACAAGATGCAATTGCAGACAATACAACCTCCAGTGTCATTACTTGTAATGGGGATTTTTTACAAAGACTGTTTTCTTACCATTTTAGCATAAATTGTTACTTTTGGGCCAGTTAGAAAAGTTGCCAACATGTTAAAATAATGCAGATGGAAAGATTTCCCTTGACAGAAATCTCTACTCAGTTCACCACAGATGGTGTACCATCAGCGTGATTCACAAAAGGTGTGGAGCCAAGAATCTTAACTATCTAGTAGCTACACAACCACAGTCATCAGATATAAATTTGCTGGTAAAGCGTTACAGATTTTAATCAATAAAGTACAATTTTAAACGCAATTTCAATAATTGAATTGTCAGGATGCTGTAATGCCTGAATCAAAGGCAATGTTATTCTATGTAGTGATGAGTGGGGAATAAAGGGTGTGGGGTGACGTGGTATTGTGTAACAATACCTGAGGGTTATATTGTCTTCTGATAGCGTTGGTTCAACTCGGACAGTTGCTGCATTACATACCGTATTTCCCGGCAATGAAGACACTATTTTTGATCCAAAAATAAGACACGAAAATTTACTTGCGACTTGGAGGCAGAAGGTTAGGTTGTTAGCCAAGAAAGATAGACTTGGCCATCCCTCAGTACAGCCACATCAAAAACGATAGCCAACTCCATCCCTCATTGCTGGCAGTTGATGGGAAGCGGCTGTAAAAGGACAGCGCCGCTGGGCGTGGGGGGAGTTTCTTTCACAGCGTGTGGGGAGTCTGGCCCGGGTCAGCATGGCCTGGGCTGCACAAATTGGCTGGGCCGCCAGGGGTAAAGTTGCGGGGAGGGCAGGAGCGTTGAGAAGGAGGGGGTCGGGGATCATGCCAGCAACTCACTCACTCACCGCTGCCGCGGCGCTCTGGGCGCGGAGCCACCGCATTGTGGCTGGGGAGGGAAGTAGCTTGGGTGGCAGCGAGTGGCCGCCAGGACCGGACAGCGGAACCGGCCGCCTTCTGCCGGCTCCCCTCCGCCAGCCAGCCATGGTGTCCTTCGGCATAGATGCAACCAATGGAGGTGGTGGTTGGTGGGTAGCTACTGAGTGTAAGGTTGGCTGCTCCGTCCTGGGCTCGCTCTCTCTCTCCCTCTCTCTCTATTAGTCCCGGGGCAGGTAACCTGGGCACTACAGCCTGTCCCGGGCTTGCAAGCGATCTGGGAACTGCAGCTAGTCCCGGGGATGCGAGGGATCTGAGAACTGCAGCCAGTCCCAGGGCACGCAGGCAATGTTGCCAACCCCTGGACTAAACCAAACCCTTGATCCCATCCCGCCATCCTTTTCTCAAAAGTTAGCAACTTAAATTGGGGGTGCGTCTTCGACGCAGGTGCAAATTCATTTGCACCTTGCACGCCGGGAAATACGATACTTTGCGTTTGAGGCAAGGGAAACATAGAGTGAAAAAGAAATGGTAAGAAATAAAGAATAAATTGCTTTGTTCGTTTTGTGAATCATTTAATGTATTTTTAACAAGTCAATACAGTTTAGTAGCACTGCTGCTTCACAGCACCAGTGGCCTGGGTTCAATCCTGACCTCTGGGGGAGCTGCATGTATGGAGTTTGTATATTCTCCCTATGTCCACTCCCTATGACCACAGGTGCTCCAGTTTCCACCCCCAGCTCAAGGGCCTGTGGGTTGGTAGGTTACTTGGCCACTGGCAAATGTGCCCCTCGCATGCAGGTGAGTGGAGAATCTGAGCATTGATGGAATGTAGTAGAATAAAGTGAGATTAGCGGGAATAGGTGCCTGATGGCCAGTCAGACCGTTTCTGTGCTGCGTGACTTTATAGCTCACAAATTCCATGGCATTAAATGTGGTCATTTAAACAATGATGACTAGATGAAGGAGATATCTTTAAACACCAGGAAATTGCAAAGTGATGCCTGCATTTTAGGATTTTATTTGTTTGCATATTGAAATGAACTCCAAGTAGATTTCCAACTCACAGTAACATGGACCATGCTGCAATTTGCCTTCGTAATTGTTAATCAGTTTGAAGCATTTATTTTAAATTACCTACTATGTATATATATATATATATATATTTAGTGCAACATGCAAGGTAACATGTAACTGAATATAAGTAGAAAATAATTTGGACCGAACTCCTCTAGCTGTTAGCTCCAGATTCCAGCATCTACAATCTAGTGGATCTCTTCTTCTGTGGTGTTTGGGTTTGGCCATTCCCAAGATGGGTGATATCGAGGAACCTCAGCAGCAAGGATCATTCTGGGAGTGGAGTTTGTCCAATTTTCTGTCCATTTTAATTCCAGTGAATTTGATTCCATTTGAACATTTATTTCAGTGCTCACACAATAGGATAAGTTGGGAAAGGCGAGTTAAATGGAAAATTGCTTAACCAAAAACAACTCCTTTGTAATTCTGCACGGACACAAAAGAAGAATTCACATCTCTGCATTGGATAATCAGCTGAATGTAACAGTAGGTGGAGTATTAAGCAGGTGATTTTCCATCTCTGCATGATTCGCAGTAATTGGAAAAAGTGACCAAAGGTGTAACTTTGACAGAAATGAGTACACTAGTACAGAGGACTGGTGCCGGGGAGCAACAAAAGACATCAGTCTTGTACGCAGGCACATAATGTCACCGAGAAGGTGAATGAAAATGTTCAAAAGGAATTTTAATTATAAACTAAAGACCTTTCTGGCAGCTTTTGTATGTGTTGTGTATCCCGCAAGTTTGAATATGAAGCTGCATGCCTCCAATCTTGCACAGGAGATGTAAACATATTCAAGATTCAAGATTGTCATGTGTTGGTAGGAACTGCAGATGCTGTTTCACACAGAAGAAAGACACAAAATGCTGGAGTAACTCAACGGGACAGGCAGCATCTCTGGAGAGGAGGAATGGGTGACGTTTCGGGTCGAGAGTGTCTGAAGAAGAGAACACATCTCGTTCATTTGAAAGGGAGCCTCAGGCCAATGGTGCATTGTGCCCAGCAAGTAACTCTCATGTCCACTATGACAAGGCCAATAGAGAACGTGGCTTCAATCAATCTGTTGTGGCCACATATAGCAACTGAGGAATTAGTTGCTTTAGAACTATACCAGTGTACTTCACCCACCTCAGTGCTATCCCACGATATCCTCATGTAAATTCACCAAATGCCTAGCACACATGTGGCAATTTCTTCTCTAGCCATCCACATTTGTTACTTTTTTTGAACACACCTCAAGTTGTAGTCGGGCCATCTTGCAACACAGAGGAAGGACGTCATTACTTTTAATCTTGTTCCCAAATGTTTACCAAATGAATATGTATAAAACTATAGATGATTAATCCTATTAGCTCTCCATATGTGCGCACATGCAGCCCAAGCAAAGAGCGCAATGTTCCAAACAACCCACCCATCCACACTATCAATGACATCCTGCTACACTTGTGTCAGAGACAGTCCTACATGTCTCTCTATGGCCCCAACAATCACTTCAGAAGGTACACTGAACTGGAAGCAAGCAACCATTGCCCTGTAGTTGGATAAAAAGATTGTGTCGGGTAAACAAATGAGATGGTCTCAAAGGGTTTAAGAAGGAACTGCAGATGCTGGAGAATCGAAGGTTACACAAAAAAGCTGGAGAAACTCAGCAGGTGCAGCAGCATCTATGGAGCGAAGGAAATAGGCAACGTTTCGGGCTCTGAAGAAGGGTTTTGGCCCGAAACATTGCCTATTTCCTTCGCTCCATAGATGCTGCTGCACCCGCTGGTCTCAAAGGGTGTTGGCTCTAATAATCATGAATCAGTTAGCTGTTAAAGTATCTGCAGGATGTGGGTACAGCAACTGTGTCCAAATAGGCAGAGAATGGAGAGGGCTGCACCTTCTTATAGAGACTCGCACAACTGTCCCTACCACTGCCGTCTGTGTCTTGCCCACTTGTGAAATTTGAGTTACTGGGTGAAAACCCAATTACCAAATGAAATCCCAGTACTTGAACCAAAGTGTATCATATATGAGTCATGTGACTGTGCATCCTGAGATTGGCTCTGCTCCTTTGACAAGATGTTGCTATTTCCCCCCAGTATAGGAAGGATCTGCTGAGGATGGTTTACACCGAAGATAGACATGAAATGCTGGAGTAATTCAGCGGGTCAGCAGGCAGCATCTCTGGTGAAAAGAATAGGTGACGCTTTTGGTGGAGACCCTTCTCAGACTGCTATTCTTTAGCTATTTCCCCCTGTTTGACACTGTTAGAGATAAAGGCCATGAATTAATTCTGGCAAAGTGATAACATATGGCATGATATAGTTTTTCAGGACGATCATACTGTATCTCACTTGTTGTTGAAACCAAGCGAGCCCATTTTGTACATGGCTTTTGTTTATGTCCCTGTGAATTCTTTGATTTTCACAGGAAGAGACTATTCAATGAGTTCATATGTGGCAAGCGTGTCAATGCCAAAGCTCGTCTAATGAATCTCTGTGGCAAATATATCCATTTTAGGTGAGAAGGCCTAAAGGTACATAATACTCAAGGTGCATTCACATCAGGGTTGGATGTACATGCATTACGAGCCAACTCCGGTTCCAGACCTCCCAGTTCGGACCCAACCTGGACTACAGGTACCGACAGTCAATCAGCCGCCGACCCGTAACGTCATCCATTCCGTCTCTTCAGAGATGCTGCCTGGCCTGCTGAGTTACTCCAGCATTTTGTATCTATCTTTATGCATTAAGAGATCTTCATTTCTGTACTTACTGTAAATCCTCTCTTGATAAAGGGCAACATTTCATCTGTCTTCCTTATTGTTTGCTGTTGGTTTTTAATGATCTGTGGGACAAGGACTCCTCTGTCCCTTCAAACATTTACCATTCCCACAGATCTACTACCATTTAATAAATATCCTGGCTTTTTAGTTTTCCTCTCCGAATGATATATTATATTTAAAAAATAATAGAGGTGTAATAAAAGCTCAGTCAACCATTCAATGGAATAGATTTAGTGAGGGAAACAATAAGTGTGAACCGTCAAATTATGAGTAGGAGTGGTAGATGCATTGATATGGAGATGGGGAAATGCATAATCAGGAGGGGATACACGTACTTGCAAGATATGAAGGTACATGATACGATACGATAGGACTATTTAATCCCAGGAGGGAAATTGTTCTGCCAACAGTTATAAAAACACAAAAAGAAACATGAAATTAAAGTGACGAGTGGGAAGGATTGGGGATGAGCAAATGTGGTGGGGGAGGGGAGAGTCTACCCCACAACGGAAGGGGGAGGTGTTGTACAGTTTGATAACTACCAGGAAGAAGGATCTCCTGTGGCGTTTTGTGCTGTATCTTGGTGCAACCAGTCTGTTGCAGAAGGTACTCCTCAGGTTGACCAGTGTGTCATGGAGGGGGTGAGCTGTATTGTCCAGCTGCTCTGCACTTTGAGGAGCATCCTCCCCTCCAAGACCATCCCCCATGAATCCAACTCCGCCCCCAGGATGGAACCAGCCTTTGATGTACTGATTTTGATGTGAGGATTGATGTACTGAAACATGGTAATGTGAAACAGCAGTTCTGTGGAAAGATTATTAGGCTGAAAGCATTTTCTCTCTCCACAGATGCTGCCTTACCAGCTGAGTATTTCTAGCATTCCTGCTTCTATTTCAGAGACAGCATCTGCAGGATTTCCATTTGTTTTGAAGTATCAACATCATTTTGCTAAAGGTCGTATCATGCTCTCCATTTCACCTAAAATCAAATAATGACTGGGCAGTGTACCTGTGTAAAGGTTACACTTGGCAAAGCTATTCAAACCCTTGTTTCATTGTACCACATCTGAGAAATACATCTGTACAGATCAGTTCATACAATGATAAATTAGAATTGATTTAATTTGGATCAGGAGAAAGTCACCAGCTATGTGAAATTCACAGATGAGTGCCAAATTGTCAAAACATATTGAAGAACTGTTCAGCTGATCCATCATTCCCCCTCACCGGAGCTTAACATTTTAATGGGGGCACATGAAAATATTGAACATACATGAAGGCTGATCACTTGAATCTCAGTAACACAAATACATTTTTGCAGCACAAACGCGATGTATAGTATTTAGCATTCCTAGTAACCTCTATTACCATGAAGAATAAATGATGATATTTTTGCTCAGGGATTGAAATTGCCTGCGTGTTTAACACTGCATGAGATTTTCTTTTCTCTTTAAATTAAGCGGACTGCCAGTTTACTCTTTCCACACAACTGATGACGGCAATATTAGCGCCACCTCTTGACTGTTTGACATGCCATGAGCATGAATTAGTCAAATAATCCATATATAAATATTTGTCGCACTATATGGAAGCAAGAGACAAAGGAAAACGTATTGATCTCACTTTGGAATCAGCCAATGGACATAATTCATGGCAATACATCGTAGAATTGCACATCATGGAGTCTTGTGCCGGCTCTTTGAAAGAGATTTCTCATAAATGTGATTCTCCAGCCCTCTCCCCACACTCCTCTCTGTCAAGAATACATCCAAACCCTTTTTGAAATATGTGAACAAAATTGTTCGCTGGTAGGTGGTCTAAATTAATCCACCGATTTTCCAGTGCAGGTTTCTTGGTATTGCAAAAGGTCAACGCCTGTAGACAATATTGTCCACATTTATTTTCTGTGGACGTAAGAGACTGCAGATGCTGGGATTTGGACCAAAGATCAAGTTTCTGGAGGAGCTCAATGGGTCAGGCAGCATCTATGGGGGCAAAGGGTTAGTCTTTGGTTGGGCGACCGTTTTGCAGTAGCCATCTTGCATTCCTGGTCGCTAGCCATTTCAACTATGCTTCCCATGTCCGTCTTCAGCTTCGTCTACTGCTCAGGGTGCGGATAAATGTAGAGTCAACGAACAGCACCTCATATTCTGCTTGGGTAGTCAACAACCCCAACAGCATGAACATTAAACGTTCGAATTCAGATAATCTGCATCCCTCTTCATGATCCGTGACTTGGGACATACACCCTACTTTCCAATCACCCCCTACCCTTTTGTCAGTTTCTTTCCCTTCTACCACCTAGTTCCATCTATCACCCACATACTCAGTCCCCATCCCCTCCCCTTCTCCCTCATTTCTCATCAACCCAGTACCCCTCCTTTATCCCGTTTCACTCATTACCTTCCTTTCTTATCAGACTCTTTATTCTGAGGCTCTTTGTTGCCTCTTCTAATCACCTACCAGGTTCTGTCACTATCTACACTCTGCTTTTCCCCACTGGGTTCCATCTATCCATTACCCTCTCTGCACCAGGATCCCATATCACCTGTCTAACCCCTCCCCTTCCCCTCTCTTAAATGGCTCTCTCCCCTTTTCACTCTCAGTCTGATGTAGGGTCTCAACCCAAAACATTGTCTTTGCTGCTTGACCCCTGAGTTTCTCCAGCAAATTAATTTAGTTTGCTATTTATGCTGTGTATTTGTCAAAAGTAAGTTGAAATATTAACCTAAATTCACATTTGTTCATTGCCATAATTACCTATTAACAAATTCCTAACAGAAATGTTCATTTACTTTTCGTGAAAAAATAGATCTATTTTTTTCCCCTCTCAAATGCTTGCTTTCATTGGCAATATTGGCTCTGCTTTTGTTAATAATAAGTCGTCAGACCCATCTCATGAGCAATGTATTGTCATATTATTACATTACAAGATGGATGAGAGGGCAAACTCAGAATAGTAAAGAGACAACTGAAAGATTTGAGAAGACCAAATATCTACAAACTGTATAAAACCCTGAAAGCAGAAAAACCTCATCATGAGGTGTCTTAAAAATGGTGCAACAAAGCATCTTTGCTTTTACCTGATGAATGATACAAACAGAAGAGCAAAGCACCACTATTGGAGTACAAATTAAAGACAAGAAATCCCATTTCTTTTTCATGTTTCATGATTGAAACATACCCTGTTTGCAGACAGCAAATAGATTTTGGATGTTTTCTACGCGAGTTGTTCCACAGCGTTCAGTGAAGAAAATGTATCATTGCAGTACATACAAAAAAAGATGTTTCCACAAAACATAAAACTTTGTGTATTCCATCTTCTCTGAGACACAGGAGTATGGTTTCTAGTCAGTTGTGTGATTATCCAAGAGGCCTGATATCGAAAGAACTCTAGGTAGACACAAAAAGCTGGAGTAACTCAGCGGGACAGGCAGCATCTCTGGAGAGAAGGAATGGGTGACGTTTCGGGTCGAGCCCCTTCCTCAGACATCGTAAGAACTCTTTTGATTGATTGTGTGGTAAAGTGAGTGGCAAAAAGTGTTCCTTTCCACTTGGAAAGTTGGAATAATGTCACACTTTTTTTGGTTTGATGCAAATCTCTTCCTCTGCCTGAATGCTGTAAAGGTTTAACAATTTTGAATGGGTATCAATAAAAGAGTGTTGTTGGACTAATTTAGCAACATAACCATTAGATTCACAACTTCAAAGCAGGAGCATTAGATAGAAATGCTACACGGGTAAAAAGAAAATGCTCTTCCTGAAGTCAGGACATGATTATCGATTAAAGAGTGAAAGGAGACATTTGCTTATGTCTAACTTACCTGAAATGAGACCAGTTGTCATTTTATAGTGATAACAATTAAGAAAAAAAACAACTTTCAATTGGAGTAAATGCTTCAAATGCTTCCAACCACTGCAGTGGCATTTCTTAACAAAGAATGAAGAGAATGTTTTCTGGAAATCATGGAATAAGGTGACTTATTCTCGTGTGTTCCTGTTTTAATGTCCACATTCCACAATATCCATTAATAATATATATGATCCTCACTGCACGGACTAAAAACATTCTATGATTCTTTTCTTTAACGTAAAGTGGCAGTTTAGACCTTAATGTTCCCAAGGAAATAGGAGAGAGCCTTCTGCACTCAAACAAAAAAAGAAAAATGAAAATAAAATCTTAGGAAAACAGGAATACGATTAGTTTCTTGGCTCTCAAGTTTGATTTGTCACAGCCCTCATGGGTGTCAGAGGTTATGGGGAGAAGGCAGGAGAATGGGGTTAGGGTAGAGAGATAGATCAGCCATGATAGAATGGCAGAGTAGACTTCATGGGCCGAATGGCCTAATTTTGCTGCTATCACTTAAGTCAGGTCGGGGGAGATCCCCCCACCACGGGTACCATGTAATCCCGTGTTACCTGCTCCATGGTCGGATAGTCGGCGACTAAATCGTCTCTCCCATCTGGTTTGCCAGGTGAGGAGGGGGCTGTGGACCCCCAGCAGAACCAAAAACAAGACCTGTCAAAGGGCAGATGAGGACCTAGAGAGCCAACGGCCATCCACACTTCAGTAGAAGTTGCGATCACTGTCGTACATAGTATTGTAAGGCACCATGCACATTGATGTTTTCAACAATGATGATGATGTAGCAATGTTACAAAATTTTGAGATTTTAAAAATCAAGTCTTTAATTGCTTTATCCCATCAGATAAAGCATAAAAAAAAGTTTAATTTGACACCTAATTCACTTCCATATCTTCAGTATTAAAAAAGTTATGGCCATTTTCATACTCGGAAATTGGCATCTTGTTCCCTATTGCTTTTTCATTGACTTAACACAAAAGCTGTGATCGAGAACATTTAAAAGCCCATAACTTTCTTAAAATTTAAGAGAACTGAAAGAAATTTTCAATTATTATAGATTGAAGCATTCTGAAACAAATATGAACAATCTTACTTAGATGACTTGAAATTAAAGCATATAATTAGTTAGTTACCTAATTGTAGCTAATTACAAAATTCAATTACTAGATCTAAACATCTATCCATTTCTTAAGAATAGATTAACACTTTTTTAAATAGCCTAAGTGTCCAAATAACACTCACACAAGAATTCAGAATATAACATAATTTTTAAATCTCATTGTCATGGGTTTATAGGCCAAATGAAAGGAATTTAATGTTTAATACCTGTAAATTAATGGCCATTTAAATCAACTTGCCTGTGGGATTTTCTGGAACGGGACCATTTGGAACGTTGAGGTTGCAGTGATTCTAGTCCCCATATCGGCAGCAAATACACTGCCGGTTCTTCGGGGAAAAAAAAAATCAGCGTTTCGCAACTTAAAATGTGAATTAAATGCATCTTAAGAAACACTTTTATACATAAAAATAAACAACTTTCTTTTACCTGTCCCCTACATAAAATCCGGCCCCGTTGTCGGCATTGACGGCTTCAGAAGCTGATTTTAAAATCACTCCAGCGATTAACTTGTCGGACAAATTTTTTTTTAAAACACACAGAACAGCCGTCGGAACGATTCTTTAGCAAAAACTTGCACTCCAACAAATATAATCCAGGACCAGGTTGGAAAAAAAATGCGTTTTAACCCCGCCCTACCCTCAAACACGCCAAAATCGCACACACGGCCAGTGGCAGAATTGCAGCGCCGCTGAAGGTAAGTAATGTAACATACCTAGATGATGATGGCATGATCTTATCATCTCATGATCTCATCTCCTCTTCCTAGCCATTTCCTCAAAGTCATCAAATCCCTGACCCTTCAAGTGTTCACATGCTTCCTCTCTAAATATCACCAAAGATCCAGTGATAACAAAATTCTAGGAATGAGAAATCCAGAGATGTATCATCCTCGGTGTGAAGAGATAATAGATCAGGTAATGACAGAAGAGCTGGGAAGAAGTAGACAGGTTTAAGGGATCAGCAAAAGAATCAGACTGACATGAGAAAAAACGTTTTCAGAGAATGGCCAGGATGTCGCATTTGCTGCCTGAAAGTTGCAAAAACCGATTTAATCATCACTTTCAAAAGAAATGGTGGATTCTTTTGGGAAACAAATATTTCAATACAACAGGGGGGAAAGATTCTGGCTAATCGGGCAGGTGACATTGGTCGGCATTTGCAAGTTGGGCTGAAGGGTCTGTGATATATGACTATGAGTCTAAAACTCTAACCAGCCTGGGCACACTTCGCCAAATTACCTCATTTAATGCTGAAATGATTCTAAGATTCTATTTAAAAAACGGACCAGAGAAGCAAGAGCAGGAGATTGATTATCCATGCTAACAAATCATAGAGGTCTTAAGCCCATTGAATCAGGTTGACCATATCCTTTACTTTTTATATAAATTAAACATTCTTGCAAACTAGTGGTTAAGGCCATGTATCTCAGGCAGTGACTTTCTGCTGATTGGATAGAGTCATAGAGTGATACAGTGTGGAAACAAGCCCTTTGGCCCAGCTCGCCCACACCGGCCAACAATGTCCCAGCTACCCTAGTCCCACTTGCCTGCGTTTAGTTCTAAATACCTGTGCGGACCAACTGGCTGGAGTTTTTACGGACATTTTCAACCTCTCACGTCTGAGGTCTGAGGTTCTCACCTGCTTTAAAAGGGCATCAATTATACCGGTGCCCAAGAAGAGTAAGGTGACGTGCCTCAATGACTATCGACCAGTTGCACTAACGCCGGTGGTGATGAAATGCTTTGGGAGGTTGATCATGGCGCAAACCAACTCCTACCTCGACAAAAACCTGGACCCACTGCAGTTCGCTTATCGCCACAACAGATCAACGGTGGATGCGATCTTGCTGGCCCTCCACTCCGCTCTGGACCACTTGGACAACAAAAACCCATATGTCAAGCTGTTATTCATTGATTACAGCTCGGCATTTAATACAATCATCCCCTCCAAGCTGGTTACCAAACTCACGGAACTGGGTCTCTGCGCATTTCTCTGCAATTGGATCCTCGACTTCCTCATTCATAGGCCACAGTCTGTTCGTATTGGTGGAAATGTGTCAGACTCGATAACAATCAGCACGGGAGCACCTCAAGGCTGCATGCTCAGCCCCCTGCTGTACTTACTCTATACTCATGACTGCGTAGCCGGTCATAGTGCGAACTCCATCATCAAGTTTGCTGACGACACCACTGTTGTGGGATCTATCATTGATGGGGATGAGTCAGAGTATAGAAGACGGATCGAGCAACTGTCCATATGGTACCAGCACAATAACCTGGCCCTCAACACCAGCAAAACCAAGGAACTGATTGTGGACTTTGGAAGGAGTAGGATAGGGACCCACAAACCCGTATATATCAACAGGCCGATGGTGGAAAGGATCAAGAGCTTCAAATTTCTAGGCGTGCACATCTCTGAAGATCTTTCCTGGTCCAAGAACACTGATGCAATTATTAAAAAAGCACATCAGCGCCTCTACTTCCTGAGAAGATTACAGAAAGTCGGTTTGTCAAGGAGGACTCTCTCTAATTTCTACAGGTGCACAGTAGAGAGCATGCTGACCGGTTGCATCATGGCTTGGTTCGGCAACTTGACCTCCCTGGAGAGGAAAAGACTACAAAAAGTAGTAAACACTGCCCAGTCCATCATCTGCTCTGACCTCCCTCCCATCGAGGGGATCTATCGCAGTCGCTGCCTCAAAAAGGCTGGCTGTATCATCAAGGACCCACACCATCCTGGCCACACACTCATCTCCCTGCTACCTTCAGGTAGAAGGTACAGGAGCCTGAAGACTGCAACAACCAGGTTCAGGAATAGCTACTTCCCCACAGCCATCAGGCTAGTAAACTCGGCTCGGACAAAACTCTGAACATTAACAGCCCATTATCTGTTATTTGCACTTGATCAGTATATTTATTCATGTGTGTATATATTTATATAATGGTATATGGACACACTGATCTGTTTTGTACTCAATGCCTACTATGTTCTGTTGTGCTGAAGCAAAGCAAGAATTTCATTGTCCTATCAGGAACACATGACATTAAACTCACTTGAACTTGAACTTGGTCCATAACCCTCCAAACCAGTCCTATCCATGTACCTGTCCAACTGTTTCTTAAGTAATGGGATAGTCCCAGCCGCAACTACCTCCGCTGGCAGCTTGTTCCATACACCCACTGTGTGAAAAGGTTACCGCTCAGATTCCTATTAAAGCTTTTGGATGGCATGCAACAAAAGCTTTTTACTGCACACGTGACAATAAACTAAACTGAGAACTGAGAACAGTGATACACATGTTGATAACATCTATCCCTAATTACATGTTAATATTTGAAAAATCAAACCACTTGCCTACTTTGTAGCGCAGAACTATGTTTCAACTTGCAGACAGACATCCATTTGGATGTTTTCCATGAATGGGAGAAATTAATCCCATTCATGGAAAACAAGTTTTGTAAGTTTGTATGTGGTTACTTTGCGCATTCAGTTTTACTAAAATAAATTGAATCTACCAAGCTGACATGAGTATAATGGCAGGTCAATATTCTCATGTCATTCAACACTAATAATCAAAGATGGATTTCCCCTCCACTGTCTCTTCACATCTGAATGCACTGTGTTCACTGAATATACTTTCATTGGGCAGTGCTTGCCAGAAATAAAAATGCCGGTTGGAATTATGTTCAATCCATCCCATATGCTACCACCATGGGCTAATGCAAACACATTTTGCCCAAATCAAGATAATCATCTCATGACTCAAGTTCTGGCCATTATTGTTCACTATTGAGTTTTTAAGACTTTAGAGATGCGGGGTGGAAATAGGTCGTTTGGCCTACCGAGTCCGTGCTGATCAGCGATCACCCCATATACTAACACTATCTTACAACCTGGAGATAATTTACAATTTTACTGAAAGCAATTAACATACAAACCTGTATATCTTTGGAGTGTGGGAGGAAACCGGAGCTCCTGGGGAAAACACATACGATCACAGGGAGAAAGTGCAAACTCCATACAGACAGCACCCATAGTTAGGTTCGAACCCGGATCGCTGGCACTGTAAGGCAGTAGCTCTAACGCTGTGCCACTGTGCGTCCTGGCTTTACAAGGATGAATATGATGAAAGGCAATGCCTAAATATTGATATTGCTGTAAACACAGTTGAATGTTTTCGGTATCAAAGATGGATCTCTCCTCCAAAATGTCATTGGGCATCTGTCAATCTGTTGTCTGTGATGGAGTTATCTTTTTGAAATCTGCAACATTTCTTTAGAATGGCTGATTGAAAAGACCATGTACCAAAGTTCCTCAGAGATGCTTCTGCAACAGGTGAAGGAAAGTTCACATGTTAATGACATGAGATTTCCAGCAAAGATCCTGTGGCAGAGTCAAGAGTTAAGTGTTTTATTGTTGTACGTCTCAAAACAGCCCAACTAAATTCTTACTTGCAGCAGCAGAACAGATATAAACATAGTACTCAATAAACATCATAATAAGCAATAAAAAAGTTAAATATATAATAATACAAACAATAATAGTGCAAAGACACAAACCACGCCCCGGAGTCTGAGTAAAGGGGCTGTCCCACTGCGGCGACCAAATTGGCGAGTTTAGAAGAGTTTAGGAGAGTCTGAAAAGTGTCATGTTGAAGACCTCCTTCGACTATGTAGAAGACATCCTTCGACTATGTTGAAGACTAGCTTCGACGAGCTTCTTGGTAAAATTGGAGTGGAGAGTGAAAACGACCTCCTTCGATCTCCTTCGACCTCTCTTCGACTATATCTCCTTCGACCTCCCTTCAACTCTTCGACATAGAAGACTATCTATGACTACCTTTGACTACCTTCGATTACCTTTGACTACCCTCGATTACCTACGAGTAACATGCCGACCTACTACAACCTATTTCGACTAAACCTACGAGTAAAACAAATATTGATTTTTCCACGGCGACCTTTGTTTACTCACAGGCATTTTTCAGCATGTTGAAAAATACGCAGTGACCTAGCTGAGGCCTCAAGTAAGCCGGGACTACTCTCGAGCATGAAGGAGAGTTACAAAGACCTCATATCGACCATGCTGCGAGTATGAGTCAAGGGCAAACAGTTCTAAACTCGCGGATTAGGTTGCCGCAGTGGGACAGCCCCTTAATTTGGAGCTTATTTGGAGGTTGTAGTGTTTAATAGCCTGATGGTTGTTGGGACGAAGCTGGTCCTGAAAGTAGATGTTACAGTTATCAGACTCTTATACCTTCTTCCCAATGGCAGGAATGAAATGAGAGCGTGGCCAGGGTGGTTTTGGCCAGGGGAGCCACTCTAAGAATACTTTGCGAGCTTTGTGTGTGAAAAATTTACTTGATAACAGTTAGCAATTGTAAAAATTAATCAGGAAAACAGTTTTAATAATAATAATAATTTCAGCATAAAATTACAGCAGAATTAACAATTGGATAAAAACACTTTGTTCTTAGTAATGCCCAACAAGCCTTACAACAGTGCTTATAATTCTGTTAGATTAGAAGTACTTGGGCATCTTAGTTCCATTGTATAAGGTGAATTCTTGTCACAAACCCTCTGGCTGAAAAATGGAAATGCATCAGTGAACACAGATGTAATTGTAAAATGAAAAATGGTACGACCTTGCAGCAGTGGGCGAAGTAATCATAAAACAAAACAAAGTTTCAAACTTTCCCTTTGCTGATTACAGCTTCATCCCATGATTCAGAAAAATGCATATCCTTCAGCGGGTACAGCAACGGGATCAATTAGTCATGATGGTTTATAACTTAATGCTTTTTGAGAGTCGTCTAATAATTAGATTGCACTTCAACAAATCAGTAAGAAATAATTTTGGTGTGCTGTTGGATTTTTTGGAAGATAACATCTCCAACAGATTGTGGGTATGGGAGCTAATGGGATTCTAATAATCAAACATTGAAACAGCGAACCTTTGTGGTTTCAATGAAGGAATTCATTTTTACAAACAAACCACTTTAGATTTAGTTTAAGTAGAAGAGAAGAGTCACAAGGAACAGCAGATGCAGAAACTTGAGTAAAACACAAAGTGCTTGAGTCTTGATTAGTATGTGTGTCGGAGGTTATGGGGAGAAGGCAGGAGAATGGGGTTAGGAGGGAGAGGTAGATCAGCCATGATTGAAGGGCAGAGTAGAATTGATGGGCCAAATGGCCTAATTCTACTCCTATCACTTATGACCTTATGACTTGTGAACTCAATGGGCCAGACAGCCGTTGGGATCCTTCTTCAGAGTCTGAAGCATCACTGATCCATGTCCTCTGGAGATGCTGTCTGACCCACTGAGTTACTCTAGCACTTTGTATTTTACTAGAAGTGAGGAGTAATAAGAATGTGAAAAGGAATTCTGGAGTGTAGGAATATGTTTGAGAAAAGAATACATGCTTTGTGTCTGTACATGTGTACAAGCATACTGCATGTTTATATGTTCTATATGTAGACCAAGATTCTCAATCTTAGATTTGGAAGAATGTTGCTGATTTGGGTAAAACATAGAACATGCAACAACTTTGTGCCCTTCCTGACATCAGGAAATCTCAAAATGCTGCAGAGTTCATTTGAAGAAGGGTCTTGACCCGAAACATTAACCATTCCTGCCTGTCCCGCTGAGTTACTCCAGCATTTTGTGTCTACCTTCATTTGACTATTTTGGATTACATCTTTAATAGTTTGTAGGAATTCAAGATGGCTTCTGTTACTTTTCTCTCCACAGTTACTGACTACCCGGCAGAGTGTTTCCTGCATTCCATGTTTTAATTCAAATGTTCAGTATCTGCAGTATTTTGACTGTTTTAAATATTTTCCCTACAGATTTCAGGATAATATGTAGAACATATACACATATTAATATTACACATAGTACTTCACTTAAATTGGTTTATTTATCAAAATTATTTATTCCATTATAGCAACACTTCCTGCTATATTTCAGCAATTGCTTGTCACAATGAAGTCATCCCTGCATCCAACTGCCTGGTATAAATGTAACCAGAAATATCCAAATTTACATTCAAAGTAGACAACCACAATTAGAAACATCGAAAAATAGGTGCAGGAGTCGGTCATTCAATTCTCACGTGGGTATCCTTTGGTAGCTCCACTTAGAGGCTGATACATCAGAGGAAGTATGAAAGAGGAAAGCAGTGGCAGAACTGGCTTAGAAACATAGAAAATAGTTGCAGAAGTAGGCCATTTGGCCCTTTGAGCCAGCACCGCCATTCAAGGCTGATCATCTAAAATTAGTACCCCATTCCTGCTTTTTCCCCATATCCCGTGATTCCTTTAGCCCTAAGAGCTAAATCTAACCCTCATGAAAAATATCTGAAGGAAATCTATAAAATAACAAATAAATAAATTAAACTGTGCTGTTAATACGTATCAATTTCCTCATCTAGCCTCTGTTTCACTTGGTAAGTTAAGGTTTGACCTTTCATTAGAATTAATCCAATTATGGTGAGGTCCATCATCTTGAAATATCACATTTTGTTTCTCTCCACAGATATTGTTGAATGCTCTGGGTTTTCCAGCATTTACTGTTTTTAGTTTCCGATTTTCACTATCTTCACTATTTTCACTATCTTCACTATCTTCAATTCAGCCTTTGAATAACGAAAAACTGAGGATCTGAAACCTGTGTTTTTTCACTGTACCTAATAAAAGTGTGGCGGCGCGACTCACCTGTTGCAGCGGCCCCTACAGCCTGTCTGTCTTTTTTTTATTTTTTGGTGAAAAAAACATATTTTTAAAATTTAAATGTTGGTGTCCGGGAGACCCGACTTTTTCCCTGTCCTTTCATTAGCAATTAATCTGAATTATGGTGAGGTACTCACCATCATCTGGCCGGCCTGAAATATCACATTGCGACTCGACTCCTGGGGCTCTCAGCACGCAGCCGCATATTGACTTGAATGCTCTGGGAGGAGAGAGAGGGTTCCCGGAGCTCCCGCAACGCACTTCTCCAGCCGGTGTCACGGGGTTGGAACAACCCGGACCGGGAGTTTCACCCCGATTTTCACTATTGCCCGTGGGGGTTCCAACCTTGGACTTTCACCGGGAGCGGGGCTTCACTATCGTTCAATTCAGCCTTTGGACATAACAGGGGAGAGAAAAGACTTGCCTTCCATCACAGTGGCTTCACTGTGATGGATGTTTGTGTGAATTTAATTATGTGTATGTCTGTAAGACATTGTCTTTGTTTGTATGGCTGTGGAAACAACATTTCGTTTGAGTCTCACTGGGGCTCAAATGATAATAAATTTGTATTGTATTGTATTGTATTGTATATCCATAATTACATTATTGGGAAAAATTCTTGGGTTAGCGAAGATCTTGTTTCATTGCATGCAAAAAATATTGTTGACTTCATCATATGTTTGAAATGGTAACTTCTCCCGATAATTTTAAGTCCTGTGAAAAAGTAGTACAATTTCCCAAGCAAAGAAGATTATTATGTTAGTTGCATTGGACAATACTAGGGCAATCCACGTAAGGGAAAGTATAATCGGCTGCAGTGAACTGCCATCAAATGTTGTTTTGTAGTTCAGACCAAATAACAGACTGCATTTAAAAGCCAACCCTCAGAATAAATAGATAACTACTCCAATGACAGTCTATTACAAATGCTCTTTCATTCAAACCAAAGACAATCATAAGTCACTTATGTCTGCAGAGCTTGTGATTTATGAATGTTTCTCTCTTGTGATACAATTTCCATAAGGTTCCATCAGTGACATAATACCTTTTATTTAACTTTTGTTTTCTTTCCAATTGCATATAATTAATTTTCATATCAGAAACATGATATGAAATGAAAATTAATAATTTTCCAGGCTGGAATCCTATATGTCTGTAAATTAGTAAATTGGATTGTACGGTTTTTGCTCCTGCATTCTCTAATGCCACTTAGAATGCTGATGGTAAATGTAGCAAATCAATAAAGCAGTTAAATATATCAGTTTTGTGCTTCGGGCGTACTTATTTACATTGCCTGCAAGAATCATTGTTCTCAGAAGTGCGAGTTCAGAAGTAAAACGCTCACTTGTGAATTATCAAATTACCACTGGCAGTTTTCACAATGAATTCTAGAATTACTCTTAATGCAGTATGAAGGCTCCAGGGATCCCTTATTGCAAAGAATAAGTGAATATGTAATCAGCAACTTAATTCTGGAAACCAGTGTGAACAACTGGTTCTATTTACTGCTGGCGGTAGCCCTATCTCCATTTCAAATCAGAAACACAATCAATAATATTCAACTAAAAACAAATTAACATCATTATAAATCAGGCAGGCAAGAATGTAATAACATTCGTGATCCAGTTAAAGTCATTCAGTCATTCTGGGAAAACTGTATCTCCTGTCTTTTGCATCTGACAAAAAAAAACACTGCTGGAGTTACTCAGTGGGTCAGGCAGCATCTCAGGAGAACACGGAGACCCTTTCTTTAGGCTCAGTGATTTTCTGTGATTGATGCTGTTTTCCTGTTCCTCTCTGTGATTTCTGTCGCTGACTGCGAGGCTCACTTCTGCTGTTTTAATGTAGTAGGCCCTGACTGACCACGGGTGATGCATCCTAGTTCGGGTGATATGTGGTCAGATGCAAGCCTGGGCAATGTCATATAGAGGACAGGCTGTTGCCCATGCAGCACATCCCCCCTCTCCACGTCGCTGATCGATCCAAAGGAACAGCAGGGCCGTTACAGTTTGGCACCAGCGCTGTCGCAGGAGCTGCCAGAGCGAGGTTGTTTTAATGTATAATTCAGAAAAAATACGAGGTGTTACAGTTTGGTACGAAGAGCCAAGGCAGGATTTACACAGTAAAAGGTAGGGACTGGGAGAGTGCTGTGGAACTGAGAGACCTAGGGGGCAGGTACATAGTTCCTTGAAAGTGGCTACACGGGTAAACACAATAATCAGGAAGGCATTTGACACACTTGCCTTCATCAGTCAGGGTGTCGAGTGCAGGGAGTACAGGTTTTAATCGTCCCTTATACATTGTTTCACTGCTCTTGTGCATAAGACAATAAACTCAATTTGACCTGACTTGACGTCGGTCAAGACACAGTTGAAGTACTGTGCAGAGTTCTGGTCACCCTAGTTTAGCAAGGATGTAATTAAACTGGAAAGTGTGCAAAAATGATATTAGTTGCTTTGCGGGGATTTGAGTTATAAGGAGGGGTTGGATAGGATAGGGCTTTTATCCATAGAGTATAGGAGACAGAGGGGTTACCTTATGTAGGTTTAGAAAATTATGAGGATGATAAGGTGAATAACCACAGTCTTTGCTCCAGGTTGATGGATAGTTAAACTAGAGGGCATGGCTTCAAGGTGAGATGGGAACAGTATAAAAGGGATCTGAGGGCAACGTTTTCACACAGCGAGTGGTGTGTATAAAGAATGAGCTGCCGGAGGAAGTGGTAGAGATAGGTACAATTAAGATGTTTAAAAGACAATTGGACAACGGCATAGATAGGAAAGGTTTGGAGAGATATGAGCTAGGCCCAGGCATTGGTTAGTCAACATGGTTAGGGGGGACGAGTTGGGATGAACGGCCTGTTACCATGCTATGTAGTTTTACGATTCCACAACTCTCCTTGGCAGGTTAATCTCTCTTGGATGTGCTAGTCCTTAATGATGAGCCCGCAAGTGAGAAAATGATGACGTGGATTTTTACAATCTACACTATGGCTGCAATCATTCTTCATCACAGGTCTTGTTGGAGCAGGTGGATGGTCTGCACTTATGTGAGAGCACATCAAGTTTCCGAGCTGAGGGACACATTTTGGGCTGTACCCTAACTTGAGCATTGTCCCCAGGCCAGGCTAATATGTCATCTTCATTTATCTTTTCCTAGGCTTGAAACAACAATGACCTTACTTGGTGTTTTCTAGAATAAGGACCAGAACTATTGCTGAGAAAGTAAGATTTAGCATCAAATTTAATCTGATTTCCAATTATGGTAAATTCCTCTTATAAAGGCAAACCTCCAGAATCTTGTTTTTTATTTCACACCTATCAGCTTTTACAACACTCTAAAGAGTTTTGCGACCACAGAATTACTTATGAAGCGTAATAATTAATAGTGTGCATAAAAATGTAAACAACAATTATACACAACATATTTGTACAAATAGTAGTCCAAAAACTGCCAATACAGTAAATCCTCATTATAGCGGGCCACAGGGGGAATGGTATCGATTATTGCCGGTTATAACTAAGTAAGGTTGTATGTACAGTATGTATTGAAACAAAGAACTGCATATCATGGTTGATACACCAAAGGACACAAAGAAACTTTTTCGGCGACTGCTGGTACCCATCATAGGTCGTCAAAATTTTTCAACATGTTGAAAATCCAGCGGCGACCAGAAAGACACTACGACTCTTTGGGCGACTGAGGAGACTACTCACGACGATACAGGCGACACCCTGGCGACATGTCACGGGGTGAAGCCTGTATGGTCGTGAGTAGTCGCCCAAAGAGTCGTACATTCTTCTGGTCGCCGCTGGATTTTCAACATGTTGAAAATTTTCGGCGACCTGCAAGGACCTATGACGAGTGTTGGCAGTCGCCGAAAAAGTCACATAAGTGGAACAGGCCCTTAACTCTCTCTTGAAATCATCCAGTGAATTGGCCTCCACTGCCTTCTGTGGCAGAGAATTCCACGGATTCACAACTCTCTGGGTGAAAACCTTTTTCCTCATCTCAGTTCTAAATGGTACCCCTTATTCTTAAATGGTGATCCCTGGTCCTGGACTCCCCCAACATTGGGAACAAATCTGAATATAACTTATTCAAAACCAATTTATGGATTTGTGTCCAGTTTGGGCCTCTTATGTTGAAGCAGATCATCATAGCAAATACAAGGTCTACTTCAGCATAACTAAAAGGGATTCTAACTGAACTTGAAAAAAATGGGCCAGATCAATTCTGCTGTGGGAATGAGGGGAAAGCAGATTGCAACTATTACCATCCATTGCTTTTCGATCTGTTTTCCTCCAAATGATTTGATCATGCTTTGCTGACATTTAGGCACACAAAGAGCTCTTCATAGAAAAACACAAACTTGGTGCCTAAGTTCTAGATGCACGTAGTCAACCACCTTTTCTATTTCGTCCTGCAGGTGTCCATGAGAAGTTGATGGGTGAAGCCTTTCATGGAAGACTACGTTACTCATGCCTAAGATACACAGAGTCTCTTGCCCAGAGTAGGTGAAACGAGGAGCAGAGGACGAAGGTTTAAGGTGAAGAGGAAACAATTTAATAGGAATCTGAGGGGTAACTTTTTCACACAAAGGGTGGTGGGTGTATGGAACAAGCTGCCAAGCTGTAGTTGAGGCTGGGATTATCCCAACGTTTAAGAAACAGTTAGACAGGTACATGGATAGGACAGGTTTGGATGGGATATGGACAAAACGTGGGTAGGTGGGACTAGTGTAGCTGGGACATGTTGGCCGATGTGGGCAAGATGGGCCGAGCGGCCTGTTTCCACACTGTATCACTATGACTCTATGCACGCACAAACTCCAATTCCTCACCCCAAACAAATTGAGAAGGCTCATGCACTATTCATTCCTACTCCATTTCTTTGCTCCAATGATGACACAATTGACAGTAAAATGTGCTATATTATAAACCCATGGTTCACGTGTTGCTGCCTGGTTTCCATGTGAAAAAAAAGAAAGAAGCAGTTTACCCTGATAATTAGGCCTATGTCTGCTTAATGCAGTCTTGATATTTCAACTGAGAGATCTGGTAGATATCTACTGCTGTTAATTGGAAAGAAATAGTGTAAAGATTCGTAGCAGAGTTCCCCTGTCTAATATAACAGCTGTCCCTGGCCTAAAGTTGACTTGAAATTCAGGAAACTTCACATTTCTGTGACTGTCTATCAGTGCCTGTAATGTGAGTCACATGTGCCTCAGTATCTGCAGACTTATAGCTATTGATGGGTACCACTTGTAGCAATAACATCAATGCCCTTTCTTTGCCTCTGCAGATTTTGATTCTTGTCCAGGAATACATTGGCTTGCGAGACCTTGATTGCAATGATACCACAAGTGCATAAAATAAAATGATATTCTGCCTTAGCTAACACAAAGGGCTCAGATGGCAAAATCAATACAATAGATAGATGAATAGTTAGCTTGGAAAATCACCATTTCACTGAAATCTCATTTAAGATACAAAGAGGGTGCTCTTCCCTTTCAGCAATGATTGAAAAAAGGCGACTTACAACTAACGTTCACTTTACACTCAGCCAACATTTTCTTGATACGTCAATGATTTTGTGTTTTGGCCAAGATGAAATTCATTTCCATAGCCTCATGACTGCTGAAGGAGGTCTCACAACCAGCATGTCTTTTAACTTGGCGAAAGAAACCAAAAGCACTTGCTCAGTCTTGAGACCAAGGGATGGGACAAGATCTAATTGAAATAATTTTATGTTACTTGATAAGGAAGCTGCCCTACAATGCTATGTGGTCAACACCAATGGCATATATCATTGTAAAATCAGCCCTTATAATAACTTATAATGAGTAGCACAAATCTCATGACACTCTGACTCAGTAACAAAAGCATTGCACAGAAGGTTAACCTGACATGGAAGCTGAAAATCTCACACCATATTAATAAGTAGAAAGAAAATAAGACTTAAAGATAGCTTAAAGGGTAAGTTTAATGATTTAGCAATGACAGAGCAGAACGTGGAATAAAGGTATCAGGTGTCAGGGTTTGGACTGCAGAGGTTCCCTCAGCCAATTCACTCCTTGTAGGATTTTCCATTTGCTCGATTCATTTCTTGTATCATTAAAATTGATAAATGGAAAATTGGGAGGAGCACAAGTATAGGGCATTGTTTTTGTGAACCCATTTGTCTGGAATTCTTTCCTAATTGACAATCACAGCAGGAGTGAAAATTGAGGAATCTGGCTATTAGACAATTGACAATACACACTAGGTGCAGGAGTAGGCCATTCGGCCCATCGAACCAGCATGATCATCCCCAATCAATACCCCCATTCATACCCTTTCCCCATATCTCCTGACTCCACTATCATTAAGAGCCCTGTCTAGCTCTTTCTTGAAAGAATCCAGAGAACTGGCCTCCACCACCCGCTGAGGCAGAGAATTCCACAGACTAACAGCTCTCTGCGTGAAAAAGTGTCTCCTCTTCTCCGTTCTAAATGGCTTACTCCTTATTCTTAAACAGTGGTTTAAGAACCCCTGGTTCTGGACTCTCCCAACATCGGGAACATGTTTCCTGCCTCTAACGTGTCCAAAACCTTAATAATCTTATATATTTCAATAAGATACCCACTCATCCTTCTGACCTCCAGAGTATACAGGCCCAGCCGCTCCATTCTTTCAGCATATGACAGTCCCGCCATCCCGGGAAATAACCTTGTAAACCTATGTTGCACTCGCTCAATAGCAATAATGTCCTTCCTCAAATTAGGGGACCAAAACTGCACACAATACTCCAAGTGTGGCCTCACTAAGGCCCTGTACAATTGCAGTAAGATTGCTCCTATACTCAACTCCTCTTGTTATGAAGGCTAACATGCTATTCATTTTCTTCACTGCTTGCTGTACCTGCATGCTTACTTTCATTGACTGATGAACAAGGACCCCCAGATCCCGTTGTACTTCCCCTTTTCCCAACTTGACACCATTTAGATAATAATCTGCCTTCCTGTTTTTGCTACCAAAGTGGATAACCTCACATTTATCCACATTAAACTGCATCTGCCATGCATCTGCTCACTCACCCAACCTGTCCAAGTCACCCTGCATTCTGATAGCATCCTCCTCACAGTTCACTGCCACCCAGCTATGTGTCCTCTGCAAACTTGCTAATGTTACTTTGAATCCCTTCATCTAAATCATTGATGTATATTGAAAATAACTGCAGTCCCAACACCGAGCCTTGCGGTACCCCACAAGTCACTGCCTGCCATTCTGAAAGGGACCTGTTAATCCCTACTCTTTGTTTCCTGTCTGCCAACCAATTTTCTATCCATGTCAGAACTCTACCCCCAATACCATGTGCCCTAATTTTGCCCACTGGTCTCCTCTGAGGGACCTTACCAAATGCTTTATGAAAGTCCAGGTACACCACATCCACTGGCTCTCCATTGTCCATTTTCCTAGAGATATCCTCAAAAGATTCCATAAGATTAGTCAAGCATGATTTCCCCTTCGTAAATCCATGCTGACTCGGACCGATCCTGTTACTGCTATCCCAATGTGCCGCTATTTCATCTTTTATGATTGACTCCAGCATTTTCCCCACGACCGATGTCAGGCTAACTGGTCTATAATTCCCTGTTTTCTCTCTCCCGCCTTTCTTAAAAAGTGGGATAACATTAGCTACCCTCCAATCCACAGGATCTGATCATGAATCTATAGAACACTAGTATAAGTGGGACCCGTTGGGTCCCAGCATCACACGGAACGGCTGGTCACCAACGCAATATTCCACCTCCACCAATTCAAATACTGCTCGCCAGTGGTGGGGGGGGGGGGGGGGGGGCTGTCTGTTGCGCTAGTATGGGTGTTGCGGGATGAAGGTACTGGTTTCCAGAGGGCTAGTATAAACATTGTGGGCCGTATGGATGCTTGGGCAGGCATCCAACTGTTGCAACTATTTTAAAAAGCCAAGCCAAGGCAAACAGTTTGGGCTGCAGCCACCCGACAACCAGAATTCATTTTGTGAACAAAAACTTGTTAAAAAGGGCTGCAGCCACATTACAGTCGCATCGAGGGGACTCACCGTGGAGTAGACGTGCGTTCAGTGTTATTTGCAGCTCAGAGGGCCGTGACCTTCTCGCTTCCTGGTCTGGCAGAGACTGAATGAGGCATGACACTTCCTGGTTTTATAGTCCCTCCACCTACAGCCAGCGGGGGCAGCAGAGAGAATGGGGAATTTTGTAAAAACATTAATATCTCTCTCATTTTAGTCGACGGAAAAAATCCTCCGCACTCATACGGCGGAGTGGGGCTCTGAGCGAGGTGGCCAAAGATGACAGCCGTAGGTGGCGGCGTTTTCTCGGAATTGTAGCACAGTCGGCCAAAAGCCGTCAAGATCAGAGATTTAGTAATATAGATTGGAAAATTATCACCAATGCGTGCACGATTTCTAGAACCACTTCCTTAAGTACCCTGGGATGCAGACCATCAGGCCCTGGGGATTTATCAGCCTTCAGTCCAATCAGTCTACCCAACACCATTTCCTGTCTAATGTGGACTTCCCTCAGTTCCTCCGTCACCCCAGATCGTCTGGCCACTAGTACATCAGGAAGATTGTTTGTGTCCTCCTTAGTGAAAACGGATCCAAAGTACCTGTTCAACTCATCTGCCATATCTTTGTTCCCCATAATAAATTCACCTTTTTCAGTCTTCAAGGGTCAAACTTTGGTCATAACTAATATTTTCCTCTTCACATACCTAAATAAGCTTTTACTATCCTCCTTTATATTCTTGGCTAGCTTACCTTCGTACCTCATCTTTTCTCCTCTTATTGCCTTTTTAGTTATCTTCTGTTGCTCTTTAAACATTACCCAATCCTCTTGCTTCCTGCTCATCTTTGCTACATTGTACTTCCTTTTTATTTTTATACTGTCCCTGACGTCCCTTGTCAGCCACGGTCGCCCCTTACTCCAGTTGGAATCTTTCTTCCTCTTTGGAATGAACTGATCCTGCACCTTCCGTATTATTCCCAGAAATACCTGCCATTGTTGTTCCACTGTCATGCCTGCTAGGGTATCTTTCCAATCTACTTTGGCCAGCTCCTCCCTCATGGCCCCATAGTCCCCTTTATTCAACTGTAACACTGATACCTCTGATTTACCCTTCTCCCTCTCCAATTGTAGATTAAGGCTGACCAGATTATGGTCACTACCTCCTAATGGCTCCTTAACCTGAAGTTCCTTTATCAAATCCGGTTCATTGCATAACACTAAATCCAGAATTGCCTTCTTCCTGGTAGGCTCCAATACAAGCTGCTCTAAGAATCCATCACAGAGGCGCTCCACAAACTCCCTTTCTTGGGGTCCAGTCCCAACCTTTTGCCTTAAGAAAATTGCCTTAAGAAAATATTTATAGGAATTCTTAAAGGACTCAGCGGAATTTGCCGATGACAATAATGTGGTGTTGGTTACGTACAGTTTATTGACTTTTGTGCAGTACTTGATGAGAATGCCTTCTAAGATAAATGGAAAAGTTAAATGCTTCTGGGACAAAGGAAGAAGTGGCAAATTGAATAATAAATTAAATACATAATTGAAAACAAGCAATAGTGATGCATGCTTGTGAGGGTGGGTTCCTTGATGCACAGTCGTGGTGTGTGAAAGGACAACCCAAAAACTGCCCAAGGTGCCTTACAGCATGTTTTCTTCCGTCAGTGCCTGAATTTCTCCTCATATATTGAAATGCCAGGATGATCCGAAAACCATTTGTAGTTGAGAATACGTCGGAAGGAACTGCAGATGTTGGTTTATACCGAAGATAGACGCAAAATGCTGGAGTAACTCAGTGGGACAAGCACATGGCCTTTATTACTCCCAGATGATCTTGTTGATATTATTATTACCTTTTACTCTCTCTGTAACAGAGGATTTAGTTTGGCAAATAAGCCAACTCTGCATGTGAATGCTGTGATCAAACCATGCAGCAAATAAAGACACAAGTATTGGAGCAACTCAGGAGATCAGGCGTATTTCTTGAGAACATGGATAGGTGGCGTTTTGGATCAAGACCCTTCTTCAGACTTAAAAATGTCACCAATCTATGTTCTCCAGAAATACTGCCTGACCTGCTGAGTTGCTCCAGCACTTCAAAAAGTTTTTTTAGCAGCTGAAGAATGCATTGATACACTTATAGTCATTACTGTACGGCCAAGTATCTATCTAACTCAATTTACAAGTTCACAGATGATACCACCATGGTGGGCTGGATATCAAATAATGACAACAGTATTGTAACCTGGTTCCAAAACACCAACCTCTCCCTCAATGTCAGCGAGATGAAGGAGATTGTGATTGCCTTCAAGAAGCAGAACACTATACACACCCTGGCATACATTGATGCTGCCGAAATAGAGATGGTCCAAAGCTTCAAGTTCCTAGGAATAAATATCACCAGCAATTTGTCTTGGACCACCCACATCGAACCTATGGCCAAGAAAGCACACCATGCCTCTACTTCCTTAGAAGCCTTACGGTTCGACATGTCCCCTACAACCTTCACCAACTTCTATAGATGCGCCGTAGAAATCATTTTATCAGGATAGTTTGGAAACAGATGACAAGATGACCATGGTCACTCTCTCTTCTCCCCTCTCCCATCGGGCAAGAGGTACAGAAGAGTGAAAACAAATATCTCCAGATTCAGGGACAGTTTCTTCCCAGCTGCTGCAGGCAACGGACCAGCCCCCTCTTTAGAACTGAACAGTCCTCTCGAGCGCAACCCTGACCTCCCATCTACCTCATTGAAGACCTTTGAGCTGCCTTGAATCAGGCTTTATCGGACTTCATCTTGCACTCAATGTCACTTTATCCTCTATCTGTACACTGTGGATGGGGCGATTGCAGTCATGTAGTCTTTTCTTTGACTGGATAGCATGCAAATAAAAGATTCTCACTGTATCTTGGTACATGTGAGAATGATAAACAAAACTAAACTAAACTAAATTAAACTGAATTCTTTACAAGAGGATCTAGCAGCTGTTGATGCCCAAAGTGAGCTAAACACAAACCGTGGTGCTGAAGAGCATTAGTGCATACTTGCAGCAGTCAGCAATCAAAGCAGGCAGTAAGGGAACCAACTGAGGTCACAAAAGTCAAAGATGTCTTTGCAAATTATATTACCATTAGAACTTGTCTCTCATGACAGATTAGGAACTCAAGTTATTAGTTGATGTAAGAATGGAAGGTATAGGACTACATGAACATGAAACTGCACTCAACTGTGCTTGTAACCCATGGCACCATGATTGTGCTGTGCCAACATTAAATTCTAGTGTTGTCTTCTGGCTATGAATGTTAGTGCTTAAAGGCCAGCTGAGTTAAGGGCCAGCTGAGTTAAGGGCCTGTCCCACCAGTATGTGACTGCATGCGGCGAGCGCGACCAAACGTGGTGGCTTGAGGCGTACGGCCGCGTGGGGCCGGTCCCACTTCCAACCGTGGAGCCGTCTGGAGTTGTGCGGGGCTGGTCCCAACATCATACTCACCAATCAGCTGGGCAGGAGGCGGGCCGACTGAATTTGGACATCGCACGCCGTCGGGCGGTTATGTCATTACGCAACGCCACGTCGGGCAGTGACGTTATCGTGCAACGCCACGCGCTAGGCGTACGTCGTCAAGACGCTGCGTAGGCCGTCAAGACGCTGCTTACGCCCTCAATGCTCCTGCGGGCCGACAGGCCGTTGCTGCATGGGACTTTTGGACAGTGTTAGTTTTTTGGAGCCCCGTGTGATGTCGGGACCAGCCCCGCACAACTCCATATGGCTCCGGCGTTCGGAGTGGGACCGCCCACGCAAGGCCGTACGGCTCAAGCGACCACGTTAGGTGGTGGGACAGGCCCTTTACTCCCCAATTTTGTGCACATCTTCATGATGTTCTTTTGTTTCCTGCCACTCTCAATAACTGCTCTCATTAACTAGAGGGCTTTGAACGGGTTGCCACCTGAATATAACCTTGATTCCCATGATTTTGCAGATAACCCCTTTGTTCTCTTACACTCACAACACCCTCCATAACTTAAAACACATTGACCTGAAACATTTACTTTGCCGGTCACCCCTCAGATGCTGCCTGATCGATCACTAACACATTCATATTTAAGAAAAACACATTCATGTCTGCAGATGCTGGAAAAATCGAAGGTGGACAAAAATGCTGGAGAAACTCAACGGGTGAGGCAGCATCTATGGAGCGAAGGAATAGGTGATGTTTCGTCACATTAACACATTCTTTATCATTTACTAGACCAGGGGAGACCAGTTGGGTCCCGTCCCCTCAAATAGGGGGGGGGGGGCTGCGGCATCATACACTCACACTAACCCCCCCCCCCCCAAACACACACTAACACTCCCCCTTGATATTATATTAATATTATTCATTCACTCCTTTTACCCCATCCCCCGCCCTATCCACTCATGCATAGCCCCCAACTGCGCAGGCGCGGCTAGAGAGGGAGAGGGAGGGGGGTTGAGAGGGAAACGATGGTTGGGGTAGAGAGGGAGGGGGAGGGGGTAGAGAGGGAGAGGGGTACTGTTTGAGTGGTAGGGGGCGTCACAGGGGAGGGCTGGTTCCCGAACGCGATACTCCGCCACTCACTTGAAACATATAAGATTGTTAAGGGCTTGGACACGCCAGAGGCAGGGAACATGTTCCCAATGTTGGGGGAGACCAGGACCAGGGGCCACAGATTAAGAATAAGGAGTAAGCCATTTAGAACTGAGATGAGGAAACACTTTTTCTCACAGAGAGTGGTGTGTCTGTGGAATACTCTGCCTCAGAGGGCGGTGGAGGCAGGTTCTCTGCTTTCAAGAGAGAGCTCGATAGGGGTCTTAAAAATAGCGGAGTCAGGGGATATGGGGAGAAGGCAGGAACAAGGTACTGATTGAGAATGATCAGCCATGATCACATTGAATGGCGGTGCTGGCTCGAAGGGCCGAATGGCATATTCCTGCACCTGTTGTCTGGGGGGGGTTATGCGGGTGGGGGGATTTGGGCAGTGGGGAGTTGGGGGGGGGGGCACTGTGTGGGGAGAGGGGGTGTGGGAGTGGGGGGAAGGGGATGTGTGGGCGGAAGTTTCTTGGTTTCTTGGTCCTCCAAAATATTCCAAATGGAATTTAAACTGGAGGTGGTGGAGGGAGGACTTAAGCCAGAAAGGGTTATTGGGAAGAAAGAGCTACTTTAAATTTAGTTGCATCTGGTTGGGTAACTATAGTAGGGTGGAGATTATTCCATGCTTTAATTGTGCGGGGGAAGAACGAATTGCTGTACACATCTGTCTTTGTAGCTGGGATCACAAATTGGATCGAATGCCCTCGTCTGCTCCTAATTGGTTTGGGTTTGGTGTAGGTCTTGTAGTCTATGTCAAGCTGACCATTTAACATTTTGTAAAAACAGGTCAAACGGTGAGCTTAACGTCTGTCTTGGAGAGGGTTCCACCCCAGAGAATTCAGAAGTTTGGTGACTCGCTTCTCTCTCATAGATGTTAGTAACAAATCGAGCTGCATGTCTTTGGACACGTTCGATGGAAGAAATGTTTTTATTTGTGTATGGGTCCCATGCTGCAACTGCGTAGTCCAAATGAGGTCTAACGAGGGTGAAGTATAGCTTCTCCTTGACAGAAGTTGAACAATGATGAAAGTGGCGCCTCAGAAAGTTTAGGACACCTGTTGCTTTCACCGTTGCATGAGTCTGACCATTCCAACGCAGATCATTCTGCAATTTGATGCCAAGATACTTGGTTTGTTTGGATTCTTCAAGGGTGGCACCAAGTATATTGTAAGATGTTTTGCCTGGATTCCTCTTTCTGGTGACACGCATGATTTCACATTTGGACGGGTTGAACTGCATGCCCCATTGTTGTGACCACTCAACCATAGTATCAAGATCCTTTTGGAGAGCATCTTCATCATCAGCTGACTTAATTGGATGGTACAGCAAACAATCATCAGCAAAAAGTCTGGTCGTACTTGTGGGGGGAGGGGTGTGTTGGCCGGGAGCGGTGTAGTTGTGGAGGGAGAGGGGTGTGTGAGAAAAGATGGGGGGGAAGTAGCATGGGCGAGAGGGAGAGTATCACGGGGAGGGGGGGGGGAGGAGCCAGCGAGGGGGACCAGAGGGGTAGTGGCTGGAATTGGCAGTGCAAAGGGGACACACAGTGGGCGCTGGTCATTCTCCTCCACCGGGATCGGAGTCTCCGCTTTCCTTTTGGCAACATCGGCGACATCTCTGACTCTGGGCTGGGCTGGGTCTCTGACGCTGGGCTGGGCAGGGTAGGGTCGCCGATGCAAGGCTGCACGACACTGAGCTGCTCGACGCTGGGCTGCTTGGTGCTGGGATGCTTGGGGCTGGGCTGCTCGGGGCTGCTCGGGGCTGGGCTGCTCAGGGCTGAGCTGCTTCAGGGCTGGGCTGCTTCGGGTCCCTCTGAAAATTGTGCCTGGTTGGAAACCTCCGCCGGCCATCCTCCGCACCAGTAAAGACGTGATGGCGCAGGAAGGGGCGGACCGTACCGGTTAGTGACAGGGGAAGAGACTAATCCACGCGGAGCTGAACGGCAGGAGAAGAGATCGACTAAGCACGCGCGGTTTTTAAGATTTCTTAAACCTGTCTAACTTTTACGACATTCAACCGATCGGAACGAAACTCAGTGCAATCGCAGCATAGGAGAAAGGTGAGTGAACTGGCGAAACATTGTAGCGCTATCACAAACTGCACAAAGACCGCACAAACCGGAAGACAACAAGATCAAGAGTTTTAGCTATGTATAGATTGGCTGCAGCAGCAGCTCGTTTGGCAGCAGCTCGCCCATTGTGGACCAATCCCAGAAAGAGGCCTGAACCATACGTTAGCATTCACTTACATATGCCAGGTGTCTAGTGATTGACAGGCTAGTTGTAGGCGGCCACAATATTGACCTAGACAAAATTAGGCCCAATGGTGAGTTCGCTTAGCGACAGATGTTCTAATGTTGAATACAACATTAGAAATAAGTCCAGTTTATTGAGGCAGCACTTCCTGTATATCTCTTAGATGGCGGGAAGGTTAACACCTATGACGGACAGGGTAGCATAAACTACTTTCTGCAGCCTCCTTCATTCTTGGGCGTTCGAATTACCAAACCAGGTCATGATGCACCACTCAGTACGCTTTCGCCAAACACCTGAAGAAGTTGGAAAGAGTATTCAGCGACATGTCAAATCTTAAACTTCTGAGGAAGGAGAGACATTGATGACCTTTCCATGTATTGGGCCCAGGACAGATGATAGAGATGAGTATGCCCATGAGGTTAAAACTATTTGGCTTGTTAAGTCGGGGCAAAACTACAATGGCAAGACGTTGCACTACCAAACAACCTAGCTGCCCCTTTAACAGCCACATGACGTCACTCCACCTGATAAATTACCCTTGATTCACCCATTGCAATTGTCCACCTATGCTGCTACCTCAACTAACTGTCTTTCAGTCTTTGTCAGCAATGATGAAGGGGCCTTCATTTGACATTTAACTATGCCTCTACCCGCAAGTGTTGGCTGACCTGATGAGATTTTCCATTTGTGACGGATGGAACTGCAGATGCAGGTTTACACCGAAGATAGACACAAAATGCTGGAGTAAATCAGCAGGACAGGCCGCATCTCTGAAGAGAAGGAATGACTGATGTTTCTGGTCGAGACCCTATTCAGACTAGTCTTCGGTCTGAAGAAGGGTCTTGGCCCGTCACCCAACCCTTCTCTCCAGAGATGCTGCCTGTCCTGCTAAATTACTCCAGCATTTTGTGCCTATCTTTGAGATTTTCTATTTCACATTTTTATCTCAAGTTGTCGTAGTTATTCATATCTTGCCCACATAAATTGGCCAGCTGTCCTGCTGGCAAAACCTTTCTCTTAGAAACACATTAAACAGACCAAGTAGCTTCATGTGCCAGCAACTCTCCTCCCCTCCCATTAAGCTTTTTAACATCTTATTAGAGATATTGTCTTTGTTCTACACATCCCTCCCCATCTTATCTCCTACTGAAAACCAATGTATCCACTTTTCCCGGTTCTGAGAAAGGATTTGTGGACTTAACACACTGACTGTTCTTCTGTTCACAGTTGCTGTCTGACATGCTTAGTTTTTCAGCATTGTCTGTTTTAATTTCACATGTCCAGCGCTACACTTTTGATTTTCAAGCCTCTTCGACTACTTAATCAAATAAGGAGAAGGGTATATAATTGTCCGGACCATCATGCACTGAACCAAGTCCTGGTAACAACGGATGTGCAATATTTGATTTGACATTTACACAGTAAGACACAGTGATTTCAATAGAGTTCATTTAACAACTCAATATTGACTTCAGGGAATAGTGAAAAGACATGTATAGAGTCCTTTGTTTTTCTGATCAAGTTATGACATTTCTACTGTTAAAACAGTATTGAACGGCGGAGTAAACAGTTTCCTTCAGTGTTGTAAGAATAAATAATTCTACAGCATTGAAGAAAGTCTTGTGTGTGATTTACATTCCTTTCAATGTCCCTCC